>NC_053390.1:343415304-344050950 GCF_905171765.1 Bufo bufo | reverse complement strand
TAACACACAAAGAATTAAACGTTACCATGTTTTTATTGAACACATTCACTGTATACATTCACAGTGCAGGTGGAAAAAGTATGTTAACTCTTGGATTTAATAACTGGTTGAACCTCCTTTGGCAGAAATAAGTTCAAACAAGGTATTTGCAGATCAGACGTGCACAACGGTCAGGAGTAATTCTTGACCATTCCTCTTTACAGAACTGTTTCAGTTCAGCAATATTCTTGGGATGTCTTGTGTGAATCGCTTTCTTGAGGTCATGCCATAGCACAGTGATGGCTAACCTTGGCACTCCAGCTGTGGTAAAACTACAACTCCCAAGATGCCCCCCTTGCTTGGCTGCTCTCAGAACTCTATAGAAATAAATGGAGCATGCTGGGAGTTGTAATTTCACCACAGCTGGAGTGCCAAGGTTAGCCATCACTGCCATAGCATCTCAATCGGGTTGAGGTCAGGACTCTGACTGGGCCACTCCAGAAGGCGTATTTTCTTCTGTTTAAGGCATTGATTTACTTATATGCTTTGGGTTGTTGTCCTGTTGCAACACCCATCTTCTGTTGAGCTTCAGCTGGTGGATGTCAGGGAACCATGAACCAGACGTACAACAAGAGATAAGTGAAAATAGAAGGCTTTATTGAAAATAAAGCTGTAAAGCAAAAGTCCAAACGGATGGTGAAACCGAGCAGAGTCTTTGCGAAGCCAGAGGTCAGGAACCAGAAGGGTAGTCAGACGAAGCCAGGATCAGGAACCAGCAGGGTAGTCAGACGAAGCCAGGATCAGGAACCAGCAGGGTAGTCAGACGAAGCCAGGATCAGGAACCAGCAGGGTAGTCAGACGAAGCCAGGATCAGGAACCAGAAGCAGCAGCAGCAGCAGTCTTAGAAGCATGTGAACACAAGAGGACCAAGCAAGGAACTGAAGCCACAGACCTCCTATATATATGAGCTAGGCATCCAGCTCCTCCCAGGGGAAGGAGGAGCCGCAGGGTGGAAGGCTACAAGAAACCCAGGACCCAAGATGGCCGCCAGCACATGTCAAACGAAGGAGAGCAGCAAGCAGGTAAGACCATGACAGTACCTCCCCCTCAAGGGCCCCTCCTCCGCGGAGCACAAAACGGTTTCTGAGGGAAGCGTGCGTGGAAGGCTCGGAGCAAGGCAGGAGCATGGACATCTGCGGAGGGAACCCAGGAACGCTCCTCTGGACCATAACCACGCCAATGGACCAAAAACTGCAACCGACCGCGGACCAGGCGTGAGTCCAGGATATTGCTCACCTCATATTCCTCACGATTGCCCACTTGGACCGGACGAGGCCGAGGAACCGAGGAAGTGAAACGATTACAAACCAGTGGCTTCAACAGGGAGACATGAAACACGTTGGAGATCCGCATGCCAGGAGGAAGCGCAAGGGCATAGGCTACCGGGTTTACCCTGCGAAGCACTCGGAAGGGACCAACAAAGCGAGGCGCCAGCTTGGGAGTGGGCACTCGAAGGTTGAGGTTGCGGGTGGACAACCATACACGGTCTCCGACCTGGTAGGAAGGAGCAGGCGCTCGTCTGCGATCAGCCTGGAATCTCTGGCGCTGCGCAGAGACCTCAAGGGACTTCTGGATCTGTACCCAAGAAGCACGTAGGACGGAAAGGTGATCCTCCACAGCCGGAATATCCTGGGGAGAGAATACCTCCGGTAACACGGCAGGTTGGAACCCATAATTGGCCATGAAGGGAGACGTCCCAGAGGAAGAGTTCACCGCCGTGTTCCTGGCAAACTCAGCCCAAGGCAGGAGGTCAACCCAATTGTCTTGGTGATCGGAGACATAGCAACGAAGGAATTGCTCCAAGGCCTGATTGGATCGTTATGCGGCCCCATTGGACTGAGGGTGGTAGGCCGAGGAGAAGGAGAGATGAATCCCCAACTGGGAGCAAAAGGCGCGCCAGAACCTGGACACAAACTGACTCCCCCGATCCGACACAATCTCCTTAGGCAAACCGTGCAACCGGAAGACCTCCCTGGCAAAAATCGTGGCCAACTCTTGTGCAGAGGGTAACTTCTTGAGAGGAACACAGTGGCACATTTTGGAAAACCGATCCACAATCATGAGAATGACCGTATGGCCTCGGGATGCAGGGAGGTCCACAATGAAATCCATCCCCAGGTGTGACCATGGGCGCTCCCCGGTGGCTATGGGTTGCAGAAGGCCCAACGGAAGGTGCCGAGGGGACTTACTCTGGGCACAAACGGAGCATGCCGCTACATATGCGGCGATGTCGGAACGTAGGGAAGGCCACCAGAACAGACGTGAAACAGCCCAGGACAGCTGATTCTTTCCAGGATGCCCCGCGGTCTTGGAGTTATGGTAGGTTCGCAACAACCGAGTGCGCAACTCCTCAGGCACAAAACATCTGCCGTTGGGTCTCCCAGAGGGAGCACCAGATTGAGCCGCCAAAATCTGCTCACCCAGGGGAGAGGTCAGGCTGGTGCGAATGGCGGCCAGGATCTGATTCGGAGGTATGACCGAAGTCGGAATCGACTCCTCCCTGGACAGCTCGGAGTACTGCCGTGATAAGGCATCCGCCCTGATGTTCTTGGAACCGGGTAGGTAGGAGACCACGTAATTAAAACGTGACAAGAACAGAGCCCATCTGGCCTGACGTGGTGTCAATCTCTTGGCCTCAGAAAGGTAGGTCAGATTCTTGTGGTCCGTCAGGATGAGAACCGGAACCAGCGAACCCTCGAGCAAGTGCCTCCATTCTTTAAGGGCCTGCACGATGGCCAATAACTCCCTGTCACCAATCTGATAGTTGCACTCCGCGGAAGACAGTTTCCGGGAGTAAAACCCACAAGGAAGCAGAGGACCCTCTGGTGTTCTACGCTGAGACAGAAGGGCGCCTACTCCCGTCTCAGACGCGTCCACCTCGAGGACAAAGGGCAACCCAGGGTTGGGATGCGACAGAATCGGAGCCGACACAAAGGCGGACTTTAGGGCCTCAAAAGCTCGGATGGCCTCGAGCGGCCAGACCTGGGAATTACTGCCCTTCCTGGTCAGATCCGTGAGAGGCTTGGCCAGCATGGAAAAGTCCCTGATGAACTTCCGATAATAATTGGCGAAGCCCAAAAAGCGCTGCAGGGAACGAAGACCACTGGGCTGGGGCCACTGTAAGACAGCCGAAACCTTCTCAGGATCCATGGAGAACCCCTCAGCGGAAATGATGTAACCTAAGAAGGTTACCTGGGATCGGTGAAATTCGCATTTCTCAAGCTTACCGAACAGCTTGTTCTCTCGTAACCGTTGCAACACTCGTCTGACATCCAGAATGTGGGCCTCCATGGATTCAGAATATACCAAGATGTCATCCAAATAGACTACCACACACTGCTGCAACAGGTCACGGAAAACATCGTTGATGAATTCCTGAAAGACTGCGGGCGCATTGCACAACCCAAAGGGCATAACCAAGGATTCGTAATGACCGGTCCTGGTGTTAAACGCGGTCTTCCACTCATCGCCCGCCTTGATCCTTACCAGGTTATATGCCGCCCTCAGGTCGAGTTTGGTAAAGACCGTGGCCCCTTTAAGGCGATCGAACAGCTCGGAAATCAAGGGTATCGGGTAAGCGTTCTTGATCGTGATGCGATTGAGACCCCTGTAATCGATGCAAGGCCTCAACTCACCGCCCTTCTTTTTCACAAAGAAAAATCCAGCCCCTGCCGGGGACGAAGATTTGCGAATGTGTCCGCGTGAAAGCGCCTCCCTCACGTACTCCTCCATGGCCTCATTCTCCGCTACCGACAGTGGATAGACTTTGCCACGAGGAGGAACGGCACCAGATTGTAACTCTATGGCACAATCGTATGGGCGGTGCGGAGGTAGGGCAACCGCGCGCACCTTATCGAATACATCCCGGTACTCCTCGTATTCAGGAGGCAACAGAGAGTCCGAGGAAGTACACAGCAACTTGACAGACCCATGGATGCAACTAGCCCCACACTGCGGTGACCACGAGAGGATCTCGACCGATCTCCAATCGAAAGTCGGATTATGTTTCTGGAGCCAGGGGTACCCCAAGACCACCGAGTAGTGTGGAGACGAAATAACCTGGAGGCAGACCGACTCTCTGTGAACGGCACCAATGGCTATCCCCACTGGAAGGGTCTCATGAGTCACGTGTGGCGGCAGAAGGGGTCTGCCGTCTATCGCCTCAAGAGCCAGTGGGGAACCTCGAGCCTGCAGAGGAATGGAATTGGCGGCAGCGAACACACTATCAATGAACAAACCACCAGCACCAGAGTCCACCAACGCCTGGGTCGTCACCGAGCCCCCGACCCAGGAGAGGACAACAGTGATCAGTGGTTTGTCAACACGGGAAACCGGGGACGAGGAGACTCCACCCAAGATCTGCCCCCGACAGGATCTCAGGGTACGAGCGTTTCCCGGACGGTTCGGACATGCCAACCGAAAATGCCCACCGAGACCACAGTACATGCATCGGCCCTCGCGTCTCCGGAGTGCCCTCTCCCCCTCGGACAGGCGAGCAAACCCCAGCTGCATGGGTTCACCCCCAGACAAGTCATCCCCAGGAGGCGTGGGAGGAGAGGGAGGCACGGGTGGGACAGCAAACGTAGGCACCAATCTGTTAGAAGACCTCCGCAGGTTCTCCTTAAAGGAAGGTCTCTCCCTGAGTCTGGTGTCAATCAAAATCAGGAAAGAAATAAGAGACTCGAGCTCAACTGGTAGGTCCTTAGCTGCAACCTCATCCTTCAAGGCATCCGAGAGACCATGAGAGAAAGCAGCGACCAGAGCCTCATTATTCCAGCCCACCTCTGCTGCCAGGGTACGAAACTCAATGGCGTATTCAGCTACGGATCGTGAACCCTGTCTGATGGACATAAGGAGCTTCGCAGCAGAGGCAGCACGAGCCGGCACATCGAATACCTTCCGAAGAGAAGCAACAAAACCGGAAAACTCGGCAACCACCGGATTGTTGTTCTCCCATAAAGGGCTGGCCCAGGCCAAGGCCTTGTCCGAGAGCAGCGAGATCAAGAAGCCCACCTTTGATCTCTCAGTAGGAAAGGCATGTGGCAGCAACTCGAAATAAATGCCCACCTGGTTAAGGAAACCTCGGCACTGAGTTGGCTCTCCCCCAAAGCGCTGTGGAAGAGGGGCAGAACCGGTCATACCCCGAAACACCACAGGCGCAACAACAGGTGTCGGGGTAGACTCTGGCGCAACAACCGGAGCGGCAGTAGGAGCGAGCCCAGGAGCGACAACCGACCCATCGGCAACGGGAGCGAAATGAGCCGTGCGTTCAAGCAGGGTTTGCAACGCCACAGCGAACCGACCCAACAGGTGATCCTGCTGATCAAGTCTGGCAACCAGCGTGGGTAGCGAGGATGGCCCTGTACCGTCAGAATTCATGGCTTGGTCCTAATGTCAGGGAACCATGAACCAGACGTACAACAAGAGATAAGTGAAAATAGAAGGCTTTATTGAAAATAAAGCTGTAAAGCAAAAGTCCAAACGGATGGTGAAACCGAGCAGAGTCTTTGCGAAGCCAGAGGTCAGGAACCAGAAGGGTAGTCAGACGAAGCCAGGATCAGGAACCAGCAGGGTAGTCAGACGAAGCCAGGATCAGGAACCAGCAGGGTAGTCAGACGAAGCCAGGATCAGGAACCAGCAGGGTAGTCAGACGAAGCCAGGATCAGGAACCAGAAGCAGCAGCAGCAGCAGTCTTAGAAGCATGTGAACACAAGAGGACCAAGCAAGGAACTGAAGCCACAGACCTCCTATATATATGAGCTAGGCATCCAGCTCCTCCCAGGGGAAGGAGGAGCCGCAGGGTGGAAGGCTACAAGAAACCCAGGACCCAAGATGGCCGCCAGCACATGTCAAACGAAGGAGAGCAGCAAGCAGGTAAGACCATGACAGTGGACAGATGGCCTTAAGTTCTCCTGCAAAATGTCTTGATAAACTTGGGAATTATTTTTTCCTTTGATGATAGCAATCCTTCCAGGCCCTGACGCAGCAATGATCAGATGGCCAAGAGAGGAGAGAAGGCGCTCATAGGTGAGGGTAAACTGATAGATGTCCCTTCCCCCTAACCAAGATGAGTGAAATTACTCACCTGGTTTGGTTTGCACTGATTGTGGTGCAACCTTGGTGGAGGGAGGTTCGAAGTGTTGAGGTTGTCTGGGTTGGTGCTGCCGAATGGTGTCCGAAACAACCCTGGGCGGGGGCCAAACCGCCACTTGGGTGGGTATTGGAATATATAAAAACAGGTCTCGTCTGCACTGGATACGTGCGGCGAGCCAATGGACTTAAGGCGCAAATCACAACCCGAGCTTGGATACGAGATGCTTGCGATAGCTCTCTCCTAAAGGTAAGAGGTATAGATAGGATCTTTGTAGGTAGTAGGGGTGGTAATTGGAAGCGTTTATTGGCTCAACGGGAGGCAAAATAGATTTTTCAGCTGAATACAGTCACCCCCTATGGCTTGAATGAGGGTTTGAGTTTTGCCCCCTTTCTGCCATAAATCTCCTTTCATATGCTCTATAGTTGATATGAAAACACAATGAAATTCCAGCACTCACGATTTTGGTAGCTAAAATCTTCGTCTTTTATTCAGGCAGTAGATAATTTGGACAGGACATCCACCCACAAGTGTAGCAACTTTGACGCGTTTCGAACAGTAGTTCTTAGTCGTAACCTTGGTTACGACTAAGAACTACTGTTCGAAACGCGTCAAAGTTGCTACACTTGTGGGTGGATGTCCTGTCCAAATTGTCTACTGCCTGAATAAAAGACGAAGATTTTAGCTACCAAAATCGTGAGTGCTGGAATTTCATTGTGTTTTCATATCAAGGATATACAGGCTCACCAGCCTTTTCCATGCACGCAGGTGTTTGGATAATTGGGTTGAGCTTGACTTTTCTTTGTGCATATTCACATATGCTCTATAGGTCTGGTTTGCCGTTTGCGATACCTACTCTTTTATTAGTACTTAGTATTTTGTTCCTTGATACATCCTCTTCTGAGTGAGTTTTATACATGAGTTGTTTTGGGTCCGGTCCGGATTCCTAGCCACTCATGGTTTATTTTAGGCTGGGCTTTGTGAGGATTCCCTCCTCACTAGTGCTATTTGATATGTTTACTTTTAACTGTGACTTTTCTTAATTATGTTTTTTTCTTTTGTCAGCTATAGGTGTGGCGGCTTTACATAAACCTCTTTTTTATTTTTTCTTGTCTGATTCTTCTACACGGAGGCCTTCACATGTTGGAGCTACAGACTGACTGTCCACTGTGCACTAATGTATTTTCATCACTATTTTTTGTATATGTAGTAGTTTTTATTATACATTACATATTTTTGGTAGAATACTTGATATGTCACCTTTACACCATTTATGTATTTACTTGTATTTTTTCCACATATCAACCTTCACTATGTTATCATTGATCAATATTGATTTTTTGTAATTCATTGTGCATTTATATGCGCTGCACTCTTTCACTTTGTATATATTTACTTTAACTATGTATATTTGTTTAACGCACCCACTCAATTTATTGTTGTCCTATATGATATGTTTTGTCTCACACATTGACAGTCTTATATGTTTCCGGGTTCAGACAGTTGCGTTCCACCTGGTCATGTGATCAGTATTTTGCACCATGCCGGCGAAACGCAATTCCGATGTATCGGTCTATGTACTTTCATCTGGCCCGGCATATCGGCTATGTGCTGGCTATGTTTCTTATGCTGGTACCCGTTTGTTCCCTGTATCATGCGCGCCCTTGTGCGCATCACTTCACTATGGTTTTGCCCGATATGCCGATGGAACGCATTTCCGGTTCGCGTTCCACGTTGGTGGAACGCACTTCCGGTCATACCGGATCATTGCACCGGCTCGCTATACTGAAGTGCTGCTTCACCTCTGGGCGTACATCTATCAGGGCCCATATGTCTAGTCCTCTATGTAGTTCTTGTCTCTTTGTTATGTATATATTTTTTCTATTTTATTATTGCCCTCCATATACTGTAGAACAAATTTGTTCACACCGGGTTTTCTCCGCTGCGTATAGGGTTCCCACCCCAGATTGTAGTATAACAAAAATCACAGCAGTGAGAGATATTCTTTGATTTGCAATTTATTTTTGCCGGTAATATGCGACATTCATGTGAACGCGTTTTCGGCTGAATTAGCCTTCATCAGACACATTGCCGCTGAAGGTTGAGGGAGAGAATGGAGGACACACAGGTGTAGATCAGGTGCTGTCAGCACACACCGCAAACCACTGGTGTGATTTTTGTTATACTGCCCTCCATATACTGACAGCGATGTGTCCCCTCTCTGTAACCGGAAGTGACGCGATGCGTTCCAGGTTGGAACGCATTCGCTTCCTTTCCATGTGTGGCCACACATGTCCTTTCCTAGCTGTTCACTATACAGACTAATCATCTAGCTATAAAGTCACTCTGCTAGCCTCCTTTATACACACTCTCCCCCCTGAAGAAGCTTACGCGAAACGTGCGTTGGGGCTCTGTTGGTTCACCACTCAGGTATTTACCTTATGGCTCTCTAATGGCTATATCAATGTGATATACTTATGCACTTTGTCATTTTCTGCACTATGCACTTTATATCTTGGCATGTATTGTACCTTACCCTGATCTAGTTCTGGTAGCCTCGGCTAGTTTTATATATTTGATATTTGGCTTTGTGCCATACGTATACATTTTAGGATATTTATATCATTCCTCTAGCCTTGACAAGTTCTGTTATCCAGTGGTGTACCATTATTCTGAGTGCTCCCCACTTACCATTGTATTGTTGTGTTTTTATGTGTATTTTAATACATTTTGTCTCGTGTTGAGACTATAATAAAGTTTACATTCATCATTATTTGTGCTAGCCCTGTTCTCTTTTTTGGTGTTACACCGTACGTGCAGGCTCAGCACGTGTACTCACATTCTTTGTGAGTCATCCTCTATTGGTGATATCCTAGGGAGAGTAGCAGCAGTGCTGAACTTTCTCCATTTATAGACAATTTGTCTTACCGTGGACTGATGAACAGCAAGGCTTTTGGAGATACTTTTTATACCCCTTTCCAACTTTATGCAAGTCAACAATTCTTAATCGTAGGTCTTCTGAGCGCTCTTTTGTGTGAGGCATCATTCACATCAGGCAATGCTTCTTGTGAAAAGCAAACCCAGAACTGGTGTGCGTTTTTTATAGGGCAGGGCAGCTGTAACCAACACCTCCAATCTCATCTCATTGATTGGACTCCAGTTGGCTGACACCTCACTCCAATTAGCTCTTGGAGATGTCATTAGTCTAGGGGTTCACATACTTTTTCCACCTGCACTGTGAATGTTCAGATGGTGTGTTCAATAAAAACATGGTAACATTTAATTCTTTGTGTGTTATTAGTTTAAACAGACTGTGATTGTCTATTGTTGTGAAGATCAGATCACAATTTATGACCAATTTGTGCAGAAATCCATATCATTCTAAAGGGTTCACATTCTTTTTCTTGCAACTGTATAATGTTTTACAGGGTCAGCTCACCTATAGGCCCTTGCATATAATGTTTTTCAGGGTCATCTCACCAGCAGGCCCTCACCTACAATCTTTTACAGGGTCAGCTCACCTGCAGGCCCTCGCATATAATTTTTTAGAGGATCAGCTCAATTATAGACCCTCGCCTACAATCTTTTATACGTTTAGATCACCTGCAGGCCCTCGCATATAAATTTTTAGATCGTCAGCTCACCAGCATGCCTTCACTTACAATCTTTTACAGGGTCAGCTCCCCTGCAGGCCCTCGCTTTTAATGTTTAACAGGGTCAGATCACCAGCAGGCCCTCCCCTACAATCTTTTACAGAGTCAGCTCACCTGCAGGCCCTCGCATATAATGTTTTACAGGGTCAGCTCACCTACAGGCCTTTACCTACAATCTTTTACAAGGTCAGCTCACCTGCAGGCCCTCACCTACAATCTTTTACAGGGTCAGCTCACCTACAGGCCCCCACCTACAATCTTTTACAGGGTCAGCTCACCTGTAGGCTCTCACATATAATGTTTTACAATGTAAGCTGACCTGCAGGCCCTCAAATCTAATGTTTTACAGGGTCATCTCACCTGCAGGCCCTCGCATTTAATGCTTTACAGGGTCAGCTCACTAGCAGGCCCTCACCTAAAATCTTTTACAGGGTTAGCATACCTGCAGGCCTTCGCACACAATTTTTTAGAGTGTCAGCTCACCAGCAGGCCCTCACCTACAATATTTTACAGGGTCAGCTCACCTACAGGCCCTCACCTACAATCTTTTACAGGGTTATCTCACCTATAGGCCATCACATATAATGTTTTACAGGGTCAATCAAAATTTTTCAAGGGCGTGTGTAATAAAGGAGTTCCTTGTAATTTTTGTCAGCCTTTTTACTTAGTGAATATGCTTTATGAGTGTAGGAGTCCGACTACCTGAACAATTGTACCACAATGTGAATGAGGCCCTCCATTATGTGATATATAGGTTGTATCGGAGTGCCTCTTCCTTGTAATATTTGGCAGCACTTGCACTTTATGTACAAGTAAATATATAGGAAAGAATGTTTCCTAACAGTTTTTCCTCTAAAATCGATTTTATCTTCGGTTTGGTTGCGTATAATTGTCAGTCTGTAAAAGTTGCGTACTACTCGAACAACATCATTCCCAGCAGCGACCTGGGAGTTCAAGATGCATCCAAACATCCTCCATCCCCCTTTCATTAATGACATTTTTTTCCCAAACATGTTTTTTTCGGGTGATTGTAGACCTCCTTTTGCTGTATGGACCTAATTATGTCGCCATTGGTCCTGTAGTAAACATAATGAAGACGCTGATGACAACACACCATCAGATTTTGCCTTTACCATCTATTCACTATAAAATTAAGCAGCTTCAGTAAGTTAAAAATATTCATGTGTTTTTATCTCCTCCCTCTGCATTCGATCTCCACAGCACACAAGAGATGACAGGAGAGCCTCTGCTTTGGAGTCCAAGTTTCTGTAGATCAGGAGTTCCTTCAGAACTGTGCATAACATTCTTGCTCCCTGTGCAAAACTATAACAAAAGTTCTCTGTAGGCATACACATCAGAGGAAGCTGAAGCTGGTTGCCCCAATTTTAATTCAGGAGCAGTAAACAGAGGGAAGCAAATAAAGGTGGCTGAACTCCGCTGCTCTGTATATCTGGTGAAGTCAATGTCTCCAAATATGCCCCTCTCGCGATTTACAGCAAATACATTATTTTCATGTAGAGATCCAAGAATTATGTTGGAGGCATGTAGTGTATGCAAGCCATGTGCGACTATTCACTCTCACGTTTTTCTGCACCTGGTTTGCCTTGGCGAATGGAGTCACACAGGGGGAGGAGCTACTCCATGTCCTTCATCAAGAAATCGATGGTTTTCTCCGCAACAACTCAAAATCGGAACCATGGTGACTGACAACGGGAAGAAAAGGGTGTTGGCGCTGCGTCAAGGAGCACACATGTTCAATCTGGTTGACAAGCGGTTCCTGAAGTATTACTGCAAGATATCCTAAAATTGGCCAGGAAACTTTCCACCCACCAATGCCTGATGCATCAGACTAGATCATCCATGGTGCCACACCAACACTTTGACAAAAGAGACCATTTTCTTCTGCCACCCGCCTGATGCCACACATCTGATGCCAAGTGCTCCTTCTTACGGATGGAGTGGAGTTAACATTCCTGTTTTCTGAGATTTCTGAGTTGTGTTATCTAATCTAAGCAAAAACCTTCAATTGCTTTTCAATGGCTTTTGTCTCAAGATAACGCGATGAGTTAAGAAATTTGAGTTAAGAGCTGGAGTGCTAACCCTCCTCATCTGTACACCCACAATCATCAGCGGGTACTGTTATTGCCACCCACCTCCACACTCTGTCACTGTGGTCTCCTGATGCTGCTGCTACCTCCACAATATGTCACCTTGCCTCTCTGTGTTCTCCTGAAGCTGATGCTACCTCCGCAATGTGTCACTGCTGCCACCTCCATATTCATTGTTCCACTCTGTGGTATCCTGATGCTGCCACCACCTCCACACTCTGTCATTGTACCATTCTGTGGCCTCCTAATGCTGCCACCACCTCTAGACTCTGTCATTGGGCCACTCTCTGATATCCTCATGCTGCTTACACCTCATCACTATGTCATAGGGCCACTCTGTGGACTTCTCATGCTGTTCCCTCCCCACTTCATGACTGGGTACTATTTAGCATTTTTAGCTTGGCTGACATCATCATTTATTTGACCCTTCTTCTGATCAGTCAGAAGGAAGGAAATATTAGACGCACAACGGATCCTCCTGTAACAGCTGTAAGACCTGTATGGTCCAATCAGAATTGGCTTATGATTTGTTAGTCAAAAGAAGGTGTGGGTACAAAACACAGAAGACATGCAAATATTCCATTCACGTGTGATCTCTGTTTTGTGTCCACTCCTGTTTTTTTTGGCATTAGCAATACTGATGGATAACTGTTCAAATGCTGACCGAGTGAAGGCGGATGCTCCACAGGATCCGTTTTTTGTGGGTTATTGTTCTGATGGATCAGAGGAAGGGCAAAATAATCTGTGACATCAACTTACTGCTGACACCCTCTCCACTCTGTCTGGGGTGGCTCTACTTATATAAGCGTTTAATAGAACAGGTTCTGTAGACATCTATGTGGAATCAGCTGACGAGGGTGTAAAAGGACTGTGCTTCTTCTTGATGCTAACATCGACCTGTAAGGCTGAGTTAATACTTCATTTATTTGGGCAGTCACAGGACCAAAACTGGCCAAATAACTGGTGTGCAGTGATTCAAAGAGCGACGCCTGTCATCTGCATGTCATACGGACAGTATTATTTCACTACCAAAGCAGACTCCCTATGCGTGTTACTGCAAGGCATAGTGTTCTACACCATTATAAAGGCTTTCTGCAGGCAGGAAATAGCAGTTTTTTTACGAAATTCGCCACAAATATATTCGGATTGAAACAATTAAAAAAAATAAAAATCGGCGAACCGGGGAATGTACTCATAACTAGTGGAGAATCTGAAGAAGGGTAAGCAATGCAACTCGTTCTTTTTCAGGAAGCTCCACGCTGGCCACACGACCCTGAATGAACTTCGAGACAAGGATGGCAACATGTGATCATGGAAGAAGGAAGTGATGGGAGTCGTCAAAGACTACTACAGCGACCTCTACTTCCTGAAGAACACCAACCCGATAGCCGCCGATAAATTCCTGTCAAGTATCACTAACCATCTTGATATTGCAGGTGCAGAGGCAATGGATGACCCGCAGACGGTAGGGGAGCTGCTCTCTGCCGCTATATCTTTCTGGTCCGGCAGGACCCCAGACAGTGACGGTCTTCCAGTGGAGCTCTATGTATTGCTGGGGAATATGATCTGTCCATACCTGCTGGAACTCTATGAGGAGATGGTGGTGGAGGGTAGAATTCCCCCATCATTGAGGGAAGACATGATCACGATCTTGTATAAGCAGAAGGGGAAGAGATGTGACCTGAAAAACTTGCGTACCATCTTTCTCCTGAATGTGGACTACAAGATCCTCGCCAAGGTACTAGCCAACCGGCTGAAGGTTGTCATCGTCAGGTTCATCCACCCTGATCAGACCTGCGGCATTACTGTCCGCAGGATTGCAGACAGTCTTGCTCTCATGAGAGACACGGTACAATACATCAAAGACCGCCATGTACATGCGGCCCTGGTCAGCCTCAATCAGGAGAAGGCATTTGACTAAGTCTCTCATGAATTTATAGGCAGGGCATTGCGCAAGCTGGGTCTGAGCAGGAGGCTCTGTTCATTTGTTAACCTAATGAACCTTGATATTTACAGCGCGGTGTTGGTGAACGGCTGGAAGACTGACCCCTTTCCTGTCCTCCCTGGGGTCAGACAAGCCTTCCCTCTATCACCTCTCATTTTTGTTTGTGTTATAGAGCTCTTTGTGGAGTCTATCTGGTACAATGAAGAGATCAGAGGGATCACCGCAAACAGGACCTGGACACTACGAGGTCAAGTGCTCGCTGTACATGGACGATGCGCTGACTGGTGTTCAGTGACTGCACTCGTCCAGACCTGCGAGGAGTTTGGACAAGCTTTAGGGGCCAAAGTCAACTGCAGGAAGTCGGAAGCTATGCTCCTCTGCCCCCTTCCCATTTACCATCAAATCGGACTTCATCCAGATCCTGGGAGTCTGGTTTGGGAAGGAAGACACAGCCCTCAAGTCTGGGGAAGAACGCTTGGCCAAGGTTAACCAAAGGATTGGACTATGGAGCCTCAAACAGCTCACTATTGAGGGCAAGGCGCTCGTCCTGTGTAACGAAGTTCTGCCTGTGCTAAAGTACACCGCACAGGCATGGCCCTCTCTTGACACCGTTTCTAGGGCCATCACCAGGACAATGTTTCACTTTGTTTTGGGGTCCAAAATGGACAGAGTGAAGCGAGCCATCATGTACAAAGAGCCCAGCAAAGGTGGAAAAGGCATTCCGGACCTGCCCACTTTAGTGCAAATCACCTTTGTTTGTAACAGCGTTCACCAGACCCTGAGAACTGCAAACAGCCCTGTGGGCACAGCCATGACGCACTTATTCCCCCTGCCCCTCTGAAGAGGTCTAGGCTGGGACAAGTGCAACAGCTCCATCCCTTACAACTGGCACGCTCCATGGTATTAGGGAGATGTTGTCAGGTTTGTGCGGGAACATCAACTGGAGGGCCTCAAGCCTGATGTGTGGAAACCCAAGATGATCCACAAGCTAATCAGAGTGGAGGAATTGGTGGAGTCAATTCTAGGGCTCCCTGATGAAACTGCAGAGACAGTATGGAATAATGTGTCTTCAGACAAGTTAACCAACAGACACAAGGACTTGTCATGGATGGCCATCCAGGGAGGCTTACCCATCCAGTCATTCATGCATGCACGCAACCTGTGCAAAACCAGGTACTGCCCCAGGTGCCCTTTCACGGAGGAAACATCTTATCACCTGTTTTGGGAGTGCCCCTTTGCACAGGGCCTGTTGGATGCCCTGGAACATCAACTCAAAAGCTCTGTGCCCAGGGGGGCGGAGCCTGTGCCTGCAGCGGATGGCTGTGTGAGTGTTCAGCTCCGTGTGTGAAATCGCCCCCTAACAGCCTGGAAATTCAGCCTTAAGAAGTCACTATGGTGAAGATTGGGGACCTAAACCCAGTGAAAGTTCCGATCAACAAAAGTCCTCGGTGAGCAAGGGAGAAATGGACAAATTTATTTAAAAAGCTGCCTCCACCTATGTAGCGCGGGAGAGCAAGATGGTGCCGGCCCCCCGCGATCGAGCAGCCGCTCACAAAAGGAACAGCCCGAAGCTGCGGCAGAAGGAGACAAGGAGCCGAATACAGTCCCTCTATCCAGGGCTTACTTCAAAGATACCCTGATGTCCTCTCTATCAGCAGCCCTTGAACCCATAAGTTCTGACCTGTCGGCCATCAAACAGGACATCAAGCATGTAGGACGGAGGGTAGAGGCTCTAGAGGACTCTCAGTCTGCCATTATAAAAAGCCAACAAGCGGTCTCCCAGCATATCTGCACTATTCAATCGAACTTAAACGCTTTATATTGTGCCCTGGAAGATCAAGAAAATTGCGGCAGATGCAATAACCTGCACTTCCGTGGTATACCGGAATGGGTTGCTACGGGTAACATCCCACATACAGTAACTCAAATCTGTTTATCCCTCTTGGGCCCTGATTCTGCCCACGATGTGATCCTGGAAAGGGCGCACAGGGCGTTAAGACCTAAACCGGCTACAAACGCCCCTCCGAGGGATATAATATGCTAATTTCTTCCCTTCCCAGTTAAGGAAGCCATCCTTACTAAAGCCCGACAGACGGGGGAGATCACTTGGGACGAATATACAGTCTCTATTTTCCAGGACCTAGCCCAAGCCATTCTTCAAAAAAGGAGAACCCTGAAACCCCTAACTGATTGGCTCAGATCCCATGGCATCCTATACAGATGGACCTTCCCATTTGGCATATCTTTTTTCTATAAAGGTCGCAGGATGGCTGTCTCCTCATATGCAGATCTGGATCAAGTATACGATCATTTGAACATCAGCCCGCTGAATATCCAGAACTGGGACATAATACAAGATCTTTCCTCTCTTCCGAATCTACCTACAGTCGAACATTGGGAGAAACAACATACCCCCAGATCTGTCAAGCAAAGGAGAGAAGTGTCCCTATCCACACCAAGACGTCTGCCAATGGGAGATTGAGAAGCCCTGGACTTTGGGTCTGTCTATATACCCCTCACCCATACTCACCCCCTTTCTCAGCTCCTCCCATCTTTTAACCTTCTCTCCTTCTTTACACTCTGACGCCTCACTCAATTGCGCTTCCTCTTCTTCTCCTTTTAGTTTCTTATACTCCCCCTCTCGATTAATAACCATACTGGTATTTTGCATGACGATTGATGTATCTTAGGGTGATAATTCTGATTACCACTTCCCCCATGGATGCTATCGTATTACTCTGCGCATGTGTGCAATTGTTAATGTTTCTTTTGTTTTCATGGTATTTCGTTATTACCTTACCTGTTATTATTTTTCATTTGTGGACCTGCAATATCACACTCTGTTTAAACGAATCATCACAGAAATATCCAAGTGGTGCTCCCACTGGATCGGGGTCAGAAAGATCGGGATTTCTTTGAACCAAAATGATGACTAATCTTAAGATCGCATCATTTAATGTCAAAGGCTTTAACTCGCCCTCTAAAAGATGTCAAATATTATCTTTAATGAAAAAGAAGCAGACCTCGATTCTGTTCTTACAAGAAACCCATTTTAAATTTAATAGATATCCCGATCTTTCTCACTCCAGTTTCCCTGTGTGGTTCCACTGCGGATAAAACTCATCTTCCTCCAGAGGGATCAGCATTGGTTTTAACAGTAATACATCCTTCCAATGCTGTTCCCACCAACAAGACGTTGAAGGCAGATACCTATTACTCAAGGGCACTATTGGTAACTGTATGTATACTTTTGTAAATATATATACCCCAAACGTCGACCAGACGGCCTGGTTCAAAGACCTTATCCCAATTATAACCCCTTTTCAAGAAGGCACACTGGTCCTAGGCGGTGATCTCAATGTCACTCTGGACCCGTCTTTAGATTCATCCACTAACAAGTCTGCATTATCCAAACGTGCACTCCGCACAATTAATAATTCAATAGCTGAATTACACCTGGTCGACATTTGGAGAGTGTTGAATCCATCTGTAAAGGACTATACCTTTTACTCAAATGTGCATGGTTCCTATCAGAGACTTGATTACCTATTAGTCTCTAAGGAACATATTCAATCATGTAAAGACCCTTGTATTGACTCAATTCACATGTCTGATCATGCCCCTATATTCATTTCTATCTCCCCATCACTATCCCCTCCAAGGGCATTCAGATGGAGACTCAATGAACAACTCCTCTCCAACCCAAACCATGTCTCCAAACTAAAAAAAGTCCTAGAAGACTTTTTCACTCTGAACGCCCTCCCAGAAACCTCCCCCCACATTTGTGGGATACTCATAAAGCCTTTATGCGAGGGCAACTTATCAGTTTAGGTTCCTATGCTAAAAAGTTAAGATCAGCCCAAATAGATAATCTTCTCCTAAATATAAAAAAAATTGGAGACTCAACATAAACAAACTCTCTCTGATCCACAACTAGCTGAACTTACCAGACTTCGATCCGAATTAAAAAACCTACTAAATACTGCCTCAGCTAAACATTTACTTAACTCCCAATTCAAATTTTTTGCCCACAGAGACAAAGCATTGAGATTAATGATGAACAGGATAAAACAAAGGACATCCCATAACCATATATGTAAACTCCACACCAAAAATGGTCGAACTGTTATCAAGACCAAAGATATAGCTTCTCAATTTCGAGACTTTTACCACACTTTATACAACATCCCCAAAACTACCTCTCAAACCGAGGTTCTCTCTCATTCAGAAGCAATTTAAAAATTTCTTCAATCCCTATCTCTCCCAAACTTAAATCAATCTCAAAAGCTCTCCCTAGAATCTCCATTTACACTCACAGAAGTGAAAGAAGCTATAAAACAACTCCCCAGAAATAAAGCCCCTGGGCCAGATGGTCTCTCAGCTATATACTACCGCACCTTTAGTGAATTCCTTGCTCCCCACCTACTTTCACTTTTTAACCGATCCCTGAGGGGAACACCCCTAACTCAAGACATGACCAGAGCACATATCACAATTATCCCCAAAACAAATAAAGACCCTGCTTACTGTGAAAACTATCACCCTATAGCCTTACTGAATCTGGACCTAAAACTACTGGCTAAAATACTTGCTAACCGTTTATCCCCGATACTTCTCTATTTAGTCAACAAAGACCAAACAGGCTTTGTATCTGGCAGGGAAGGTAAAGATAATTCAATGAGAATTATGAACGCCATCTTTTACGCTAAAAGAAAATCTTGCCCATTAGTCCTTGTCAGCACCAACACCAAAAAAGCATTTGACAGAGTCAACTGGGACTTTATGCGTCTTGTCCTTATGAAATTTTGGCTCCCTGACCCCTTTATACAGGCGATCTTCTCAATGTACCTTAATGCCTCGGCGTCGGTGCTGGTAAATGACACCTTCTCCCCCCCTTTCCCCATCAAAAATGGCACTCGCCAAGGTTGCCCGTTATCCCCTCTGGTCTTTGTTTTGGTCATGGAACCCCTACTCCAATCCATACGCCAAGACCCCCTGATAGAAGGCATCAAATTAGGGGGCCATGAACATAAAGCTGCTGCCTTTGCAGATGATTTATTACTCTTAACTACCAACCCCTCTACTTCTCTACCCCGTATCTATGATCAACTAGAAAAATTTAGCCCCTGTCTAACTTAAAAATTAACATGAAGAAATCCCACGTCCTAGCTATAGGTCTAAACCCACACACCAAATCTAAACTCGCTTCCCGTTCGCCCTTTAATTGGGACTCACCCACCATAACATACCTAGGAGTCAAAATTGGCGCAGATCTTTTCAATCTATTCAATCTCAACTATGTCCCTCTACTACAATCCATGCAATCCCAAATTGATAACTTATACTTCCCAACATTATCATGGTTTGGCCGAAAAAACCTTTTTACTTCCCTTGTCTTGCCAAGACTAAATTATCTGCAACAGGTCCTACCCCTCCCTATCCCAAACACTTACTTTCAATCCCTTAATAGAGATATCCGAAAATTCATCTGGAACAAGAAAAAAGCTTGCATTAGCCTCCATATTCTGCAGAGACCCAAATCTTCAGGTGGCATTAATCTTCCTGACCCTGCAGCTTATAATATGGTTAGCTTACTATCTAGAGTCGTAGACTGGTTTAGAGAAACTTCATTTAAATCTTGGGTTGGAATGGAATCTTCTTTCTTCCTCTCATCATTTAGAGTTATCCTAATACGCCCTAAAAACTCCCATTGTATTCACCACAATTTAAATATCAGGGCCACTTTGGAAGCTTGGGATAAATTTCAAAAATAGGCCTTAGCAGTTCCTGTACCCTCCCCCCTTATTCAAGTGAGGGATCTTTTGAATCTAGCTCCGATAGAACTATTACAAAGCCTCCCTCCCATAATCAGATACTTCACACTGCCAGTGACCTCTCTATTCGGAGAAGATGGTAAATTGGTGGATAGATCTACCATTCAAAGCCTTTTCCCCACGGTCACTCCCTCCATATTTTTCATAGCTTTCCTCCACTCCTTTATCTCCAAACATATCCACTATAGTGATATGCGTAGGCCCCTGACATGGTTTGAAAGCCTTATCTGTGCAAACCCTCCCCCCCCCCCCGAAAACTCATCTCCCTCATTTACAGGAGACTCACCTCTCCTGTCGCTATGCCTAAACCATCTTTCCTTGGTTCTTGGGAAAAAGACCTGGGCACACCATTTAACATAGAAGAACAACAGCGCCTCTTTATCGACCCGCATTCCTCCTCCAGATGCGTCAGAATCCAGGAAAACAGATATAAACTCCTTACCAGATGGTACAAAACCCCAGAGGTGACTTGTCGTTTCTCATCCTCGGGTTCTGACGCATGCTGGAGATGTGGGCCTTGAAGGGGGACATTTTATCATATCTGGTGGTCATGTCCATCAATTTTTTCATGGTGGTCCAAAATATTTAAGCAATGTAATTTAATTTGCAAAACACATTTTTCCCCCTGTCCCAGACTTGCTCTCTTGGGACTTCACCCTCCTCTGCTTAGTTCCTTACCCTTAAAACTTTTCAAAAAGCTATTGACGGCGGCCCGCCTATTGATACCCAGGTACTGGTTGACCCCTGACCTTCCCCCGCTCGATCACTGGTTTAACAAAATCGATTCCATTTACAGGTTTGAAGAAATGTCCGCATTGGAAAACCACTCACACAGAAACTTCAGCGCTCTTTGGAAACTTTGGCTGGACTTCAGGAGATATTCTCTGTGATTCTAACCCACATGGGTATCGCAATCCATATATTGTAGAAATCGCTCTTGTCCTATTGAGCAGACCTCCACATGTTTGTGTTATTATTATTAGTCATATTACCTAATGTAAGGTGATGCTGTATGACACACATACGTGTCCATCACCATTTGCTTGTACTTTTGCTCTTATGGTTAAAACAAAATAAAAACATATAATAAAAAGAAAAAAGCTCTGTGCCCAGAAACAGCCTGCAACACACCTCGGTGTTGTACAGACTATTTCCTGGGATTCATACTGTTGAGGCTATCCAGGAGTCCTGGCACCTTATGAACTGTTTTAAGGACGCTATATGGCTTGCCAGGAACTGGCTTATCCTCAGGAGGGCGAGCATGTCCGTTCTGGACTGCCGCATGCTTATCTTCAGCCTGTTGCGGGATTACAACATCTTGGACATTGACAACGAAGAAGAGGACTAAACCCCTCACCTTTCCACTCTCCCCGCATTTGTGTCTGTCCTTTCAATAAAGCTTTGGGCATGTGATTTCCCCTCCCTTCCCCCTCCTTCCTATCCCCCACCCCTCATCACTGTCTAAATGCTTTGTTGGAAGGTTTGTGTTCATTTGTGATTGAATAGAAATGCTAGTGTAGCATGCATTGTGATTTATGTTGTAGGTTAGCCTGTGCTTTACATAACAATACCATGCTATGAAAGACGACTGTAAGTATTTATTAAGTGCTGCCTTGTGGCCTGCTCTGCGTCGCAGTACTGAGTATGTATGTTAGATGATTTGATTGTAATAAAGGCGTTCTCAATCCCAAAAATTATGTGTGTGTCTCATATTCAACTGAAATGAATAACATGAAATTTGGGATGAGTTCCATGTCGGTAGAATTGATTTGTTCATCTCTAACTGCCATGTACAGTATTCGTGGTGTTAAAAGCTTATCGCATCTTCATTTTAGCTGGGAAAACATTTATATAAGCCTGTGCATTGACACATCATGTTCCTTTGGTGTATCTCTTTATTTGAGCAAGATGAAAGCTGAATGTAATTTTAATTCATATGACGTTCATAATATATATTGCTAAATTCAATGGAGTTGTGAGCCAAGTTAATCATTATCCTTCTCAACACTGAGGCAAAGCTAGTATAGACTTTCTGTCTGTCCAGCTGTGGCAGGCTAATCAATTGTAGCTGGATACCAGCCTGGAAAATCCCAGGTGTTTTTCAGCCTATCTCCATGGTTCTATGCAGAAAATGTTAGTTGTTTGTCTGTAGATTGCTCATATTCATTGCAGAGTTTTGATCCCATGATCAATGTGTTATTATATTTTTAAAATTATGTTAATTTATTTCCAAAGAGGAAATGTTCAGCATCCCCCAGGAAAACAAGAATGGTGGAGTTAATACCTTGTTTTTAAGATCTTGAAATTACTTTAAAGATGCAACCTAGTTTGATACTTAAAGGGGTTTTCAGGATTTAACTATTGATAACCTATCCTTAGGATAGGTCATCAATATGAAATCAGCGGGGATTTGACCCCCAATGATCCGATATTGAAGACCTATTCTAAGGATAGGTCATCAACAATTAAAGGGAATCTGTCACCACAATCAAGGACTAGTATCTGCATTACTAAATAAGTAGTACTATGGATAAGCAGTCCAGATTGTTCTTTTTATACAGGGAGTGCAGAATTATTAGGCAAGTTGTATTTTTGAGGATTCATTTTATTATTGAACAACAACCATGTTCTCAATGAACCCAAAAAACTCATTAATATCAAAGCTGAATATTTTTAGAAGTAGTTTTTAGTTTGTTTTTAGTTTTAGCTATTTTAGGGGAATATCTGTGTGTGCAGGTGACTATTACTGTGCATAATTATTAGGCAACTTAACAAAAAACAAATATATACCCATTTCAATTATTTATTTTTACTAGTGAAACCAATATAACATCTCAACATTCACAAATATACATTTCTGACATTCAAAAACAAAACAAAAACTAATCAGTGACCAATATAACCACCTTTCTTTGCAAGGACACTCAAAAGCCTGCCATCCATGGATTCTGTCAGTGTTTTGATCTGTTCACCATCAACATTGCGTGCAGCAGCAACCACAGCCTCCCAGACACTGTTCAGAGAGGTGTACTGTTTTCCCTCCTTGTAAATCTCACATTTGATGATGGACCACAGGTTCTCAATGGGGTTCAGATCAGGTGAACAAGGAGGCCATGTCATTAGATTTTCTTCTTTTATACCCTTTCTTGCCAGCCACGCTGTGGAGTACTTGGACGCGTGTGATGGAGCATTGTCCTGCATGAAAATCATGTTTTTCTTGAAGGATGCAGACTTCTTCCTGTACCACTGCTTGAAGAAGGTGTCTTCCAGAAACTGGCAGTAGGACTGGGAGTTGAGCTTGACTCCATCCTCAACCCGAAAAGGCCCCACAAGCTCATCTTTGATTATACCAGCCCAAACCAGTACTCCACCTCCACCTTGCTGGCGTCTGAGTCGGACTGGAGCTCTCTGCCCTTTACCAATCCAGCCACGGGCCCATCCATCTGGCCCATCAAGACTCACTCTCATTTCATCAGTCCATAAAACCTTAGAAAAATCAGTCTTGAGATATTTCTTGGCCCAGTCTTGACGTTTCAGCTTGTGTGTCTTGTTCAGTGGTGGTCGTCTTTCAGCCTTTCTTACCTTGGCCATGTCTCTGAGTATTGCACACCTTGTGCTTTTGGGCACTCCAGTGATGTTGCAGCTCTGAAATATGGCCAAACTGGTGGCAAGTGGCATCTTGGCAGCTGCACGCTTGACTTTTCTCAGTTCATGGGCAGTTATTTTGCGCCTTGGTTTTTCCACACGCTTCTTGCGACCCTGTTGACTATTTTGAATGAAACGCTTGATTGTTCGATGATCACGCTTCAGAAGCTTTGCAATTGTAAGAGTGCTGCATCCCTCTGCAAGATATCTCACTATTTTTGACTTTTCTGAGCCTGTCAAGTCCTTCTTTTGACCCATTTTGCCAAAGGAAAGGAAGTTGCCTAATAATTATGCACACCTAATATAGGGTGTTGATGTCATTAGACCACACCCCTTCTCATTACAGAGATGCACATCACCTAATATGCTTAATTGGTAGTAGACTTTCGAGCCTATACAGCTTGGAGTAAGACAACATGCATAAAGAGGATGATGTGGTCAAAATACTCATTTGCCTAATAATTCTGCACGCAGTGTATTTTCTCACTGCCCGTTCCTCCATTGCCAACATTCAAAGTTGTGCTGAAATACAATGCCTAGACTGATGCGCTAACATAATGTAGAGGACTCTCTTTGTGTGCATGACTAGCAGTCCCGACAATTTATTTCAGCGCACCTTTGAGTACTGAAAGTGGGGGACAGGGGGCAGTAGGAAATAAAAAAAATGTTGGCCTGTACTCCTTATTTGTAGTACTACCCATATAGTACTGCGGATAATAGTCCAGAATCATGATGCTAGAGATTTTTTTACAATTTTTCATCTATGCACTGCATAACCTTTTTATTTTCTACTGACATAGCCATATGAAGGGTGGACAAGGTACAAAAACACAATTTTTAAATGACATTTATTGTGCAGTATAAATGACATGATAAGTTCTGTGGGTTTAAATAACAGATACTGTTAATGCAGATACACCATCACAGCAATGAAACATGACAGGTTAGCCAAAGAGGTTAGCATTCCATGGTTTTAATTCCCCCATTTGTTGTCTTTCTTTAGTTAAATCTAACAGATTATGTTAAAAAATCATTAGCCAATCAAATCAGTAAGAGATTATGTTGTCCCTTTAATTCTCTGTACTGTGAGCTTTATCTATGCCCTTTTGTCATCTTTTTGTAACTTGTAGCACAGTTTTTTTGTGTATAACAATTTTATAAATGCCGCTTTGCCGAGTTACCATTGAAAGTTAGTGTGCTCCTGTGAGTGCTGTGCGTCTGTAGTGTAGCATCTCATCTGCTGTGCTAATTAAATGATGGCAATCTTGTGTGTGGATGTGTGATGCGTTTTGGAGGTTGCTTAACTCTTTGGTAGCCTTGTGTGTAGGCAAGTGTGTATGAGGAGTTCCCTTTGTAGTCGCGTCTCAGATCATGGTGCTGTGAGTGCCAAAGTGCCCCCTCGTGGACGGACGTGTTGCGTGAGTGGTGATTTTGTGACAGAATTGGACAGCTGTGTGGAGAACATTTCCTAGTAGGATACTTGCACACATGTACCCTTGGTCACTCATATAATACGGTACACTGTAATACTGTATTAAAGTGCATTATATCTGTTAGTGTGAAACTGAAAGGTAGACTACTAGGCCCTGCCTCAGGCAGCAGACAGGCCCTGGTCTGCCATTGAAAAACACATATAGACTGTCATGCTGTATGTATAACACAGCAATCACAGTGCCAAAATAAAATAAGAAGAGAAAATCGCGCTGCTCAATATAGGTATATGTTCACATTTAGGAGTAAAAAAGGAGTGTATTTGCGATGTTATTCCTCAGTATGCTGTGTGGATTATCACAAAAGTCGATGCTCTAATCTCCTAGAGAACAGAAGAAATGGCCCGACATAGTGAAGTACTGCCAACTTAGTTTAAATGCAAGGATTTATTCTACTCATAAGATCCATAAAACAACAATCATATAAAATGTGCACATCCTCTCATCAAACGCCCGACCGCTTCGTCAGGGGCACCTGTGGACTTATCTAGATAGCTTCTTTTTCAAGGTAATATGGGCATTACCACAAGCTCGAATCACATGATTATAACATAGCAAAATTCCCTAATCCCCATATCAGTTATAAAATTCCAATACAATCATATTCACATACAAAAAAAAGAAATATTGCATTTAAAAAACGTTTTTCTGACATAACTTTAAAATCCATAAAAATACCTCCTGTCTCCTCCTCCTTTAGTCATATAGTTGATTACAACCATTCATCTTCTACTCCATTATTCTCTCCTACACCACATCTACCGTCATCTTAGCTCCACTTACCGTTCACCACACCAGCGTCCATATGGACTTTTTACATTTTGCTAAACTTGTCCCCTTCTAATAGATATCCAAATATAACCCCATATAAAATATACATAACCCCATTTTCTTTTTTCATTGCATAAAATAACACACATTATGATATCTATCTTGCAAATGAGAAAATGTCACACCAACTTCCCCATATTGTTGCCAAAGGTTTATATTTACAGTCACAGATTCACAATTCTTGAATGTGCTGCATATCAATGGCAAACCCATATTTTATTTATCTATTATTCAGGCCTTTATGTCAAATTCAACATTCAAACCATCAGGGTACAAAGTCCCCATCTTATAGATTCAGTCTACTTCTTTTCGATTTATTCTATTCAATGGATCACCCCCTCTCCAGTTATTATGGACCTGTTTAAGTCCAATAAACCTCAGACCTTCTGGGTTTTTGTTATGTATTTTTTGTAAATGTGCAGAGACACTGTGTGTATCTAATACTTTTTTTTATGTTTCGTATATGTTCTTGAATTCTGACTTTTAGTTTCCTAGTAGTCCCTCCTACATACTAGAGGCCACATGGACACTCCAGCATATAGACAACACTCATATGTTCACACGAAAGTTCTCCCATTAGTTTATGAGTGGTACTGTTGCTCCTAGAAACTGTGTCTCTTTTTTGAAGCAGAAGATTCCAAGTAAAGGAGGGAGAGAGCAGGAAATGACCCACTCCTGACTCGGGGAGATAGTAACGATAAAAACCAATACAGGACTCTCAAGATACCCTGTTATTTGAATGATTGATAAAAAATTTCAGGGAATGTCACTGGGGTATTTTGGATTTGGAAACGTTAGACAGGAGAGGCCCTGCTGTCGCTTTGTTGACTCTAGATAACTTCTGCCTGATCGCACGTCCCCGTGACGTCCACGATCCAATTTGATATCTTCTCTATCAACTTTCAATGTTCTTTTCTGCACCTACTATGCTGATCACGGTTAGCGGCAAATCAGGGTTCCACGCCAGAGAGGGAGCATGAGAAAGGGATACCACATCCAAGGGAGGTCAATGGCTGCAATGTGATGGAGCTGAAATGTGGGAAAAATTATTAAAGCGGAAGAATCGAATGAAAGGAGGGGGCGCGTGTCAATTAATGACAAATTTTAGAAATTTAAGTCCCTGTCACCTATGCATAGCAGGGGTTTTTCATCGGAAAAAATGGGTTAATGTCACCCACCAATGGAACAGACGATTTTTGAATATTTCGGGCCCTGTCAACTATGCAGAGCAGGAATTTATTCACGGCAAAACTGTGTTCATGTCACCCACCAATTGAACAGACAACTTTACAAAAATTAGGTACCTGTCACCTATGAAGAGCAGGGGTTTGTATACAGCAAAATTGGTAAAATGTCACCTAACAATGTAACAGACGATTATTTGAAATTTAGGTCCCTGTCACCTATGCAAAGCAGGGGTTTATTCACGGCAAAAATGGTAAAATGTCACCCAAGAATGTAACAGACGCCTTTGCACCCTGCTCCCTCTTTTGCTGTGATGGTGCCTCTGTGTGACCACCGCCTCTTCCTCCGAACTAGACAGGTCACTCACATGACCTTGATTCCATGTGGGGTCTAGTATCTCATCATCCTCCACATCATCTTCCACCCACTCTCTACCCCTGCCCTCCTTGTCAGTCTGCAGACTGCAGAGAGCCGCAGCAGTTGGCACCTGTGTTTTGTCATCATCAGAGACGTGCTGCGGTGGTCTTCCAATGTCCTCATCCTGAAACATAAGTGGTTGGGCATCAGTGCACTTAATCTCTTTCACATCTGGTGCGGGGCTATGTGGATGGCCCACGGAAACCCTGCCAGCAGAGTCATCAAAAAGCATAACAGACTATTGCATGACTTGGGGCTCAGACTGCTTGCCTGATTTGCAAGGGGGTGAGATGAAAGACAGATGGCCATGGGCTGTAGGAAGGATGGGTGGGAGACAATGCGAAGGAACTGTAGTCTACTATAGTCTACCCAATCTACTATAGTCTGTACTTGTTCTGACCTCACCATTCGTACTGTCCTAGATGCAGTGTAGGCAGCAAATGTACTTTCTAGCGCAAAAGATGAGCATTTGTCACCCAACAAAGTAACAGGCGAATTAGTGAAATGTATTTCCTTGTCTACTAGGTAGAGCAGGGGTATATCACAGCCAAAAATTTGGGAATTTCACTCGACAATGTAACAGACAAATTAGTAAAATGTATTTCACTGTCCACTAGGTAGAGCAGGGGTATATCACAGCCAAAAATTGGTGAATTTCACCCGACAATGTACCAGACAAATTAGTGAAATGTATTTCCCTGTCTACTAGGTAGGTAAAGCAGGAATATATCACAGACAAAAATGTGTGAATTTCACCCGGCAATATACCACAGCCTCTTCCTCTGAACTACACAGATCACTCGCATGACCTTGATTCCATGTGAGGACGAGGACCTCATCGACCTCCACATCATCTTCCACCCAGTCTTCACCCCTGCCCTCCTTGTCGGTCTGCACACTGCAGAAAGCCACAACAGTTGGCACCTGTCTTTCGTCATCTTCCGAGTGGTCCTCCCATGTACTCATCATGAAACATAAGTGGTTGGGCATCGGTGCACTCACCCTCTTCCACTTTTGGGGCAGGGCTATGTGGAAGGCCTTGGGAAACCCTGCTAGCAGAGTCATCAAAAAGCAGAAGAGACTGCTCCATGACTTGGGGCTCAGACTGCTTGGCTGATTTGCAAGGGGGTGAGGTGAAGGACTGATGGACATGAGCTGCAGGTGCCAACTGTGATCTTTCAGCAGGGGACTGGGTGGGAGACAATGTAAAAGAACTGGAGGCACTGTAAGCCACCCAATCTACTATCGCCTGTACTTGTTCTGGCCTCACCATTCGTAGAGCAGCATTAGGCCGGACCAAATAATACTGAAGGTTCTGTCACCTACTAGCACCTGAGGAAGGTGTTTCACTTGTGCGTGTAGCTGGCACAGATCGACCATGTCCTCTCCCTGCAACAGTAGCTCCACCAGCAGCACCATGACCGGGGCCACGTCCCTTATTTGACGCTCTCAGCATTATTTGCGTTCACCCACCAAACTAACAGATGGTTTATGTCAGTCGACAATGTAACTCGCCAATAGTCAACAAGTAAGTTCACTGAGAGTAAGGCTGTGCCAGTGTCATAAAGAGGAAAAATGTCTTTATTTTATACAATTACTTCACGGTCACAAAAAATGTTAATTTGTCAACCAACAATGTAACTGCAGTATTGACTGGTTGTATTTGACTGTGAGAAATGCAGCAAAGGCAAAAAAAGGCCCCAGATGTAGGGTATTGCAAAAAAAAGGGTGTTTTTTTAAACCCAGATTATAATTGCAGTATTTCAAGCTTGTATTTCACTGTGACAAATGCAGCAAAGGCCCCAGATGTAGGGTCTTGCAAAAAATGGGTGTTTTTTTAAATACCCAGAGTATAATTGCAGTATTTCAAGTTTGTATTTTATTGTGACAAATGCAAAAAAAGGCCCCACATGTAGGGTATTGCAAAAAATGAGTGTTTGTTTTAAAACCAGAATATAATTGCAGTATTTAAACTTTGTATTTGACAGTCACAAATGCAACAAATGTCACAAATGTATTATCTTAACCAAAATGGGTGTTTTCTTAAAACCAGAATATAATAGAAGTATCTAACGCTAGTTTTTGACTGTGACAAATGCAGCAAAGGCCCGAGATGAAGGGTATTGCAAAAGATGGGTGATTTTTTTTTTAAACCAGAATATAATTGCAGTATTTCTAGGTTATATTTCACTGTGACAAATGCAGTAAAGGCACCAGATGAAGGGTATTGCAAAAAATGGGTGTTTGTTTTAAAACCAGAATATAATTGCAGTATTTAAACTTTGTATTTGACAGTCACAAATGCAACAAATGTCACAAATGTATTATCTTGCCCAAAATGGGTGTTTTCTTAAAACCAGAATATAATAGAAGTATCTAACGCTAGTTTTTGACTGTGACAAATGCAGCAAAGGCCCGAGATGAAGGGTATTGCAAAAGATGGGTGATTTTTTTTTTAAACCAGAATATAATTGCAGTATTTCTAGGTTATATTTCACTGTGACAAATGCAGTAAAGGCACCAGATGAAGGGTATTGCAAAAAATGGGTGTTTGTTTTAAAACCAGAATATAATTGCAGTATTTAAACTTTGTATTTGACAGTCACAAATGCAACAAATGTCACAAATGTATTATCTTGCCCAAAATGGGTGTTTTCTTAAAACCAGAATATAATAGAAGTATCTAACGCTAGTTTTTGACTGTGACAAATGCAGCAAAGGCCCGAGATGAAGGGTATTGCAAAAGATGGGTGATTTTTTTTTTAAACCAGAATATAATTGCAGTATTTCAAGCTTGTATTTCACTGTGACAAATGCAACAAAGGCCACAAATGTATTATCTTGCCCAAAATGGGTGTTTTTTTAAAACCAGAGAATAACAGCAGTATCTAACGCTAACATTTGACAGTGACAATTTCAGCAAAGGCCCGAGATGCAGGGTGTAGCAAAAAATGGGTGTTTTTTTTTAAATCAGAATATAATTGCAGTATTTCTAGCTTGTATTTCACTGTGACAAATGCAGAAAAGGCACCAGATGTAGGGTATTGCAAAAAATAAGTGTTTTTTTAAAACCAGAATATAATTGCAGTATTTCAAGCTTGTATTTCACTGTGACAAATGCAACAAATGCCACAAATGTATTATCTTGCCCAAAATGGGAGTTTTTTTAAAAACAGAATATAACAGAGGGTATATAACGCTAGTGTTTGACTGTGACAAATGCAGCAAAGGCCCGAGATGCATGGTATTGCAAAAAATTTGTGTTTTTTTTAAACCAGAATATAATTGCAGCATTTCTAGCTTGTATTTCACTGTGACAAATGCAGAAAAGGCAACAGATGTAGGGTATTGCAAAATATTGGTGTTTTTTTTTAAAACCAGAATACAATTGCAGTATTTCAAGTTTGTATTTCACTGTGACAAATGCAGCAAAGGCACCAGATGTAGGATATTGGAAAAAATTGGTGTTTTTTTAAAACCAGAATATAATTGCAGTATTTGAAGCTTGTATTTCACTGTGACAAATGCAACAAAGGCCACAAATGTATTATCTTGCCCAAAATGGGAGTTTTTTTTGTTAAAACCAGAATATAACAGCAGTATCTAACGCTAGTATTTGACTGTAACAAATGTAGAAAAGGCCCCAGATGTAGGGTCTTGCAAAAAAAATTGTGTTTTTTTTAAACCAAGAATATAACTGCAGTATTTAACCTCCTCAGGACCGCCGTACGCAGGATTGCGTCTTTGCGACGGTCCTGTTGCTCTGGGTGGACGCGCCAGTGCGTCCTCTCGCGAGACGCGAGATTTCGGGCATTGCCGGCCCGCGCATGCGCATCGCGGGCCGGCAAAAGTTAAAGAAGTATTTCGTCACCAGCCTGCCAGCCAATGGCCGTGGCTGGCAGGCTGGCGATTTTCAAAAAATCTAATCAAAAGCCAGATAACACATCATATTAGTAAATATGATGTGTTAAATGGCTTGTCTGCTCCTCTGCTGGTCCTTTTCGTCGGTTGGTTCCAGCAGAGGAGCAGACATCACTGTGAGTACCCACCAAACACTACCCTTAGCCCCAGATCACCCTCCATCACCCCCATCATCCAAATTAACCCCTTGATCACCCCCTGTCAATCACTTAGTGAAAGACAAAAAGTGATCAGTGTAAACTGTCACTTTTTTTTTTCACTAATATTGGCTGTTAGGTTTTAGGATAGTTTAGGCCCCTTGGTTAGGTAGTTAGCGATCGGTTAGCGCCCAGCCCACCGCACCGCAGTCACTGATTCGCTGATTAGCGTATCGCTAATCAGCATTTGTACTTTTATAGTATCTGTAAGTGATCAAAAATGATCACAGTCAGATCTATAATAGTATTAGTGTCACCTTAGCTCGCCCTCCACCCAAAACGCAGTGTTTGCCCGATCAGGCCTGATCGGTCGCCCACACGTGCATTCACCCACACCCGCCCCGCCGCAGTGCCCAATTTTTTTTTGTTTTTTGATCACTGCACATTCACTTTACACGCTCTGCGGTGATAAAAAAATCTGTTTCGATATTTTTTATCAACCGCAGCGGCCTCCGGTACTTCGCTAGCCTCCCCTTTGTAAGACAGGCTTGCTTTTTTTCTTGGGTAGTCTCAGGGAATACCCCTAAATTTAGTAGTCCAAATGGCAAACAGGGGGTATTCTTCTGAAGAGGCCTACAGGATTCTGACCCAGTCGGATGAGGAATGGGAACCCTCATCTGACGAATCTAGCGGGTCAGAATATGAACCTGTAGAAAGCAGTGGCTCTCTGACCCAAAGTTCGGACGAGGAGGTGGAGGTCCCTGATAGAACCAGGCGTACCCGGCCCCGTGTCGCTAGACCACAGGTTGTGCAGGATCCGTTTCAAGAGCAGCAGAGTGGGGCTGTCGCTGTCGGATCACGTGGTGAGGCATACACCAGCAGCGCAGCCCTTCCTGGACCTAGTACCAGCACTGCCGTACAACCTGGTGAAGTGGCGAGCACCAGAAGGGCAGTTGAAGCTGGTACGGTGGCACGTGCAGTAGTTACCCCGTCGCAGCCACCGCGCAGACAGGCCCGTAGAGCCCCTAGAGTCCCTGAGGTGCTGGCAAACCCTGATTGGCAGTCGCCAACTTCAGCCGCACCTGTAGTTCCCACTTTCACCGCCCAGTCTGGAGTTCGGGTTGAGACAGCTCAAATCGGTTCGGCCCTGGGATTTTTTGAGCTGTTCTTGACTGCGGAGCTCTTGGACTTAGTCGTGGCAGAGACAAACCGGTATGCCACACAATTTATATCCGCCAACCCGGGAAGCTCTTATGCCCAGTCTTTCCGGTGGAAACCAGTCCAAGTTTCCGAATTTTAAATTTTTCTGGGCCTTCTTCTCAACATGGGTCTAACTAAAAAGCATGAATTGCGGTCATATTGGTCCACGAACCCGATTCATCACATGCCCATGTTCTCTGCTGCTATGTCCAGGACACGTTTTGAGACCATCCTGCGTTTCCTGCATTTTAGCGACAACACCACCTCCCGTCCCAGAGGCCACCCAGCTTTTGACCGGCTCCACAAAATTCGGCCCCTCATAGACCACTTCAACCAGAAATTTGCAGATTTGTATACCCCCGAGCAAAACATCTGCGTAGACGAGTCCCTAATACATTTTACCGGGCTCCTTGGCTTCAAACAATACATCCCAAGCAAGCGTGCCCGGTATGGGGTTAAATTGTATAAGCTCTGTGAAAGGGCCACAGGCTATACCCACAAATTTCGGATCTATGAGGGAAAAGATCAGACCCTGGAGCCGGTCGGTTGCCCTGACTACCTGGGGAGCAGTGGGAAGACAGTCTGGGACTTGGTGTCACCCTTATTTGGCAAGGGGTACCATCTTTATGTGGACAATTTTTACACAAGTGTGCCCCTCTTCAGGCATTTGTTCCTAGAACAGATTGGCGCCTGTGGCACCGCGCGAACTAGTCGCGTGGGCTTCCCCTAACGGCTCGTTACCACCCGTCTTGCAAGGGGGGAGAGGGCTGCCTTGTGTAACGAAGAACTGCTCGCGGTGAAATGGAGAGACAAGCGTGACGTTTACATGCTCTCCTCCATTCACGCAGACACGACAATCCAAATTGAAAGGGCAACCCGTGTCATTGAAAAGCCCCTCTCAGTCCACGACTATAATGCGCTCATGGGAGGGGTGGACTTCAATGACCAGATGTTGGCTCCCTATTTAGTTTCCCAACGCACCAGACGCTGGTATAAGAAGGTGTCTGTATATTTAATTGGCTGCATGTAATAGTTTTGTTCTCTACAGTAAGGCTGGGAGAACAGGATCCTTCCTCAAATTTCAGGAAGAGATCATCGAGAACCTCCTGTATCCAGAAGGTTCCGTGGCCCCAACCACCAGTGTAGTTAGCCGTCTACACGAGCGACATTTCCCCAGTGTCGTTCCTGGTACCTTAAACCGACCGCCACCCCGAAAAAAATGTCGTGTCTGTAGCAGGAGTGGAATGAGGCGTGACACCCGCTATTTCTGTCCTGACTGTCCTGACCACCCTGCCCTATGCTTTGGAGAGTGTTTCCGGAAGTACCACACACAGGTACACTTAGCATAGGGATTGCATCTCACAGGACAGGCACACAGGGCTATTAGGGCCCTTTTACTCACAGCTGCTGCAAACCTCTCCTTTAACCTGGGATAAAGTGCATAATGTACTTCGCCACATCTTTGGGCGATTTGCGCTTTGCACATTGTCCCATGGGGAAGGAGAGGTTTGTTCTATAAAGGTAAAAAAAAATAAACAAAAAAAAAATTACCGGTAAGTAAAAAAGTTAACGTTCAGTTCAAAAAGTTAAAAAAAGTTTCTATGTTCTGTTCAAAAGTTATTATAAAGTTAATAAATTTAATGCGTTGCGGCCTGGTTTTTTCTTTTTTTTTTTTTTTTTTTTACCTTCTAGGTGGACAAACCGATCGACTAGCTGCAGCACTGATGTGTATTCTGACAGAAGCATTGCGCTGCTGTCAGATTACACACAAGTCGGTGTATGCGGCGCTGCAAGACAAGATTTCTCCTCTGCAGTAAAAGATACGTTTGCCGAGGCATATGAGCTGAGGAGGTGGCGGTGTTCATATGCTTTGGCAAACACTTTGTATATATATAAAAAAAAAATCCCGGCAATGATTTATTCATTCACATCGATTGATGTGAATTTAGAAATCTGGTTTGCCAGGGCATACGAGCTAAGTGGGTATGGATGTTGGGCGGAGCTCCTATGTCCTGGCAGACGCCTTTCCCCTCCTTTTTTTTTATTTGGCAGAGATTTTTTCATCCACATTGATCGATGCGAAGGAAGAAATCTGTGCCGTTCATTTTTTCTTTCAGCCCAGAGGCTGAACGGAAAAAAAAAATCTCATTACCCGTATGCTCAATATAAGGAGAATAGCAGAAACTCCTAATGCTGGCCATACATGTAATGATTGCGGAGACCCTCAAATGCCAGGGCAGTACAAACACCCCACAAATGACCCCATTTTGGAAAGAAGACACCCCAAGGTATTCACTGAGGGGCATATTGAGTCCATGAAAGATTGAAATTTTTGTCCCAAGTTAGCGGAAAGGGAGACTTTGTGCGAAAAAAAAATAAAAAATTTCCGCTAACTTGTGCCAAAAAAATAAAAAATTCTAGGAACTCGCCATGCCCCTCATTGAATACCTTGGGGTGTCTTCTTTCCAAAATGGGGTCACATGTGAGGTATTTATACTGCCCTGGCATTTTAGGGGCCCCAAAGCGTGAGAAGAAGTCTGGTATCCAAATGTCTAAAAATGCCCTCCTAAAAGGAATGTGGGCCCCTTTGCGCATCTAGGCTGCAAAAAAGTGTCACACATGTGGTATCTCCGTACTCAGGAGAAGTTGGGAAATGTGTTTTGGGGTGTCATTCTACATATACCCATGCTGGGTGAGATAAATATCTTGGTCAAATGCCAACTTTGTATAAAAAAATGGGAAAAGTTGTCTTTTGCCAAGGGTTTTCTCTCACCCAGCATAGGTATATGAAAAATGACACCCCAAAACACATTGCCCAACTTCTCCTGAGTACGGAGATACCACATGTGTGACACTTTTTTGCAGCCTAGGTGGGCAAAGGGGCCCACATTCCAAAGAGCACCTTTCGGATTTCACCGGCCATTTTTTACAGATTTTGATTTCAAACTCCTTACCACACATTTGGGCCCCTAGAATGACAGGGCAGTATAACTACCCCACAAGTGACCCCATTTTGGAAAGAAGACACCCCAAGGTATTCGCTGATGGGCATAGTGAGTTCATGGAATTTTTTATTTTTTGTCACAAGTTAGCGGAAAATGATGATTTTTTATATTTTTTTTTTTTCTTACAAAGTCTCATATTCCACTAACTTGTGACAAAAAATAAAAACTTCCATGAACTCACTATGCCCATCAGCGAAAACCTTGGGGTATCTTCTTTCCAAAATGGGGTCACTTGTGGGGTAGTTATACTGCCCTGGCATTCTAGGGGCCCAAATGTGTGGTAAGGAGTTTGAAATCAAAATCTGTAAAAAATGGCCGGTGAAATCCGAAAGGTGCTCTTTGGAATGTGGGCCCCTTTGCCCACCTAGGCTGCAAAAAAGTGTCACACATGTGGTATCTCCGTACTCAGGAGAAGTTGGGCAATGTGTTTTGGGGTTTCATTTTACATATACCCATGCTGGGTGAGAGAAATATCTTGGCAAACGACAACTTTTCCCATTTTTTTATACAAAGTTGGCATTTGACCAAAATATTTATCTCACCCAGCATGGGTATATGTAAAATGACACCCCATAACACATTGCCCAACTTCTCCTGAGTACGGAGATACCACATGTGTGACACTTTTTTGCAGCCTAGGTGGGCAAAGGGGCCCACATTCCAAAGAGCACCTTTAGGATTTCACCGGTCATTTTTTACACATTTTGATTTCAAACTTCTTACCACACATTTGGGCCCCTAGAATGCCAGGGCAGTATAACTACCCCACAAGTGACCCCATTTTGGAAAGAAGACACCCCAATGTATTCGCTGATGGGCATAGTGAGTTCATAGAAGTTTTTATTTTTTGTCACAAGTTAGTGGAATATGAGACTTTGTAAGAAAAAAAAAATCATCATTTTCCGCTAACTTGTGACAAAAAATAAAAAGTGTCACACATGTGGTATCTCCGTTCTCAGGAGAAGTTGGGCAATGTGTTTTGGGGTGTCATTTTACATATACCCATGCTGGGTGAGAGAAATATCTTGGCAAAAGACAACTTTTCCCATTTTTTTATACAAAGTTGGCATTTGACCAAGATATTTATCTCACCCAGCATGGGTATATGTAAAATGACACCCCAAAACACATTCCCCAACTTCTCCTGAGTACGGCGATACCACATGTGTGGCACTTTTTTGCAGTCTAGGTGGGCAAAGGGGCCCACATTCCAAAGAGCACCTTTCGGATTTCACCGGTCATTTTTTACACATTTTGATTTCAAACTTCTTACCACACATTTGGGCCCCTAGAATGCCAGTGCAGTATAACTACCCACAAGTGACCCCATTTTGGAAAGAAGACACCCCAAGGTATTCGCTGATGGGCATAGTGAGTTCATAGAAGTTTTTATTTTTTGTCACAAGTTAGTGGAATATGAGACTTTGTAAGAAAAAAATAAATAAAAAATAAATCATCATTTTCCACTAACTTGTGACAAAAAATAAAAAGTTCTATGAACTCACTATGCCCATCAGCGAATACCTTAGGGTGACTACTTTCCGAAATGGGGTCATTTGTGGGGTGTTTGTACTGTCTGGGCATTGTAGAACCTCAGGAAACATGGCAGGTGCTCAGAAAGTCAGAGCTGCTTCAAAAAGCGGAAATTCACATTTTTGTACCATAGTTTGTAAACGCTATAACTTTTACCCAAACCATTTTTTTTTTTACCCAAACATTTTTTTTTAATCAAAGACATGTAGAACAATAAATTTAGAGAAAAATTTATATATGGATGTCGTTTTTTTTACAAAATTTTACAACTGAAAGTGAACATGTCATTTTTTTGCCAAAAAATTGTTAAATTTCTATTAATAACAAAAAAATTAAAAATGTCAGCCGCAATAAAATACCACCAAATGAAAGCTCTATTAGTGAGAAGAAAAGGAGGTAAAATTCATTTGGGTGGTAAGTTGCATGACCGAGCAATAAATGGTCAAAGTAGGGTAGGTCAGAAGTGTAAAAAGTGGCCTGGTCATTAAGGGTGTTTAAGCTAAGGGGGCTGAGGTGGTTAAACTTTGTATTCAACTGTCACAAATGCAACAAAGGCCAAAAATGTTCTATCTTGCCTAAAATTGGTGTTTTTTTAAAACCAGAATATAATAGCAGTATCTAACACTAGTTTTTGACTGTGACAAATGTAGCAAAGGCCCCAGATGCAGGGTCTTGCAAAAAATGTGTGTTTTTTTAAACCAAGACTATAACTGTAGTATTTAAACTTTGTATTTGACTGTAACAAATGCAACAAAGGCCACAAATGTGTTATCTTGCCCAAAATGGGTGTTTTCTTAATACCAGAATATAACAGCGGCATATCACGCTTGTAGTGGACTGTCAGAAATGCAGCAGCGGCCGCAAATGTATTATATTGCCCAAAATGTGTGTTTTTTTAATACCAGAATATAACAGCACTATCTAACGCGAGTATTTCATTGTGACAAATGCAGCAAAGGCTGCAGATGTAGGGTATTGCAAAAAATCTGTGTTTTTTTTAACCCAGAATATAATTGCATTATTTCAAGCTTGTATTTCACTGTGACAAATGCAGCAAAGTCTGCAGAAGTAGGGTCTTGCAAAAAATGGGTGTTTTTTTTTAAAACCAGAATATAATTGCAGTATTTCAAGCTTGTATTTCACTGTGTCAAAAGCAGCAAAGGCACCAAATGTAGTTATTGCAAAAAAAATTAAAAAATAAATAAATAAATATAATTGCATTATTTCAAGCTTGTATTTCACTGTGACAAATGCAGCAAAAGCCCCAGATGTAGGGTCTTGCTAAAAATGGGTGTTTTAAAAAAAAACTGAATATAATTTTAGTATTTAAAGCTTGTATTTCACTATGTCAAATGCAGCAAAGGCAACAGATGTAGGGTATTGCAAAAAATTGGTGTATTTTTAAAACCAGAATATAATTGCAGCATTTCAAGCTTGTATTTCAGCGTGACAAATGCAGCAAAGGCACCAGATGTAGGGTATTGCAATAAATGGGTCTTTAATTTTTAAAACCAGAATATAATTGCAGTATTTTAAGCTTGTATTTCACTGTGACAAATGCAGCAAAGGCACCAGATGTAGGGTATTGCAAAAAATTTGTGTTTTTTTAAAACCAAAATAGAATTGCAATATTTCAAGCTTGAATTTCGCTGTGACAAATGCAACAAAGGACACAAATGTATTATCTTGCACAAAATTTGCTTTGACAAATGCAGCAAAGGTCTCAAGGACCAATGCAGCAAAAAATGGGTGTTTTTTTTAAAACCCAGAATATAATTGCAATATTTTAAGCTTTTATTTCACTGTGACAAATGCAGCAAATTCATCAGATGTAGGGTATTGCAAAAAATAATATAATTTCAGTATTTTAAGCTTGTATTTCACTGTAACAAATGCAGCAAAAGCCCTAGATGTCGGGTCTTGCAAAAAATGGGTGTTTTTTTAAAAACACAGTATATAATTGCAGTATTTCAAGCCTGTATTTCACTGTGACAAATGCAGTAAAGGCACCAGATGTAGAGTATTGCAAAAAATTGGTGTTTTTTTTAAAACCAGACTATAATTGTAATATTTCAAGCATGTATTTCACTGTGACAAATGCAAAAAAGTCCACAAATGTATTATCTTGCTCAAAATGTTTTTCTTTTAAAACCAGAATATAACAGCAGTATCTAACGCTAGTATTTGACTCTGACAAATGCAGCAAAGGACCCAGATGAATGGTCTTGCGAAAAAAAAATGTGTTTTTTAAATCAATAATATATCTGCAGTATTTAACCACCTCCGGACCGCCTAACGCAGGATCGCGTTCCGGAGGTGGCAGCCCTGCGCACAGTCACGCATATACGCGTCATCTCGCGAGACGCGAGATTTCCTGTGAACGCGCGCACACAGGCGCGCGCGCTCACAGGAACGGAAGGTAAGAGAGTTGATCTCCAGCCTGCCAGCGGCGATCGTTCGCTGGCAGGCTGGAGATGTGTTTTTTTTAACCCCTAACAGGTATATTAGACGCTGTTTTTATAACAGCGTCTAATATACCTGCTACCTGGTCCTCTGGTGGTCCCCTTTGTTTGGATCGACCACCAGAGGACACAGGTAGCTCAGTAAAGTAGCACCAAGCACCACTACACTACACTACACCCCCCCCCCGTCACTTATTAACCCCTTATTAGTCCCTGATCACCCCTAATCACCCCTGATCACCCCATATAGACTCCCTGATCACCCCCCTGTCATTGATTACCCCCCTGTCATTGATCAACCCCCTGTAAAGCTCCATTCAGACGTCCGCATGATTTTTACGGATCCACTGATAGATGGATCGGATCCGCAAAACGCATCCGGACGTCTGAATGAAGCCTTACAGGGGCGTGATCAATGACTGTGGTGATCACCCCATATAGACTCCCTGATCACCCCCCTGTCATTGATTACCCCCCTGTCATTGATTACCCCCCTGTAAAGCTCCATTCAGACGTCCGCATGATTTTTACGGATCCACTGATAGATGGATCGGATCCGCAAAACGCATCCGGACGTCTGAATGAAGCCTTACAGGGGCATGATCAATGACTGTGGTGATCACCCCATATAGACTCCCTGATCACCCCCCTGTAAAGCTCCATTCAGATGTCCGCATGATTTTTACGGATGCACTGATACATGGATCGGATCCGCAAAACGCATCCGGTCGTCTGAATGAAGCCTTACAGGGGCATGATCAATGACTGTGGTGATCACCCCCCTGTCATTGATTACCCCCCTGTAAAGCTCCATTCAGATGTCCGCATGATTTTTACGGATGCACTGATAGATGGATCGGATCCGCAAAACGCATCCGGACGTCTGAATGAAGCCTTACAGGGGCGTGATCAATGACTGTGGTGATCACCCCATATAGACTCCCTGATCACCCCCCTGTCATTGATTACCCCCCTGTAAAGCTCCATTCAGACGTCCGCATGATTTTTACGGATGCACTGATAGATGGATCGGATCCGCAAAACGCATCCGGACGTCTGAATGAAGCCTTACAGGGGCGTGATCAATGACTGTGGTGATCACCCCATATAGACTCCCTGATCACCCCCCTGTCATTGATTACCCCCCTGTCATTGATTACCCCCCTGTAAAGCTCCATTCAGATGTCCGCATGATTTTTACGGATGCACTGATAGATGGATCGGATCCGCAAAACGCATCCGGACGTCTGAATGAAGCCTTACACGGGCGTGATCAATGACTGTGGTTATCACCCCATATAGACTCCCTGATCACCCCCCTGTCATTGATCACCCCCCTGTCATTGATCACCCCCCTGTCATTGATCAACCCCCCTGTCATTGATCAACCCCCCTGTCATTGATCACCCCTCTGTAAGGCTCCATTCAGATATTTTTTTGGCCCAAGTTAGCGGAATTTTTTTTTTTTTTTTCTTACAAAGTCTCATATTCCACTAACTTGTGTCAAAAAATAAAATCTCACATGAACTCACCATACCCCTCACGGAATCCAAATGCGTAAAATTTTTTAGACATTTATATTCCAGACTTCTTCTCACGCTTTAGGGCCCCTAGAATGCCAGGGCAGTATAAATACCCCACATGTGACCCCATTTCGGAAAGAAGACACCCCCAGGTATTCCGTGAGGGGCATATTGAGTCCATGAAAGATTGAAATTTTTGTCCCAAGTTAGCGGAACGGGAGACTTTGTGAGAAAAAAATAAAAAATATCAATTTCCGCTAACTTGTGCCAAAAAAAAAAAATTTCTATGAACTCGCCATGCCCCTCATTGAATACCTTGGGGTGTCTTCTTTCCAAAATGGGGTCACATGTGGGGTATTTATACTGCCCTGGCATTCTAGGGGCCCCAAAGCGTGAGAAGAAGTCTGGTATCCAAATGTCTAAAAATGCCCTCCTAAAAGGAATTTGGGCACCTTTGCCCACCTAGGCTGCAAAAAAGTGTCACACATGTGGTATCTCCGTATTCAGGAGACGTTGGGGAATGTGTTTTGGGGTGTCATTTTACATATACCCATGCTGGGTGAGAGAAATATCTTGGTCAAATGCCAACTTTGTATAAAAAAATGGGAAAAGTTGTCTTTTGCCAAGATATTTCTCTCACCCAGCATGGGTATATGTAAAATGACACCCCAAAACACATTCCCCAACTTCTCCTGAATACGGCGATACCACATGTGTGACACTTTTTTGCAGCCTAGGTGGGCAAAGGGGCCCATATTCCAAAGAGCACCTTTAGGATTTCACAGGTCATTTACCTACTTACCACACATTAGGGCCCCTGGAAAATGCCAGGGCAGTATAACTACCCCACAAGTGACCCCATTTTGGAAAGAAGACACCCCAAGGTATTCCGTGAGGGGCATGGCGAGTTCCTAGAATTTTTTATTTTTTGTCACAAGTTAGTGGAAAATGCTTATTTTTTTTTTTTTTTTCATACAAAGTCTCATATTCCACTAACTTGTGACAAAAAATAAAAAGTTCCATGAACTCACTATGCCCATCAGCGAATACCTTGGGGTCTCTTCTTTCCAAAATGGGGTCACTTGTGGGGTAGTTATACTGCCCTGGCATTCTAGGGGCCCAAATGTGTGGTAAGGAGTTTGAAATCAAATTCTGTAAAAAATGACCTTTGAAATCCGAAAGGTGCTCTTTTGAATATGGGCCCCTTTGCCCACCTAGGCTGCAAAAAAGTGTCACACATCTGGTATCTCCGTAATCGGGAGAAGTTGGGGAATGTGTTTTGGGGTGTCATTTTACATATACCCATGCTGGGTGAGAGAAATATCTTGGCAAAAGACAACTTTTCCCATTTTTTTATACAAAGTTGGCATTTGACCAAGATATTTATCTCACCCAGCATGGGTATATGTAAAAAGACACCCCAAAACACATTCCTCAACTTCTCCTGAGTACGGAGATACCAGATGTGTGACACTTTTTTGCAGCCTAGGGGGGCAAAGGGGCCCACATTCCAAAGAGCACCTTTCGGATTTCACAGGTCATTTACCTACTTACCACACATTTGGGCCCCTAGAATGCCAGGGCAGTATAACTACCCCACAAGTGACCCCATTTTGGAAAGAAGAGACCCCAAGGTATTCGCTGATGGGCATAGTGAGTTCATGGAAGTTTTTATTTTTTGTCACAAGTTTGTGGAATATGAGACTTTGTATGAAAAAAAAAAAAAAAAAAAAAAAATCATCATTTTCCACTAACTTGTGACAAAAAATAAAAAATTCTAGGAACTCGCCATGCCCCTCACGGAATACCTTGGGGTGTCTTCTTTCCAAAATGGGGTCACTTGTGGGGTAGTTATACTGCCCTGGTATTCTAGGGGCCCAAATGTGTGGTAAGGAGTTTGAAATCAAATTCAGGAAAAAATGAGGAGTGAAATCCGAAAGGTGCTCTTTGGAATATGGGCCCCTTTGCCCACCTAGGCTGCAAAAAAGCGTCACACATCTGGTATCCCCGTACTCAGGAGAAGTTGAGGAATGTGTTTTGGGGTGTCTTTTTACATATACCCATACTGGGTGAGATAAATATCTTGGTCAAATGACAACTTTGTATAAAAAAATGGGAAAAGTTGTCTTTTGCCAAGATATTTCTCTCACCCAGCATGGGTATATATAAAATGACACCCCAAAACACATTCCCCACCTTCTCCTGAGTACGGAGATACCAGATGTGTGACACTTTTTTGCAGCCTAGGTGGGCAAAGGGGCCCATATTCCAAAGAGCACCTTTCGGATTTCACAGGTCATTTTTTACTGAATTTGATTTCAAACTCCTTACCACACATTTGGGCCCCTAGAATGCCAGGGCAGTATAACTACCCCACAAGTGACCCCATTTTGGAAAGAAGAGACCCCAAGGTATTCGCTGATGGGCATAGTGAGTTCATAGAACTTTTTATTTTTTGTCACAAGTTAGTGGAATATGAGACTTTGTAAGAAAAAAAAAAAAAAAAAAAAAAAATCATCATTTTCCGCTAACTTGTGACAAAAAATAAAAAGTTCTATGAACTCACTATGCCCATCAGCGAATACCTTAGGGTGTGTACTTTCAGAAATGGGGTCATTTGTGGGGTGTTTGTACTGTCTGGCCATTGTAGAACCTCAGGAAACATGACAGGTGCTCAGAAAGTCAGAGCGGCTTCAAAAAGCGGAAATTCACATTTTTGTACCATAGTTTGTAAACGCTATAACTTTTACCCAAACCATTTTTTTTTTACCCAAACATTTTTTTTTTATCAAAGACATGTAGAACTATAAATTTAGAGCAAAATTTCTATATGGATCTCGTTTTTTTTGCAAAATTTTACAACTGAAAGTGAAAAATGTCATTTTTTTGCAAAAAAATCGTTAAATTTCGATTAATAACAAAAAAAGTAAAAATGTCAGCAGCAATGAAATACCACCAAATGAAAGCTCTATTAGTGAGAAGAAAAGGAGGTAAAATTCATTTGGGTGGTAAGTTGCATGACCGAGCAATAAACGGTGAAAGTAGTGTAGGTCAGAAGTGTAAAAAGTGGCCTGGTCTTTCAGGGTGTTTAAGCACTGGGGGCTGAGGTGGTTAAACTTTGTATTTGACTGTCACAAATGCAACAAAGGCCACAAATGTATTATCTTGCCCAAAATGGGTGTTTTTTTAAAAGTAGAATAGAATAGCAGTAAATAACGCAGTATTTGACTGTGACATATGCAGCAAAGGCCCCAGATGTAGGGTCTTGCAAAAACTGTGTGTTTTTTTTTAAACCAGAATATAATTGCACTGTTTTAAGATTGTATTTCACTGTGACAAATGCAGCAAAGGCACCAGATGTATTATTTTTTTTTAAACCCAGAATATACAGTACAGACCAAAAGTTTGGACACACCTTCTCATTCAAAGAGTTTTCTTTATTTTCATGACTATGAAGGCATCAAAACTATGAATTAATACATGTGGAATTATATACATTACAAACAAGTGTGAAACAACTGAAAATATGTCATATTCTAGGTTCTTCAAAGTAGCCACCTTTTGCTTTGATTACTGCTTTGCACACTCTTGGCATTCTCTTGATGAGCTTCAAGAGGTAGTCCCCTAAAATGGTCTTCCAACAGTCTTGAAGGAGTTCCCAGAGATGCTCAGCACTTGTTGGCCCTTTTGCCTTCACTCTGCGGTCCAGCTCACCCCAAACCATCTCGATTGGGTTCAGGTCCGGTGACTGTGGAGGCCAGGTCATCTGGCGCAGCACCCCATCACTCTCCTTCATGGTCAAATAGCCCTTACTTTCAAAGTTTTCCCAATTTTTCAGCTGACTGACTGACCTTCATTTCTTAAAGTAATGATGGCCACTCGTTTTTCTTTACTTAGCTGCTTTTTTATTGCCATAATACAAATTCTAACAGTCTATTCAGTAGGACTATCAGCTGTGTATCCACCTGACTTCTCCTCAACGCCACTGATGGTCCCAACCCCATTTATGAGGCAAGAAATCCCACTTATTAAACCTGACAGGGCACACCTGTGAAGTGAAAACCATTTCAGGGGACTACCTCTTGAAGCTCATCAAGAGAATGCCAAGAGTGTGCAAAGCAGTAATCAAAGCAAAAGGTGGCTACTTTGGAGAACCTAGAATATGACATATTTTCAGTTGTTTCACACTTGTTTGTTTTGTATATAATTCCACATGTGTTAATTCATAGTTTTGATGCCTTCAGTGTGAATCTACAATTTTCATAGTCATGAAAATAAAGAAAACTTTTTGAATGAGAAGGTGTGTCCAACCTTTTGGTCTGTACTGTAATTTTAGTATTTCAAGTTTGTATTTCACTGTGACACATGCTGCAAAGGCCCCAGGTGTATGGTATTGCCAATTTTTTTAGTTTTTTTTAAACCCAGAATATAATTGCAGTATTTCAAGCTTGTATTTTACTTTGAAAAATGCAGCAAAGGCCCTAGATGCAGGGTCTTGTAAAAAATTGGCGTTTTTTTAAAACACAGAATATAATTTCAGTATTTCAAGCTTGTATTTCACTGTGACAAATGCAGCAAAAGCTCCAGATGTAGGGTATTGCAAAAAATGGGTGTTATTTTAAAACCAGAATATAATTGCAGTATTTCAAGCTTGTATTTTACTGTGACAAATGCAGCAAAGGCCCCAGAAGTAGGGTATTGCAAAAAATGCTTGTTTTATAAAACCCAGAATATAATTGCAGTATATCAAGCTTGTATTTCACTGTGACAAATGCAGCAAAGGACCCAGTTGTAGGGTCTTACAAAAAATGGGTATGTTTTCTTTAAACCCAGAGTATAATTGCAGTATTTAAAGCTTGTATTTCAATGTGACAAATGCAGCAAAAGCTCCAAATGTAGGGTATTGCAAAAAATGGGTGTTATTTTAAAACCAGAATTTAATTGCAGTATTTCAAGCTTGTATTTTACTGTGACAAATGCAGCAAAGGCCCCAGAAGTAGGGTATTGCAAAAAATGCTTGTTTTATAAAACCCAGAATATAATTGCAGTATATCAAGCTTGTATTTCACTGTGACAAATGCTGCATAGGCACCAGATGTAGTGTCTTGCAAAAAATCAGTGTTTTTTTTACCCCTTAAGGACTCAGCCCTATTTCACCTTAACCCCTTCACGACTGCAATGTATACGTGATAGTTGCACATGCCCCGTGCAGCTACCACGTATAGAAACGTTCTGGCAGCTCTTTAATCCAAGCGCTGCAAAGCGCTTGGATTAAAGCTTCTGCCCCCGCACTGCTGCTGTCACGAACAGCATACAGTGCAGTAATGCCGGCAAGGGACCAATCAGAGTGGCCCCTTGCCGGCAATCGATCCGATTGGTTAGTCTGTGCAGACTAACCAATCGGATCGAGGCAGTGTTAAAATGCCGGTTTCAGGCTCTGATCTGCGCTCTGCAGATCAGAGCATGAAATCAGGGAATGTGTCCTGAAGCCCCGATCTGTGCCCCCTTCTTGAAGCCCCCGATCTGTGCCCCCTTCTTAAAGCCCCCGATCTGTGCCCCCTTCTTGAAGCCCCCGATCTGTGCCCCCTTCTTGTCCTTGTCCTTCTTCTTATCCTGCCCCCGATGCGGTCCGCCCCCTCCTGCCCCAATCTGTAATTTGTAAAATGCTGCCCCCCTCCCCTCTTTCCAGCACTGCCCCCGATCGGTCCCCCTTCTGTGTGTGATGGCGGCGGCTCCATTCCTGAGCCGCCGCCATCAGCAGCGTGTGTCAGCTCTATGCTGACACTGCTGTAACCCCATAGATGTCGCAGTAGCGGTCGCAGCGCCCGATGGTTCCCATGGCAACCGGATGCTTTGCAAAGGCGTCCGGTTGCCATGGCATAGGCGTCAGGTGCTGCCACCTACAGGGCATCTGATTGTATTATACTTTGCAATGCAAGAGCATTGCAAAGTATAGTACAACCATCAGCCCCACTGGATCTTCAAGATCCAAGAGGGAACTGATAAAAAAAAAAAGTGAAAATAATAAAAGTAAAAATAAATAAATAAAAATGTAAAAAATAAATTGCCTTTTCCTATAAAAAAAACCAAAAAAAACAAAAACCACACATATTAGGTGTCACCGCGTCCGTAACGACCATCTCTATAAATATATCTCATCATCAACCTCATCCAATAAACACCATAAAAAATAAAATATAAAAACGGTGTAAAAAAATAAGCCATTTTTGTCACCTAACATCACAAAAAGTGCAACACCAAGCGATCAAAAAGGTGTATATACCCCAAAATAGTACCAATCAAACCGTTACCTCATCCCGCAAAACATGAGCTCATATTTAAGACAATCGCCCAAAAAATAAAAAACACTAAAGAGACACTAAAACATCACTTTTTGGGTTTCAGAAATGCTATTATTGTTTAAAACTTAAATAAATAAGAAAAAGTATACATATTGGGTATTGCCACGTCCGTAACGATCTGCTCTATAAAATTGTCACATGATCTAACCCCTCAGATGAACGCTGTAGAAAAAATAAATAAAAATAAACTGTTCCAAAACAGCCAAATTTTTGTCCACCTTGCCCCATAAAGTGTAATGATGAATGATCAAAAAATCATATTTACCCAAAAATGGTACCAATAAAAACCTCAACTCTTTCTGCAAAAAACGAGCCCCTGCACAAGACGATCGGTAGAAAAATAAAAAACATATGGCGTTCAGAAAACCAATCTAGCAAAATCTGCCTTCCAAAAACCATACGGTGTTCCTTTCCTTCTGCGCCCTGCCGTGCGCCCTTACATCAGTTTACGACCACATGTGGGGTGTTTCTGTAAACCGCAGAATCAGAGTAATAAATATTGAGTTTTGTTTGGCTGTTAACCGTTAATGTGTTAAAGAAAAAAATTTAATAAAATAGAAAATCTGCTAAAAAAGTGAAATTTTGAAATTTCATCTCCATTTTCCTTTAATTCTTGTGGAACACCTAAAGGGTTAACAACGTTTGTAAAATTGGTTTTAAGTAACTTGAGGGGTGTAGTTTCTACAATGGGGTCATTTTTTGGGGGGTCTCCACTATGTAAGCCCCACAAAGTGACTTCAGACCTAAACTAGTCCTTAAAAAGTGGGTTTTGGAAATTTTTTAGAAAAATTTAAGAATTGCTTCTAAACTTCTAAGCCTTGTAACGTCCTAAAAAAATAAAATAATATTTCCAAAATGATGCCAACATAAAGTAGACATATGGGTAATGTTATGTAATAAATATTTTATGAGGTATCACTTTCTGTTTTAGAAGCAGAGAAATTGAAATTTAGAAAATTGCAAATTTTTTTATTTTTTGGGTAAATTTGGGATTTTTTCATAAATAAAGGTGATATATATTGACTCAAATTTATGACTGTCATGAAGTACAATGTGTCACGAGAAAACAATCTCAGAATGGCTTGGATAAGTAAAAGTGTTCCAAAGCTATTACCACATAAAGTGAAGCATGTCAGATTTGTAAATTTTGACCTGGACACTGGGGCATCAATGACCTTTGGTCATGAATGGGTTAAGGACTTGGCCATTTTTTGCAAATCTGACCAGTGTCACTTTAAGTGCTGATAACTTTAAAACTCTTTGACTTATCCAGGCCATTCTGAGATGGTTTTTTCGTCACATATTGTACTTCATGACACTGATAAAATGAAGTAAAAAAAAATTCATTTTTATTTATAAAAAAATACCAAATTTACCAAAAATGTGTAAAAAATTGCAAATTTCCAAGTTTCAATTTCTCTACTTCTATAATACATAGTAATACCTCCCAAAATAGTTATTACTTTACATTCCCCATATGTCTACTTCATTTTTGGATCATTTTGGGAATGATATTTCATTTTTTGGGGATGTTACAAGGCTTAGGCTGGGTTCACACGAGCGTGTCCGGATTAGTTCCGGATGCGTCCCGGTGTGTTGCGGCAAACCCGCGCGAGTAGGAATGCAATTGCAGTCAGTTTTGACTGCGATTGCGTTCCGATGTTCAGTTTTTATCGCGTGGGTGTAATGTGTTTTGCATGCGCGTGATAAAAAACCGACTGTGGTACCCAGACCCGAACTTCTTTACAGAAGTTCAGGTTTGGGTTCGGTGTTGTGTAGATGTTATAATTTTCCCTTATAACATGGTTATAAGGGAAAATAATAGCATTCTGAATACAGAATGCTTAGTAGGTGATCAATTGAGGGTTAAAAAAAAATTTAAAAAAATTAACTCACCTTCTCCTCTTGTTCGCGTAGTTCTCCCGGTCTTTAGTTCTTTAAAAGATGAACTATGGGCTAAAGGACCTTTGGTGACGTCAGATCACATGCTCCAATCACATGGTCCATCACCGCAGTGATGTACCATGTGATTGGAGCATGTGATCTGACGTCACCAAAGGTCCTTTAGCCCATAGTTCATCTTTTCAGAAGTAAAGAAGAGACAGGGAGCTGCGTGAACAAGAGGAGAAGGTGAGTTAATTTTTTTATTTTTTTTTAACCCTCAATTGATCACCTACTAAGCATTCTGTATTCAGAATGCTATTATTTCCCCTTATAACCATGTTATAAGGGAAAATAATACAGTTTATAGACTGTCACCTAGCAACCATGCGTGAAAATCGCACCGCATCTGCACTTGCTTGCGGATGCTTGCGATTTTCACGCAACCCCATTCACTTCTATGGGGCCTGCGTTGCGTGAAAAACGCAGAATATAGAGCATGCTGCGATTTTCACGCAAAGCATAAGTGATGCGTGAAAATCATCGCTCATCTGAACAGCCCCATAGAAATGAATGGGTCCAGATTCAGTGCGGGTGCAATGCGTTCACCTACCGCATTGCACCCGCGGGGAAATCTCGCCCGTGTGAACGCAGCCTTAGAAGTTTAGAAGCAAATCTTGAAATTTTTCAGAAATTTTCAAAAACCCAATTTTTAGGGACCAGTTCAGGTCTGAAGTCACTTTCCGAGACTTACATAATAGAAACCACCCAAAAATGACCTCATTCTAGAAACTACACCCCTCAAGGTATTCAAAACTGATTTTACAAACTTTGTTAACCCTTTAGGTGTTCCACAAGAATTAATGGAAAATAGAGATACAATTTCATAATTTCACTTTTTTGGCAGATTTTCCATTTTAATATTTTTTTTCCAGTTACAAAGCAAGGGTTAACAGCCAAACCAAACTCAATATTTATGGCCCTGATTCTGTAGTTTACAGAAACACCCCATATGTGGTCTTAAAACGCTGTACGGGCACAAGGCAGGGCGCAGAAGGAAAGGAATGCCATACGGTTTTTGGAAGGCAGGTTTTGCTGGACTGTTTTTTTTTACACCCATATCCCATTTGAAGCCCCCTGATGCACCCCTAGAGTAGAAACTCCATAAAAGTGACCCCATCTAAGAAACTACACCCCTCAACGTATTCAAAACTGATTTTACAAACGTTGTTAACACTTTAGGTGTTCCACAAGAGTTATTGGCAAATGGAGATGAAATTTCAGAGTTTAAATTTTTTGGCATATTTTTCATTTTAATAAATTTTTCCCAGTAACAAAGCAAGGGTTAACAGCCAAACAAAACTCAATATTTATGGCCCTGATTCTGTAGTTTACAGAAACACCCAATATGTGGTCGTAAACTGCTGTATGGGCACACTGGAAGGCAGATTTTGCTGGACTGTTTTTTTTTTACACCATATCCAAATTAAAGCCCCCCTGATGCACCACTAGAGTAGAAACTCCAAAAAAGTGGCGCCATTTTATAAACTACGGGATAGGGTGGCAGTATTATTGGTATGAGTTTACGGCACATTTGATTTTTGGTTGCTCTATATTACACTTTTTGTGAGGCAAGATAACAAGAAATAGCTGTTTTGGCACCGTTTTTATTTTTTGTTATTTACAAAATTCATCTGAGGGGTTAGGTCATGTGATATTTTTATAGAGCCGGTCGATACGGACGCGGCGATACCTAATATGTATACTTTTTTTTTATGTAAGTTTTACGCAATGATTTCATTTTTGAAGCAAAAAAAATCATGTTTTAGTGTTTCCATAGTCTGAGATCCATCATTTTTTCAGTTTTTTGGTGATTACCTTGGGTAGGGTATTATTTTTGCGGGATGAAATGACGGTTTTATTGGCACTATTTTGGGGTGCGTGTGACTTTTTGATCGCTTGCTATTACACTTTTTGTGATGTAAGGTGACAAAAAATCGTTTATTTAGCACAGTTTTTATTTAAAAATTTTTACGGTGTTCATCTGAGGGGTTAGGTCTTGTGATATTTTTATAGAGCCGGTCTATATGGACGCGGCGATACCTAATATGTATACTTTTTTTATTTATGTAAGTTTTACACAATAATATAATTTTTGAAACAAAAAAAAAAATCATGTTTTAGTGTCTCCATATTCTGAGAGCCATAGATTTTTCAGTTTTTGGGTGATTATCTTAGGTAGGGTCTCATTTTTTGCGGGATGAGATGACGGTTTGATTGTCAATATTTTGGGGTGCATATGACTTTTTGATCGCTTGCTGTTGTACTTTTTGTGATGTAAGGTGACAAATTTTTTTTTATTTAGCACAGTTTTTATTTTTTATTTTTAACGGTGATCATCTAAGGGGTTAGGTCATGTAATATTTTTATAGAGCCGGTCGATACGGACGCGGCGATACCTAATATGTATACTTTTTTTTTCCCGTATTTTTTACCAATTTTTTTTAACTTTATTTGGGGAAAATGACATTTTTTGTTTATTTTTACTTAAAACTTTAATTTTTTTTGGGGGGGAAACTTAATTTTTTCACTTTGGGGCATATATTCCTTTACAATGCACTCCAATACTCCTGTATTGGAATGCATTGGCTGTATGAGTAATACTGTGTGTATTACTCATACAGCTTCCTGCCTGTGAGATCTAGGGGGCTGGATCTCACAGGCTCGTCACCGTCACCGACATCGCGCTGCTTTCCATGCCATCGGGTCCCCCCCACAGCCTCATGGAGACCCGATGCCACCGCCGACACCCGCCGCAACCAAAGGTAAAAGCCGCAAACCGCAGGTCTGAATTGACCTGCGGTTTGCGGCAATCGTCGATACGGGGGGGGGGGGGGGTCACATGACACCCCTGGCATTGTGACAGGATGCCGGATGAATGATTTCAGCCGGCATCCTGTTCGGATTAACCCCCGCGGCGCCGCAATCGCGATTTAAACTTAGGACGTACTGGTACGCCCTGAGTCCTTAAGGATTCAGGAAATAGGGCGTACCGGTACGCCCTAAGTCCTTAAGGGTTTAAAACCCAGAATATAATTGCAGTATTTCAAGCTAGTATTTGACTGTGACAAATGCAGCAAAGGCCCCAGCTGAAGGGTCTTGCAAAAAATTTGAGTTTTTTTAAACCAAGAATATAACTGCAGTATTTAAACATTGTATTTGACTGTCAAAAATGCAACAAAGGCCACAAATGTATTATCTTGCTCAAAATGGGTGTTTTTTTAAAACCAGAATAGAACAGCGGTATCTAATGCTAGTATTTGACTGTGACAAATGCAGCAAAGGCTCCAGATGTAGGGTCTTGCAAAAACTGGGTGTTTTTTTTTAAAACCATATTATAATTGCAGTGTTTCAAGCTTGTATTTCACTGTGACAAATTCAGCAAAGGCACCAGATGTAGGGTATTTCAAAAAAAAGTTTTTATTTTTTTTAAACTAGAATATAATTGCAGTATTTAAAGCTTGTATTTAACTGTGAAAAATGCAGCATAGGCCACAGATGTACAGTAGGTGAACCCGATTTTGTGTCAATCTCGCTGTATTTCTCGGCGAGATTGAGCACATACGAGCCCCATCGCGGGAGCCAGCGCCGAGCTGGCTTGCCGCGATGGAGAGCAAGCGCGTCATAGAAGCGACGGGAGATCCGACTTGGATTCCCGCCAATTCTACACGTGTGCGGCGTTTGTTATGAATCCTGAGGGGGAAGTCCCCGCCGGATTTTAAATAAAAATCCGGCCTGGGTCCCGCCCTCAGGAGCATACCGGGCCCTTAGGTCTGTTATGGGTTGTAAGGAGAGCCCCCCCTATGCCGAAAAAAACGGCGTAGGGGGTCCCCCTACAATCCATACCAGACCCGTATCCAAAGCACGCTACCCGGCCAGCCAGGAAGGGAGTGGGGACGAGCGAGCGCCCCCCCCCCCTCCTGAGCCGTACCAGGCTGCATGCCCTCAACATGGGGGGTTGGGTGCTCTGGGGCAGGGGGCGCACTGCGGCCCCCCCACCTCAGAGCACCCTGTCCCCATGTTGATGAGGACAGGGCCCCTTCCCGACAACCCTGGCCGTTGGTTGTCGGGGTATGCGGGCGGGAGGCTTATCGGAATCTGGGAGCCCCCTTTAATAAGGGGGCCCCCAGATACCGGCCCCCCACCCTAAGTGAATGAGTATGGGGTACATCGTACCCCTACCCATTCACCTGCAAGAAAAGTGGTAAAAACACAAATAAACCACACAGTGTATTAAAATATTTTATTTTTCTGCTCCGGAGGCCGCCCCCTGTCTTCTTTATTAGCTCTTTTACCAGGGGGGGGCTCTTCTTCTTCCGATATCCCGACGGGTCTTCTCCGCTATCCGGGGGGGTCTTCTCAACTCTCCGGGGTTCTCCTTCTGTCTTCTCCTTCTGTCTTGTTGTCTCCTTCTGTCTTCTGTCTCCGGGGGGGGCTCTTCTTCTTCCGATATCCCGACGGGTCTTCTCCGCTATCCGGGGGGGTCTTCTCAACTCTCCGGGGTTCTCCTTCTGTCTTCTCCTTCTGTCTTCTCCTTCTGTCTTGTTGTCTCGGCGCACCCCGATTCTTCGTCTTCTCTTCTTGTTTTCGCCTCTCTCTGTTGTTGACTCGGCGCACCCCGGTTCTTCGTCTCGCGAGACGAAGAATCGGGGTGCGCCGAGTCTCGCGAGACGAAGAATCGGGGTGCGCCGAGTCTCGCGAGACGAAGAACCGGGGTGCGCCGAGTCAACAACAGAGAGAGGCGAAAACAAGAAGAGAAGACGAAGAATCGGGGTGCGCCGAGACAACAAGACAGAAGGAGAAGACAGAAGGAGAAGACAGAAGGAGAACCCCGGAGAGTTGAGAAGACCCCCCCGGATAGCGGAGAAGACCCGTCGGGATATCGGAAGAAGAAGAGCCCCCCCCGGAGACAGAAGACAGAAGGAGACAACAAGACAGAAGGAGAAGACAGAAGGAGAACCCCGGAGAGTTGAGAAGACCCCCCCGGATAGCGGAGAAGACCCGTCGGGATATCGGAAGAAGAAGAGCCCCCCCCTGGTAAAAGAGCTAATAAAGAAGACAGGGGGCGGCCTCCGGAGCAGAAAAATAAAATATTTTAATACACTGTGTGGTTTATTTGTGTTTTTACCACTTTTCTTGCAGGTGAATGGGTAGGGGTACGATGTACCCCATACTCATTCACTTAGGGTGGGGGGCCGGTATCTGGGGGCCCCCTTATTAAAGGGGGCTCCCAGATTCCGATAAGCCTCCCGCCCGCGTACCCCGACAACCAACGGCCAGGGTTGTCGGGAAGGGGCCCTGTCCTCATCAACATGGGGACAGGGTGCTCTGAGGTGGGGGGGCCGCAGTGCGCCCCCTGCCCCAGAGCACCCAACCCCCCATGTTGAGGGCATGCAACCTGGTACGGCTCAGGAGGGGGGGGGGGGGGGGGGCGCTCGCTCGTCCCCACTCCCTTCCTGGCTGGCCGGGTAGCGTGCTTTGGATACGGGTCTGGTATGGATTGTAGGGGGACCCCCTACGCCGTTTTTTTCGGCGTAGGGGGGGCTCTCCTTACAACCCATAACAGACCTAAGGGCCCGGTATGCTCCTGAGGGCGGGACCCAGGCCGGATTTTTATTTAAAATCCGGCGGGGACTTCCCCCTCAGGATTCATAACAAACGCCGCACACGTGTAGAATTGGCGGGAATCCAAGTCGGATCTCCCGTCGCTTCTATGACGCGCTTGCTGGGATGTGCTGTCGCTATCCCAGTGAGTGCGAGATCTCGGCACCACGTCGCCGAGTATCAGCGCGACGCTGTCGTGCTGAAAACACAATCTCACAAACACCTACTGTAGGGTCTTGCAAAAAATGGGTGTTTTTTTAAAAACCCAGAATATAATTGCAGTATTTCAAGCTTGTATTTCAATGTGACAAATGCAGCAAAGGCCCCAGATGTAGGGTCTTGTAAAAACTGGGTGTTTTAAAAAAAAAAAAAAAACTGAATATAACAGCACTATCTAAAGCTTGTATTTCACTGTGACAAAAGCAGCAAAGGCCTCAGATGTAGGGTATTGCAAAAAATTTGTGTTTTTTTAAACCCGAAATATAATTGCAGTATTCCAAGCTTGCAGGGTCTTGCAAAAATAGGTGTTTTTTTTATACCAAGTATATAACTGCAGTATTTAAACTTTGTATTTGACTGTCACAAATGCAACAAAGGCCACAAATGTATTTTCTTGCCCAATATGAGTGTTTTTTTAAAACCAGAATATAACAGCACTAACTTACGCTGGTATTTCACTGTGACAAATTCAGCAAAGGCCCCAGATGTAGGGTATTGCAAAAAATTGGTGTTTTTTTTAAAACCAGAATATAATTGCAGCATTTCAAGCTTGTATTTCACTGTGACAAAAGCAGCAAAGGCCACATATGTATTTTCTTGCCCAAAATAGGTGTTTTTTTAATACCAGAATATAACACCACTATCTTACGCTTGTATTTTAATGTGACAAATGCAGCAAAGGCCCCACATGGCGGGTCTTGCAAAAAATTGGTGTTTTTTAAACCAAGAATATAACTGCAAAATTTAAACTTTGTATTAGACTGTCACGAATGCAACACAGGCCACAAATATATAATCTTGTCCAAAATGGGTGTTTTTTTAAAACCAGAATTTAACAGCAGTATCTAACGCTTGTATTGGACTGTCAGAAATGCAGCTAAGGCCCCAGATGTAGGGTATTGCAAAAAATGCTTGTTTGTGAAGTGTCAGAGGTGAAAAAATCTTTTATCACACTTGGTAATGACGTACAGGATTTTGCATCCACCATTTCATTTTCTGAAGTTCTGCCTGTGCATAATGTTCAGAATGATAGGCAGAGGCGCATAAAGGAGTTCAACATATGGCTTGGTAAATGGTGTCAAGAGCAAGGATTTGGCTTTGTTTCTCATGATAGCTCTACTTGGAATAGAAAGGAACTGTACAAAAAAGATGGTTTGCATCTTTCTCTCAAAGGAACAAATGTACTTAGTGAACAACTCCAAGAATTTGCGAAAGAGTATTTAAACTAGGAAGGGGGGGCAAAAGAGTGAAAATAAAAGAGTCCAATTGCCCCCCGAAACAATGCCAGAACAGGTCAGAAGCACAGAGGTTAAGAAATGATAAGATCAGAGTCCTGTCTACAAATGCTCGCAGTTTAGGTAAAAAAATCAATGAACTTGGGTCAATAATGGCATCTGAGAATGTAGATTTAGTGGCTGTTACAGAGACATGGTTTAATTAAAGAAATGACTGGGACATAACCATACCAGGGTACTCTTTATACAGAAGAGACAGAGAAGGCAAGAAAGGAGGAGGAGTGGCCCTGTATGTGAAAGATAGCATTAAATCTAACATAATACAAGTTGGTGAGGCCAACATAGAGTCAGTTTGGGTTACGTTGCAGTTTGTAACCATGCAGTAACTCGTGTAGGTGTGATATATAGACCACCTGGTCAAGTTAAAGAACTAGATGATCTACTAGTTGAAGAAATAGCTAAAATGACAATGAAAGGAGAAGTTATCATTATGGGAGATTTCAATCTTCCAGATATAAACTGGAAAACCAAAATAGCAAGTTCTACCAGGAGTACAGATATTCTAAATTCCCTACTGGGGTTATCTCTACAACAAGTGGTTGAGGAGCCAACCCGGAGGGAGGCCATTTTGGATTTGGTATTCACAAATGGGGATTCGGTATATGATGTCATTGTAGGCGAAACCTTGGGATCTAGTGATCACCAGTCAGTGTGGTTTAATATAAGAACTGTGAAAGAGTCCCACCACACAAAAACAAAAGTTTTAGATTTTAGAAAAACAGACTTTTCAAAAATGAAATTAGTCATAAATGAGTCCTTATCAGACTGGAACGGATTACATGGAGTCCAGGAGAAATGGGACTACTTAAAAGGTGCATTATTGAAGGCAACAGAAAATTGCATTAGACTTGTCAGTAAAAGCAAAAAAAGGAGGAGACCACTGTGGTACTCAGCAGAAGTGGCCCAAATCATTAAAAATGAAAAGCTAGCATTTTGTAATTATAAAAAAAACCAGAGCAATGAAGATAAGGAAATCTACAAGATTAGGCAGAGAGAGGCCAAGCAAGTTATAAGAACTTCTAAAGCGCAGGCAGAAGAAAAACTAGCTCAGTCTATGAAAAAAGGGGATAAGACATTCTTCAGATATATAAATGAAAAAAGGAAATTAAAACAAGGAATAACTAAATTAAAAACAAAGGACGGAAGGTATGTAGAAGAGAATAAAGGGCTAGCCGACTGCCTTAATGAATACTTCTGTTCAGTTTTTACAAAAGAAAAAGGAGAAGGACCTCCACTAGAAAGAATGACTAATAAATCGTTTGATGCATGTATCTTTACAGAGGAAGATGTTCTAAGTTTGCTGTCTAAGGTGAAGACAAATAAGTCACAGGGGCCTGATGAGATACACCCAAAATTATTAAAAGAGCTTAGTGGTGAGCTGGCAAAACCGTTAACAGATTTATTTAACCAATCATTAGTAACAGGAGTCGTCCCAGAAGATTGGAAATTGGCAAATGTCGTGCCCATTCACAAGAAAGGTAGTAGGGAGGAATCGAGCAACTATAGACCAGTGAGTCTGACATCAATAGTAGGGAAATTAATGGAAACCCTATTAAAGGATAGGATTGTGGAACATCTAAAATCCCATGGATTGCAAGATGAAAAACAACATGGGTTTACTTCAGGGAGATCATGTCAAACAAATCTTATAGATTTTTTGGACTGGGTGAATAAAATAATAGACGGTGGAGGTGCAGTAGACATCGCATATCTAGATTTTAGTAAGGCTTTTGACACTGTCCCACATAGAAGACTTATCAATAAACTGCAGTCATTGAGCAAGGACTCCCATATTGTTGAGTGGATTAGGCAGTGGCTGAGTGACAGACAACAGAGGGTTGTAGTAAATGGAGAACATTCAAAACAAGGTCATGTTACCAGTGGGGTTCCACAGGGATCTGTACTGGGACCGATTTTGTTTAATATCTTCATAAGTGATATTGCAAAAGGCCTCGATGGTAAGGTTTGTCTTTTTGCTGATGACACAAAGATATGTAACAGGGTTGATGTTCCTGGAGGGAAACGCCAAATGGAAAAGGATTTAGGAAAACTAGAAGAATGGTCAGAACTCTGGAAACTGAAATTTAATGTGGATAAGTGCAAGATAATGCACCTGGGGCGTAAAAACCCAAGGGCTGAATATAGAATATTTGACACAGTCCTGACCTCAGTATCTGAGGAAAGGGATTTAGGAGTAATTATTTCAGAAGACTTAAAGGTGGGAAGACAATGTAATAGAGCAGCACGAAATGCCAGCAGAATGCTTGGATGTATAGGGAGAGGTATAATCAGTAGAAAGAGTGAAGTGCTTATGCCGCTGTACAGAACACTAGTGAGACCTCACTTGGAGTATTGTGCGCAGTACTGGAGGCCATATCTCCAGAAGGATATAGATACTCTAGAGAGAGTTCAGAGAAGAGCTACTAAACTAGTACATGGATTGCAGGATAAAACTTACCAGGAAAGGTTAAAGGACCTTAATATGTATAGCTTGGAAGAAAGAAGAGACAGAGGGGATATGATAGAAACTTTTAAATACATAAAGGGAATCAACTCGGTAAAGGAGGAGAGCATATTTAAAAGAAGAAAAACTACCACAAGAGGACACAGTTTTAAATTAGAGGGGCAAAGGTTTAAAAGTAATATAAGGAAGTATTACTTTACTGAGAGAGTAGTGGATGCATGGAATAGCCTTCCTGCAGAAGTGGTAGCTGCAAATACAGTGAAGGGGTTTAAGCATGCATGGGATAGGCATAAGGCCATCCTTTATATAAGATAAGGGCCGGGGGCTATCCATAGTATTCAGTATATTGGGCAGACTAGATGGGCCAAATGGTTCTTATCTGCCGTCACATTCTATGTTTCTATGTTTCTAATATAACTGCAGTATTTAAACTTTGTATTTGACTGTCACAAATGCAGCAAAGGCCACAAATGTATTATCTTGCCCAAAATGGGTGTTTTTTTTTAAACCAGAATAGAACAGCAGTATCAAACGTTGTTATTAGACTCTCAGAAATGCAGCAAAGGCCGCAAATGTATTATCTTGCCCAAAATGGGTGTTTTTTTTAATACTAGAATATAACAGCACTATCTAACGCTTGTATTTCACTGTGACAAATGCAGCAAATGCCCGAGATGTAGGGTATTGCTAAAAAAAAATTTTTTTGAAACCCAGAATATAATTGCAGTATTTAAACTTTCTCTTTCACTGTCACAAATGGAGAATATATATATATATATATTCATAATAATAAAAAGAAGCAGCTTTATCTGATTTAACATTGAATACACTTTGTATTAGCAATAGTGAAATATTGAATATATTTACTCTAAATGTGAGACTATATTTATATGACTGTGTTTGATTTGCACGTATCAAACATCACTTCTCACTTTTTATCACTTTTTACCTTTTATTTTCACTTTTTTATTATTTATACACTTTTATTATAATTTTTCACTTGTGTTTTTTCATTTTTCACACCTATGAAATTTATATTATTATATAGTTCTTCCTGTGTTCCAGCGTGGAATGCATGGAGAGATCATGTTCTACTGGGAGTAGGAGGTTATGTGGGGCTGGATCTGAGGCGATGCGTTCCATGGTGGACCGCATGCCGGATATCCGGTGCGGCGAGTACGGTCTCCCGTGGAGCTATCCACTTCCATCCACACTTGAGGATGGCCATACTGGACCCTGCTTTAACCAATACCTTCCCCATTTGTTTGCCTCACTTTGTTTTGCTCCACCTGTATGTATGAGTAATGTGAGTGGTTTGGTGTCCGGACAATGGAAGAGCTGGAAGTGAGTTGAACGCACCGCAGTTCCTGTTCTCAATTTGGGCGTTTGTTTGGTCTCATGTGTCTCTAATTGACCTAATTCTCAGACTATATATGATCAGTGTATACAGACCACTAGTATCCCTTGAGAAAGCGACCGCGAAACACAAGTCGGGATCTAGGACTGTCTTGGTCTGTAATATTTTTTACTGCATTTCTCTCCAGTATATGATTTGTATTCTGTGGCACTATGCACTTTATATATTGATTGAGGGCTGTGATTTATTTTTACTCATAGCCTAGGAGACTTATTGCCAGTTATATGTATTATAAGTGACAGATCTGTGGATATTATTCCTGTGTGACTAATGCTGCTAATGTATATGGATTTCTATAAATGTTTTAAATAAGTGTATGTTCAATAAAAATTTGTTATTCTATATTATACAAATTGCTGTCCTGATTTGTCAGTTTTGGGTATCTAATTGAAGCTATTAAGTACAGCTCCATGCCTGGCGTTTCCTTCGCTCTGCGATTTGGGTGTTGTATTTCACTGTGACAAATGCAGCAAAGGCATCAGATGTAGGGTATTGCAAAAAACTGGTGTTTTTTAAAAAAAAAACTGAATATAATTGCAGTATTTCAAGCTTATATTTCACTGTGACAAATGCAGCAAAGGCCCCAGATGTAGGGTCTTGCAAAAAATTGGTGGTTTTTTAAAACCCAGAATATAATTGCAGTATTTAAACTTTCTCTTTCACTGTCACAAATGGAGAATATATATATATATATTCATAATAATAAAAAGAAGCAGCTTTATCTGATTTAACATTGAATACACTTTGTATTATCAATAGTGAAATATTGAATATATTTACTCTAATTGTGAGACTATATTTATATGACTGTGTTTGATTTGCACGTATCAAACATCTCTTCTCACTTTTTATCACTTTTTACCTTTTATTTTCACTTTTTTATTATTTATACACTTTTATTATAATTTTTCACTTTATTGTGTTTTTTCATTTTTCACACCTATGAAATTTATATTATTATATAGTTCTTCCTGTGTTCCAGCGTGGAATGCATGGAGAGATCATGTTCTACTAGGAGTAGGAGGTTATGTGGGGCTGGATCTGAGGCGATGCGTTCCATGGTGGACCGCATGCCGGATATCCGGTGCGGTGAGTACGGTCTCCCGTGGAGCTATCCACTTCCATCCACCCTTGAAGATGGCCATACTGGACCCTGCTTTAACCAATACCTTCCCCATTTGTTTGCCTCACTTTGTTTTGCTCCACCTGTATGTATGAGTAATGTGAGTGGTTTGGTGTCCGGACAATGGAAGAGCTGGAAGTGAGTTGAACGCACCGCAGTTCCTGTTCTCAATTTGGGCGTTTGTTTTGTCTCATGTGTCTCTAATTGACCTAATTCTCAGACTATATATGATCAGTGTATACAGACCACTAGTATCCCTTGAGAAAGCGACCGCGAAACACAAGTCGGGATCTAGGACTGTCTTGGTCTGTAATATTTTTTTACTGCATTTCTCTCCAGTATATGATTTGTATTCTGTGGCACTATGCACTGCTGCTGCTAATGTATATGGATTTCTATAAATGTTTTAAATAAGTGTATGTTCAATAAAAATTTGTTATTCTATATTATACAAATTGCTGTCCTGATTTGTCAGTTTTGGGTATCTAATTGAAGCTATTAAGTACAGCTCCATACCTGGCGTTTCCTTCGCTCTGCGATTTGGGTGTTGTATTTCACTGTGACAAATGCAGCAAAGGCCCAAGATGTAGGGTCTTGCAAAAAATTGGTGTTTTTTTTAAAACCCAGAATATAATTGCAGTATTTCAAGCTTGTATTTCACTGTGACACATGCAGCAAAGGCCCCAGATGTAGAGTATTGCAAAAAATATTTTTTTTTTAAATCCATAATATAATTGCAGTATTTAAAGCTTGCATTTTACCGTGACAAAGGCAGCAAAGGCCCAAGATGTAGGGACTTGCATACAATTGGTGTTTTTTTAAAACCAGAATATATTTGCAGTATTTCAAGCTTGTATTTTAGTGTGACAAATGCAGCAACGTCCCCAGATGAAGGGTCTTGCAAAAAATGTTTGTTTTTTAAAACCCAAAACATAATTGCAGTATTTCAAGCTTGTATTTCACTGTGACAAATGCAGCAAAGGCACCAGAAATAGAGTATTGCAAAAAATGGATATTTTTTTTAAAACCAGAATACAATTACAGTATTTCAAGCTTGTATTTAACTGTGACAAATGCAGCAAAGGCCTCAGATGTAGGGCCTTGCAAAAAACTGGTGTTTTTTTTTTAAAACGGAATATAATTGCAGTATTTCAAGCTTATATTTTATTGTGACAAATGCAGCAAAGGCCCCAGATGTAGGGTCTTGAAAAAAATTGGTGGTTTTTAAAAACCCAGAATATAATTGCAGTATTTCAAGCTTGTATTTCACTGTAACAAATGCAGCAAATGCCCCAGATGTAGGGTATTGCAAAAAAATTGTGTTTTTTTTAAACTGAATATAATTGCAGTATTTCAAGCTAATATTTCACTGTGACAAATGCAGCAAATGCCCCAGATGTAGGGTCTTGCAAAAAAATTGGTGTTTTTTTAAAACCCAGAATATAATTGCAGTATTTCAAGCTTGTATTTCACTGTGACACATGCAGCAAAGGTCCCAGATGTAGAGTATTGCAAAAAATATTTTTTTTTTAAATCCATAATATAATTGCAGTATTTCAAGCTTGTATTTCACTGTAACAAATGCAGCAAATGCCCCAGATGTAGGGTATTGCAAAAAAATTGTGTTTTTTTTAAACTGAATATAATTGCAGTATTTTAAGCTAATATTTCACTGTGACAAATGCAGCAAATGCCCCAGATGTAGGGTCTTGCAAAAAAATTGGTGTTTTTTTAAAACCCAGAATATAATTGCAGTATTTCAAGCTTGTATTTCACTGTGACACATGCAGCAAAGGCCCCAGATGTAGAGTATTGCAAAAAATATTTTTTTTTTAAATCCATAATATAATTGCAGTATTTAAAGCTTGCATTTTACCGTGACAAAGGCAGCAAAGGCCCAAGATGTAGGGACTTGCATACAATTGGTGTTTTTTTAAAACCAGAATATATTTGCAGTATTTCAAGCTTGTATTTTAGTGTGACAAATGCAGCAACGTCCCCAGATGAAGGGTCTTGCAAAAAATGTTTGTTTTTTAAAACCCAAAACATAATTGCAGTATTTCAAGCTTGTATTTCACTGTGACAAATGCAGCAAAGGCACCAGAAATAGAGTATTGCAAAAAATGGATATTTTTTTTAAAACCAGAATACAATTACAGTATTTCAAGCTTGTATTTCACTGTGACAAATGCAGCAAAGGCCTCAGATGTAGGGCCTTGCAAAAAACTGGTGTTTTTTTTTTTAAAACGGAATATAATTGCAGTATTTCAAGCTTATATTTTATTGTGACAAATGCAGCAAAGGCCCCAGATGTAGGGTCTTGAAAAAAATTGGTGGTTTTTAAAAACCCAGAATATAATTGCAGTATTTCAAGCTTGTATTTCACTGTGACACATGCAGCAAAGGCCCCAGATGTAGAGTATTGCAAAAAATATTTTTTTTTTAAATCCATAATATAATTGCAGTATTTCAAGCTTGTATTTCACTGTAACAAATGCAGCAAATGCCCCAGATGTAGGGTATTGCAAAAAAATTGTGTTTTTTTTAAACTGAATATAATTGCAGTATTTCAAGCTAATATTTCACTGTGACAAATGCAGCAAATGCCCCAGATGTAGGGTCTTGCAAAAAAATTGGTGTTTTTTTAAAACCCAGAATATAATTGCAGTATTTCAAGCTTGTATTTCACTGTGACACATGCAGCAAAGGCCCCAGATGTAGAGTATTGCAAAAAATATTTTTTTTTTAAATCCATAACATAATTGCAGTATTTAAAGCTTGCATTTTACCGTGACAAAGGCAGCAAAGGCCCAAGATGTAGGGACTTGCATACAATTGGTGTTTTTTTAAAACCAGAATATATTTGCAGTATTTCAAGCTTGTATTTTAGTGTGACAAATGCAGCAACGTCCCCAGATGAAGGGTCTTGCAAAAAATGTTTGTTTTTTAAAACCCAAAACATAATTGCAGTATTTCAAGCTTGTATTTCACTGTGACAAATGCAGCAAAGGCACCAGAAATAGAGTATTGCAAAAAATGGATATTTTTTTTAAAACCAGAATACAATTACAGTATTTCAAGCTTGTATTTCACTGTGACAAATGCAGCAAAGGCCTCAGATGTAGGGCCTTGCAAAAAACTGGTGTTTTTTTTTTAAAACGGAATATAATTGCAGTATTTCAAGCTTATATTTTATTGTGACAAATGCAGCAAAGGCCCCAGATGTAGGGTCTTGAAAAAAATTGGTGGTTTTTAAAAACCCAGAATATAATTGCAGTATTTCAAGCTTGTATTTCACTGTAACAAATGCAGCAAATGCCCCAGATGTAGGGTATTGCAAAAAAATTGTGTTTTTTTTAAACTGAATATAATTGCAGTATTTCAAGCTAATATTTCACTGTGACAAATGCAGCAAATGCCCCAGATGTAGGGTCTTGCAAAAAAATTGGTGTTTTTTTAAAACCCAGAATATAATTGCACTATTTCAAGCTTGTATTTCACTGTGACACATGCAGCAAAGGTCCCAGATGTAGAGTATTGCAAAAAATATATTTTTTTTAAACCAGAATATAATTGCAGTATTTAAAGCTTGTATTTCACTGTGACAAATGCAGCAAAGGCCCAAGATGTAGGGTATTGCATAATTTTTTTTTTAAACCCAAAATATAATTGAAGTATTTCAAGCTTGTATTTCACTGTGACAAATGCAGCAAAGGCTCCAGATGTAGGGTATTGCCCAAAATGGGTGTTTTTTTTTAAACCAGAATATAACAGCAGTATATAACGCTTGTGTTTCACTGTGACAAATGCAGCAACGGACCCAGATGTAGGGTATTGCAAAAAATTGGGTGATTTTTTAAAAACAATATTATAATTGCAGTATTTCAAGCTTGTATTTCACTGTTACAAATGCAACAAAGGATCCAGATGTAGGGTATTGCATAAAATTGGTGTTTTTCTAAAACCAGAATAGAACAACAGTATCTAACGCTAGTATTTGACTCTAATAAATGCAGCACAGGCCCCAGATGTAGGGTCTTGCAAAAACTGTGTGTTTTTTAAACCCAAAATATAATTGCAGTATTTCAAGCTTGTATTTAACTGTGACAAATGCAGCAAAGGCCCCAGATGTAGGGTCTTGCAAAAAAATTGAGTTTTTTTAAACCCAGTATATAATTGCAGTATTTCAAGCTTGTATTTCACTTTGACAAATGCAGCAAAGACTCCAGATGTAGGGTATTGCAAAAAATGGGTGTTTTAAAAAAAAAACTGAATACAATTGCAGTATTTCAAGCTTGAATTTCACTGTGACAAATGTAGCAAACGCCCCAAAAGTAGGGTCTTGCAAAAAATGGGTGTTTTTTTAAAACTCAGAATATAATTGCAGTATTTCAAGCTAGTATTTGACAGTGACAAATGCAGCAAAGGCCCCAGATGAACAGTCTTGCAAATTATTTTATTTTTTTATTAATCCAAGAATATAACTGCAGTATTTAAACTTTGTATTTGACTGTCACAAATGCAGCAAATGCCCCAGATGTAGGGTCTTGCAAAAACTGGGTGTTTTTTTTTAAACCAGTATATACACTCACCTAAAGAATTATTAGGAACACCTGTTCTATTTCTCATTAATGCAATTATCTAGTCACATGGCAGTTGCTTCAATGCATTTAGGGGTGTGGTCCTGGTCAAGACAATCTCCTGAACTCCAAACTGAATGTCAGAATGGGAAAGAAAGGTGATTTAAACAATTTTGAGCGTGGCATGGTTGTTGGTGCCAGACGGGCCGGTCTGAGTATTTCACAATCTGCTCAGTTACTGGGATTTTCACGCACAACCATTTCTAGGGTTTACAAAGAATGGTGTGAAAAGGGAAAAACATCCAGTATGCGGCAGTCCTGTGGGCGAAAATGCCTTGTTGATGCTAGAGGTCAGAGGAGAATGGGCCGACTGATTCAAGCTGATAGAAGAGCAACGTTGACTGAAATAACCACTCGTTACAACCGAGGTATGCAGCAAAGCATTTGTGAAGCCACAACACGCACAACCTTGAGGCGGATGGGCTACAACAGCAGAAGACCCCACCGGGTACCACTCATCTCCACTACAAATAGGAAAAAGAGGCTACAATTTGAACGAGCTCACCAAAATTGGATTGTTGAAGACTGGAAAAATGTTGCCTGGTCTGATGAGTCTCGATTTCTGTTGAGACATTGAAATGGTAGAGTCCAAATTTGGCGTAAACAGAATGAGAACATGTATCCATCATGCCTTGTTACCACTGTGCAGATGACCACCATGTACCCATCCTCTGATGGCTACTTCCATCAGGATAATGCACTGTCACAAAGCTCGAATCATTTCAAATTGGTTTCTTGAACATGACAATGAGTTCACTGTACTAAAATGGCCCCCACAGTCACCAGATCTCAACCCAGTAGAGCATCTTTGGGATGTGGTGGAACGGGAGCTTCGTGCCCTGGATGTGCATCCCTCAAATCTCCATCAACTGCAAGATGCTATCCTATCAATATGGGCCAACATTTCTAAAGAATGCTATTAGCACCTTGTTGAATCAATGCCACGTAGAATTAAGGCAGTTCTGAAGGCAAAAGGGGGTCCAACACAGTATTAGTATGGTGTTCCTAATAATTCTTTAGGTGAGTGTATATCTGTATACTGTACACTGCTCCATTACATATCTGTATACAACACTTCATTATATATCTGTACACACCGCCCTATTATATATCTGTATGCAGTAGACCGCAAAAAATCCGGTACAATGTATCACCAGGTGTTATCCAAATCGAATCCACTTGTATCACAGATCTAAAGACATAATGGAGCGGTGTATACAGATATATTATAGAGCTGCATATGCAAATATATAGTCTAATATTCTCGATGAACTGAATCATAATTGTAATCGATACATAAATATATGAATGTACAGTTAGTCCATTGTAAAGTAGTTTATTATTTTTTATTTATTTTTAACCCCTCCAGCCCTATTTTTAACCCCTCCAGCCCCTCCTCGCCCCTGTGAAAGGGCCTTAGATCCTAATGTAGCCATACTGAGAGCGGGGGTAGGGTGTAAAGTAACACGATATACAGTAATATATATTTGTACTGTATGTATTTTTTTTTTTTATTAGGCGATTAGGCTATCTTTATATGTTTATTTTTTTATTTTATTTAAAAATTTGTAATCATTAGGAGTATGTTATCTCACAGTGCTATTTGTTAAATAAACTTAGAAGCAAGACAAGCAGAAGGTGTGCACACCAAAAAGTTTTACTTTTAGATCGATAAATTGATAGATAGCTTAATAATATCATACTTGGTTTGGATTGCACCAGTATGATATTAATAAGTCAGGAGTCCCTATTAATATACCATCGGATCAGAGTTTTCTCCAATCCGATGGTATATTTTAACTTGAAGCGTCCCCATTACCATGGGAACGCCTCTATGTTAGAATATACCATCGGATTTGAGTTAGATTGTGAAAACTTATATCCGACGGTATATTCTAACACAGAGGCGTTCCCATAGTGATGGGGACGCTTCAAGTTAGAATATACTAAGAACTGTGTACATAACTGCCCCCTGCTGCCTGGCAGCACCCGATCTCTTACAGGGGGCTGTGATCCGCACAATTAACCCCTCAGGTGCCGCACTGGCCACTGGGGAGGGAGAGAGGGGGGCCGCACTGGCCACCAATGCTTTTAATACTGGGGATGGAGGGAGGGAGGGGGGGCCGCACTGGCCACCAATGCTTTTAATACTGGGGAAGGAGGAGGGTCTGGCCCCTGCTGCCTGGCAGCACCCGATCAGGGGGCTGAGATCCGCACAATTAACCCCTCAGGTGCGGCACCTGAGGGGTCAAGTTAGAATATACTAAGAACTGTGTACATAACTGCCCCCTGCCGCCTGGCATCACCCGATCTCTTACACGGGGCTGTGATCCGCACAATTAACCCCTCAGGTGCGGCACCTGAGGGGTTAATTATGCGGATCACAGCCCCGTGTAAGAGATCGGGTGCTGCCAGGCGGCAGGGGGCAGTTATGTACACAGTTCTTAGTATATTCTAACTTGAAGCGTCCCCATCACCATGGGATCGTGAAAACTCAGATCTAAAAAAGCTGTTATGCAGACGGATCCGCACTGAACGGATACCATCGTTTGCATTTATAGGTGCGGATCCGTCTATGCAGATACCAGACGGATCCGCACCTAGCGCAGGTGTGAAAGTAGCCTTATATGTACTGAACATATTTTTTACAGGACAGGGGTACAGGACAGTACAGTCGGGTGCAGTGGGGCACAGGACAGTACAGTCGGATGCAGTGGGGCACAGGACAGTACAGTCGGGTGCAGTGTGAATAGTGGTGTGCTTCAACCCAGATTGAAGCTCAGCAAATCTATGCTGGATCGTTAAAGGCTTTTTTGCAAGATGCCATAAATCATTTAATAGTGAGAGTACCTCCGGCACAGTAAAAACTTTCTGTTTTATTATACTCACAGAAGTAAAAAGGTTATTCAGCATATCAATATGATAGTGAAAGAATACTATCATATTGATATGCTGAATAACCTTTTTACTTCTGTGAGTATAATAAAACAGAAAGTTTTTACTGTGCCGGAGGTACTCTCACTATTGTGTGATTTATGACATCTTGCAGAAAAGCCTGAACGATCCAGCATAGATTTGCTGAGCTTCAATCTGGGTTGAAGCACACCACTATCCAACTGAAGGGTGTCTGTCTTGAGCCAGAGAAAGTGATTACCTGCATTCCTGGAAAAACGCCTTGTGTGAACAAGGAGCAGCGCGGTCCCACTATATTAACACTTTGCATTTGTGAAGAACCCACTTCATTTCGGGAGACCAGCAGCGCAAGTACCGTTGAAACCTAGTGACTAATTTTATTTCATTGGGTGCAGTGTGGTACAGGACCATTTTTTTATTTTTTATGATTTAATCTTGAGGTGCCATCGCCCGGCTCCTGTATAGTGTCGGGATGACTAAGGGCTGAATCAGGAGCCGGATAGCGATATTAACTTTAACTCAACACCGCCATCCACTGGCATTGGTGTGTATTGATAGACTGGAGGAGATAAAATCGCGTTTAGTTAGTAACGAATTGCGAAATAAGGGAGCGGTAGCGATGACACATCTGTAGCTTCCCTGCCCATGTTTGCTAGACCACATGTCTGTGTTTAGATGTATCTTGGCAGCGACACTGTGTGCCAGAGATACATTCACTTGCCACTGAACGTGGCCATATAGCTTCGGGATGCCCTTCTGGGAGAAATATTTCCTTCCGGGTACCTTCCATTGCGGTGTGTCAATGGCCACAAATTTTCTAAGGGACTCCAAGTCCACCAGTTTATATGGCAGTAGTTGGTGGGCTAGCAGTTTAGACAAACCAGCGGTCAGCCGTTGGGCAAGAAGGTTATCCGGCATCATCATCTTTTTACACTCAAACATTTGGGGCAAGGAAGCCTGCCTTTTGCCAGATGAACACGACAACGGCACGATGGAAGGTGGAGTGGAGGACAAATGGGAGGAGAGAGGAGAAGGAGAAGAGGCAGGACGTGGAGCGCCAGGAGTGTGGCTTTGTGGGTTCTGACGGTGTTGCTCCCACTTGGCTCTGTGATGGGAGACCAGGTGCCTTTTTAAGGCGGTCGTCCCTAGGTGAGTGTGGGGCTTACCGTGACTTATGCGTTGACAGCACAGGTTGCAGATGGCAACACTATTGTCAGCAGTGGACACGTTAAAAAAAGCTCACATTGTGGAGCCATGTGAACGCGTCCTGGGAGCGCCAGATGTGACTGTTGGATGGCTCGTTCCAGATACATTAGCAGTCTGATTTTTGCCTCCTGTGCACTGTAAGTACAGTGCAGTGCCTGCTTCTCCTCCTTCTCCTCCCTATCTGCTGCTCCATCTCTCCCTCTGAACTCCCCTCTTCTTCCTCTCTTGTGGGCACCCACGTGACATCCATCGACACGCCATCATCGTCACCTTCACCACCACTGACATTAGAGATCTCGGAGTAGGCAGCAACAGTGGGGACCACCCTCCTTGGGCTGATCTGGGTACTGTCGTCAGACTGCTGGGTGATGACCGTTGATACCTCCTCATCCTGATCCGATGCCAAGAATGGCTGCGCATCGGTAAGGTCTTGGAATGGATGGAAAAATAATTCCTCTGACTCGAGCGGAGGGGATATGGTGGTGGTGGTGTCTTTGGGGGTGCACACAGCAGAGAGTGAAGAGGGTGCAGATAGAGAGGATGAGGAGGGTGCAGAAGCGGAAGGCTAAGTGAACCACTTAACCATCTGGTGCGTCATTTGATGTAATCGCATGCACCTTCTGCAACTTCCCACTTATCAAATGATGAGGAAAATCCAGCTTCCAAACAACGTGTTCAAGCTTTAATTTAAAAAAGTGCTTTAAAATCCAACATTTATATCCAAGTCTACGCGTTTCAGATCATTACATACAGATCCTTACTCATGACCAACTTCCCACTTAGGCTCCGGTCTGGTGCACCTGCCTGACCCCTACCACCCCTGCGTTATGGCCTGCCTCTTCCTCTGCCTGTAATTTTCAAAATGACCCTGTGACAAAAGTCCCTATATAAGAGCAGTATTTGTGGAAGAAGGTATAAGTATATTACACTATATTACACACTATTAGCTAGCGTTTGGTGTCCCTAACAGTCTGTCCCTGCTCCAAACAGCAACCTCTCCCTACACTGGCAAAAGATTGAATGTAAAATGGCGTCCATATTGAGTTTATTTATAAGGTAGGGGGTATGTACATGTGCTGAAATGTCTCAATTGGCTGTCCTGTACCATCTGATGGATGTGTCATGGGTCAAATTACGGCGCTAAGCAAAAAAATATGGCGCGTGCCAATATTGCCATATGTTCGCATGTTCGGCGAATTGCGAACAAGCAAAGTTTGCCGCAAAACGACTGCCGGGAGAACCGCATGGCCATCTTTATTTAAGACAGCATTAATAAATCTTCCATATTGAGCCTAAAATACTCTTCTATTTTTTACCCACAAATGAACATTCAAAACGTATAATAATAATTTCATAACAGTTTCACAAACTGATATTTGTCCATAGAGCGGAATATACCACACAAATAGCTTCTAACTTTTTTTCGTGTATAGTATTAAAAGAATGTGCCCAAACTAATCTTGCACTGCATATGGTATGTTTTTAACATGGTGTGTGAATTAAAAATAGAGGCCTACCATCTGGCATTTCAAGTCGGTTTATTTTTATCAAAGTAAAAGAGGAAACCTAAAGTTACAAAGGTTGTCAATTAAAATATGCATTGTTTTGTGTTCTGAAGGATGAAAAATTTCACTCTCACCTTAGATGAACCCAGTGTATTGATGTTGGAGACTGCCATCTACTTAGCTGCATCATTATTTAAAGGATCTTTTTAAAAAAAATTAGGGTACTCATATCACTAAATACATTCTGGCCTTAAATATATAAAAAAAAAATTAAAGTTTAGTAATTCATGTTGAGACTTATGTATGATATGGTTGTAAGTAGTGTTGAGTGAACTGAAGCCAAAGGAATTAACTTTGATCCGAATTTCAGGAAAAATTAAAATCACCAAATTAAATTTTCCTGAAATGGCAGTAAAAAAAAACAAACATACTTGCCTCATTCATTTGCACACGTAGAGGCCGTCATGGCCATCTTGATTGCAGAAACCACGCAAAATCTTGCATAGGTTGATTTATGACATTGCCATGCCGGAGTGCTGGCCAGGGCCGGCGACGTCATCAGTGATGACAGCACCACGCACGGCCAGTATGATTATGTGATGACGTCTTCACGTCACTGTGTGATACTTTGCGTGGTCTTCAATCGAGATGACCATGATGGCCTCTACTCGAGCAAATGGATAAGGTATTTATCTATTTATTTTTTTAACCCTACTTAACCCCTGAAACACCTAAATTGTAGCCTCAGATGCCGCAATCAGTGATGAACGCAGCATCTGAGGAGTTGAATGATGGGGGAGGGATGCCATTCCCCATCATTGTGCCTGCTACATACAAAAGAATGTGCTTCATAATTCGTCACAAATCGGCAAAGCAGCCTAATCGAATTTTTCATAACTTTGCTCATCTCTAGTTGTAAGTACAAATGAGCAAATTGCTCAGTATTCGTTTCAGGTTTTTTGATATTTACTAAACTATAATTAAAAGCTTCATAGCGTCCTCCTGGTTATGTGTTTCACCCATATTGTGCTTCATCAAAGCCCATGGGAGGACACAAATGGGCTGTCATTTAAAATCAAAAAGAGCCAAATAAGCAGTAGATGAAGAAAACGTAAGGAGGGAACACACTGCCTCGTCGTCTGCCTATGTCATTATACTGACAATGTGATAAACGAAAAACATGTTATAGAGATGAATTGAATCACATAGTTATGCTGGTTACAAGTTGCTATATGCGAGAGGAAACTAAATCAGAACAAAACAGTTGAAGGATACAGTTACTCCACATATAGATAAGAAATGTGCCAAGAAACGTGTTCATGCGCATGCAACTAGCTTTTCATTAAGAAGACAAGGCATAAATCCAACTTATAGAGGACCTGTCACTACTCCTGACATGTCTGATTTAATAGCTACATGCATTTCCAATGTAATAACAATTCTGGAACATCTATTCTTATGGCTTTATGTTGTGCCATCCCTTTATTATTTCTACTAGAAGTTATGCATGAATTGCTAATAGCCTTCAGTAAGGGTACAGAGGGGAGGTAACCAGTTTGGAGTGTGTACCTGCACAGACTCACTCTATCCAATCAGTGCTGCCATTTTCAGACTGTGCAGTTACACATCCCCAACTTGTTACCACCCCTCTGTACCCTTACTGCAGACTGCTAGCAATTATTCAACTTCTAGTAGGAATAATAGAGGTATGGGACAACATACGGACATAAGAATATACAGTACAGACCATAAGTTTGGACACACCTTCTCATTCAAAGAGTTTTCTTTATTTTCATGACTATGAAGGCATCAAAACTATGAATTAACACATGTGGAATTATATACATAACAAACAAGTGTGAAACAACTGAAAATATGTCATATTCTAGGTTCTTCAAAGTAGCCACCTTTTGCTTTGATTACTGCTTTGCACACTCTTGGCATTCTCTTGATGAGCTTCAAGAGGTAGTCCCCTGAAATGGTCTTCCAACAGTCTTGAAGGAGTTCCCAGAGATGCTTAGCACTTGTTGGCCCTTTTGCCTTCACTCTGCGGTCCAGCTCACCCCAAACCATCTCGATTGGGTTCAGGTCCGGTGACTGTGGAGGCCAGGTCATCTGGCGCAACACCCCATCACTCTCCTTCATGGTCAAATAGCCCTTACTTTCAAAGTTTTCCCAATTTTTCAGCTGACTGACTGACCTTCATTTCTTAAAGTAATAATGGCCACTCGTTTTTCTTTACTTAGCTGTTTTTTTCTTGCCATAATACAAATTCTAACAGTCTATTCAGTAGGACTATCAGCTGTGTATCCACCTGACTTCTCCTCAACGCAACTGATGGTCCCAACCCCATTTATAAGGCAAGAAATCCCACTTATTAAACCTGACAGGGCACACCTGTGAAGTGAAAATCATTTCAGGGGACTACCTCTTGAAGCTCATCAAGAGAATGCCAAGAGTGTGCAAAGCAGTAATCAAAGCAAAAGGTGGCTACTTTGAAGAACCTAGAATATGACATATTTTCAGTTGTTTCACACTTGTTTGTTATGTATATAATTCCACATGTGTTTATTCATAGTTTTGATGCCTTCAGTGTGAATCTACAATTTTCATAGTCATGAAAATAAAGAAAACTCTTTGAATGAGAAGGTGTGTCCAAACTTTTGGTCTGTACTGTATGCTCCAGGATTCTTATTACATGGGGAATGCATGACATGTCAGGAGTGATGAAAGATCCTCTTTAAGTGGCTCAGTTTACATCAGTCAGCGTTAACGCTGAAAGATAGAATAAGGCTGCTCCACGTATCAGTAAGGCTACCTCCACTCTAGCGTTTTTGGCGGATCCGTCATGGATCTGCAAAAACACTTCCGTTACAATAATACAACCGCATGCATCTGTTATAAACGTATCTGGTGGTATTATGTCTTCTATAGCCATGACAGAACCATCATGAAAACCATTGAAAGTCAATGTGGAATGGATCCGTTTTCTATTGTGTCTGAGAAAACGGATCCGTCCCCATTGACTTACATTGTGTGTTAAGACAGATCCATCTTGCTCCGCACCACATAGCGGACAGAAAAATGCTGCTTGCAGCGTTATTCTGTCCGCAATGGGAGCGCAACCAAACGGAATGCATTTTGGTGCATTCCGTTTCATTCAGTTCAGTTTTGTCCCCATTGACAATGAATGGGGACAAAACTGAAGCGTTTTCATCCGCTATTGAGATTTTTTGACAGATAAAGGTGCCGTGTCTGCCAAGAAGGTGTTTGTGAGCTTCAAATTTTCAACAAAATTTCCCAAACCATCTTTTTAAGCACCAATTCATTTATAAAGTGTTTTTGAGGGGCTTATGTAATGGAAACCACTAAAGATGAGCGAATCGAAGTTGAGAATGTGGAATTTGAACAGAATTTCAGGAAAAATTTGATTCACAACGAAGCCGAATTTCCTCACGCTTCGTGATAACGAATCACATTTTAAAATGGCTGTTAGGACATGGAGCATAGAACTCTGGGTACGAGGGATTACCCACAATGCCATGCATGCAGCCAATCAGCAGCCAGCCAGCCCCTGTGATGTCACAGCCCTATAAATAGCCTAAGCCATCTTGGATTCAGCCATTTTCCAGTGTACTTAGTGCAGGGAGAGACGTCAGCAGGCACTAGGGACAGTCATAGGAAAGACTTCATTGTGCTGAAAAAACGATATACAAGTTCAGGGAAATATTATTCAAGGTGTACGGAAAGGATAATGAGGCATTATCTACACCATAAAAGGAGAACTGGGTGCAATAGGAGAGTGCAGCCTGGGTAATAGGAGCAAATCTATTACACTTTGCTGCACTAATTGGGGATCCAAATTGAAGTTATACTGGTGCTTTTAGGTTGTTTGCACTATATGATACATCAGTAATTTCAGCAAACCTTGCTTGTTATTGGGGGTCTGTTCTGTGTGATACAGCCATTTACAGGGTGTATTAATAGGAAATATGCATATGTCCTATTAGCAGTTCTGCATTGATTTTGGAGGATGTATTAATAGGGCAAAAAAGGAAAAAAATTATATCATAATTGCCGTTTTTGCAGTGAAGTTACATTGTACTACAACCATTTATTTGGTGTATTAATAGGAAAGATGCGTACGTCCTATTAGCCGTTCTGCAGTGTTTTTTGATTGTCATACTTTTTTGGGGGGTTTATTAATAGTAAAAAGAATTCATCTTAATTGCCGTTCTGCGATGAAGTTACATTGTGCTACAATTATTTACGGGGTGTTTTAATAGGAAATATACATCCATCCTAGTAGCTGTTCTGTGTTGATTTTACACTTTTTTACTTTTTTGTGGGTATTTATTAATAGGAAGAAAAAGGAAAAAAATATATGTCATAATTGCCAGCGGTGAAGTTACATTGTACTACAGCCATTTACAGGTTGTATTAATAGGAAAGATATGTACGTCCTATTAGCCGTTCTGCGGTGAAGTTTGATTGTTATACTTTTTGGGGGGTTTATTAATAGTAACAAGAAAACATCTTAATTGCTGTTCTGCGGTAAAGTTACATTGTACTACAGTTATTTACAGGGTGTTTTAATAGGAAATATACCTCTATCCTAGTAGCCATTCTGCTGTGAATTTTTATAGTTTATTTTTATTTTTGAGGGGGTGTATTAATAGGATATGTCAAAATATATGTCATAATTTCCGTTCAGCGGTTAATTTACATTGTACTACAACCATTTACGAGGTGTATTAATAGTAAAGATATGTATGTCCTATTAGTCGTTCTGCGTTGATTTTACATTGTTTTACCTTTTTGGGCGGGATGTATTAATAGGAAAAAAAAAGAAATAAAATATATACAGTATAATAATTGCCGTTCAGCGGTAAAGTTACATTGTACTACAGCCATTTATGGGGTATATTAATAGGAAAGATGCGTACGTCCTATTAGCTATTCTGCTGTGTATTTTGATTGTCATACTTTTTTGGAAGGGTTTATTAATAGTAAAAAGAATTCATCTTAATTGGCATTCTACAGTAAAGTTACATTGTACTACAGTTATTTACGGTGTGTTTTAATGGGAAATATACCGCCGTCCTAGTAGCCGTTTTGCAGTGAATTTTGATAGTTTTTTTTGGGGGGGCGGGGGGTGAATTAATAGGAAAAAAACTGGAAAAAATATGTCATAATTGCCATTCAGCGGTGAAGTTACATTGTACTACAGCCATTTACGGGGTGTATTAATAGGAAAGATATGTATGTCCTATCAGCCGTTCTGCGTTGATTTTACATTGTTTTACTTTTTTGGGGTGTGTATTAATATAAAAAAAAGGAAAAAACATATGTCATAATTGCATGTGAATTTTCATTGTTATACTTTTTGGGGGGTTTATTAATAGTAAAAAGAATACGTCTTAATTGCCGTTCTGCAGTGAAGTTACATTGTACTACAGTTATTTAGAATAGGAAATATACCTCTGTTTTAGTAGCCGTTCTGTGGTGAAATTAGATTTTTTTTTTTTTGGGGGGGTTGTATAAATAGAAAAAAAAGGGAAAAAATATGTCATAATTGCCAGTCAGCGGTGAAGTTACATTGTACTACAACCATTTACGGAGTGTATTAATAGGAAATATATCTCCATCCTCGTAGCTGTTCTGCGTTAATTTTACATGATTTAACTTTTTTTTTGGGGGGGGAGGTGTATTTATAGGAAACAAAAAGGAAAACATATGTGTCATAATTGCCATTCAGAGGTGAAGTTAAATTGTACTACAGCCATTTACAGGTTGTTTTAATAGGAAAGATACATATGTCCTATTAGCCGTTCAGCTATGAATTTTGATTGTTATACTTTTTTGGGGGTGTTTATTAATAGTAAAAAGAATACGTCTTAACCACCTCAGCCCCCAGTGCTTAAACACCCTGAAAGACCAGGCCACTTTTTACACTTCTGACCTACACTACTTTCACCGTTTATTGCTCGGTCATGCAACTTACCACCCAAATGAATTTTACCTCCTTTTCTTCTCACTAATAGAGCTTTCATTTGGTGGTATTTCATTGCTGCTGACATTTTTACTTTTTTTGTTATTAATCGAAATTTAACGATTTTTTTGCAAAAAAGTGACATTTTTCACTTTCAGTTGTAAAATTTTGCAAAAAAAAACGAGATCCATATAGAAATTTTGCTCTAAATTTATAGTTCTACATGTCTTTGATAAAAAAAAAATGTTTGGGTAAAAAAAAAATGGTTTGGGTAAAAGTTATAGCGTTTACAAACTATGGTACAAAAATGTGAATTTCCGCTTTTTGAAGCCGCTCTGACTTTCTGAGCACCTGTCATGTTTCCTGAGGTTCTACAATGCCCAGACAGTACAAACACCCCACAAATGACCCCATTTCTGAAAGTACACACCCTAAGGTATTCGCTGATGGGCATAGTGAGTTCATAGAACTTTTTATTTTTTGTCACAAGTTAGCGGAAAATGATGATTTTTTTTTTTTTTTTTTTTTTTCTTACAAAGTCTCATATTCCACTAACTTGTGACAAAAAATAAAAAGTTCTATGAACTCACTATGCCCATCAGCGAATACCTTGGGGTCTCTTCTTTCCAAAATGGGGTCACTTGTGGGGTAGTTATACTGCCCTGGCATTCTAGGGGCCCAAATGTGTGGTAAGGAGTTTGAAATCAAATTCAGTAAAAAATGACCTGTGAAATCCGAAAGGTGCTCTTTGGAATATGGGCCCCTTTGCCCACCTAGGCTGCAAAAAAGTGTCACACATCTGGTATCTCCGTACTCAGGAGAAGGTGGGGAATGTGTTTTGGGGTGTCATTTTATATATACCCATGCTGGGTGAGAGAAATATCTTGGCAAAAGACAACTTTTCCCATTTTTTTATACAAAGTTGTCATTTGACCAAGATATTTATCTCACCCAGCATGGGTATATGTAAAAAGACACCCCAAAACACATTCCTCAACTTCTCCTGAGTACGGGGATACCAGATGTGTGACGCTTTTTTGCAGCCTAGGTGGGCAAAGGGGCCATATTCCAAAGAGCACCTTTCGGATTTAACTCCTCATTTTTTCCTGAATTTGATTTCAAACTCCTTACCACACATTTGGGCCCCTAGAATACCAGGGCAGTATAACTACCCCACAAGTGACCCCATTTTGGAAAGAAGACACCCCAAGGTATTCCGTGAGGGGCATGGCGAGTTCCTAGAATTTTTTATTTTTTGTCACAAGTTAGTGGAAAATGATGATTTTTTATTTTTTTTTTCATACAAAGTCTCATATTCCACAAACTTGTGACAAAAAATAAAAACTTCCATGAACTCACTATGCCCATCAGCGAATACCTTGGGGTCTCTTCTTTCCAAAATGGGGTCACTTGTGGGGTAGTTATACTGCCCTGGCATTCTAGGGGCCCAAATGTGTGGTAAGTAGGTAAATGACCTGTGAAATCCGAAAGGTGCTCTTTGGAATGTGGGCCCCTTTGCCCACCTAGGCTGCAAAAAAGTGTCACACATCTGGTATTTCCGTACTCAGGAGAAGTTGAGGAATGTGTTTTGGAGTGTCTTTTTACATATACCCATGCTGGGTGAGATAAATATCTTGGTCGAATGCCAACTTTGTATAAAAAAATGGGAAAAGTTGTCTTTTGCCAAGATATTTCTCTCACCCAGCATGGGTATATGTAAAATGACACCCCAAAACACATTCCCCAACTTCTCCCGATTACGGAGATACCAGATGTGTGACACTTTTTTGCAGCCTAGGTGGGCAAAGGGGCCCATATTCCAAAGAGCACCTTTCGGATTTCACAGGTCATTTTTTACAGAATTTGATTTCAAACTCCTTACCACACATTTGGGCCCCTAGAATGCCAGGGCAGTATAACTACCCCACAAGTGACCCCATTTTGGAAAGAAGAGACCCCAAGGTATTCGCTGATGGGCATAGTGAGTTCATGGAACTTTTTATTTTTTGTCACAAGTTAGTGGAATATGAGACTTTGTATGAAAAAAAAAATAAAAAAAAAAATAGGCATTTTCCACTAACTTGTGACAAAAAATAAAAAATTCTAGGAACTCGCCATGCCCCTCACGGAATACCTTGGGGTGTCTTCTTTCCAAAATGGGGTCACTTGTGGGGTAGTTATACTGCCCTGGCATTTTCCAGGGGCCCTAATGTGTGGTAAGTAGGTAAATGACCTGTGAAATCCTAAAGGTGCTCTTTGGAATATGGGCCCCTTTGCCCACCTAGGCTGCAAAAAAGTGTCACACATGTGGTATCGCCGTATTCAGGAGACGTTGGGGAATGTGTTTTGGGGTGTCATTTTACATATACCCATGCTGGGTGAGAGAAATATCTTGGCAAAAGACAACTTTTCCCATTTTTTTATACAAAGTTGGCATTTGACCAAGATATTTCTCTCACCCAGCATGGGTATATGTAAAATGACACCCCAAAACACATTCCCCAACTTCTCCTGAGTACGGCGATACCAGATGTGTGACACTTTTTTGCAGCCTAGATGCGCAAAGGTGCCCAAATTCCTTTTAGGAGGGCATTTTTAGACATTTGGATACCAGACTTCTTCTCACGCTTTGGGGCCCCTAGAATGCCAGGGCAGTATAAATACCCCACATGTGACCCCATTTTGGAAAGAAGACACCCCAAGGTATTCAATGAGGGGCATGGCGAGTTCATAGAATTTTTTTTTTTTTGGCACAAGTTAGCGGAAATTGATATTTTTTATTTTTTTCTCACAAAGTCTCCCGTTCCGCTAACTTGGGACAAAAATTTCAATCTTTCATGGACTCAATATGCCCCTCACGGAATACCTGGGGGTGTCTTCTTTCCGAAATGGGGTCACATGTGGGGTATTTATACTGCCCTGGCATTCTAGGGGCCCTAAAGCGTGAGAAGAAGTCTGGAATATAAATGTCTAAAAAATTTTACGCATTTGGATTCCGTGAGGGGTATGGGGAGTTCATGTGAGATTTTATTTTTTGACACAAGTTAGTGGAATATGAGACTTTGTAAGAAAAAAAAATAAAAATTCCGCTAACTTGGGCCAAAAAAATATCTGAATGGAGCCTTACAGAGGGTGATCAATGACAGGGGGGTGATCAATGACAGGGGGGTGATCAATGACAGGGGGGTGATCAATGACAGAGGGGTGATCAATGACAGGGGGGGTGATCAATGACAGGGGGGGTGATCAATGACAGGGGGGGTGATCAATGACAGGGGGGTGATCAATGACAGGGGGGTGATCAGGGAGTCTATATGGGGTGATAACCACAGTCATTGATCACGCCCGTGTAAGGCTTCATTCAGACGTCCGGATGCGTTTTGCGGATCCGATCCATCTATCAGTGCATCCGTAAAAATCATGCGGACATCTGAATGGAGCTTTACAGGGGGGTAATCAATGACAGGGGGGTAATCAATGACAGGGGGGTGATCAGGGAGTCTATATGGGGTGATCACCACAGTCATTGATCATGCCCCTGTAAGGCTTCATTCAGACGTCCGGATGCGTTTTGCGGATCCGATCCATCTATCAGTGCATCCGTAAAAATCATGCGGACGTCTGAATGGAGCTTTACAGGGGGGTAATCAATGACAGGGGGGTGATCAGGGAGTCTATATGGGGTGATCACCACAGTCATTGATCACGCCCCTGTAAGGCTTCATTCAGACGTCCGGATGCGTTTTGCGGATCCGATCCATCTATCAGTGCATCCGTAAAAATCATGCGGACGTCTGAATGGAGCTTTACAGGGGGGTAATCAATGACAGGGGGGTAATCAATGACAGGGGGGTGATCAGGGAGTCTATATGGGGTGATCACCACAGTCATTGATCATGCCCCTGTAAGGCTTCATTCAGACGTCCGGATGCGTTTTGCGGATCCGATCCATCTATCAGTGCATCCGTAAAAATCATGCGGACATCTGAATGGAGCTTTACAGGGGGGTAATCAATGACAGGGGGGTAATCAATGACAGGGGGGTGATCAGGGAGTCTATATGGGGTGATCACCACAGTCATTGATCATGCCCCTGTAAGGCTTCATTCAGACGTCCGGATGCGTTTTGCGGATCCGATCCATCTATCAGTGCATCCGTAAAAATCATGCGGACGTCTGAATGGAGCTTTACAGGGGGGTAATCAATGACAGGGGGGTGATCAGGGAGTCTATATGGGGTGATCACCACAGTCATTGATCACGCCCCTGTAAGGCTTCATTCAGACGTCCGGATGCGTTTTGCGGATCCGATCCATCTATCAGTGCATCCGTAAAAATCATGCGGACGTCTGAATGGAGCTTTACAGGGGGGTAATCAATGACAGGGGGGTAATCAATGACAGGGGGGTGATCAGGGAGTCTATATGGGGTGATCACCACAGTCATTGATCATGCCCCTGTAAGGCTTCATTCAGACATCCGGATGCGTTTTGCGGATCCGATCCATCTATCAGTGCATCCGTAAAAATCATGCGGACATCTGAATGGAGCTTTACAGGGGGGTAATCAATGACAGGGGGGTGATCACCACAGTCATTGATCATGCCCCTGTAAGGCTTCATTCAGACGACCGGATGCGTTTTGCGGATCCGATCCATCTATCAGTGGATCCGTAAAAATCATGCGGACGTCTGAATGGAGCTTTACAGGGGGTTGATCAATGACAGGGGGGTAATCAATGACAGGGGGGTGATCAGGGAGTCTATATGGGGTGATCAGGGGTGATTAGGGGTGATCAGGGGCTAATAAGGGGTTAATAAGTGACGGGGGGGGGGTGTAGTGTAGTGTAGTGGTGCTTGGTGCTACTTTACTGAGCTACCTGTGTCCTCTGGTGGTCGATCCAAACAAAGTGGACCACCAGAGGACCAGGTAGCAGGTATAGTAGACGCTGTTATAAAAACAGCGTCTAATATACCTGTTAAGGGTTAAAAAAAACACATCTCCAGCCTGCCAGCGAACGATCGCCGCTGGCAGGCTGGAGATCAACTCTCTTACCTTCCGTTCCTGTGAGCGCGCGCGCCTGTGTGCGCGCGTTCACAGGAAGTCTCGCGTCTCGCGAGATGACGCGTATATGCGTGACTGTGCGCAGCGCTGCCACTTCCGGAACGCGATCCTGCGTTAGGCGGTCCGGAGGTGGTTAATTGCCGTTCTGCAGTGAAGTTACATTGTACTACAGTTATTTACAGGGTGTTTTAATATACAATTCTGCTGTGAATTTTTTTATTTTTTGGGGGGGGGGGTCTATTAATAGGAAAAAAATGAAAAAAAAATGTTATAATTGCTGTTCAGGGGTGAAGTTACATTGTACTACAGCCATTTATGGGGTGTATTAATAGAAAAGATACATACATCCTATTTGCTGTTCTGTGTTGATTTTACATTGTTTTACTTTTTGTAGGGGGATGTATTAATAAGAAAACAAAAAAAAGGAAAAAAATATATGTCATAATTGCCATTCAGCGGTGAAGTTACTTTGTACTACAGCCATTTACGTGGTGTATTAAAAGGAAATATACGCACGTCCTATTAGCAATTCTGAAGTGAATTGTGATTGTTATTTTGGGGGGGGGCGGGGTTTATCAATATATGTCTTAATTGCCGTTCTGTCAAAAAATATATGTCTTAATTGCCGTTCTGCGGTGAAGTTACTTTGTACTACAGCCATTTACGTTTTGTATTAAACAGAGATATACGTACGTCCTATTACCTGTTCTGCTGTGAATTGTCATTGTTATATTTCTTTTTTTCGGTTGAATTATTAGGAAAAAGAATACTTAATTGCCATTCTGCAGTGACGTTACATTGTACTACAGCCTTTTTTGCGGTGTATTATTTTAATTTAATTCTTTTATTATACAGTATGTCAGACAGACAGATGACTGGCCCTCCAAAGGGAACGGGCAGTGGCAAAAATGTTTCTGTCACAGGCAGAAGTAGCAGCAAAAGAAGAGGGGCGTGGCAGCAGGAGTCGCAGCAAGAGACCTGAGCTCACGGTGTCAACAGTCGTGTCTTCTGCACTCATCCAACGGCGCAGAAGCTGAACAAGCTCCTGGCCAAGTTGCTGGTGCTGCAGTCCCTCCCTTTCCAAGTGGTGGACTCTGCACCTTTCATAGAACTGATGGCTTGTGCCGAGCCGAGGTGTAGAGTCCCAAGCCATAATTTCTTTGCCGAAAAGGCAGTACCAGCCCTGCACACATATGGAGAACAGAAGGTGGGCTAGTCCTTGAGCCTGTCGGTGTCTGTCAAAGTGCACAGCAGCGCTGACGTATGGAGCTATAACTATGGTCAAGGACAATATATGTTCTTTACTGCCCACTGGGTAAATGTGGTTCCTGCCAAGCCACACCAGCATTAGGCCATGTGACACCGCTTCCACCTCCAAGTTCTCACGCCATTGGTCCTGCGACAACGTCCGCCTCTGCCTCCTCATCCTCCACTGTGTCCTCAGCCTCCACTGCAGGGATAATTCACAGTGCCCCTCCACGTGTTCAATCTGGTTGTAAAGTGGTTCCTGAAGTCTTTACCCTATCGGCAAGACATTCTGAAATGGCCAGGAAACTTTGCATGTACTTCAGCTACTCATACACCATAAAGCACACACTTTTTGAGGTGCAGCTGCAGAACAACGTCTCCCAACATAGGCTGATATGCTACGTTTTCACCCATTCCACCCTCCATATGTTGGACCGATTATATCAACAGAGACAGGCCATGTGACGGACTGAACCGTCACTGGGGCTGCTGGAGAAGCCTGAGGGCCAGCCTCCTTTCTACGTACTATGGACCCAGAACTATGGAGACCCCCTCAGACCTTTTGGGGTTACAAGGAACTATGAACCCTGATTTATGTATGGCATTTATATTATATTATCATATTAAAGGTGCAGGGTGTGAATTCAGCAATACAAAAAGGGTTAACTCTGCACTGAGACTCCCACTGATTGTGTTAGTGTCATGGTCTTACCTTCTTGCTGTTCTCCTTCGTTTGACATGTGCTGGCGGCCATCTTGGTTTCTGGGTTTCTTGTAGCCTCCCACCCTGCGGCTCCTCCTTCCCACTGGGAGGAGCTGGATGCCCAGCTCATATATATAGCAGGTCTGTGGCTTCAGTTCCTTGCTTGGTCCTCCTGTGTTCACATGTCTAGACTGCTGCTGCTTCTGGTTCCTGATCCTGGTTTCGTCTGACTACCCTGCTGGTTCCTGATCCTGGCTTCGTCTGACTACCCTTCTGGTTCCTGACCTCTGGCTTCGCAAAGACTCTGCTTCGGTTTCGCCATCTGTTTGGACTTTTGCTTTACAGCTTTATTTTCAATAAAGCCTTCTTATTTTCACTTATCCCTTGTTGTACGTCTGGTTCATGGTTCCGTGACATTAGGACCAAGCCATGAATTCTGACGGTACAGGGCCATCCTCGCTACCCACGCTGGTTGCCAGACTTGATCAGCAGGATCACCTGTTGGGTCGGTTCGCTGTGGCGTTGCAAACCCTGCTTGAACGCACGGCTCATTTCGCTCCCGTTGCCGATGGGTCGGTTGTCGCTCCTACTGCCGCTCCGGTTGTTGCGCCAGAGTCTACCCCGACACCTGTTGTTGCACCTGCGGTGTTTCGGGGTATGACCGGTTCTGCCCCTCTTCCACAGCGCTTTGGGGGAGAGCCAACTCAGTGCCGAGGTTTCCTTAACCAGGTGGGCATTTATTTCGAGTTGCTGCCACATGCCTTTCCCACTGAGAGATCAAAGGTGGGCTTCTTGATCTCGCTGCTCTCGGACAAGGCCTTGGCCTGGGCCAGCCCTTTATGGGAGAACAACAATCCGGTGGTTGCCGAGTTTTCCGGTTTTGTTGCTTCTCTTCGGAAGGTATTCGATGTGCCGGCTCGTGCTGCCTCTGCTGCGAAGCTCCTTATGTCCATCAGACAGGGTTCACGATCCGTAGCTGAATACGCCATTGAGTTTCGTACCCTGGCAGCAGAGGTGGGCTGGAATAATGAGGCTCTGGTCGCTGCTTTCTCTCATGGTCTCTCGGATGCCTTGAAGGATGAGGTTGCAGCTAAGGACCTACCAGTGGAGCTCGAGTCTCTTATTTCTTTCCTGATTTTGATTGACACCAGACTCAGGGAGAGACCTTCCTTTAAGGAGAGCCTGCGGAGGTTTTCTAACAGATTGGTGCCTACGTTTGCTGTCCCACCCGTGCCTCCCTCTCCTCCCACGCCTCCTGGGGATGACTTGTCTGGGGGTGAACCCATGCAGCTGGGGTTTGCTCGCCTGTCCGAGGGGGAGAGGGTACTCCGGAGACGCGAGGGCCGATGCATGTACTGTGGTCTCGGTGGGCATTTTCGGTTGGCATGTCCGAATCGTCCGGGAAACGCTCGCACCTGAGATCCTGTCGGGGGCAGATCTTGGGTGGAGTCTCCTCGTCCCCGGTTTCCCGTGTTGACAAACCACTGATCACTGTTGTCCTCTCCTGGGTCGGGGGCTCGGTGATGACCCAGGCGTTGGTGGACTCTGGTGCTGGTGGTTTGTTCATTGATAATGTGTTCGCTGCCGCCAATTCCATTCCTCTGCAGGCTCGAGGTTCCCCACTGGCTCTTGAGGCGATAGACGGCAGACCCCTTCTGCCGCCACACGTGACTCATTAGACCCTTCCAGTGGGGATAGCCATTGGTGCCGTTCACAGAGAGTCGGTCTGCCTCCAGGTTATTTCGTCTCCACACTACTCGGTGGTCTTGGGGTACCCCTGGCTCCGGAAGCATAATCCGACTTTCGATTGGAGATCGGCCGAGATCCTCTCGTGGTCACCGCAGTGTGGGGCTAGTTGCATCCATGGGTCTGTCAAGTTGCTGTGTACTTCCTCGGACTCTCTGTTGCCTCCTGAATACGAGGAGTACCGGGATGTATTCGATAAGGTGCGCGCGGTTGCCCTACCTCCGCACCGCCCATACGATTGTGCCATAGAGTTACAATCTGGTGCCGTTCCTCCTCGTGGCAAAGTCTATCCACTGTCGGTAGCGGAGAATGAGGCCATGGAGGAGTACGTGAGGGAGGCGCTTGTGAAAAAGAAGGGCGGTGAGTTGAGGCCTTGCATCGATTACAGGGGTCTCAATCGCATCACGATCAAGAACGCTTACCCGATACCCTTGATTTCCGAGCTGTTCGATCGCCTTAAAGGGGCCACGGTCTTTACCAAACTCGACCTGAGGGCGGCATATAACCTGGTAAGGATCAAGGCGGGCGATGAGTGGAAGACCGCGTTTAACACCAGGACCGGTCATTATGAATCCTTGGTTATGCCCTTTGGGTTGTGCAATGCGCCCGCAGTCTTTCAGGAATTCATCAACGATGTTTTCCGTGACCTGTTGCAGCAGTGTGTGGTGGTCTATTTGGATGACATCTTGGTATATTCTGAATCCATGGAGGCCCACATTCTGGATGTCAGACGAGTGTTGCAACGGTTACGAGAGAACAAGCTGTTCGGTAAGCTTGAGAAATGCGAATTTCACCGATCCCAGGTAACCTTCTTAGGTTACATCATTTCCGCTGAGGGGTTCTCCATGGATCCTGAGAAGGTTTCGGCTGTCTTACAGTGGCCCCAGCCCAGTGGTCTTCGTTCCCTGCAGCGCTTTTTGGGCTTCGCTAATTATTATCGGAAGTTCATCAGGGACTTTTCCATGCTAGCCAAGCCTCTCACGAATCTGACCAGGAAGGGCAGTAATTCCCAGGTCTGGCCGCTCGAGGCAATCCGAGCTTTTGAGGCTCTAAAGTCCGCCTTTGTGTCGGCTCCGATTCTGTCGCATCCCAACCCTGGGTTGCCCTTTGTCCTCGAGGTGGACGCGTCTGAGACGGGAGTAGGCGCCCTTCTGTCTCAGCGTAGAACACCAGAGGGTCCTCTGCTTCCTTGTGGGTTTTACTCCCGGAAACTGTCTTCCGCGGAGTGCAACTATCAGATTGGTGACAGGGAGTTATTGGCCATCGTGCAGGCCCTTAAAGAATGGAGGCACTTGCTCGAGGGTTCGGTGGTTCCGGTCCTCATCCTGACGGACCACAAGAATCTGACCTACCTTTCTGAGGCCAAGAGATTGACACCACGTCAGGCCAGATGGGCTCTGTTCTTGTCACGTTTTAATTACGTGGTCTCCTACCTACCCGGTTCCAAGAACATCAGGGCGGATGCCTTATCACGGCAGTACTCCGAGCTGTCCAGGGAGGAGTCGATTCCGACTTCGGTCATACCTCCGAATCAGATCTTGGCCGCCATTCGCACCAGCCTGACCTCTCCCCTGGGTGAGCAGATTTTGGCGGCTCAATCTGGTGCTCCCTCTGGGAGACCCAACGGCAGATGTTTTGTGCCTGAGGAGTTGCGCACTCGGTTGTTGCGAACCTACCATAACTCCAAGACCGCGGGGCATCCTGGAAAGAATCAGCTGTCCTGGGCTGTTTCACGTCTGTTCTGGTGGCCTTCCCTACGTTCCGACATCGCCGCATATGTAGCGGCATGCTCCGTTTGTGCCCAGAGTAAGTCCCCTCGGCACCTTCCGTTGGGCCTTCTGCAACCCATAGCCACCGGGGAGCGCCCATGGTCACACCTGGGGATGGATTTCATTGTGGACCTCCCTGCATGCCGAGGCCATACGGTCATTCTCATGATTGTGGATCGGTTTTCCAAAATGTGCCACTGTGTTCCTCTCAAGAAGTTACCCTCTGCACAAGAGTTGGCCACGATTTTTGCCAGGGAGGTCTTCCGGTTGCACGGTTTGCCCAAGGAGATTGTGTCGGATCGGGGGAGTCAGTTTGTGTCCAGGTTCTGGCGCGCCTTTTGCTCCCAGTTGGGGATTCATCTCTCCTTCTCCTCGGCCTACCACCCTCAGTCCAATGGGGCCGCAGAATGATCCAATCAGGCCTTGGAGCAATTCCTTCGTTGCTATGTCTCCGATCACCAAGACAATTGGGTTGACCTCCTGCCTTGGGCTGAGTTTGCCAGGAACACGGCGGTGAACTCTTCCTCTGGGACGTCTCCCTTCATGGCCAATTATGGGTTCCAACCTGCCGTGTTACCGGAGGTATTCTCTCCCCAGGATATTCCGGCTGTGGAGGATCACCTTTCCGTCCTACGTGCTTCTTGGGTACTGATCCAGAAGTCCCTTGAGGTCTCTGCGCAGCGCCAGAGACTCCAGGCTGATCGCAGACGAGCGCCTGCTCCTTCCTACCAGGTCGGAGACCGTGTATGGTTGTCCACCCGCAACCTCAACCTTCGAGTGCCCACTCCCAAGCTGGCGCCTCGCTTTGTTGGTCCCTTCCGAGTGCTTCGCAGGGTAAACCCGGTAGCCTATGCCCTTGCGCGTCCTCCTGGCATGCGGATCTCCAACGTGTTTCATGTCTCCCTGTTGAAGCCACTGGTGTGTAATCGTTTCACTTCCTCGGTTCCTCGGCCTCGTCCGGTCCAAGTGGGTAATCGTGAGGAGTATGAGGTGAGCAATATCCTGGACTCACGCCTGGTCCGCGGTCGGGTGCAGTTTTTGGTCCATTGGCGTGGTTATGGTCCAGAGGAGCGTTCCTGGGTTCCCTCCGCAGATGTCCATGCTCCTGCCTTGCTCCGAGCCTTCCACGCACGCTTCCCTCAGAAACCGTTCTTTACTCCGCGGAGGAGGGGCCCTTGAGGGGGAGGTACTGTCATGGTCTTACCTTCTTGCTGTTCTCCTTCGTTTGACATGTGCTGGCGGCCATCTTGGTTTCTGGGTTTCTTGTAGCCTCCCACCCTGCGGCTCCTCCTTCCCACTGGGAGGAGCTGGATGCCCAGCTCATATATATAGCAGGTCTGTGGCTTCAGTTCCTTGCTTGGTCCTCCTGTGTTCACATGTCTAGACTGCTGCTGCTTCTGGTTCCTGATCCTGGTTTCGTCTGACTACCCTGCTGGTTCCTGATCCTGGCTTCGTCTGACTACCCTTCTGGTTCCTGACCTCTGGCTTCGCAAAGACTCTGCTTCGGTTTCGCCATCTGTTTGGACTTTTGCTTTACAGCTTTATTTTCAATAAAGCCTTCTTATTTTCACTTATCCCTTGTTGTACGTCTGGTTCATGGTTCCGTGACAGTTAGTGATGGGATTAAGATAGCTGACTCTATGAGCAGCCGACTCCTAGATGAGTAGATCACCCTATGATACACTCAGGAGATAATCCCATCACATGTGTCTCCTCTCTCCCTATTGATTCATTATGGAGAAAGTGAAGATGTCTGTTTGCATGTTGTTCATGGTTGATTGATGTATGTTGTTAGACTTCTTGAACTGTATATATACTGAGTTGATCTTCAATAAAGTGAGTTCCTGTATTACATTCAACATAGAGCCTCGTCTCATGTGTGTGGGGATTGCTATACGCTGTATACTCCCCTGGCTATAACCCCTAGCTCTTGTAAGAGCTGTCTGTGAAGGTTCTCATTTATCCAGGTCATGGTATATCTGTAAAGAATAAATCAAGGCAACTAGACGTACTGTAGATTTCTTGAAAACGTTTCACTCGTTCTTCCAACGAGCTTTCTCAATTCTGAGTGACTGTACAAGAATTCTCTGGGAATAAATATGTAACTGAATCAACATCTGGTAATTATACCCAGCATGGGGTCAGAGGTCATTATTCCCAGCATGGGGTCAAAGGTGTAATCACCTCATCACATCATCAAATCAACACCTTTGACCCCATGCTGGGTATAATTAACAGATGTTGATTCAGTTACATATTTATTCCCAGAGAATTCTTGTACAGTCACTCAGAATTGAGAAAGCTTGTTAGAAGAACGAGTGAAACATTTTCAAGAAATCTACAGTACGTCCTGTTGCCTTGATTCATTCTTTACAGATATCTTGTAAGAGCTGTTCCTGTTCCTTGTTCCTGTGGTGGTTACAGTGTCGAGCTGAGTGCTTGGAGTCCTCGGGAAGCACTAGGAGAATCCATCAATGGAGATACCCAGTCGGGGTGCCAGGAGATCCATTACAGTGGTGGCAGCAGTGGGATGGCATCCTAGTGTGAGGAGAAGCAGCTTGGAGACACCGTTCGTGGAGTATATTGAGGGCAACGCTAGTATCCATACAGTGCCCTGGATACAGCAGGATGGAATCAACTAGTCTTTGGATGGTGTTCCATGACGAGGATGAGGAGGCAGCCGCGGACTACAGGGATGCAGACAGAAAGGAAGTCTGGTATGATGCCCTGGAACATGCCAAGCGGCGGCGAGGTGAGAGTCTCCCCAGTTATGAGCAGCGGCTACAGAAGCGTGTGGTGATGTGGATGGGTCTCTTTGGAGAGCAGCCCCTGGACGAATGGGTAACAGAGCTCCAGAGCCTGGTATTTAAGGAGCTTTGGCTAGAGGATGCTTACCGGGCCCTAAGGTGGCATGTCATTCAACATTTTCCCTGGACGTCCGAGCACACTCTTACCTGAAGGGAAGGATTATGATGGACCTGGGTCACTGTGGGAGGCCTTAGAGGGGGACCTCAGCAGCACGGAGGAGTCTAGGTTTTGGGACATCTACGACTACCGGATGGGCATGCATGTTTATGCTGACGGATGGGAGGTGAGCAAAGACATGACCCACCTGGTAACAAGGGAGTGGGAGGTGGTGCAGACCTACCAACACATGCTCAGCTCCATTCAGCCCCAACCTACCCGACAAGCAGAGCCAGGTCTGCCATCCTACAACTGGGAAGACTGGGTGGCGATACCCCCTGCTTCCCTGCCAGCTCCCAATTTAGGGAACTTCATCGACTGGTTATGGGAAGACCTCCCGACGGCAGGTAGAGATGGGACCGAAGTCTCTCCACTGGCCCTACAGGGATGCAGGGCAGCCAGCCCAGATCCCCAACTACAGCCAGTCGGTCTGACTCCCCAACAACAGCCGGAGTTTCAGGGAGTAGGGACAGTCGGTCCTGCTCCCCAGCGGCAGTATGTTTTGCAGGGAGAGGAGAGCAGCGTCTCCATTCCTCAGCAGCAGTGTATCTTGCAGGGAGAGGAGACAACCGGTCTCTCTCCCCAATAACAGGGGGACAGCACCCCTAACTCCGATAGTGCAGATGGGACTGCGGTCTCTGCACTAGACCTACAGGGATGCTGGACGGCTGGTACAGATTCCCAACCAACTCCTCAGGAATGCGAGCAGCAGGAGGTGAGCAATCCCTCCTCTCCACAGCCAACCAGCAACCAGGTCCTGGGGGTAGGACTCCCTGACCCCATCCCAGTGGAAGTGCTGGCATCTGGGCAGAGCACAGTTGGCCTCTGGCCTCCCCTATCCTCTTGTCCAGAGGCTGACTCCCCACAGGCTACCCCAGCGGAATAGCTGGCATCTGGGCACAGCGCAGTTGACCTCTGCCCACCAAGTACCCACAGCTCCAAGCTAGAGAACAACAATGAAGCAAGGAGTAGCAGACGCCCACTCAACAGCTGGGGACATACAGAACAGAGCCAGGCCCCAGAGTTCAACAGTATCAGTGTTTGTTTATGGGTGGGCTACTCGACTAACTCAGGTATCGACTGACAGGAGGTCAGGTACCTGGTTAGTCTACTGTTGGGAGGGGAGAAATGTGACAGACTGAAACGTCACTGGGGCTGCTGGAGAAGCCTGAGGGCCAGCCTCCTTCCTACGGACTATGGACCCAGAACTATGGAGACACCCCTCAGACCTTTTGGGGTTACAAGGAACTATGAACCCTGATTTATGTATGGAATGTATATGCCACATATTTCCTATTGCCCATTAAAGGTGCAGGGTGTGAATTCAGCAACACAAAATGGGTTAACTCTGAACTGAGACTCCCACTGTTTGTGTTAGTGATGGGATTAAGATAGCTGACTCTAGAAGCAGCTGACTCCTAGATGAGTAGATCACCCTATGATACACTCAGGAGATAATCCCATCACATATGTCTCCTCTCTCCCTATTTATTCATTATGGAGGCGATGAAGATGTCTGTTTGCATGTTGTTCATGGTTGATTGATTCTTGTTGTTAGACTTCTTGAACTGTATACAGTACAGACCAAAAGTTTGGACACACCTTCTCATTCAAAGAGTTTTATTTATTTTCATGACTATGAAGGCATCAAAACTATGAATTAACACATGTGGAATTATATACATAACAAACAAGTGTGAAACAACTGAAAATATGTCATATTCTAGGTTCTTCAAAGTAGCCACCTTTTGCTTTGATTACTGCTTTGCACACTCTTGGCATTCTCTTGATGAGCTTCAAGAGGTAGTCCCCTGAAATGGTCTTCCAACAGTCTTGAAGGAGTTCCCAGAGATGCTTAGCACTTGTTGGCCCTTTTGCCTTCACTCTGCGGTCCAGCTCACCCCAAACCATCTCGATTGGGTTCAGGTTTGGTGACTGTGGAGGCCAGGTCATCTGGCGCAGCACCCCGTCACTCTCCTTCATGGTCAAATATCCCTTACTTTCAAAGTTTTCCCAATTTTTCGGCTGACTGACCTTCATTTCTTAAAGTAATGATGGCCAATAGTTTTTCTTTACTTAGCTGCTTTTTTCTTGCCATAATACAAATTCGAACAGTCTATTCAGTAGGACTATCAGCTGTGTATCCACCTGACTTCTCCTCAACGCAACTGATGGTCCCAACCCCATTTATAAGGCAAGAAATCCCACTTATTAAACCTGACAGGGCACATCTGTGAAGTGAAAACCATTTCGGGGACTACCTCTTGAAGCTCATCAAGAAAATGCCAAGAGTGTGCAAAGCAGTAATCAAAGCAAAAGGTGGCTACTTTGAAGAACCTAGAATATGACATATTTTCAGTTGTTTCACACTTGTTTGTTATGTATATTATTCCACATGTGTTAATTCATAGTTTTGATGCCTTCAGTGTGAATCTACAATTTTCATAGTCATGAAAATAAAGAAAACTCTTTGAATGAGAAGGTGTATCCAAACTTTTGGTCTGTACTGTATATACTTAGTTGAACTTCAAGAAAGGGATGTTCCTGTTTTACATTCAACATAGTCTTGTCTCATGTGTGTGGGGATTGCTATACGTTGCATACTCCCCTGGCTATAACCCCTAGCTCTTGTAAGAGCTGCTCCTTGTTCCTGTGGTGGTTACGGTGTCGAGCAGAGTGCTTGGAGTCCTCGGGAAGCACTGGGAGCCTCCATCAACGGAGGTACCCAGTCGGGGTGCCAGGAGATCAGTTACAGGTCATAAACGATTTCTTGATGACACAGGCGGACAAAGGTACTCCCCTGTGTAGATTCGATGTTGGCCAGTGGTAGCTCATGCGTCACACCTGCCGTTTGCTTGGGCCCTTTGAGGAGGCCACTTTATATGTCAGTCGCCAGGACTAAAGGATGAGCAATGTGATTCCGCTGATTCATGTCCTGGAACAGGTGCTGCTAAATCTGTCTGACAAGGGTACTGGAGACATGGCAACTACATCTCACGGCCACATGAGCCCTGTGGGGGCTGAACTAGAAGTGGAGGAGGAGGACATTCAAGCACAAGAAATGCATAGATAAATGACTGTTTTTTTCTTGACAGGTGACAGGAGAGGAGGAGCAGGAACAGCCAGAGGAGCTACAGTGCAATAAGGAAGACGAGGCACATGACCCAGACACACCATGGCATTATGCAGTGGAGATTGAGGTAGGGAGTCCCTCTGAGTCACTTGCGCAAGTGGCCCGATGCATGCTCAGTTACTTGCGTAGTGATAGCTGATTTGTCACCATTCGGCAGAGGGATGACTACTGGCTCTACACCATGTTAGACCCTTGCTACCGGTCCAAAATGGGGGCATTTTGTACACTAAAATCACTGCAAAAAATGCACCAAAATGATACGCAACTGACAATACTAGCTAATTCCTCAAGCCGATGTTAAAAGCTGAGAACTTAGCCAATATCCTCCAGTCAGAAACATATCGGAGCCCCTCATGCACCACGTCACGGTGTCTCAGCAAGCATGGGCTCCTACCTCTAAACTGCCCGTGGTGTGTGAACAAGGTCTGAACAGTGCTAAAAACCAACTCACAGCCAGACTCTCACATGCCTCCATAGTGGTATCACCAATGCACTGTGAAGTAAAATAAAGCTGTGAGCCGCACCCACAACAGACCATGTGACACAGAAGCTGCCAGGTGCAAAAGAACATTACCAGCAAAATGAAGTGGCACATTCAATACACATAAAGAAAAAAAACCTCACAGAAAAAAGTGCCCTAAATGCATGGAAATGCTCCAAACCCAAACACTGTAGCATGTCTATAACCGGGGGAGCAATTCCTCCGCATGCGGTCCACAGAACAGCAATCCCCTGCAAAAAAATGCGTACAATGGAGGATGCCGGAGCGGACCACATGCACCACAAGGACATCTTACATAAAATAATACAATGTGCAGATGAAAAAATATATAAATAGAAAAATCACTGCAAAAAATGCACCAAAATGATACGCAACTGACAATACTAGCTAATTCCTCAAGCCGATGTTAAAAGCTGAGATCTTTGCCAATATCCTCCAGTCAGGAACATATCGGAGCCTTTTGTACACCCACTGAGAGAGAGGACAAACTGAACTACTATCGAGACATCCTATGTAGCCAGTTGGCTGCTGCACTCCTGTTCCACTGCCATGGCTGCTGGGGAGGTGGGGAGGGCAGAAGCAGTACCAGCTCCATCAGCCGCAACTTAAGTCTATAGTAGCTGAGCAGTTTTCTTTACCCGCCTACTGAGGAAACTACTCACCAGCAGCTAGACATAGAGCAGAACCTGAACCAGCAGGTTGTGACATACTTGGAGTGCACCCTGCAACCCCACATTGAAGATCCCCTGGATTACTGGGCAGCTAAACTCAATTTGTGGCCGCAACTGGCTACGCAGCCAATAAACGTGCAGGTACGTACTGCCCTCACCATGTTGGCTACTGGCATTACAGTGATTGGATGGCCGGAACGCTTCATCGTGTGCTATATAGCACCCGATGAAGCATGTTTGGCTCATTTGTAGTCAGGGAGAGCATAGGAACGGACAGAGAGTGTAGGGAGTGTGATTGAATATTATTTTGGTACCAAAACATTTCAGAGACCTAAGAGTCCTTGTAAGGACTATTGTGTGTGACAGCAGCATAGGCGTGCGCACGGGGTGTGCCGGGTGTGCCTGGGCACACCCTAATCAGGCCGACTTGAGCTCTGTGCTGCACTGCCGTCTCATTTGTAAGTAGGGCAGAGAAGCTGAAAGCGCTATACTTACATCTTCCTGGCCCTCGGCGCTCCACTGTGAAGGCTGCCCACAGTGTGAGGTCGCGCTGTGACCTCACACTGTGCGCGCCCACACAGCAGACTGTACAAGATGATTACCGAGCGGGGGCAGTAAGGAGCAGCGGCATCCGGAGCAGGAAAGATGCATTGAGGCTGATATGAGGAACTTGGGGTCTGAAGAGAGGCTGCTGGGGGGCTGAAGAGAGGGGGCTGATATGAGGCATTGGCGGCTAATATGAGGCACTGGGGGCTGAAGAGAGGCACTGGGGCTGATATGAGGCAATGAGACTGATATGAGGCACTGGAGGCTGATATGAGGCACTGGAGCACTTATCTGAGGTTTGATTGGGGGTCATTCACATTGGGGTCTGATCTGAAATCTTATTAGGGTCTTATTAACATTGGGGTCTTATTGGGGCTGTCAGCTGAGGTCTGATTAACACTGGGGGTCTGATTGGTGGTCTGACCTCAGGTGTAATGAAACATTTTTTTTTCTTATTGTCCCCCTTTAAAACCTAGGTGCGTCTTATGGGCCGGAGCGTCTTATGGGGCGAAAAATAGAGTAAGTTTAAAAATGATTTCTTCTCCCTTCATTATATTGATAGTGCGGGTCTGTATGTATGTATGTAGAGTGTATTTGTGTATACATGTACATACATACACATGCGTGTGGAGTGTGTGTTTGAACTTTAGGGTGCACACCCTAATGCAATAGGCAGCGCACCCCTATGGACAGCAGCAATATATATTTGTAGTATGAATATGTAGAGAGAATCTCTAAATCGCACATCCTCATACCTATGCTTCTGATATACAACTGTTTTCAATTATCAGCATTTCTTATGATAAAACATGGCTATACAGCGATGCTATCAATCATTTGCTGTGCACTATAAAGAGACAATTAGTATACAGTTTGATCAAAGCGCATAGGCCCACTTACCGCGACAAGGTTGCCTCTACATATTCATACAATTTATGCTATAAACTTCTTTTCCCCCCTCCCCTGAATCAGCACTCCTCCCCATGTGGCTCAGGTGCTTTTTAAATTAGCAGAAGTCTGCAAAGGGTCTATAAATTCCTACCACATCTCAGTTGGAGTTCCTGAGAGGCTGTGAACAGGTGAGCCATTTGCACCAGTTCACATGCGGCGCTGGACGGCGGCCGTCTCTGCTTCTGTGCCGTGCTGGGGGAGTGATGGGACCCGGGGCCCATGTGGCCTCACTGTATAGTGGGGCTGCTGTGCGGCTGCTGGATCCCATTGCCTGCTGGAGCGGTGTGGAGGCGTGGTGGTCGCCGCACGGCTCTGCGCCATGGTTAGAGTAGGTTCCCACTTAAACAAGAGGCAACCTTGTCGCGGTAAGTGGGCCTATGCGCTTTGATCAAACTGTATACTAATTGTCTCTTTATAGTGCACAGCAAATGATTGATAGCATCGCTGTACAGCCATGTTTTATCATAAGAAATGCTGATAATTGAAAACAGTTGTATATCAGAAGCATAGGTATGAGGATGTGCGATTTAGAGATTCTCTCTACATATTCATACAATATATATTTGTAGCGCAACCTGCGCTAAATTGCTCAGTGTTAGGGAGAGCTGTGCATGGGAAGGGACAGACAGTGTAGGGAGTGTAACAGGAAGATTTTTATACAAAAAACTTTTTAGAGACCCAAATGTCCTTTTAAGGACTATTGTGTGTGACAGCAGCAATATATATTTTTAGCGGATTCTGCGCTAAATACTGTGTAATAGGCCGCTGCGGACAGTTAAATTATTTACGCCACTTCTCCTGTGTAAAGTGAGCGCATCCCTAAAATATCAGTGACATCCAGTGCACTTTTTCCGCAGACGGTGTCCACTGCGGTCAGTTAAATTATCCGCACCACATCTCCTGTTTAAAGTGTGCACATCCCTAAAATATCAGTGACATCCAGTGTACCTTTTTTCGTAGACACTGTGAACAGTGACATTACCTGTGGTACCTGTCCTGTATAACGTTTCCTAATCACAAATACCTTTGTAAAATGTTTTGCACATACACTTCCAAATCCTACGCTACTGTACGTGTAACATACTTTCAAGCATATATCACATTTAAAATGAAGATGGCGAGCAGTAAGGGACGGAGAAGTGTCCGTGATGCTGATGGTGCACGCAGAGGCCGTGGGCCTGGGTGAGGAGAAACTGTGCCTGCTGCCAGAGCACAAGAAAAACAATCAACCACGATACCTAGCTTCATGTCCCAGGTTGCAGGGCGGCGCAGGATACCACTCTTGAAGTCAGACCAGTGCGACCAGGTGGTCGGTTGGATTGCAGCAGATAATGCTTCCAGTCGGTAAAGCACCACACTGTCTTCCACAAGTCCAGTCTCAGTAGCCAGGAGTCTGGCCAACACAATACTCACCCTGATCCTCCTTCCTCCCACCATGGAGAGTCTGGCCAAACAAGTGATCCCACACTCGGATATTCTGAGGACCTCTTTTCATAGCCATTACTTGATTTGGCCATCTCGCCAAGCAGACTTGAAGAGGGACATGAGATATTGTGCACTGATTCCCAACCTCTTGAGCATCCACAGTCACAAGAACATGATGGTGGGGAACGGCAATTAGTGTTTAATGAGGTGGATGATGATGAGACACAGTTGCCAAAGAGTCAACCGCAATTACTGTTTGAAGAGGTTAATGAAAAGGATGAGACACAGTTGTCAATCACTGAGGTTAGGTCAACAAATCAGGAGGATGATCAGAGTGAGGAAGTGGAAGAGGAGGTGGTGGACGATGAAGTCACTGACCCAACCTGGGAAGGTGGAAAGCGGAGCAAGGACAGCAGTACAGAGGAGGAGGGATCTGCAGCACCGCAAAAGGCTGGAAGAGGCAGTGGGATGCCAAAAGGTAGAAGGCGGGCCACACCAAACAGGCCTGCAACTGTTCCACGGATCACACCCTTGCGGAAATCTCCCTTGTCAAGGGGTAGGTGTTCCGTAGTCTGGCACTTTTTCTGAGGAAAGTGCGGACGACAAAAGAATAGTAGTTTGCATCCTGTGCCATACGAAAATGAGCCGGATAGTGATTACTAGAAACCTCACCACCATCAGCATGATCCGCCACATGGCTTCCAAGCACCGTAATAAGTGGGACGAATCTGTGTCTGCAGGTCACGCCACTGCCTCCTCTTCCCTTATGTTACGTGCTGGCCAATCCCCTTCCTCCCGATCCGCACCTGGACCTTTGCAAGCACCACATCCACTTCCGTGTCACAGCGCAGAGTCCAAATGTCATTACCCCAGGCCTTTGAACACAAGCGCAAATACCCAGCCACCCACCCAGAGGCCATAGCACTAAATGCGCAGATTTTCTAATTACTTGCCCTGGAAAGTGGCCATTTAGGCTTGTGGACACTGAGGCCTTCCGCCGACTGATGTCGGCAGCCGTCCCGCGTTAAGCATTTCTCAGCCACCACTATTTTTCAAGGTGTCATGCCCGCCTAACACCAACATGTGTCCCGTAACATCACATGTGCCCTGACCAACTCAGTTACTGGGAAGGTCCACTTAACAACGGACACATGGACAAGTGCATTCGGCCATGGATGCTATATTTCCCTGACGGCACACTGGGTGAATGTTGTGGAGGCCGGGAGCGAGTAGTACCCTAGGATGGCACAGGTGCAACGATGCCAAGGATTGCTGGCCCTACGTCGATCAGGGTTTCCGCCAGCACCTACATTAGTGGCTCCAAACCCCACTTCTCCTCCTCCACCTACTTCCCCACTCCCACCTCCGATTTATCCACGTGTAGCACCAGTCAGTCATCAGTCGGTAGCTGGAAGCAGTGTAGCACTGAAGTGGGGAAGCGGCATCAGGCCATGCTGAAGCTGATATGCTTAGGGGACAAACAGCACACTGCCGCAGAGCTGTGGCAGGGGATAAGAGACCAGACTACCTACAACCAGGCATGGTTGTGTCTGATAATGGCCATAACTTGATGGCGGCTTTGGAGCTCGGCAAGCTCAGACACATCGCATGCATAGCCCACGTGTTCGACCTTGTGGTTCAGCGGTTTCTCAAAACCTACTCCAATTTGCCTGAGCTGCCGGTGAAGGTGCACGTGTGTATGCACATTTCCGCAAGTCATCAACAGCTTCAGCCAATATGTCAATGCTGCAGCAGCGCTTGAAATGGCCAGCTCACCTGCTGTTGTGCGACGTGAGCACGAGCTGGAACTCCCCGTTCCACATATTGGCCAGGCTTTGTGAGCAGCAGAGGGCAGTAGTGGAATACCAGCTACAACAGGGTCGTCGCTTTTCCAGTCAGCTTCCGCTATTCACAAGTGAGGAGTGGGCATGGATGTCTGACCTCTGTGAGGTTTTAAGAGACTTTGAGGAATCAACAAAGATGGTGCGCAGCGATAACGCTATTATCAGTGTAAACATCCCACTTCTGTGTCTACTCAAACGCTCGCTGCTCACAATTAAGGACGAAGCTTTGCATGTGAAAGAGGTGAAAATAGGGGAAGACATTACACAGGGTGATAGCCAGACCACCCCCAGTTTGTCTTCTCAGAGTGAATTGGATGATGAAGAGGAGCAGGAGGAGCTGGAGACGGTTGCCTCTGCTACAGAGGGTAGTACCAATGGAATATTAATTCCATCTGTTCAGCATGGGTGGGCAGAAGAGGAGGAAGAGGATGAGGAGATTGAGAGTGATCCTCCTGATGACGACAGCGAAGTCTTGCCTGTTGGTACTCTGGCACACATGGCTGACTTTATGTTAGGCTGCCTTTCCAGCGACCCGCGCGTTATACACATTTTAGACAACACCTTTCTCGACCCCCGCTACAAAGAGAACTTCGCATCTCTCATTCCTCTGGTGGAGAGGACGAGCAAACGGACGGTGCAATACCAGAAGATCCTTGTTGAAAAATTGGTCCAAAAATTTCCATCTGACAACGCTGGCGGCAAAGTCCGTAGTTTCTTGGCCAACCGAGGAGGGGAGACAAGGGGAACACACAGCAGTTCCAACAGAGGCAGGGCAACACTCTCCAAAGCCTGGGACAGTTTCATGACACCCCACCAGCACCCTCACCCTGATGCGCGGCCTAGTGTCAAAAGGAGGGAAAAATTTTGGAAGATGGTGAAGGAGTACATAGCAGACCATGTCAGCGTCCTCAATGATCCCTCAGTGCCTTACAACTACTGGGTGTCCAAGCTGGACACGTGGCACGAACTGGCGCTCTACGCCTTGGAGGTGCTGGCCTGCCCTGCTGCCAGCGTTTTGTCTGAGCCGGTATTTAGTGCTGCTGGAGGCATTATAACAGATAAGCGTATCCGCCTGTCAACTGACAATGCTGACAGGTTGACTCTTATAAAAATGAACAAGGCCTGGATTGACCATGACTTCTCAACTCCACCAGAGGAGAGCTGATGAACATAAAGGCACTTTAAATGTGTTGTTTGTAATGTACTGAATACACCGTATTCCCATGCACTCTTTTCACCACAAACAAGGGTATATGGTTGAATCTTCCTTTTCTCATTCTCCTTCTCCTCTTAAATCATATCAACACATGCTTATTCGTCACATATACTGCCCTCGCATATATGCCCTTCGCATATAATTTTTTACAGGGTCAGCTCACCAGCAGGCCCTTCGCATATAATTTTTGGGAGGGTCAGCTCCCCAGTAGGTCCTCGAATATATATTTTTGGAGGGTTAGCTCACCAGCAGGCCCTTGCATACAACTTTTTTCAGGGTCCGCTCACCATCAGGCCTTCATCTACAATCTTTTACAGGGTCAGCTCACCTGAAGGCCCTCACCTACAACCTTTTAGAGGGTCAGCTCACCAGCAGGCCCGCACCTAAAATCTTTTACAGGGTCAGCTCACCAGCAGGCCCGCACCTAAAATCTTTTACAGGGTCAGCTCACAAGCAGGCCCGCACCTCAAATCTTTTACAGGGTCAGCTCACCTGTAGGCCCTCACCTACAACTTTTTACAGGTTCAGCTCGCCAGAAGGCCCGCACCTAAAATCTTTTACAGGGTCCGCTCACCAGCAGGCCTACACCTAAAATCTTTTACAGGGTCAGCTCACCAGCAGGCCCGTACCTAAAATCTTTTACAGGGTCAGCTCACCAGCAGGCCCGCACCTCAAATCTTTTACAGGGTCAGCTCACCTGAAGGCCCTCACATATAATGTTTTAGAGGGTCAGCTCACCTGTAGGCCCTCACCTACAACTTTTTACAGGTTCAGCTCGCCAGAAGGCCCGCACCTAAAATCTTTTACAGGGTCCGCTCACCAGCAGGCCTACACCTAAAATCTTTTACAGGGTCAGCTCACCAGCAGGCCCGTACCTAAAATCTTTTACAGGGTCAGCTCACCAGCAGGCCCGCACCTCAAATCTTTTACAGGGTCAGCTCACCTGAAGGCCCTCGCATATAATGTTTTAGAGGGTCAGTTCACCTGCAGACCTTCCTTACAACCTTTTAGAGGGTCAGCTCACCAGCAGGCCCGCACCTCAAATCTTTTACAGGGTCAGCTCACCAGCAGGCCCGCACCTCAAATCTTTTACAGGGTCAGCTCACCTAAAGGCCCTCACATATAATGTTTTAGAGGGTCAGCTCACCTGTAGGCCCTCACCTACAACTTTTTACAGGTTCAGCTCGCCAGCAGGCCCACATCTAAAATCTTTTACAGGGTCAGCTCACCAGCAGGCCTGCACCTCAAATCTTTTACAGGGTCAACTCACCAGCAGGCCCGCACCTCAAATCTTTTACAGGGTCAGCTCACCTAAAGGCCCTCACATATAATGTTTTAGAGGGTCAGCTCACCTGTAGGCCCTCACCTACAACGTTTTAGAGGTTCAGCTCGCCAGCAGGCCCGCGCCTAAAATCTTTTACAGGGTCAGATCACCATCATAGAAACATAGAAACATAGAATGTGTCGGCAGATAAGAACCATTTGGCCCATCTAGTCTGCCCAATATATCTGAATCCTATGAATAGTCCCTGGCCCTATCTTATATGAAGGATAGCCTTATGCCTCACCACTAGCAGGAGCGGGTACAAAACACAAAAGACATGCAAATATTCCATTCACGTGTCATCTTTGTTTTGGATCCACTCCTGTTTTCTTTTAGTTTAGCAATACTGATGAATTACTGACCAAAAGCTGACCGAGTTAAGGCGGATGCTCTTTCATGCTATAGTAGGATATTGGGCCTCTGCATGTTTTTTTTTATACCTGGCGCTAACATTGACCTGTAAGGCTGAGTTAATACTGGAGTTATTTGGTCAGTTTTGGCCCCATAACTGCCCAAATAAGTGAAGTGTGCAGTGATTCTAAGAGCGATGCCTGTCATCTGCGTGTCATACTGACACTCAGTATTGTTTCACTACCACAGCAGACTCCCTATGCGTGTTTCTGCAAGGCAAAATGTTCTACTCCACTATTCAGGCTCTCTGCAGCCAGGAAATAGCTGGTTTTTAACGCAATTTGCTATGAATAAATTTGGATCAAGGCTAATCTTTTTAGAAAATTCGACGAACCGACCAAATCAAATTTTTTAAATATTTGCTCATCTTTAGAAACCACCCATAAATTATCCTAATTTAGAAACTACACCCCTCAAATTATTCAAAACTGATGTTACAAACTTTGTTAACCTTGAACCACAAGAATTAAAGGAAAATGGAGGTGTAGATTTTTTATGTTAATCAATTTTTGTTGCAACATAACAAGGGTTAACCGCAAAATAAACCCCAATATACATTACTCTGCTTCTGCAGATTACAGAAATACCCCATATGTGGTAGTAAACTGCTGTTGGGTCACATGGCAGTGTTCAGAAGGAAAGGAGCGCCATATTGTTTTTGGAGGCAGGTTTTGCTAGAATGGTTTGTAGATACCTTGATGTACCCCTACAGTGGAAACCCTCAAAAAGTGACCCTATTTTGCATGTTGAAAGGCTAGGTGACAAAAAAATGTTCTGACATAGTTTATTATTATTATTTTACAGTGTTCAACTGAGTATATTATGTGATATTTTATATCTAATATGTCTATCATTTTTAATTTTGTTAAGTTTTACATAGTGAAAGTATTTTGAATTGCATACAATCTTGTTTTTGTGTTGCCATGTTCTGAGAGCCATTTTTTATTTTATTTTTGTGGCGATTGTTTTAGGTAGGGTTTTTAATCGCTTGGTATTACACTTTTTGTGAGGCATGTTGACCAGAAAATGGCTGTTTTGGCACAGTTTTTATTTTTTTATAGTGCTCACCAGACGAGGTGATATTTTTAGTCGGTCGATACGGATGGGATGATACCTAATATTTTAAAAAAATAAATTCTTATTTTTTCCAATTTTTTCTAATTCAATTTTGGGAAAAGCACACTTTTTTATTTTATTTTTGTGGCGATTGCCTTAGGTAGGGTTTTTAATCGCTTGGTATTACACTTTTTATGAGGCATGGTGACCAGAAAATGGCTGTTTTGGCACAGTTTTTATTTTTTTATAGTGCTCACCAGACGATGTGATATTTTTATAGTCGGTCGATACGGACGGGATGATACCTAATATTTAAAAAAAAAAATTTTTCCAATTTTTTTAAATTTAATTTTGGGAAAAGCACACTTTTACAGTTACGGCACTGATATTCTACGGCTTAAAAATGGCTCAATATACAGCAGTAAGCATTACCGCTGACAGGTTAAATTGTGGTAAACAGAAAAAGTAAAAACAAAGGTATATAGATTGACAGTAATTGGAGGAATGATGCTAATGAGGTAAAAATAAATGATACACAGTGGATATAAAAAGTCTACACACCCCCTGTTAAAATGCCAGGTTTCTGTGATGTAAAAAAAAATGAGACAAAGATAAATAATTTCAGAGCTTTTTACACCTTTAACCACCTCAGCCCCCCTGGCTTAAACACCCTTAATGAACAGGCCACTTTTTACACTTCTTCACTACACTACTTTCACCGTTTATTGCTCGGTCATGCAACTTACCACCCAAATGAATTTTACCTCCTTTTCTTCTCCCTAATAGAGCTTTCATTTGGTGGTATTTCATTGCTGCTGACATTTTTACTTTTTTTGTTATTAATCGAAATTTTTGCAAAAAAATGTCATTTTTCACTTTCAGTTGTAAATTAAAAAAAAAACAAAACGACATCTATATATAAATTTTTCTATAAATGTATTGTTCTACATGTCTTTGATAAAAAAAAAATGTTTGGGTAAAAGTTATAGCGTTTACAAACTATAGTACAAAAATGTGAATTTCCGCTTTTTGAAGCAGCTCTGATTTTCTGAGCACCTGTCATGTTTCATGAGGTTCTACAATGCCCAGACAGTAGAAAACCCCCACAAATAACCCCATTTCGGAAAGTAGACACCCTAAGGTATTCGCTGATGGGCATAGTGAGTTCATAGAGCTTTTTATTTTTTGTCACAAGTTAGCGGAAAATTATGTTTTTTTTTTTTCCTTACAAAGTCTCATATTCCACTAACTTGTGACAAAAAATAAAAACTTCCATGAACTCACTATGCCCATCACGAAATACCTTGGGGTGTCTTCTTTCCAAAATGGAGTCACTTGTGGGGTAGTTATACTGCCCTGGCATTTTAGGGGCCCTAATGTGTGGGAAGTAGTTTGAAATCAAAATGTGTAAAAAAAGCCCTGTGAAATCCTAAAGGTGCTCTTTGGAATGTGGGCCCCTTTGCCCACCTAGGCTGCAAAAAAGTGTTACACATCTGGTATCGCCGTACTCAGGAGAAGTTATCAATGTGTTTTGGGGTGTCATTTTACATATACCCATGCTGGGTGAGATAAATATCTTGGTCAAATGCCAACTTTGTATAAAAAAATGGGAAAAGTTGTCTTTTGCCAAGATATTTCTCTCACCCAGCATGGGTATATGTAAAAAGACACCCCAAAACACATTGCCCTACTTCTTCTGAGTACGGCGATACCAGATGTGTGAAACTTTTTTGCAGCCTAGGTGGGCAAAGGGGCTCACATTCCAAAGAGCACCTTTAGGATTTCACATGGCATTTTTTACACATTTTGATTTCAAACTACTTCTCACACATTAGGGCCCCTAAAATGTCAGGGCAGTATAACTACCCCACAAGTGACCCCATTTTGGAAAGAAGACACCCCAAGGTATTCCGTGAGGGACATGGCGAGTTCCTAGAATTTTTTATTTTTTGTCACAAGTTAGAGGAAAATTATGATTATTTTTTTTTTCTTACAAAGTCTCATATTCCACTAACTTGTGACAAAAAATAAAAACTTCCATGAACTCACTATGCCCATCACGAAATACCTTAGGGTGTCTTTTTTCCAAAATGGGGTCACTTGTGGGGTAGCTACACTGCCCTGGCATTTTAGGGGCCCTAATGTGTCGGAAGTAGTTTGAAATCAAAATGTGTAAAAAATGCCCTGTGAAATCCTAAAGGTGGGTCCTCCAAAAATCAAGGAAGACCCACGGACGAAAAAACGGTCACGATCACGGAAAAACGGAACCCCATTTTGCGGACCGCAAAAAAATACGGTCGTGTGCATGAGGCCTTAATAGAATATGACAAAGAAGCAGATAATTAAAAAAATAAATTTGCATCAAAGGGATATAATGTGAATAAACTTGTGGAACAGAAAGATAAAATTAAATCTATGGAGAGGGAAATCCTTCTAAAAAACGTAATGGTGGAAAAAGTGCCACAGACACAACTGGAAGATTGAGAAATAGAAGAAATTCCACCCATTATCATCCCATATAACGCACAAACACAAACTTTTAAGAATATTGTAAAACGTCATTGGGACATATTAAAGGAGGATAAGACAATTGGACATCTCTTTAATAAAGATCCAGCATTTGTTTATAAAAAAGCGGCAAATATTGGGAACATAATCGCACCCACGAAAAAATGTGCGGCTATAATGAATAGCAAAAAAATAAACGACAAGTATAGGTTAAAAGGATTCTTTCCTTGCAAAAAATGCATGGTATGTAAAAAATCGCTAAAACATACCAGTAAAATGAGTCGAATAACAAATAAGGATGGCACCTACGAATATAATATTCGGGATTACATAACATGCAGTACCAAAGGAGTTATTTATGCAATAAAATGTCCTTGTGAAAAGTTATATATTGGGCGTACTAAGAGACAACTAAAAAAACGAGTGAGCATATATATAATATAAATAAAAAATCTGAAGGGCATCCCCTGTCGAGACACTATACAGTAAGGCATAATGGAAAATTTGATGGATCTTCCTTCTTTGGGATAGAAATAGTTAAAATGAACATAGGAGGAGGCGACTGTATTAAAAATATGTCGAAAAAAGAAACCCAATGGATCTTTAATATGAAAACGCTGGTCCCGAATGGTTTAAACTCAGAAATTGAGCTATTTGGTTTCGACTAAAAGTACCGAATATATTTTAATCGTCAAATTTCTGAAGCCAGAGCCGGGTATAATAAAAGGAAACCACTGGAGGCACTAGATTGATTCCCTGAAGAAGAGTGCCGCAGTACTCGAAACGCGTAGGAGGGTTTCTTGGTGCTTATAGCAGCCCGTAGCTCAACAGGTGATGTCACCAGCTCCCCTTGTGAGCGTAAGCGTAGGTACAAGCGGACTTTCGCTACCGGCCGGGGCGAACTCCATACAGCCTATTCTACCTGCTATTTGCCTCTGTGCAGAAGAAAACGTGCATATTGGAACGCCCGAGAAGGTGGTCCCCTAATCCCACACATCAGAATCAAGGTAATCTTGCTATTTCAAACTGAGGTGGATATGTTTTACACGATCAGAACCAGAGGTTAATAAGGGTCAGGTTTACTAGGCTGAGCGCGGTGTCTCTCTCTTTTATAAATTATGTGTGTAACCCTTTCATAACAGCGATTGCGGAGCTGTTTTTGACACTGCTGCTTAACCACTGTAATCAGCGCCGGTGGTATATCTTTGTATTGCCTGGTTTCTTGAACATGACAATGAGTTCACTGTACTAAAATGGCCCCCACAGTCACCAGATCTCAACCCAATAGAGCATCTTTGGGATGTGGTGGAACGGGAGCCTCGTGCCCTGGATTAGTGATGTCGCGAACATAAAATTTTCAGTTCGCGAACAGCGAACGAGAACTTCCGCAAATGTTCGCGAACTGGCGAACCGGGCGAACCGCCATAGACTTCAATAGACAGGCGAATTTTAAAACCCACAGGGACTCTTTCTGGCCACAATAGTGATGAGAAAGTTGTTTCAAGGGGTCTAACACCTGGACTGTGGCATGCCGGAGGGGGATCTATGGCAAAACTCCCATGGAAAATTACGTAGTGGACGCAGAGTCGGGTTTTAATCCATAAAGGGCATAAATCAACTAACATTCCTAAATTGTTTGGAATAACGTGCTTTAAAACATCCAGTGTGTGTATACGATCAGGTATGATGTTGTATCGATCAGGTAGTGTAAGGGTTACGCCCGCATCACAGACATTGACAGACCAAACTCCCCTTTTAATGCACCGCAAACAGTTCATTTGCACAACCGCAAACTCCCCATTTGCACAAGGTTGGATACCAAGCTAGCCACGTCCCGGTGATGTCATTGAAGGTTTCTTCCTCCACCCAGCCACGTACAACACCAAGGGTCCCCGAAAGGTCAATTGAATTGATTTTTCGAACGGGGAGATGGTTAAAAAAACGCTGGCTCCCTCCCCTTTGTTTTTATCCACGGTGACTGCGTCTGCGCCGTGCAATTTACTGTCACACCCGATATGAGTGGTATTTTCTGTAGTACTATTCTCATCAGTTTAATCCCTCTAACGTCCCCAATCTGGGTGCCATTTATTGAATAGATTTTTCGAACGGGGAGATGGTATCAGTGGTTGGCACTGGCAGTGGGCACACTACAGTCAGTAGAAGCGGGCCTGACACACACTGGCAGCAGGCAAGCAACTGAAATTACACTAAAGTGTAAAAATTAAATGCCTTATTTATCGGCAAGCTACTGTGCCACCCGGTATGAGTGGTTGGCACTGGCAGTGGGCACACTACAGTCAGTGGAAGAGGGCCTGACACACACTGGCAGCAGGCAAGCAACTGAATTTAGACTACTGTCTAAAAATTAAATGCCTTATTTATCGGCAAGCTACTGTGCCACCCGGTATCAGTGGTTGGCACTGGCAGTGGGCACACTACAGTCAGTGGAAGCGGGCCTGACACACACTGGCAGCAGGCAAGCAACTGAATTTAGACTACTGTCTAAAAATTAAATGCCTTATTTATCGGCAAGCTACTGTGCCACCCGGTATCAGTGGTTGGCACTGGCAGTGGGCACACTACAGTCAGTTGAAGTCGGCCTGACACACACTAGCAGCAGGCAAGCAGCTGAAATTACACTAAAGTGTAAAAATTAAATGCCTTTTTTAAGCAAAGTCCTGTGCCACTCGGGATGACAGGGGTGGGCACTGGCAGTGGGCACACTACAGTCAGTTGAAGTCGGCCTGACACACACTGGCAGGCAACTAACCTTAGATTAAAGTGTAAAAATGAAGTGCCTTTTTTTTAAGCAAAGTCCTGTGCCACACGGGATGACAGGGGTGGGCACTGGCAGTGGGCACACTACAGTCAGTTGAAGTCGGCCTGACACACACTAGCAGCAGGCAAGCAGCTGAAATTACACTAAAGTGTAAAAATTAAATGCCTTTTTTATGCAAAGTCCTGTGCCAGCCGGTATGATTGGTGGGCACTGGCAGTGGGCACACTACAGTCAGTGGAAGTCAGCCTGACACACACTGGCAGGCAACTAACCTTAGATTAAAGTGTAAAAATTAAGTGCCTTTTTTTAAGCAAAGTCCTGTGCCACACGGAATGACAGGGGTGAGCACTGGCAGTGGGCACACTACAGTCTGTGGGCCTGCAGCTCCTCACACACAGGCAGGCCAGGCAACTGCAATATGTATATAAAGGAAAAAAAAAAAGCAGACTAATGTTGCAGCCCTAAAAAGGGCTTTTTGGGGTGCTGTCAGATCAGATGAGTCTTTCAGGACTGGAGTGGACACTGAATTCACTAGCCTAGCTATCGATTTCCCAATTAAATCAGCAGCAGTTACAGTCTCCCTCCTCTCACTAAGACTGCAGCTTCAGAATGAATCTAAAATGGATGCTGTGCAGGAGGTGGGAGGGTCTGGGAGGGAGGGTATGCTGCTGATTGGCTGGAATGTGTCTGCTGACTGTGAGGTACAGGGTCAAAGTTTGCTCAATGATGATGTATAGGGGGCGGACCGAACATCGCATGTGTTCGCCCGGCAGAGGCGAACGCGAACAAGCTATGTTCGCCGGGAACTGTTCGCCGTCGGATAGTTCGGGCCATCTCTACCCTGGATGTGCATCCCTCAAATCTCCATCAACTGCAAGATGCTATCCTATCAATATGGGCCAACATTTCTAAAGAATGCTATCAGCACCTTGTTGAATCAATGCCACTTAGAATTAAGGCAGTTCTGAAGGCAAAAGGTGGTCCAACACCGTATTAGTATGGTGTTCCTAATAATTCCTTAGGTGAGTGTATATGTTAGAGATGAGCGAATTTTGATTTGTCCCGAAGTCGAATTTCCTTGCGCTTCGTGGTAATGAATTTTATTTTTTCTAAAGTAGCTGGTGTTAGAACAAGCAAGTAAGAAGCAAGTAAAAGAGGGATCACCCACAATGCCATGCATGCAGCTAACCAGGCAATCAGCAGCTAGCCAGCTCCTGTGATGTAACAGCACTATAAAAAGTTTCAGCCTGCTCGGTCTCCACTATTTTCCAGTGAACTTAGTATCTATAAGTACATCCATCCATCTGTGATTCTGTAGTGAAAGTCTGTTCTGATACAACCTGTTTTGGGGTGTATTTAGTTTATCAATAAGTACTTCCATACATCCTTGATTCTGTAGTGAACGTGGGGTCTGATACTACAGTCATGGCCAAAAGTTTTGAGAATGACACAAATATTAGTTTTCACAAAGTTTGCTGCTAAACTGCTTTTAGATCTTTGTTTCAGTTGTTTCTGTGATGTAGTGAAATATAATTACACGCACTTCATACGTTTCAAAGGCTTTTATCGACAATTACATGACATTTATGCAAAGAGTCAGTATTTGCAGTTTTGGCCCTTCTTTTTCAGGACCTCTGCAATTCGACTGGGCATGCTCTCAATCAACTTCTGGGCCAATTCCTGACTGATAGCAACCCATTCTTTCATAATCACTTCTTGGAGTTTGTCAGAATTAGTGGGTTTTTGTTTGTCCACCCGCCTCTTGAGGATTGACCACAAGTTCTCAATGGGATTAAAATCTGGGGAGTTTCAAGGCCATGGACCCAAAATGTCAATGTTTTGGTCCCTGAGCCACTTAGTTATCACTTTTGCCTTATGGCACGGTGCTCCATCGTGCTGGAAAATGCATTGTTCTTCACCAAACTGTTGTTGGATTGTTGGAAGAAGTTGCTGTTGGAGGGTGTTTTAGTACCATTCTTTATTCATGGCTGTGTTTTGGGGCAAAATTGTGAGTGAGCCCACTCCCTTGGATGAGAAGCAACCCCACACGTGAGGGGTCTCAGGATGCTTTACTGTTGGCATGACACAGGACTGATGGTAGCGCTCACCTTTTCTTCTCCGGACAAGCCTTTTTCCAGATGTCCCAAACAATCGGAAAGAGGCTTCATCGGAGAATATGACTTTGCCCCAGTCCTCAGCAGTCCATTCACCATACTTTCTGCAGAAGATCAATCTGTCCCTGATGTTTTTTTTGGAGAGAAGTGGCTTCTTTGCTGGCCTTCTTGACACCAGGCCATCTTCCAAATGTCTTCGCCTCACTGTGCGTGCAGATGCGCTCACACCTGCCTGCTGCCATTCCTGAGCAAGCTCTGCACTGGTGGCACTCCGATCCCGCAGCTGAATCCTTTTTAGGAGACGATCCTGGCGCTTGCTGGACTTTCTTGGATGCCCTGAAGCCTTCTTAACAAGAATTGAACCTCTTTCCTTGAAGTTCTTGATGATCCTATAAATTGTTGATTGAGATGCAATCTTAGTAGCCACAATATCCTTGCCTGTGAAGCCATTTTTATGCAACGCAATGATGGCTGCACACGTTTCTTTGCAGGTCACCATGGTTAACAATGGAAGAACAATGATTTCAAGCATCACCCTCCTTTTAACATGTCAAGTCTGCCATTTTAATACAGTCAGCCTGACATAATGATCTCCAGCCTTGTGCTCGTCAACATTCACACCTGAGTTAACAAGACGATTACTGAAATGATCTCAGCAGGTCCTTTAATGACAGCAATGAAGTGCAGTGGAAAGGTTTTTTTGGGATTAAGTTAATTTTCATGGCAAAGAAGGACTATGCAATTCATCTGATCACTCTTCATAACATTCTGGAGTATATGCAAATTGCTATTATAAAAACATAAGCAGCAACTTTTCCAATTTCCAATATTTATGAAATTCTCTAAGCTTTTGTCCACGACTGTACACATTTTAGGGTGTTAAAATTCTGCTACACTTAATTTGATGCGTCAATTAGTAGTTACGGAGTTGGTGCAAAATTGCGGCCTAATACTACATCCTTTTTAGGGTGGTCAAATTATTTTACCCTTAATTTGACGCGTCAATCAGCAGTTGTGGAGTTGGTGCAAAATTGCAGCCTAACACTATTGCTTTTTTACCCTTGCACTAAATTTTACAATACAGAATGTCCGACAGACAAGAGAGGAGGAGAGATGCACTGCGTCCTCCAGTAGGTGTGCAAGTAGGGACGATGAGAGTCACGTGGGGTCTGGTGTTGCAAGAAGTCAGGCACGTGGCCCTAAGACTGGTGAGGGTGACATCAGTGACGTACAGACAGTAGTGGATGATGATGTAGCCGATGATGTGCACGTGGGAGCTGGGTGAAGAATGGGCTTCATCATCATGAGGAGAAGAGGGTGGCAGCTTGCGTGTGATGCAGCGGCTGAGCCAGTAGGTTGGTAGTGTGGCTGTGAGTCAGCAGGGTGGCAGCAGTGTGTGATCAGTAGCCAAACATGCCCGGGGTAGACCGCCTGTTACGAAGGAGCCTACAGTACTTATCCGGAAAGAAGTAGCGGTGCATGGGTACACGGAGGCAACAGTAGCAGGCAGTCAGAACGGACTGGTGGTAGGGAAATGCCATACTCAGCGGTGTTGGAATTTTTCATTAAGCCGCAGGAGGACGTCAGCATGGCCCCCTCTGTGACTGGGCCACTGTGTTGACTCCTCATGCGTTTCCCACCTCACCACTCTGTAACTGGGCCACTGTGTTGACACCTCATGCCGTTCCCACCTCACCACTCTGTAACTGGGCCACTATGTTGACTCCTCATGCGGTTGTCACCTCACCACTCTGTCATAGAAACATAGAAACATAGAATATGTCGGCAAATAAGAACCATGTGGCCCATCTAGTCTGCCCAATATACTAAATACTATGAATAGCCCCTGGCCCTATCTTATTTGAAGGATGGCCTTATGCCTATCCCATGCATGCTTAAACTCCTTCACTTTATTTGCAGCTACCACTTCTGCAGGAAGGCTATTCCATGCACCCACTACTCTCTCAGTAAAGTAATACTTCCTGATATATCCTTCTGGAGATATGGTCTCCAGTACTGCGCACAATACTCCAAATGAGGTCTCAGTAGTGCTCTGTAGAGCGGCATGAGCACTTCCCTCTTTCTACTGGTAATGCCTCTCCCTATACACCCAAGCATTCTGCTAGCATTTCCTGCTGCTCTATGACATTGCCAGCCTACCTTTAAGTCTTCTGAAATAATGACCCCTAAATCCCTTTCCTCAGATACTGAGGTTAGGACTGTATCACTGATTTTACATTCTGCCCCAGGGCATTATATCGCACTTATCAACATTAAATTTTAGTTGCCATATTTTTGACCATTCCTCTAGTTTTCCTAAATCCTTTGGCCCACTGTGTTGACTCCTCATGTGGTTGACACCCTCCCAACTCTATGACGGGGTCAATATTGCCCCTGTTTGACCTTGTTGACATAATTTATTTTATTCTTGTTCTGATCTGTCAGAAGGACAGAAAAATGAGAAACACAACGGATCCCATCTTTGGAGCAGCCGTAAGGTCTGCATCACACACATCACACCCCAAAACATTGGGAAATATAGCCTGTGATAACTCCCTCCAGTCATGCTAAACACACGTTCAGACAATACACTGGCTGCAGGGCAGGCCAGCACCTCTAAGGGGTAAAGGGCAAGTTCAGGCCATGTATCCAATTTGGAGACCCAGAAGTTGCAGGGGCTGACCCCTGTCAGTCAGTTTGTGTAGGCATGTGATGTTCACGATCCAATTTGATATCTGCTCTATCAACTTTTGATGTTCTTTTATGCACCTACCATGGTGATCACGGGTGGCGGGGAATCAGGGTTCCAGTCCAGAGAGGGAGCGTGAGAAAGAGAGACCACATCCAAGGGAGGATTAATTTTTTCAAATTTAAAATTATAGAGTTAAAATAATGGAGAAATTATTAAAGCATAACAACTTTTCAAAGTTTAAGCATTGAAAGGATGTGGTGCGCATTAATTACTGAATAATTTATTATTCCCCGTCACCTATGCATAGCAGATGATTATTCACGTCTAAAATTGTATAATGTCAGTCCAAGAATGTAACAGAAAAATTATTGAAATTTATAAAGCTGTCAACTAGGTAGAGGAGAGGTATAATACACCCAAAAATTGGTGAATTTCACCAAAAAATGTAACTGACAATTATTTTTTTTAAACCTGTCTACTAGGTATAGCATTGGTAAATCACACCCAAAAATTGGTGAATTTCAACGGAAAATGTAACTGACTATTTATTTATTTTTTTAACCTGTCTACTAGGTATAGCAGTGGTACATCACACCCAAAAATTGGTGAATTTCACCAGAATATATAACTGACAATTTTTTTTTTTTTTTAACGGTTTACTAGGTATAGCAGTGGTACTATACACACAAAAATTGGTGAATTTCACCCGATAATGTAAATGACAAAGTAGTGAAATGATATAAAATAAAATATGTACAAATAAAAAAATATATATATTTATGAGGTGGAGTTCCATATGGAGTAGGAGTTGGAGGAGGAGGTGGACGTAGTGGTGTAGTTGGAAGCGGCCATGGAGGAGGACGAGGTAGACAACACAGGATTTTGGTTTTAATTTAATTTTTTAAAATTAGGGTACACTCTAAAAGAGTGTGAAATATCCAAAATACAAGAATGAGCAATTGCGCTGCAGTATAACAATGGCTGGTTAGTGCCGGTATACAAGTCTATTCTGCACAAGGTACAGACAAGTCCTGAGGGATCCATGCCTGGTTCATTTTAATGAACGTAAGCTTGTCCACATTGGCTGTGGACAGGCGGCTGCGCTTGTCTGTGATGACGCCCCCTGCCGTGCTAAACACACGTTCAGATAATACACTGGCTGCAGAACAGGTCAGCACCTCCAAGGCATAAAGCGCAAGCTCAGGCCATGTGCCCAATTTGGAGACCCAGAAGTTGAAGGGGGCAGACCCGTCATTCAGTACGTGTAGGCATGTGCACACATACTGCTCCACCATGTTGGTGAAATGCTGCCTCCTGCTAAGACATTCCATATCAGCTGGTGGGGCTGGTTGTTGTGGCGTGCTGACAAAGCTTTTCCACATTTTGGCCATGCTAACCCTGCCCTCTGAGGTGCTGGTGGTGCCCCAGCTGCGTTGGCGACCTCTTCCTCGTCCTCTGCCTTCGCCTTGTGCTTCCACTGTGCCCCCGCTGTCAGGTGGAAATGCCACCAGCAGCGTGTCTACCAGCGTGCGCTTATACTCGCGCATCTTACGTTCACGCTCCAGCAGGGGTGTCGCTAGGTCAAAACATTCGGGGCCTGGGCCCCGGATGTTTTGTCCCATGCCCCGAATGTCCTGACTGCCTGCTAGATACAACTGTATTGCTGTACACAGAACGGCAATACAATTGAATCTAATACACAGGGAAGAGATGAAGGACCTGTGGTGACATCACAGATCATGTGATCAGCAAAACAGGCTGTGATAGGATGACCTGGATGATGTCACCATCATGTGACCAGTGCAGGATTGGACCGGAGTGAAGAGAAGGAGCCTAATGGTGATGTCTGTACATGAGGAGAGGTAAGTGAAGGGAGAGTCAGAGAAATGTTGGGAGTTGTAGTTATTTAACTGGGATTTATGTTAGGGCTGAAGTGAGGGATGTTATTGACATGGAACTGTGTGCTTGAGGTGGCTGGGGGAGGGAGTCATGTTATTTACCCACAGCTCCTGCGCGGTGTGGGGTTTGTCCCCCAAACAGATAAGTTTTAAAACTGCCTGCTGTCGTTTACCCCTGGCTGTGCTGAAGTTGGTGGTGAAGGTAGAGGGTGAGGAAGAAAAGTAGGTGGACGAAGCAACAGGAGGCAAACTGAAGCGCCCTGCAATCCTCGGTGGTGGAAGGACATGCGCCAAACTGCTATCCGCCTCAGGCCCAGCCGCCACTGCATTTACCCAGTGTACTGTTATGGAGATATAACGGCCCTGACCATGCTTACTGGTCCACGTATCCGTAGTCAGGTGCACCTTGCCACAGATGGCGTTGCGCAGTGCACACCTGATTTTGTCCCCTACTTGGTTGTGCAGGGAAGGGATGGCTCTCCTTGAAAAGTAGTGGTGGCTGGGCACGACGTACTGTGGGACAACCACCGCCATAAGGCCTTTAAATCTATCCGTCTCCACCAGACAGAATGACAGCATTTCAAAGGCCAGTAATTTAGAAATGCTGGCATTCAGGGCTAGGGATAGCTGGTGGGTAGGGGGGTACTTCATATTCCTCTCCAGCGTTTGGGAGATGGAGAGCTGAACGCTTCCGTTGGACATTGAGGAGATGCTTGATGACCCAGGTGTTAGTGTTGCTGGCAGATCCTATGTTTGTGGGGTGGCAGGTGGCACTGTCACTCCAGAGGTGGATGAAGAGGCCGAGACTGCAGCAGAAGAGGAAGCAGGAGGAGCAAGAGACCTTTCTTGGTTTTTGAGGTGTCTACTCCACTGCAGCTCGTGCTTTGCACTTAAATGCCTGGTCATGCAGGTTGTGCTCAGGTTGAGAACGTTTATGCTTCGCTTCAGGCTCTGATTGCACAGCGTGCAAACCACTCGTGTCTTGTCGTCAGCACATTGTCTGAAGAACTGCCACGCCAGGTAACTCCTTGGAGCTGGCTTTGGTATGCTCAGTCCCTTGCTGCGGTGGGCAGTAGCAGGCGTACTGTCTAGAGGACGGTCACTCCGCTTTTGCACCCTGCTCCCTTTTCTGCTGTGCTGGTGGCTCTATGTGACCACCACCTCTTCCTCCGAACTACATAGGTCACTCGCATGACCTTGATTCCATGTGGGGTCGAGGACCTCATCGTCCTCCACATCATCTTCACCCAGTCTTTACCCATGCCTTCCTCGTCGGTCTGCACACTTTCGAATGCCCCAGCAGTTGGCACCTGTGTTTCGTCATCATCCTAGACGTGATGCGATGGTCCTCCCATGTACTCATCTTAAAAGATAAGTGGTTGGGCATCGGTGCACTCAATCTCTTCCACTTCTGGGGCAGGGCTAGGTGGATGGCCCTAGGAAACCCTGCTAACAGAGTCATCAAAAAGCAGAAGAGACTGCTGCATGACTTGGGGCTCAGACTGCTTGGCTGATATGCAAGGGGGTGATGTGAAAGACTGATGGACATCGGCTGCAGGTGCCAACTGTGGTCTTTCAGCAGGAGACTGGGTGGGAGACAATGTGAAGGAACTGGATCCACTGTCAGCAACCCAATCTACTATCACCTGTACTTGTTCACAGAACGACAGTATGTAAAGGGTGTATCCCACACTGCCTGAACCAGACTAGGCCTCAATTAAAGATTTATTTGAACAAAATGGCTGTATTCCGTGATCCGTGACCGTTTTTTCGTCCGTGGGTCTTCCTTGATTTTTGGAGGATCCACGGACATGAAAAAAAAGTCGTTTTGGTGTCCGCCTGGCCGTGCGGAGTCAAACGGATCCGTCCTGAATTACAATTCAAGTCAATGGGGACGGATCCGTTTGACGTTGACACAATATGGTGCAATTTCAAACGGATCCGTCCCCCATTGACTTTCAATGTAAAGTCAGGAGTTAATATACCATCGGATTGGAGTTTTCTCCAATCCGATGGTATATTTTAACTTGAAAACTTTTATCCGTCTGTTAGTTAGGTGGGCGGCGGCCATTTTATGCAAGCTCAGTGCACTAGCACTGCATCTGAGCTTTTGGGACATTGAAAATCAAAAATTTTTAGGCAACATCTGGATTAGTCCTGAAGGGTTAATTGTGCTGATCACAGCCCCCTGTAAAAGATCGGGTGCTGCCAGGCAGCAGGGGGCAGTCATGTACACAGTTTGTAGTATATTCTAACTAGAAGCATCCTCATCACCATGGGAATGCCTCTATGTTAGAATATACCATCAGATTTGAGTTACATCGTGAAACTCAGATCCGACAGTATATTCTAACACAGAGGCGTTCCCATAGTGATGAGGATGCTTCTAGTTAGAATATACTACAAACTGTGTACATGACTGCCCCCTGCTGCCTGGCAGCACCCGATCTTTTACAGGGGGCTGTGATCAGCACAATTAACCCTTCAGGACTAATCCAGATGTTGCCTAAAAAATTTTGATTTTCAATGTCCCAAAAGCTCAGATGCAGTGCTAGTGCACTGAGCTTGCATAAAATGGCCGCCGCCCACCTAACTAACAGACGGATAAAAGTTTTTTGTTTTTTTGGTCAATAGGCTCAGGGCAGGGTAAAAAGATTATGCATTCACCCACACAACTATTTATATATAGATCGCTGAGTTAGATTCTCTCCTAGTCTCTCCCTGAAATCACCAGTCCAGCAGCATCCTCTCCCTACACTTGTTACAGCAGAGTGATGTGCAGCGATACGTGACTCAAGCTTATATAGAGCCTGGGACACATGCTGCTCTGGTTAGCCAATCACAGCCATGCCATTAGTAGGCATCGTTGTGATGGCTTCTAAGGTCAGACAGTTAAACGCTTGTTGATTGGCTGCTCTGCAGCCTTTCAAAAAGCGCCGAGAAATCACCGAACGCGAACCCGAACTTTTACTGAAATGTTCAGGTTCGGGGCCGGGGTCTAAAAATACTAAAGTTCAACCCTAATCATAAACTAACAAATTGAGATGTAAATCGGAAGTGCTTTAACAAATATTCCACACAATACACTAATTGCCTCTTAATCTAAATTGCAAGTAATTTTCATTTATGTTTTTATTTATTTTTATCCTAACAGTACAAATTCAATAAAAAAAAACAAATTAGGCTGCTGCAACAGGAGCACCTAAAATCAATGCAGGAACGCCGGAATAGATCATCAGCATATGATCGGCTGGGGTGCGACACCCAGGACCCCCGCCGATCAGCTGTTTGAGAAGGCAGCGGTGCTCCAGCAGCGCCGCGGCATTCTCACTGTTTACCGCTGGCCCAGTGGTGTCACGACTAGTATCAACTGGCCTAGGCGGGGCTAAGCTCCGTTCACTTGAATGGAGCTTAGCCGCGCCCAGGCCAGTTGATACTAGTAGTGACGTCACTGGGCCAGAAGTAAACAGTGAGAAGGCCGCTGCGCTGCTCATCAGGATCAGGAGTGACAGCGGCAGCAGCAAATTCATGCTAACGGTCGAGTATATGGCCTACACATTACTCAGCAGAATCAGGACAGACAGCAGATGGTAAATGGTAATGCTATAGTATAAGGCCTACACATAGCTGTGCCTAACTCAGCAGGATCAGGACAGACAGAAGCAGATAAATGGTAACGCTATAGTATAAGGCCTACACATAGCTGGGCCTAACTCAGCAGGATCAGGACAGAGAGCAGCAGCAGGTAAATGATAATGCTGTAGTATAAGGCTGACACATAACTCAGCAGGATTGGGACAGACAGTAGCAGCAGTCACGATTGAGTATAATGTGTACACATAGCTCGGCCTAACTCAGCAGGAACAAAAAGCAGCAGGTTCTTTGTTTGCAGCAGGAATGTGTTCCCAGAAATGGGCCCACACCAGACCAGGGCAACACCAAAAATAAACTTAGACACCTCTGACAGCAGCAGGTTCTTTGTTTGCAGCAGGAATGTGTTCCCAGGAATGGGCCCCTACCAGACCTGGGGAAAAAAAACACCTCTGACAGCAGCAGGTTCTTCGTCAAAATGCAATATTTTCCTTTGACAATTTTTTTTAAAGGTATTTCAAGTTTGTAAAGCCCACAATAAATTATTACAAAATTAACTTCACACGCCACCCTCACCGATCTGCTCTCAGTTTCCATATCGGGCACATCGAGTCTGGAGCAGAACACTGTGGTAACGCAGCCTGCCTCTACTCCAGTGGCCTACAGTAAAATTTTTAGCCAGCGACCGCCTAATGTACTTTCAGCCACATAATCACAAGTTCTTTTCTGTCAGGTGAATGCCTAATTTTTGGGGCCTGTACTGGCTTGCAGCAAAATTTTTATCCAGTGACTGCCTAATGTACCTCCAGACACATAATCACAAGTTCTTTTCTGTCAGGTGAATGCCTAATTTTTGGGGCCCCGTACTCCACTGGCCTACAGCAAAATTTTTATCCAGTGACCGCCTAATGTACCTTTAGCCACATCATCACAAGTTTTTTTCTGTCAGGTGAATGCCTAATTTTTGGGGCCTGTACTGGCCTACAGTAAAATTTGAACCCAGTGACCACCTAATGTACCTCCAGCCACATAATCACAAGTTCTTTTCTGTCAGGTGAATGCCTAATTTTTGGGGCCTGTACTCCCATGGCCTAAAATACAATTTTTCTAGGCTCCTACAGGGCACATTTTTGAGATTTTCCCTTTAAGATCCATAAAAATGGCCCCTGATTAAAATACATATTTTTTGTGGGAATTTTTGCCGATGATCCCCCTCTGGTATGTCACTGTCCATGTTGTGGGACTATTTGTGCACTTCTAGTAAGTATTTGGTGGCTGCAAATATGACTTGATGGTTTTTCAGGTTCGCCTGCCATTAAAGTGAATGGGGCCAGCCGCGAACACGCGATTCGCAAACATTTGATCGCGAATGCACGTTTGTGAACCATCCCGGCCGATGTTCGTCCATCACTACTCTTGTAGGGACGTAGGTCGGTGATGGTTCGCTGGGATGATCAGGCGGAAGAGGCGTTCTCCGCTTTGAAGTCAGCCCTGTGTGGGTCCCCCATTTTGGTGATGCCCAACTTCAAATAGGCCTCAGTGCGGTACTGTCGCAGGAAGTCAACGAGGAGAAGCACCCTGTTGTCTTCCTAAGCCGCAAGCTTACCCCAGCCGAAACCAGGTACAGTATAGTGGAGAGAGAGTGCCTGGCTATCAAGTAAGCACTCTAGTCTCACCGCTACTATTTGTTGGGGAGAAAGTTCCGCCTGGTGACAGACCACTCCCCTCTCAAGTGAGCCAGGCCAAAGAGAGAAATGCCCTAGTCACCATGTGGTTCCTATCCTTAAAGAACTTTAAGTTCTCTGTAGAACACAGGGCAGGCCGGTTACAGGGAAACACAGATGCCCTGTCCCGGGTATACTGTATGGCATGTGTTCACCCCCTCAGGGTTGAACAAAAGGGGGAGGTATATAAGAAGGTACAAGGAATCATCGTGGATGATAGGTATGTGTCACCGAGGTTCCTGGCCTCGGTGGAGTAAGAGCCAGTTTTCATGTGTCAGCAGCAGTTGCTGTTTGACACTTTGCTATTTAGTATGGCTGTAAATAGCTGATCCGGGACGGCTCTTACTGGGAGTAGTCAAAGTGCTGGGTGGGTGACTACTTGTCACCGCCAGTTCTGTGAGAAGGTCTGTTAGATGTTCTTCTCTACCTCTTGCATGAGGTTCTTTGTTTTGGTTTCACTTTGTCATCTCCTTTCCTTCTCCAAGCTGTCACCTATTTACACTAATTGTGTCCCTTTATATTCCCTCCCATACTGCCTTACTTTGCGGTTTATACTTCTTCCTGGATGAGTTGTTCACTGCTGGAGGCTGCTACTGCTGATTTCTCAGATAAGTCCTTTTCCTTTATTTGTGTTTCCTTGCTGGCTTGATTCTAGGTGACCCTGACTCCGTCCATATTAAGTGCAGGGAGCCGGTGGTCGTGTCCCCTCACTATTATAGGGTTTTCAGGTGTCACACAGTATAAGGCATGCAATCGTGGGCATGCAATCGTCTACCATAAAGACCTTTGCATGGGCATAGCAGTCAGGGAGAGCTCTAGGGTTTCATATGCTCCTTAGTTTGTGATCAAGCCAGTCGGATGTTTATTTATAAGTTCCAGCTTTCTGCAACACCATCCGTGACACTACTTCCCACGTTCCAGACCGGGTTTTGTCAGGCCTATGAAAAACAGCCAGCAGTGTGGGGATTTATCTCTCTCTGACATTGGAGCTCTGGCAATCTCTGTACCAGGTTCTGAACATTGTGCCAGACTGGAGGCCTGAATCCAGGAGGACTGCTCTGTTCTGAGTTATGGCGGTCGGGTGTGGATTAAGACAGGTGACTGTTTTGCTTTTTTTAGCTATCTGGGTGTGAATTAACACCAATACTGCAAATGAACTGTCGCACTTTGTGCTTGCAACAAGTGTGAATAAACACTGAAGTTTTGAGTTATAAACTGGTCTTTGCCTCTATACTGCGCCCTCTTGTCCTGACTACCAGAGCGAGTCCCCACAATATATATATATATTCTCAGATTTGTTCATGTGTTCAGCTTAAGGTGAAAAAAAAAGGTAAATTATGATTTCAGCTGTCAATCTGTATGATGGTGTTGCAAAGGGACTTGTTGAGAAACAGAATGTTGTACTAACAGCCTGCAGATATTCTGAAATGAGGAGATGATGATTAAGAGGTCAGTTGTTCCCAACAGCAGCAGATGTTGGTGTTTTCCTCAGTAAGGTGATCATTGTCTGTAAAACAAACTTTCTATTAAAACTAAAAAAAAAAATCTAAGTGCATCGTCTTCAAAGGATTACCGTATATCACCATTTAATTTTTAACTTGGCCTATTGCCATAATTCACATTCTTCAACCTAAGTGATGCTATAAAAAATTTTTTTTTCTTTCTGATTTGGCTGACTTGTGTGTTTTATTTTGTTAAAACTCTGGAATTCTTAAGTCTTTTATAGAGAGTATGAAGGGAGATTAGATTTTTCTGCTTTCACATACTGCATAAGCTTATAAATTGGCAATAAAATTCAAAGCATTATTTTGTCTTACAGTTCAATTATTTGTTTTCGAACCATGTAGGGACTCCATTGTCAATCTGTGTACAGTGCTTCAGAATATGCTGGAGCTATATAAATAGATACAAAGACTCCAGCCAAGTCGTATTTGGTGCAATTTGTTTTATTTGCTTATCAACAATATTTGCTGCGGCGGAGTGACGTTTCGGCACCTCCGTGCCTTCATCAGACTAGTGCCGCTGGTAGAGGGAGTCACACAGGTGTGGACGCAGTCGGGAATAAACATGCGGTAGTACCGCTGACAGGTATACCTGTTTATTCCCGACTGCGTCCACACCTGTGTGACTCCCTCCACCAGCGGCACTAGTCTGATGAAGGCACGGAGGTGCCGAAACGTCACTCCGCCGCAGCAAATATTGTTGATAAGCAAATAAAACAAATTGCACCAAATACGACTTGGCTGGAGTCTTTGGATCTAATATAAAAGGGGTGGGAACCCTACTCCAGCTGAAAACATCCACTGAGTGCTACAAGGGCTCTGCTTGTACAGGAGCTATATAAATGAAATAAATAAATCAATAAGAATAAATAAGGTAGTCATACAGACCATTATCTATATGTCCGTGATACAAGTATAACCATAACAAGAGATTTCACAAATTCAGCGTGTAGTGGGTCCCTGTGGGAGCCGGTGAAGAGGATGGGAGTGGTAGTGGCCCTGATGTGGTGTGGTTGTGTAAAGGTGTCCTACCTCAGACCAGTGCACCCAGGGGTCCGTTGCAGCAAAAGTTTTAGCACTGAAGAATGAGGCCAGAATTGAACGTAACAAAGTCCTTTTACTAAGTGCAACGTAGAACTTGAGAATACAGTACAAACAGTAACAGCAGGATTTAGTGCAATTCTGGCACCAGCAAGGATATTGAGGCAGTTTGGTTGATGGTGTTTTAGCACTTAGATCATACTGGCTTAGTGGTAGTTTGGTCATGAGGGTGTCTTTGGCCTATGTCTGTAGAAGCTGAATGTAGCAGGTCACTCTGTTGTCTCTTATCCTCTCAAGGCTTGACATTAGGCAATTTAGTAATGGTTCTCTCTGGAGAAACAGGAGTAGGAGCACTCAGAGATGCGTCCTCTCCACACTTTAGATACATAGGGATTCTCCTTCTTGGCAGGAAGCAGGGCCAGCCCACTCTTCCAAAGAGAGAAGGTACAGGGTGATTAACCCTGTTCCTACCATTTTTTGCCATACCTTTCTTCTTGGTAGTGATAGCCAGGAAACAAACAGTGAAATACAATGCATGAGGTACCCCTAATCTGAATGCTTCTGAGTGGTGTAATGTACTGTATTGCTAATGAATGGCTTATTGTTCATTGTACTACTTAATATTGACTTCTGCAAGACTTGGTTTATTGCATTTGAAGAGTTATCCTAAAAACATTAAAAAAATTAAAATATCTGGAGTAATGCACACTGTTATCTTAACTATATATAATAATGCTAAAGATGCTGCACTGGAATATTCACTTTAATCTTATTGACATAAGATTTCTGCTTTCCTTTCTGTGGATGGCCAGCAAGTCATCAAGCATCTGCAACCCGAGGTGTCACTGCCTGCCCTGTGAGAGATCTGAGAAGATCGAATAGATTTGCAGCACGTGAGTCTATCTGACAGTTCTTTCTGTGTTTCATTTCTGTTTGTTGTTGTGGGCAGAATCTCACCTCTCCACAGGTTCTGCTCGTTAGCTGTTTAAGAGGCTCTATTTAAGGCTAGTTTCACACTTGCGGCAGGATGGATCCGACATGCTGTTCACCATGTCGGATCCGTCCTGCGGCTATTTTGCAGCACAGCGGTGCACGGCGAAAGCCGCCGGGCTAAAAAACCTGACATGCAGTAATTTTAGTCCGGCGGCCTTTCGCCGTGCACCGCCGTGCTGCGCCGGAGCTCCGCCCCCATCCCCATTATAGTCAATGGGGACGGAGCCGCGGTCGGGCGGCACGGCGAAATAGCCGCAGGACGGATCCGACATGGTGAACAGCATGTCGGATCCGTCCTGCCGCAAGTGTGAAAGTACCCTAAGTCTGCCTCTTACTGCTGACTTTGAGGTTGATATTTTCCTTCTGGAGTTCATTACTGTCTGTTTGTGGATCATCTACTTCCCGCTCGTCTCAAGCCAAGTCCTCCTGTTTTCTCCTTTGTGCGTGTGTTGCTTCTAGGTCTCAGGGAGACGCTGGTCCCATTACTGTGGAAGGTACCGGCAGTCTCATTCCCCGCTCCCTAAGTTAGGGTTTGCTTTAGTGTCAGCAGGGCTTAGGTTCCAGCGTATGAGTTCGTTCACCATCAGAACTTGCTCATATTGTCAGCAGTCAGGGAGAGACTCAGGGATTTTTAGGAGGTTACCATTCCCACCTCCCTAGCTTTGGGGCCTAGTCTGTTTACCTGTTGCTGTTTGTTTACTTGGTGTTCCCCTTATCCCCATAGCCGTGACACCAGGATGCACTGCAATCAGCTCTTATTAACCCCTTCCTCCAATGCATAGAAAATAGTTCCTCACATATAGCCCCAGAGATACATATGGCATGTAATACCACCATAATTTCCTTTTCCACCATCTAGAGAGAGATATAGCTATATCTTTCTATGAATTTAGAAATAGGGATGCATGAATGAAAGCTGTCACTATCGTGACATTTTCATCTTGACCGTTTCACTATCAGAACCCTATCCCAGCACTGAGGCGAGAGAAGCTACTGAGCATGTTAGTCTACCACTGAATGCAGGAGACCAGAATTTCAGCCCCAGAAGAAAAAACAGGGGTGCTACCATAAAGAAATACAGTTTGTAGTGTACAAATACGTATTGCAATAAAATTTCATTTGAAATGCTGTATTTATTACATGGCCATTCTTTTTTGTTGGATAATCCCTTTAGTTAAAATAAAAAATGCACTTTAAGAATTTGTGCACATGGCTATATTTGAGATTCCTATTACAGTACCTTAGACTGCACAGGCCCATTCTTTATCTTTCTGTGCCTTGAATTTTTATGGAGGTTTGAAAAGATTTGGCAGGTAAGGCTACTTTCACACTAGCGTTTTGGATTTCCGTTTCTGAGATCCATCATGGGCTCTCAGAAGCAGTCCAAAATGGATCAGTTTTCCCCTAATGCATTCTAAATGCAAAATGATCTGCTCAGCATGCATCAGTTTGCCTCCATTTAGTCACCATTCCGCTCTGGAGGCGGCAGGGCCGGCGCTACCATAGAGGCAAGGGGGGCAATTGCCCCCGGGCCCCCGACTCCTTAGGGGCCCCCAGCGCCGGCCCGGCCGCAACTACTAATTGAATAATTCTATTGTCAATTTGTGTGCCTGTGTCTGGAGAGACGCCGTGCCGCCGCCGGAGTAATGTAATTGATAAATTAAAACTAACTGGGCTGGTCCGGAGTCTGGAGTCAAGTGGAGGGGCCCCCCCTGACTCACCTGACTGTGCCTGCGCTGCCGCTGCTTGTCTCTTTAAGAGATTCGAGACTGGAGCAGCGGCATGCACGGCACAGGCAGGCACGTCTAGCGTCTGGCTGAAGTACGTTGCCACAGGCTCCGCCCCCCCCCCCCGCCCTGGATTGAACTTAAGGAGGCATTGAGGCAAGGAGCAAGCAGCAATTAAGCAACAAGCAAGCGCCATTGGCATTTGGCAGCCAGCCAGCCACAACCCAGAGCCCTGTCTGACTCTGCCAGCAGCGCCAGGGAAGGCCCGCCGCCCACAGACAGAAGGCAGCCAGCCCACAGCCAAGTTCCAAACTTCCACTGACTGGTAGGGTCATAATTCATTGGTTATATTGTTTTGTTGTTAATTAAACTGGATCGAATCCATGATCCATCCATCCATACCATTCCCAGTGTTTCGCACTCAATGATTTACTTAGTCCGGCACCATCTCACCCGTCCGGGCCGTCCCAGTGTAGTACTAGCCAGCCCTGCGGGCTGCGGCCCTGGTTCTGTTTGTGTTTGGAGTCAGTTGGACTGGAGAAATGTGCATGGGGGGGGGGCAGTTACTGGTACTGTCCAAACAGAACCAGGTCGGGCTAGTATAGTGGCACTGGGACGGGTGAGATGGTGCCTGGGATGGATCCGACCCAGTTTAATCAACCAACCTACCAGTAACTGGCCCCCTCACACCCCCCACATGCACATTTCTCCAGTCCAACTGTCCAAACAGAACCAGGGCGGGCTAGTACACTGGCATAGGTGAGATGGTGCCTGGGATGGATCCGATCCAGTTTAAATCAACCAACCTACCAGTAACTGGTTGGTTGATTAAACTGGATCGGGATCCATCCCAGGCACCATCTCACCCGTGTCAGTGTACTAGCCCGCCCTGGTTCTGTTTGGACAGTTGGACTGGAGAAATGTGCATGGGGGGGGCAGTTACTGGTAGGTTGGTTGATTAAACTGGATCGGATCCATCCAAGGCACCATCTCACCCGTGCCAGTGTACTAGCCCGAATTTGTTTACAATACGGGACGTTAAAGTCAGCAAGTGTCATGTAGGGGGGGGGGCCTTATTGTTTTCCGCCCCAGGGCCCCATTTCACCTAGAACCGGCCCTGGGAGGCGGACACCAAAACGCTGCCTGCAATGTTTTTCTGTCCGTCATGTGGTGTGGAGCAAGATGGATCCGTCATGGCTATAGAAGACATAATACAACCGGATCCGTTCATGATGGATGGATGCAGTTGTATTATTGTAACTGAAGCGTTTTTGCAGATCCATGATGGATCCGCAAAAAACGCTAATGTGAAAGTAGCCTAAAGCCTCATTCACGTGTCCGTGCTCAAATCCGTGAGCAGGTAGTCAGTGATGCATCCGTGAAGCTGTCCGTGAAGAATCCGTGTTGGGTCCGTGTGTCCGTTTTTTTCTGTCCGTTGTTGCATCCGTGTTTCATTGACACTGAACAGCTGAAAAATAATTACCAAAGCATCTCTTCTTAATGGTCCGTGAAACACGGATGCAACATGGATGGCATCCTTGTTGCATCCGTGGTTTTCATGAACCCATAGACTATAATGGATGTGATGGATCCATGAACATGGACAAAATAGAAAACACTGACCCACAGACTGTGCTAAATGACTGATGTGTGAATACACACATTAAAATGAATGGGGATGTGTGCTGTCCGTGGAGAACACGTACAGCACACATCCGTGAAACACTGACATGTGAATGCGGCTTAACTCTGAATGCCATATTAGGCTACTTTCACACTTGCGTTTGGGGTTCCGCTTGTGAGATCCATTTGAGGGCTCTCACAAGCGGCCCCGAACTGATCCTTTCATCCCCAATGCATTCTGAATGGATAAGGATCCGTTCAGAATGCATCAGTTTGGCTCCGTTTCGCCTCCATTCCGCTCTGTAAGTGGACACCAAAACGCTGCTTGCAGCGTTTTGGTGTCCGCCTGGCCGTGTGGAGCCAAACGGATCCGTCCAGACTTACATTGCAAGTCAATGGGGACGAATCCGTTTGACGTTGACACAATATGGTGCAATTGCAAACGGATCCGTCCCCCATTGACTTTCAATATAAAGTCAGGATGGATCCGTCTGACTAACAATTAGACTTGGACTTTTTTTTTACATAGTGTGCAGATGGATCCATTCTGAACGGATACCATCGTTTGCATTATAGGTGCGGATCCGTCTGTGCAGATACCAGACGGATCCGCACTGAACGCAAGTGTGAAAGTAGCCTTATGGAGTTATTCTGTGTGGTGCATAGCTCTACATTAATGCTTTGGATAGAGGTATAATAAAAGGAAATCTGAATACCTTTAAGGAAGAGTTCACATCACCTTTTCTTTTTCCATTTTTCTGATCCATCAGAAGAACAGTAAAAACAGTAAAAAAAAAAAAAAAAAAAGATCCTGTAAAAGAAAAATGGATCCTGTGCATCAGTTATGCACATTTGGCATCCGTTTGAGCCTTTTCCGTCTGATAGCCGTTTTTAAGATTGAAAAAAAAGTCCTGCACGCAGTACTGATGCACAGGTTCCATTTTATTACAGGATCCCATTTTTTTTATTACTTTTCTGTTCTTCTTACAGATCAGAAGAACGGAAAATGAAAGAGAGATTTGAACTTTCCCTAAAAAGTATTGCATGCAAAAATTGCTCAAATGGATGCCAAATGTGCATAACCGATGCACAGAATCCTTTTTTTTTCATTTTTTTTTTACAGGATCCATTTTTTTTTTTTTAAGAATCAATTTTTTTTACAGGATTCTTTCTGACAGATCAGAAGAACAGAAAATGAAACGGTGATGTGAACTCTCCCTAAGTAAGTTTCTAGACATACTAGTGTAGATCAAGGGTCAGCAACCTTCGGTACTCTAGCTGTGGTGAAACTACAATTCCCAGCATGCTCCATTCATTTCTACGAGAGTTCTGAGAAGAGCAGAGCAAGTATGCATGTTGGGAGTTGTAGTTTCACCACAGCTGGAGAGCCGGAGGTTGCCTACCCCTATGCTAGATCCTATTCAAATGTCTTTTCACACAGCCATTGTAACCTGCAACCTGGGGCGTAATGATCGCGGTTGCAGAGGGTGCGACCGTGACCTGCGGGGGGAGGGGGCCCGCTGTACTTCCATGTAATGGGAGCACTCTGATGGGGCCCAGCTTGAAGTACAGTGAGATTGCCGGGCCCTTTCAGAGCACTCTTCAAACATGAGGTGGCGCAGAGGCAAAGAAGGGAGTAGGGTGGGGGGGGGCACTCACCCGGCCCAGCAGTTCTTGTCACTGCCGGGCTGTTCGTTTTCAGAGTGAAGCAGGGAGACCTCTCCGCTCCCTGCTTCACTGTTCTTCAGAGCTCAGGCGCTCCACTGCTGGCCGCACATCACGCTGCTGGCTGTGGGAGGAGTGCTGAAAGCCCGGGAATTGGGCTTCAGCACAGCCAGCAGCACGATGTGAGTGTGGGAGCGCGTCATGAGGGAAGAGGGTAAGTATGTGGGTTTTTTTTTCCCCATAAAGCTGACATAACTACTGTGAGGGAGCACATATTTGGCATAACTACTGTGAGGGGGCACATATCTGGCTAAAACTACTGTGAGGGGCACATAATCTGGCATAACCACTGTGAGGGGCACATAATCTGGCATAACTACTGTGCGGGGCACATATCTGGCATAACCACTGTGAGGGGCACATAATCTGGCATAACTAATGTGAGGAGCACATACACTGGCATAACTACTGTGAGGGGCACATAATCTGGCATAACTACTGTGAGGGGCACATACAGTACAGACCAAAAGTTTGGACACACCTTCTCATTCAAAGCGTTTTCTTTATTTTCATGACTATAAAGGCATCAAAATTATGAATTAACACATGTGGAATTATATACATAACAAACAAGTGTGAAACAACTGAAAATATGTCATATTCTAGGTTCTTCAAAGTAGCCACCTTTTGCTTTGATTACTGCTTTGCACACTCTTGGCATTCTCTTGATGAGCTTCAAGAGGTAGTCCCCTGAAATGGTTTTCACTTCACAGGTGTGCCCTGTCAGGTTTAATAAGTGGGATTTCTTGCCTTATAAATGGGGTTGGGACCATCAGTTGCGTTGAGGAGAAGTCAGGTGGATACACAGCTGATAGTCCTACTGAATAGATTGTTAGAATTTGTATTAATGCAAGAAAAAAGCAGCTAAGTAAAGAAAAACGAGTGGCCATCATTACCTTAAGAAATGAAGGTCAGTCAGTCAGCCGAAAAATTGGGAAAACTTTGAAAGTAAGGGCTATTTGACCATGAATGAGAGTGATGGGGTGCTGCGCCAGATGACCTGGCCTCCACAGTCACCGGACCTGAACCCAATGGAGATGGTTCAGGGTGAGCTGGACCGCAGAGTGAAGGCAAAAGGGCCAACAAGTGCTAAGCATCTTTGGGAACTCCTTCAAGACTGTTGGAAGACCATTTAAGGGGACTACCTCTTGAAGTTTATCAAGAGAATGCCAAGAGTGTGCAAAGCAGTAATCAAAGCAAAAGGTGGCTACTTTGAAGAACCTAGAATATGACATATTTTCAGTTGTTTCACACTTGTTTGTTATGTATATAATTCCACATGTGTTAATTCATAGTTTTGATGCCTTCATAGTCATGAAAATAAAGAAAACTCTTTGAATGAGAAGGTGTGTCCAAACTTTTGGTCTGTACTGTATCTGGTTATAACTACTGTGAAGGGTACATAATCTGGCATAACTACTGTGACGGAGGCACATATATGGGCATAACGACTGTGAGGGGGCACATATCTGGCATAACTACACTGAGGGGGCACAAAAGTAGGCATAACTACTGTGACAGGAACAAAGGTGGGCATAACTGTTGTGAGGGGCCACAAGGAGAACATAACTTTTTTTTCAAAGGGACCACAAGGTCGGCTTAATTACTGTGAGGGGCCACAAGGTGGGCATTAGAACTGTGAGGGGCCACATTCTGGGCATAAGTACTGTGTAGTAGCACTTAGGGGAAATGTCCTAGATTACCCTGCTATACATTGGCATGGCTCAGTCTTACAGGCCAGCACAGCGCCCCCTTCTGTTGATTTCACAGGGACAGTCACCATCCATTCCTTATGTGATTATTCTTTTTTTCTCTATCACCACAGGGAACTTGTTCTGGATCCAGTGGACATCACGCCGATGCCAGCGACACCCTTGATGAGGTAGGACCAGATTTTATTAGGACTGCGTTAGTGTAGTCATGCATTGGGCTTAGGGCTCTTTAACATGAGCGGATCCTGTGCGGGTAATCCGCTGCGTGAAAGCGAGCTAAGCCCCGTTCCGCACAGCAGAGACACGGAGCATTAACATGATTGCTCCATGCCTCTCTGTGATCTTTTTGCTACAAAATTACCGTGACAACTTTATCTCGCTGTGATTTTGTAGTAAAAAGATCACAAAGAGGCACGGAGTATTATCAATCATGTTAATGCTCCGTGTCTCTGCTGTCCGGAACGGGGCTTGGTTCTCTTTCACGCAGCGGCATCCACTTGTATGAAAGAGTCCTTAGTGTAAAGAAGAAAATCTGCCGCCTCTTTGTAAAAATGAGGCAGTATGATGGGAAAGAAATAGAAGCTTGGAAGCTCTGTATGAAAAAAAAAAAAAAACAGAGCTGCAACCTCTAGAAATATAGACTAGCTAAATATGATTTGAGCAGGAGCCTTTATTTGAAGGTAAAGAATAGAAAAATATTACCAATGCAGTTACTAATGATTCTCTAAAATAATCAGGACTTACATGTTGTTAAAACATATCTGACATTTTTTTTGCCTAAAGTCTAATATGAAAAATTGTATTTGTTCTAAATTTGCAAACAATATAACCCAGCCACTTATAGCGGTGGGATACACTGGACTATTTCAGTTTTTATGTATTATTCTTTTGATAGATGGCCAGATCATATTTAAAGCATAAAAGGAAACATATTAATAATTTTAAAGGCACCTGTGTTGAGTGAAAAATGAAAACAACATCCAAATGAATTGCAAAAAACTGCAGGTGAAGTAAAATAGCATATCTGTAGTTTCTTTTTCCAAAAAGTAAGGACCTTTATTTTAGCTTATGCAAATATTTGGTATGAAAATTAACTTATTACTATAGCATCAATCGCTTAAGTCTTCATGCACAGGACCATAGCAGGTCGTATTGCGGTCTGCAAACTGCGGGTCCACAACATACAGGCAGTGTTCCCTCTAAGTTGCGCGGGTGCGTGGCCGTGCAAGAATTTTTGTGCCCCCGCTCAAAAGTTTATAATGTACGCTCAGCGCACCACTTACCTTGGTTACTGGTATATATATTTTTTGTACCAGCAATGATAATTGCTGGTATTTCTAGCCTGCGCTATTTGGCCAGATCACACAGTGGGCCGCCTATGTCAGTCCCATGAAGAAAGCTGTCTATTTGCATATCTGTCCGGAATCACTCAGGAGTGCAGGTTCAGGAGTGCAGCATTACACGTCAGCACGCTGAGCCAATGAGGAGCCGCCTCTACACGTGTGCCTGCTGACGCTGATTGATGCTGCCCAGCGGTCCGCGCTCAGAAGGAAGCATGCAGAGGTCAGGAATCAAAAACGTCTCTGCATGCAATCAGCGGTGCTCCCCCTCCTCCTCCGTGCCCCCTGACTGCTTCTCTCCTGCAACCTCCAAGTAGAAAGATAAGTGACCAATCTGTGTTTGTTATGTGTGTGTATATATATCTATGTGTGCATGTATGTATGTATATATGTGTCTATATATATATATATATATATATATATATATATAGGTATACATGTCTGTATGTGTCCATATTTATCTATAAATAAAATCCAGAAGGTTAAAATGGTCTCAGCAATGTGTAGGTTGCTGAGACAGTTTTGTTAAGTTTATGGGATATATTTTATTGGACTGGGAGAAGGTAGGATTGGTAGAGGGACCTCCCCAGTCCACCCCATTCCGGGGCAGATTTTCCCCTAGCCTGAGGGCAGGGCCGGCCTTTGGGGTGTGCGGGCTGTGCGGCCGCACAGGGCGCCATAGCAACAGGGGCGCCGGGCGGCCGACAGCTCGCAATGTAATATGCGGCAGGCGAGGCGGCACTTGTGTTCTCCCTCGGGGCGGGCCTCCCCACCCTCCATCTCCCCCTCCCCTGCATTTAACAGGGAGCGCCTGGCGCCCGTTGTAGTGTAAAAAAAAAAAGTTGCTTAAGTTCGGGCAGCCGGCGGCGCCCCTCATGCTGCGCCGCCTGAGCGGCTGAGGCTGAGCGCTTGCCGCTCTAAAGAATCCTGCCTGCGCCTGCTGTGTGCTGTTAATGTAGCGTGGCCGAGCTCTGTTCGATCCGCGGTACAGGAGCTTTTGTTTCCTGTACCCGGCCGGACTGACAGGAAGTGCTCACTTAGTGTGCACTTCCTGTCAGTCCGGCCGGGTACAGGAAACAAATGCTCCTGTACCGCGGATCGAACAGAGCTCGGCCACGCTACACTAGAGGTGGAGGTGGGAGTAGAATGAGAGTGACAAGGGGGGAGGGGGGAGGAAATAATGAGAGTGAAAAGGGGGGAGGGGGGAGGAAATAATGAGAGTGACAAGGGGGGGGAATAATGAGAGTGACAAGGGGGGAGAAATAATGAGAGTGACAAGGGGGGAGGGAGGGAGGGGAATAATGAGAGTGACAAGGGGGGAGGGAGGGGAAATAATGAGAGTGACAAGGGGGGGAGGAATAATGAGAGTGACAAGGGAGAGGGGGGAATAATGAGAGTGACAAGGGAGGGGGGGTGGAATAATGAGAGTGACAAGGGAGAGGGGGGGGGAATAATGAGAGTGACAAGGGAGAGGGGGGAATAATGAGAGTGACAAGGGAGGGTGGGTGGAATAATGAGAGTGACACGGGAGAGGGGGGGAATAATGAGAGTGACAAGGGAGAGGGGGGGGATAATGAGAGTGACAAGGGAGGGGGGGAATAATGAGAGTGACAAGGGAGGGGGGGTGGAATAATGAGAGTGACAAGGGAGAGGGGGGATAATGAGAGTGACAAGGGAGGGGGGGTGGAATAATGAGAGTGACAAGGGAGAGGGGGGGGAATAATGAGAGTGACAAGGGAGAGGGGGGGAATAATGAGAGTGACAAGGGAGAGGGGGGGAATAATGAGAGTGACAAGGGAGAGGGGGGGGAATAATGAGAGTGACAAGGGAGAGGGGGAGGAATAATGAGAGTGACAAGGGAGGGGGGGGAATAATGAGAGTGACAAGGGAGGGGGGGTGGAATAATGAGAGTGACAAGGGAGAGGGGGGATAATGAGAGTGACAAGGGAGGGGGGTGGAATAATGAGAGTGACAAGGGAGAGGGGGGGAATAATGAGAGTGACAAGGGAGAGGGGGGGAATAATGAGAGTGACAAGGGAGAGGGGGGGAATAATGAGAGTGACAAGGGAGAGGGGGGAATAATGAGAGTGACAAGGGAGGGGGTGTGGAATAATGAGAGTGACAAGGGAGATGGGGAGGAATAATGAGAGTGACAAGGGAGGGGGGGTGGAATAATGAGAGTGACAAGGGAGGGGGGGTGGCATAATGAGAGTGACAAGGGAGGGGGGGGGGGGGAATAATGACAGTGACAAGGGAGGGGGGTGGAATAATGAGAGTGACAAGGGAGAGGGGGGGGATAATGAGAGTGACAAGGGAGAGGCGGTGGAATAATGAGAGTGACAAGGGAGAGGGGGGGGAATAATGAGAGTGACAAGGGAAGGGGGGGGAAGAGAGTGACAAGGGAGGGAGGGGGGGGAGAAGAGAGTGACAATGGAGTCCCCAGAGCCAGACTGCAGCCAGAGTCCAGATCATCTTATTGTCCTGGTGGTAAGTAGACAATGCAATATGTTTATTATTTAATTGTTTAGTTATTAATACTACATTGGAAACTAATTTTCTCAGCTGGACACCGGCCGACACTGTGCATGCGCTGGGAGCCTCACCAGCGGTTAGGGTAGGGAAAAAGCACTGGCCCGTACGTAATTTTTCCCTTCCTTAACCGCTGGTGAGGCTCCCGTTGCATGCGCAGTGTCGGCCGGTGTTCAGCTGAGAACATCCAACCGATCACTGCGCCTGCGCATTGGCCCATAGTTTTTCCCTACCCTAACCGCCGGCGAGGCTCCTGGCGCATGCGCACTCTGCTGTGAAATTTCCCTAACCTGTCGTTGTGCGCCTGCGCGGCGCTGCACACCTCCTCACGTCATGTCCGGTGCGACCGGAAGTGACGAGGGTAGGGAAATATCACGAAGTAGGGAAGTATAACATTACACCGGCCTTTGGGGTGTGTGGGCTGCTAACTAAGTGGTTGGATAGTCAGCCAGCCTATGCCATGATGCCAGCAACAAGCAAACAAGCAGTGTTTTTTTTTTTTTTGGGGGGGGGGGCGCCACAAGGTTAGCTCGCACAGGGCGCCTGAACACCTAAGGCCGGCCCTGCCTGAGGGATCCCCAGCTGAAGCCAGCTGGGAATCGTCAAGGGGAAATAAAGTACAGTCCAGGCTGTCAGTCTAGAGAGAGTGATGCCTGGAGAAAGTCTGGGAAGATGGCTGCGCTACTGGCTAGAGAAGCTGAATTCTCCGTTTGACCTGTGTTCAATAGGTGAGCTAGGATCTTCACTGTATTAGCCACAGCCCAGATGGGCAGGCGTTAATTTTGGTTTATGTTTTTGTTGTGCTGAACCTTCACCTTACCCAGTGAAATATAACTGGGGTGCCTGTATTGCCGGAGTGTTATAAATAAAGCAACGTTTGGACTTTAACCCTGTGGTCTGCAAGAGAATCTGTCATTGCCGCCCTGCACTGGGTCTATATATTTATGTATGCATGTATATATGTGTCTATTTATATATCTATGTATGGTTGTGTGTATGTATGTGTGTGTGTGTATATACACTCACCTAAAGAATTATTAGGAACACCTGTTCTATTTCTCATTAATGCAATTATCTAGTCAACCAATCACATGGCAGTTGCTTCAATGCATTTAGGGGTGTGGTCCTGGTCAAGACAATCTCCTGAACTCCAAACTGAATGTCAGAATGGGAAAGAAAGGTGATTTAAGCAATTTTGAGCGTGGCATGGTTGTTGCTGCCAGACGGGCCGGTCTGAGTATTTCACAATCTGCTCAGTTACTGGGATTTTCACACACAACCATTTCTAGGGTTTACAAAGAATGGTGTGAAAAGGGAAAAATATCCAGTATGCGGCAGTCCTGTGTGCAAAAATGCCTTGTGGATGCTAGAGGTCAGAGGAGAATGGGCCGACTGATTCAAGCTGATAGAAGAGCAACGTTGACTGAAATAACCACTCGTTACAACCGAGGTATGCAGCAAAGCATTTGTGAAGCCACAACACGCACAACCTTGAGGCGGATCGGCTACAACAGCAGAGGACCCTATCGGGTACCACTCATCTCCACTACAAATAGGAAAAAGAGGCTACAATTTTCACGAGCTCACCAAAATTGGACTGTTGAAGACTGGAAAAATGTTGCCTGGTCTGATGAGTCTCGATTTCTGTTGAGACATTCAAATGGTAGAGTCTGAATTTGGCGTAAACAGAATGAGAACATGTATCCATCCTCTGATGGCTACTTCCAGCAGGATAATGCACCATGTCACAAAGCTCGAATCATTTCAAATTGGTTTCTTGAACATGACAATGAGTTCACTGTACTAAAATGGCCCCCACAGTCACCAGATCTCAACCCAATAGAGCATCTTTGGGATGTGGTGGAACGGGAGCTTCGTGCCCTGGATGTGCATCCCTCAAATCTCCATCAACTGCAAGATGCTATCCTATCAATATGGGCCAACATTTCTAAAGAATGCTATCAGCACCTTGTTGAATCAATGTCATGTAGAATTAAGGCAGTTCTGAAGGCAAAAGGGGGTCCAACACCATATTAGTATGGTGTTCCTAATAATTCTTTAGGTGAGTGTGTGTGTGTGTGTGTGTGTGTATATATATATATATATATATATATATATAATATATGCATTTATGTCTATATATATATATCTATGTATGCCTGTGTGTGTGTATATATGTAAAATGTGTGTCTTTACGTGTATAGATACTTACTGTCTATGCCTATACATGTATTTGTCTCACTCTTTCTCTCTCTCTCTCTCTCTCTCTCTATATATATATATATATATATATATATATATATACACTCACCTAAAGAATTATTAGGAACACCATACTAATACGGCATTGGACCCCCTTTTGCCTTCAGAACTGCCTTAATTCTACATGGCATTGATTCAACAAGGTGCTGATAGCATTCTTTAGAAATGTTGGCCCATATTGATAGGATAGCATCTTGCAGTTGATGGAGATTTGAGGGATGCACATCCAGGGCACGAAGCTCCCGTTCCACCACATCCCAAAGATGCTCTATTGGGTTGAGATCTGGTGACTGTGGGGGCCATTTTAGTACAGTTAACTCATTGTCATGTTCAAGAAACCAATTTGAAATCATTCGAGCTTTGTGACATGGTGCATTATCCTGCTGGAAGTAGCCATCAGAGTATGGATACATGTTCTCATTCTGTTTACGCCAAATTCGGACTCTACCATTTGAATGTCTCAACAGAAATCGAGACTCATCAGACCAGGCAACATTTTTCCAGTCTTCAACAGTCCAATTTTGGTGAGCTCGTGAAAATTGTAGCCTCTTTTTCCTATTTGTAGTGGAGATGAGTGGTACCCGATGGGGTCCTCTGCTGTTGTAGCCGATCCGCCTCAAGGTTGTGCGTGTTGTGGCTTCACAAATGCTTTGCTGCATACCTCGGTTGTAACGAGTGGTTATTTCAGTCAACGTTGCTCTTCTATCAGCTTGAATCAGTCGGCCCATTTTCCTCTGACCTCTAGCATCCACAAGGCATTTTTGCCCACAGGACTGCCGCATACTGGATGTTTTTCCCTTTTCACACCATTCTTTGTAAACCATAGAAATGGCTGTGCGTGAAAATCCCAGTAACTGAGCAGATTGTGAAATACTCAGACCGGCCCGTCTGGCACCAACAACCATGCCACGCTCAAAATTGCTTAAATCACCTTTCTTTCCCATTCTGACATTCAGTTTGGAGTTCAGGAGATTGTCTTGACCAGAACCACACCCCTATATGCATTGAAGCAACTGCCATGTGATTGGTTGACTAGATAATTGCATTAATGAGAAATAGAACAGGTGTTCCTAATAATTCTTTAGGTGAGTGTATATACAGTCGTGGCCAAAAGTTTTGAGAATTACATAAATATTGGAAATTGGAAAAGTTGCTGCTTAAGTTTTTATAATAGGAATTTGCATATACTCCAGAATGTTATGAAGAGTGATCAGATGAATTGCATAGTCCTTCTTTGCCATGAAAATTAACTTAATCTAAAAAAAAAACCTTTCCACTGCATTTCATTGCTGTCATTAACCCCTTAAGGACACAGCCTTTTTACACCTTAGGACCAGGCCATTTTTTGCAAATCTGACCAGAGTCACTTTAAGTGCTGATAACTTTAAAACGCTTTGACTTATCCAGGCCGTTCTGAGATTGTTTTTTCGTCACATATTGTACTTCATGACACTGGTGAAATGAAGTCAAAAACATAATTTTTTTTTGCACCAAAAAATACCTAATTTAACAAAAATTTTGAAAAATTTGCAAATTTCAAAGTTTCAGTTTCTCTACTTCTGTAATACATAGTAATACCCCCAAAAATTGTGATGACTTTACATTCCCCATATGTCTACTTTATGTTTGAATTATTTTGGGAATGATATTTTATTTTTTGGGGATGTTATAAGGCTTAGAAGTTTAGAAGCAAATCTTGAAATTTTTCAGCAATTTACAAAAACTAAATTTTTAGGGACCAGTTCAGGTCTGAAGTCACTTTGCGAGGCTTACATAACAGAAACCACCCAAAAATGACCCCATCTAAGAAACGACACCCCTCAAGGTATTCAAAACTGATTTTACATACGTTGTTAACCCTTAAGGTGTTGCACAAGAGTTATTGGCAAATGGGGATGAAATTTGAGAATTTCATTTTTTTTGTCTAATTTTTCATTTTAACCCATTTTTTCCACTAACAAAGCAAGGGTTAACAGCCAAACAAGACTGTATCTTTATTGCCCTGACTCTGCCGTTTACAGAAACACCCAATATGTGGACGTAAACTACTGTACGGCCACACAGCGGGGCGTAGAGTGAAAGGTGCGCCGTTTGGTTTTTGGAGGGCTGATTTTTATGGACTGGTTTATTTACACCATGTCCTATTTGAAGCCCCCTGATGCACCCCTAGAGTAGAAACTCCCTAAAAGTGACCCCATCTAAGAAACTACACCCCTCAAGGTATTCAAAACGGATTTAACATATGTCGTTAACCCTTTAGGTGTTGCACAAGAGTTATTGGCAAATGGGGATGAAATTTGAGAATTTCATTTTTTTGTCTAATTTTTCATTTTAACCCATTTTTTCCACTAGCAAAGCAAGGGTTAACAGCCAAACAAGACTGTATCTTTATTGCCCTGACTCTGCCTTTTACAGAAACACCCAATATGTGGCCGTAAACTACTGTACGGCCACACAGCGGCGCGTAGATTGAAAGGTGCGCCGTTTGGTTTTTGGAGGGCTGATTTTTATGGACTGGTTTATTTACACCATGTCCCATTTAAAGCCCCCTGATGCACCCCTAGAGTAGAAACTCCCTAAAAGTGACCCCATCTAAGAAACTACACCCCTCAAGGTATTCAAAACTGATTTTACATACGTCGTTAACCCTTTAGGTGTTGCACAAGAGTTATTGGCAAATGGGGATGAAATTTGAGAATTTCATTTTATTGTCTAATTTTTCATTTTAACCCATTTTTTCCACTAACAAAGCAAGGGTTTACAGCCAAACAAGACTGTATCTTTATTGCCCTGACTCTGCTGTTTACAGAAACACCCAATATGTGGCCGTAAACTACTGTACGGCCACACAGCGGGGCGTAGAGTGAAAGGTGCGCCGTTTGGTTTTTGGAGGGCTGATTTTTATGGACCGGTTTATTTACACCGTGTCCTGTTTCAACCCCTCTGATGCACCCCTGGAGTAGAAACTCCCTAAAAGTGATCCCATTTTGGAAACTACGGGATAAGATGGCATTTTTTTGGGGACTATTTTTAGGGTAAATATGATTTTTGGTTGTTCTATATTAAATTTTTGTGAGGCAAGGTTACCAAAAATTGAAATTCTGAAATTTCATCTCCATTTGCCATTAACTGTTGAGGAACACCTAAAGGGTTAATAAAGTTTGTATAATCAGTTTTGAATACCTTGAGGGGTGTAGTTTCTTAGATGGGGTCAGTTTTAGGGAGTTTTTACTCTAGGGTGCATCAGGGGGGCTTCAAAAGGGACATGGTGTCAATAAAAAAAGGCCATCAAAATCGGCCTTCCAGAAACCATGTCGGTCCTTTCCTTTTGCGGCCTCCCTTTTACTGATACAGCAGTTTATGACCACAAATGTGGTGTTTCTGTAAACTGCAGTATCAGGGTAATAAATATTAAGTTTTGTTTGGTTGTTAACCCTTGTTTTGTTACCGGAAAAAACGGATTGAAATGAAAAAGTGCCAAAAATAGCGGTTTTGGCACAGTTTTTTTTTTTTAACCGTGTTAATCTGGGGGGTTAGGTAATGGGATATTTTTATAGAGGAGATTCTTACGGACGCGGCAATACCTAATAAGTCTACTTTTTTTTACAATTATTTTGGTTTTTGACTATATTATCTTTTTTGATACAAATTTTTTTTTTGGGTATCTCTAAAGTCTAAGGGTCATTTTTTTTTTTTTTCCTTGACCGTGTTAATCTGGGGGGTTATGTCATGAGGTAGTTTTATAGAGGAGATTATTACCGACGTGGCGATACCTAATATGTCTACTTTTAATAAATTATTTTAGTTTTTTTGGGTGTCTCAAGTCTGAGAACCAGTTTTTTTTATCCGATGTCAGTGCTAAATTGGGATATAAATTTAGTACTCCATGGAAGTGTGATACTCCCTGAAGCAACCGTCAATGCAGCACGTGTCGCACTGAGTAGTCGTGTCCTTCCGTATCCCCCTCCTGCGACACACTCTGCACTTTTTTTGGGTTTGTCCCTTCTTTCCAGTATGGGGGACCACACCTGGAAAGTGTTGGCCAGGGACGATCCGGGCACCTACAGTTCCCGAGGTACTCCGGCCTGCTCTTTCCCGGTCCGAAAAGATCAGGGCCTTGAGGACTGCCTCATAGAACTGGAGGAATGTCCCTGTGCTGCCAGCGCTTCGGGATAGTACAAAAGAGTTGTACATGGCAACCTGCACCAAGTAGACAGCAACTTTTTTGTACCATGCCCGGGTTTTGCGCATGGCATTATATGGCTTGAGGACTTGATCAGAGAGATCAACTCCTCCCATATACCGATTGTAGGCGACGATACAATCGGGCTTGAGGACCGTTGCCGCGGTACCTCACACAGGGACAGGGGTGATGCCGTTACCATGAATTGTGGACAGCATAAGGACATCCCTCTTGTCCTTATACCTGACCAGCAACAGGTTTCCAGTGGTAAGGGCACAGGTCTCACCCCTGGGATATAGGTACCTGGAGGGGGTGGGCAGGGAGGCCGCGTTGATTTTTCCGCACGGTCCCACAAGCGGACGTGGATCTGGCGGCAAGGGACTGGAACAAGGGGATACTGGTATAAAAGTTATCCACGTAAAGGTGGTAACCCTTATCCGGCGGTGGGTACATAAGGTCCCACACAAGTTTCCCGGTAACACCCAGAGTGGGGGGACATTCTGGGGGTTGAATCCGGGAATCTCGCCCCTCGTATACACAAAATTTGTAAGTGTACCCTGAGGTACTCTCACAAATTTTGTACAGCTTCACGCCATACCTCGCCCGCTTGGAGGGCACATACTGGCGGAAAATGAGTCTCCCCTTGAACGCAATGAGAGACTCATCAACCGCGACCTCCATTCCAGGTACATAGGCCTCCATGAATTTGGCCCCAAAGTGATCGATGACCGGCCGTATCTTATACAGACGGTCATGGGCAGGATTACCACGGGGGGGACATGCTGCATTATCGGAATAATGCAGACATTTCCGGATGGCCTCAAACCGGGAGCGTGTCATGGCTGTACTGTAAAGTGGGGCCTGGTATAGGACGTCCCCACTTCAGTACAGCCTGACACTGGGTTTTTTGACCAGGCCCATATGCAGCACGAGGCCCCAAAATGTCCTCATTTCGGCTGCACTGACCGGCGTCCAGCCACCGGGCCTGGCTAAAAAGGAGCCCGGGTGTTGAGCGACGAACTGTTGGGCGTACAGATTCGTCTGCTCCACCATCAGATTTACCAGTGGGTCACTGAAACAATGACAAAAAAAGTCATATTCAGTGTAGCCCACTGTGGAAATCTGGATTCCTGATTGTCCTATAAAATCAGGAATCACAGGCTCGTATCGCTCTGGGCTACACCAGACAAGTTCACCGGCAGGGGGCTCCGGTGGATTTAACTGGTGGGCCGGGAAACCAGTACGAGCCCCAGAGCTGCTCGTACTAGTGTGGGCCACAGGGTCCCTAACATGGCGGTCCCCTTGCTCCGCCTGGCGGCGTCTCCGCCGCCTTGGGGGCTCATCATCATCGCTAGATGATGAGGAGGATGCGGATGACAACAGGAATGTGGGGTCATCCTCATCCTCACTGGGACTCTCGGAGTCGGAGGCAAGCTGGGCGTATGCCTCCTCGGCCGAGAACGTCCGGCGGGCCATAGGGGAGTGTGTGTCTGCGTGTATATGTGCGTGTGTGTAACTCTTTATTTTGTGTGCATGTGTGTGGGGGCACGGGTGTTCACGAACTCACCCTAAAACTAACAGAAAAAAAATAAAATAAACTAACTAAAAAAAGGGCAAAAAATGTGGGGGAAAAAATTCAAAACCGCTGATCAACCGTCCGAAGTTGATCAGCGGTGGGGTGTGCGATGCGCTAACAGTGGCCGGACACTAAGTGCCGGCCACAGTCAGCATACACAAAAATTAATAAAATGCACCCCAAAAAAGGTGGGGGGGGGCAAGTGGCAGCACTCCTGGAGGGTCTACGGTCACACAGCTGTGCTGTGGACCCCAGACACCCTAACTTAGGGTGATGCAATAAGAGTTCAGAAAAGTTCAGAAACTAACTTTCCCTTTTTTTTCCCTGCCTAAACCAAACTTTCCCTGTGCTGTCCCTATGTACCTGATGGGGGGTGCTGGGGCACAGATCGGGTCCTGGGGGCAGAGATCAGGTCCTGGGGGTGCTGGCAGCGATGGCGGACACACGTGCAGGCAGCTCCTCTCTCCTCCGGCTCCGGAACACAAAAGGAGGAGGAGAGGAGCGCCTGCCTCTTTTGAATCTGCCGCCGGACCGCCCACAGACCAATCAGAAAGCGATCCTGAGTGGTGATGTCACCATCACCACTCAGGATCGCTGGATGGTGATTGGTGGGGTGAAATCACACCACCATCACCATCCTGTACCGGGTTATCGGGTCTTCAGAGACCCGAATAACCCGGAAACGCAGAAAACCGCAGGTCTGAATTGACCTGCGGTTTTCTGCGATCGCATACATGGGGGGGTCACCGGACCCCCCGGCGCATTTGCCCCAAGTGCCTGCTCAATGATTTGAGCAGGCACGGGGTTCCGATCACCGCCCGCCACGCGGCGGTGATCGAAAATACACAGGGCGTACATGTACGCCCTGTGTCCTTAAGTACCAGGGCACAAGGGCGTACCTGTACGCCCTATGTCCTTAAGAGGTTAAAGAACCTGCTGAGATCATTTCAGTAATCGTCTTGTTAACTCAGGTGAGAATGTTGATGAGCACAAGGCTGGAGATCATTATGTCAGGCTGATTGGGTTAAAATGGCAGACTTGACATGTTAAAAAGAGGGTGATGCTTGAAATCATTGTTCTTCCATTGTTAACCATGGTGACCTGCAAAGAAACGCGTGAAGCCATCATTGCGTTGCATAAAAATGGCTTCACAGGCAAGGATATTGTGGCTACTAAGATTGCATCTCAATCAACAATTTATAGGATCATCAAGAACTTCAAGGAAAGAGGTTCAATTCTTGTTAATAAGGCTTCAGGGCGTCCAAGAAAGTCCAGCAAGCGCCAGGATCGTCTCCTAAAGAGGATTCAGCTGTGGGATCGGAGTGCCACCAGTGCAGAGCTTGCTCAGGAATGGCAGCAGGCAGGTGTGAGCGCATCTGCACGCACAGTGAGGTGAAGACATTTGGAAGATGGCCTGGTGTCAAGAAGGCCAGCAAAGACGCCCCTTCTCTCCAAAGAAAACATCAGGGACAGATTGATCTTCTGCAGAAAGTATGGTGAATGGACTGCTGAGGACTGGGGCAAAGTCATATTCTCCGATGAAGCTTCTTTCCGATTGTTGGGGGCATCTGGAAAAAGCCTTGCCCGGAGAAGAAAAGGTGAGCGCTACCATTAGTCCTGTGTCATGCCAACAGTAAAGCATCCTGAGACCATTCATGTGTGGGATTGCTTCTCATCCAAGGGAGTGGGCTCACTCACAATTTTGCCCAAAAACACAGCCATGAATAAAGAATGGTACCAAAACACCCTCCAACAGCAACTTCTTCCAACAAGCCAACAACAGTTTGGTGAAGAACAATGCATTTTCCAGCACGATGGAGCACCGTGCCATAAGGCAAAAGTGATAACTAAGTGGCTCGGGGACCAAAACGTTGACATTTTGGGTCCATGGCCTGGAAACTCCCCAGATCTTAATCCCATTGAGAACTTGTGGTCAATCCTCAAGAGGCGGGTGGACAAACAAAAACCCACTAATTCTGACAAACTCCAAGAAGTGATTATGAAAGAATGGGTTGCTATCAGTCCGGAATTGGCCCATAAGTTGATTGAGAGCATGCCCAGTCGAATTGCAGAGGTCCTGAAAAAGAAGGGCCAACACTGCAAATACTGACTCTTTGCATAAATGTCATGTAATTGTCGATAAAAGCCTTTGAAACGTATGAAGTGCGTGTAATTATATTTCACTACATCACAGAAACAACTGAAACAAAGATCTAAAAGCAGTCTAGCAGCAAACTTTGTGAAAACTAATATTTGTGTCATTCTCAAAACTTTTGGCCACAACTATATATATATATATATATATATATATATGATTATGTATATATATATATATATATATATATATATATACTTTTTTTAAGGAAATATGTTGGTGATCATATATATTTTATTTTCAGTGGTGGTAAAATTGTAGTGTGTCTTATAGAGCGACTGCTAATGACTAGGGATGAGTGGACCATAACTGTAAAGTTCGGGTTCGTACCGAACTTTTGGATTTTTGGACCCCGAACTCGAACATTTCAGTAAAAGTTCGGGTTCAGTGTTCGGCGATTTAGGGCTCTTTCACACCTGCGTTGTTGTCTTCCGGCATAGAGTTCCGTCGTCGGGGCTCTATGCCGGAAGAATCCTGATCAGGATTATCCTAATGCATTCTGAATGGAGAGAAATCCGTTCAGGATGCATCAGGATGTCTTCAGTTCCGGAACGGAACGTTTTTTGGCCGGAGAAAATACCGCAGCATGCTGCGCTTTTTGCTCCGGCCAAAAATCCGGAACACTTGCCGCAAGGCCGGATCCGGAATTAATGCCCATTGAAAGGCATTGATCCGGATCCGGCCTTAAGCTAAACGTCGTTTCGGCGCATTGCCGCATCCGACATTTAGCTTTTTCAGAGTGGTTACCATGGCTGCCGGGACGCTAAAGTCCTGGCAGCCATGGTAAAGTGTAGTGGGGAGCGGGGAGCAGTGTACTTACCGTCCGTGCGGCTCCCCGGGCGCTCCAGAGTGACGTCAGGGCGCCCCAAGCTCATGGATCATGTGATCACATGGATCACGTCATCCATGCGCATGGGGCGCTCTGACGTCATTCTGGAGCGCCCGGGGAGCCGCACGGACTGTAAGTATACCGCTCCGCCGCTCCCCACTACTACTATGGCAACCAGGACTTTAATAGCGTCCTGGGTGCCATAGTAACACTGAACGCATTTGGAAGACGGTTCCGTCTTCAAATGCTTTCAGTACACTTGCGTTTTTCCGGATCCGGAGTGTAATTCCGGCAAGTGGAGTACACGCCGGATCCGGACAACGCAAGTGTGAAAGAGGCCTAATTGGCGCTTTTTGAAAGGCTGCAGAGCAGCCAATCAACAAGCGTTTAACTATGTGCCCTTAGAAGCCATCACAGCCATGCCTACTAATGGCATGGCTGTGATTGGCCAGTGCAGCATGTGACCCAGCCTCTATATAAGCTGTAGTTACATAGCGCTGCAAGTCACTCTTGTATGCTTAGTGTAGGGATAGGATGCTGCTGCTGTGAGGGAGAGAATAGGAAAGAATCTTTAATCAAAACTGCAATTGAACTCAGCGATCGACATAGATTTAGTTGTGTGGGTGCAGTGCACAATTTTTTTACCCTGCCATGAGCCCAGTGACAGAGAAAAATAACTTTTATCCGTCTGTCCGTTAGGTAGGTAGCGGCGGCCATTTTAGGCAAGCTCAGTGCACCAGCACTGCATATGTGCTTTTGTGACATTCAAATCCAAGCTTGAAATACTGCAATAATAATCTCATTTTTGGCAAAATCCAACATCTGGTGCCTTTGCAGCATTAGTGAGTGTGCAATTTAAGCTAGAAATACAGCTATAATTGTTTTAAAAAACACCCTTTTTGGGCAAAATACTCAATTTTACAGCCCTTGCTGCATCTGTACGTGTGAAATTCAAGCGTTATATACTGCTGTCATATTCTGTTATTCAAAAAACACCCATTTTGGGCAAAATGCTTAATTTGCGGCCTTGTCTGCATCTGTACGTGTGAGACACACCATTTAGATACTGTTGTTCTATTATGTTATTAAAAAAACACCTCTTTTAGGAAAGATCCTAAATTTGAGAAATATGAGGACATGGCCCTGGTCGTGGTGCTCCTGGTGGAGCTCCTGTTGCAGGGAGTGGTCATGGTCGATCTGTGCCAGCTACACACACAAGAGAAACACCTTCCTCAGGTGCGAGTAGGCGAAAGAACCTTCAGCGGTATTTGGTCGGCCCTAATGCGACTCTATGAATGGTGAGGCCAGAACAAGTACAGGCGATAGTAGATTGGGTTGCTGACAGTGCCTCCAGTTTCTTCACATTGTCTCCCACCCAATCTCCTGCTGAAATATCAGAGTTGGCAACTGTAGCCGATGTCCATCAGTCTTTCACCTCACCCCCTTGCAAATCAGCTAAGCAGTCTGAGCCCCAAGTCATGCAGCAGTCTCTTCTGCTTTTTGATTACTCTGTTAGCAGGGTTTCCCAGGCCATCCACCTAGCCCTGCCCCAGAAGTGGAAGAGATTGAGTGCACCGATGCCCAACCACTTATGTTTCAAGATGAGTACATGGGAGGACCATCACAGCACGTCTCGGATGATGACGAAACATAGGTGCCAACTGCTGTGGCTTTCTACAGTGTGCAGACCAACAAGGAGGGCAGGAGTAAAGACTGGGTGGAAGATGATGTGGAGGACAATGAGGTCCTCGACCCCACATGGAATCAAGGTCATGCAAGTTACCTTTGTAGTTCAGAGGAAGAGGCGGTGGTCGCACAGAGCCACCAGCACAGCAGACGAGGGAGCAGGGTGCAAATGCAGAGCGGTCGTCCCCTAGAGAGTACGCCTGCTACTGCCCACTGCAGCAATGGACCGAGCACACCAAAGCCAGATCCAAGGAGTTCCCTGGCGTGGCAGTTCTTCAGACAATGTGCTAACGACAAGACACGAGTGGTTTGCACGCTGTGCAATCAGAGCATGGAGCGAGGCATAAACGTTCTCAACCTCAGCACAAACTGCATAACCAGGCATCTAAGTGTAAAGCACGAGCTGCAGTGGAGTAGACAGCTCAAAAACCAAGAAAGGTGTCTGGCTCCTCTTCTGCTGCAGTCTCGGCCTCTTTACCCACCTCTGGAGTGACAGTGCCACCTGCCACCCCGCAAACAGAGGATCTGCCAGCCACACCATCATCTGGGTCACCAAGCATCTCCACAATGTCCCACGGAAGCGCTCAGCTCTCCATCTCCCAAACACTGGATGCTGTCATTCCATCTGGTGGAGAGGAAGAGTTTTAAAAGGCTTATGGCGGTGGCTGTCCCACAGTACGTAGTGCCCAGCCGCCACTACTTTTCCAGGCATGCCATCCCTTCCCTGCACAACCAAGTATAGGACAAAATCAGGTGTGCACTGCGCAACGCCATCTTTGGCAAGGTGCACCTCACTACGGATACGTGGACCAGTAAGCACGCTCAGGGACATTATATCTCCATAACATCACACTGGGAAAATGCAGTAGCGGCTGGGGCTGAGGCGGATAGCAGTTTGGCGCAGGTCCTTCCACCACCGAGGATTGCAGGGTGTTTCAGTTTGCCTCCTGTTGCTTCCTTCTCCTACTCTGCTTACTCATCCTCTACCGGCTCCTCATCCAGTCAGTGTAACACCTTCACCACCAACTTCAGCACAGCCAGGGGTAAACGATAGCAGGCAGTTTTAAAATATATCTGTTTGGGGGACAAACCCCACACCGCGCAGGAGCTGTGGACGGCTTTGATCAACAGACTGATGAGTGGTAGGTGCCACTGAGCCTCAAGCCCAGCCTGGTGGTGTGCGATAATAGGCGAAATCTCATAGCAGCTCTGGGACTAGCCAGTTTGACGCACATCCCTTGCCTGGATTTGGTGGTGCAGAGATTCCTTAAAAATTACGCCTTAGTACAAAAACTCCAGTTAGACCGTATTGGATGCAATTTTGTTTATTTTTGTTCAAAGTTGGTTGCCGCAGCAACTGACTTTGAACAAAAGTAAACAAAATTGCATCCAATACGGTCTAACTGGAGTTTTTTGTACTAATTGTTAAAAGGGGTGGGAACCCTACTCCAGCAAAATATCCACTGAGTGCTACAAGGGCTCTGCTTGTGAATTAAAAAATTACGCCGATATGTCAGAGCTGCTGCATAAAGTGCGGTCAATCTGTGCGCGCTTTCGGCGTTCTCACCCTGCTGCTGCTCGTCTGTCAGCGCTGCAGCGCAACTTCGGAATTCTCGCTCACCACGTCATATGCGGCGTGCCAAAAATGTGGAACTCCACCTTGCACATGCTGGCTAGCAGGCGATAGTGGAATTTCAGCTGCAGCACGCACGGGTGAGTCGCTCTGTGGAACAGCCCCACTTCACCACCGATGACTGGGCCTCCATGCGAGACCTGTGTTCCTTGTTGCGCTGTTTCGAGTACTCCACCAACATGGCCAGTGCCGATAACGCCGTTCTCAGCATTACTATCCCACTTCTATGCCTCCTTGAAAAAACACTGTTGGCGATGATGGAAGAGGATGTGGCACAGGAGGAGGTGGAGGAGGAAGAGGGTTCATTTCATAGAGTTTTTTGTAAAGTCATTCAAAAGTGGCTCCGAGGGTGGGTTCCTGCACCCACAAACGCCAGGTACACAATTGTCCAGCCAGGGCACAGTTCTGGAGGATGACGAGGCGGAGGATGAGGAGGAGGAGATGGAGGAGGAGGAACCATGTTCACAGCAGTGTGGCACCCAGACCAGCTCATGGCCATCACTGGAGCGTGGCTGGGGGGATACAGAGGACACAGACGATACACCTCCCACAGAGGACAGCTTTTCGTTGCCTCTGGGCAGCCTGGCACACATGAGCAATTACATGCTGCAGTGTCTCCGCAACGACCGCCGAGTTGCCCACATTCTAACTCGTGCTGATTACTGGGTGGCCACGCTGCTGGATCCCCGTTACAAGGACAACGTACCATCCTTAATTCCCTCACTGGAGCGTGATCGTGAGATGCCCGAGTACAAGTGCACCCTGGTAGACGCACTGCTGGTGGCATTGCCACCTGACAGCGGGGGCACAGTGGAAGCACAAGGCAAAGGCAGAGGAGGAGGAAGAGGTTGCCAACGCAGCTGGGGCACCGCCAGCACCTCAGAAGGCAGGGTTAGAATGGCCAAAAAGTGGAAAAGCTTTGTCAGCACGCCACAACAACCAGCACCACCAGTTGGAGGCAGCATTTCACCAACATGGTGGAGCAGAATGTGTGCACACGCCTACAAGTACTGAATGACAGGTCTGCCCCCTTCAACTTCTGAGTCTCAAAATTGGGCACATGGCCTGAGCTTTCCCTTTACGCCTTGGAGGTGCTGGCCTGCCCTGAGGCCAGTGTATTATCTGAACGTGTGTTTAGCACGTCAGGGGGCGTTATCACAGACAAGCTCAGCCACCTGTCCACAGCCAATATAGACAAGCTTACGTTCATTAAAATGAACCAGGCATGGATCCCACAGAACTTGTCCGTACCTTGTGCAGAATAGACATGTATACCAGCCTTAACCAGCCATTGTTATGCTACAGCGCAATTGCTCATTCTTGGATTCTGGATATTTCACACTCTTTTGGAGTGTACCCTAATAAAAAAATATATATATTTAAACCAAAAACCAGTGTTGGCTACCTCGTCCTCCTCCACCACCGCTTCCAGCTACACCACTACGTCCACCCCATCCTCAAACTCCTACTCCATATGGACCTCTACCTCATAAATCAAGTTTGTTTGTTTTTTGTACGTATTTTATTTTATGTAATTTCACTAATTTGTGTTACATTTTCGGGTGCAAGTTACAAATTTTTGGGTGTGATATACCACTGCTATACCTAGTAGACAGGTAAAAAAGTCACCAATTTTTGGTGGTGATAGACCACTGCTCTACCTAGTTGACAGCTTAATACATTTCACAAATTTTTCTGTTACAATCTTGGGTTGACATTTTACAATTTTTGCCATGAATAAACCCCTGCTCTGCATAGGTAACAGGGACCAAATTTTTTTAAAATAATCTGTTCCATTGGTGGGTGACATTAACCCATTTCTGGCTATGAAAAAAACCAGCTCTGCATAGGTGACAGGGACTTAAATTTCTAAAATTCGATCCTTCTGCTTTAATAACTTGTCCCACATTTCCGCTTCATCCCATTGCAGCCATTGAACTCCCTTGGATGAGGTCTCCCTTTCTCGCGCTCCCTCTCTGGCGTGGAACCCTGATTTGCCTCTAACCGTGATCAACATGGTAGGCGCAGAAAAGAACATCGAAAGTTGATAGAGCAGATATCCAATTGGATCGTGAACATTACGGGGACGTGCAACATGGTGGGGCAATATGTTTGCACACGACTACACGAACTGACTGATGGTTCTGCCCCCTGCAACTTCTGGGTCTTCAAATTGGGCACACGACCTGAGCTTGGCCTTTATGCCTTGGAGGTGCTGGCCTGCCCTGCAGCCAGTGTATTGTCTGAACATGTGTTTAGCACCACTGGAGGGGGTTATCACAGGTTATATTTCCCAATGCTTTGGGGTGTACCCTAATTTAAAAAAAATAAAATAAATTTAAAACCAAAAAGCAGTGTAGGTACCGCCACATCCACCGCCTCCTCAACCTCCTACTCCTTATGGACCTCGTCCTCCTAGATCAAGATTATTTTTTATTTTTACGTATTTTATGTTATTTAAAGTCATTTCTCTATCCACATTTGTTTGCAGAGCACTTGCCATGATATTAACCACATTTTGATGCCATTTGCAGCCCTCTATCCCTTTCCATGACATTTTTACAGCCATTTTGGTGCTCAAAAGTTCGGGTCCCCATTGACTGTGGTTCGGGTCTCGAACTCGAACTATTTTTGTAAAGTTCGGCCGAACTCGTTGAACCCGAACATCCAGGTGTCCACTCAACTCTCTCCTCCAATTATCAGCCATAACCCCATACATTTAATGATCAATATGCATTACCATCGTGGTCACCCCGACACTGTTCGTTAATCCGTTCCTGTTGATGAAGCACTTTTTTTTCCAGTTTCTCTTTTAAATCTTGTGGTTTTGCCCCTTCTGTGTTGTATTTTATGTGTGTTAAATTAATGTCCTGTTTGTTAAATAAACATGTCACGAGGGTGTCAAGAGCCACGCCTGACTCCGTTATACCCGGGGTCAGGAAGTCGCATCCGTTAATCCGTTCCTGTTGATGAAGCACTTTTTTTTCCAGTTTCTCTTTTAAATCTTGTGGTTTTGCCCCTTCTGTGTTGTATTTTATGTGTGTTAAATTAATGTCCTGTTTGTTAAATAAACATGTCCCGAGGGTGTCAAGAGCCACGCCTGACTCCGTTATACCCAGGGTCAGGAAGTCGCAGCGGGTGGCTGCGCGCTCGATGTACAAAGACAGTGCTGTTTCGTAATGGTAGCTTTCTGGGTTTGCCTTGCAACCCTTTTGGCTCACTCAGGGATCCGTAGCTTCTCCTCCTCAGCTGTTTCTTGTCCAGCAATCCCAACCTCCTTATATTCCCATCTCCCACTTCTCTGGTTGCCAGATATAGAGCTTCCTGCCTGGACTTCTATACTGACCCACTGGAGCTGTGTAGTTGTGTTCCCTGGTTGTTGTTCCAGAACATTACCCTCCGGATCCCTGTTGGGCCTTGGTGGTCTGTTGTTGTCGCCCACCTGGGATTATATGTTTGTCTGTATTGTCTGTCCTCTCCTTGGTGTTTTCCTCTTAGTGTCAGTGGTGCGGACTAGTGATCCCACCGCCCCGTTCACTACTCAGGGCTCATCCTAGGGAAAGCTAGGGTTTAGGCACGTGATCGGTGTACGGGTGAGGAACCCGTCTAGGGACGTCAGGTGCCAGTCGCAAGGTGAGTCAGGGGTCACCACCTTTCCCTCTCCCTTGGACAGGGCCTTCCCATTTCCCTCCCTTTGCGTGACGCCGGTCATTACAAAACATTGTTTTTTTCTCCACCGTTAAACAAAAAAAAGAATTGCCTTGTGATTTGGTAGCCAAAAGCAGGTGTGGGTACAAAACACATAGGACATGCAAATATTCAGTTCGCATGTCATCGCTGTTTTGGATCCACTCCAGTTTTTTTTTTGCTTTAGCAATACTGATGGAGTACTGACAAAATGCTGACCGAGTGAAGGCAGATGCTCCACAGACAGGATCCGTTTTTTGTGGGATATTGATCTGAAGGTTCAGAGGAAGGGCAAAATAATCAGTGACGTCAACACAAACTTACTGCTGACACCCTCTCCACTCTGTGCGGGGGGCTCTACTTGTATAAGCGTTTAATAGAACAGGTTCTTTAGACATCTATGTGAAATCAGCTGATTACGGTGTAAAAGGATTGCGCTTCTTCTTGGCGCTAACATCGTCTTGTAAGGCTGAGTTCATACTTGAGTTATTTGGTCAGTTTTGGCCCCGTGACTGCCCAAATAAGTGAAGTGTGCAGTGATTCTAAGAGTGACACCTGCCATCTGCATGTCATACTGACTTACAGTATTATTTCACTACCAAAGCAGACTCCCTATGCGTGTTACTGCAGGGCACTAGTGTTGATCACGAATATTCGAATTGCAAATTTTTATCGTGAATATAGGTATTTCGAAAATTCGCGAATAATTAGAATATATTGATATATACCGTATTCGTAATTTCGAATATTCAAGATTTTTTTATTGCAAATTTTCGTAATACAAATTTTTATCGCAAATTTTTCAATTGCCGAGTAAAAACATGATTCCTCCCTGCTTCTTGCTTGTGGGCCAATGACTCATTGGCCCACAAGCAAGAAGCAGGGAGGAATCATGACTTTAAATGGGAAAAATGATGAATATTCAAAAAAACTAATATATAGCACTATATCGAATATATTAGTTTTTTTGAATAGTCGTAATATTCTAAAACAAGAATATATAGCAATATAGCGAATATTCGGAAAAAGAAAAACGAATATAGAGCAATTTAGCTAATATAGTGCTATAATTATTTTTTTCAATAGTTTAATTTTTTTTCCAATCTGAACTTCAGATGAGAAAAAAATTACAACTATTAGACAAACAAGATTATAGCACTATATTAGCTAAATTGCTCTATATTTGTTTTTTTTTATATTCGCTATATTGCTACATATTCTTGTTTTAGAATATTACGAATATTCGAAAAAACTAATATATTCGATATAGTGCTATGACTCATTGGCCCACAAGCAAGAAGCAGGGAGGAATCATGTTTTGCCTCGGCAATTGAAAAATTAGCGACAAAATTTCGCATTCCGAAAATTAGCATATTACGCAATCATTACCTTGTTGATTTTTCAAGTAAAAAAAACGTAGAATATTCGAATTTGCGAATATTCTACAAAATATTCGCGAAATATCGCAAATTCGAATATGACCCCTGCCGCTCATCACTATTCTACACCACTATAAAGGCTCTCTGCAGCCAGGAATCAGCCATTTTTAACGTAATTCGCCGCAAATAAATTTGGATCTAACCAAATTTTAAAAAAAAAATCTGCAAACCAGCGAATCGAATTTTTAACTGTTATTGGGGTGCCCAGCTTGTTTAATAGAGCAGCTCTATTAGGCCTTGATTCTCAAACTGAAGCAAATACTGTAAGTAGTGTAATTTTACTATTATTGTGTCACGGAAGGTGTACAGCAAACTAGAAGACACAAAAGGAAGATCCGGCTGACTGGATCCAAAACTAAGGAACCAAAGGGATAGCCCTGCAACAGACCTGGCTCTCCCCCTAAACTGCTCAGCCTATGCAAAATTCTCAATGGTAGAAGATCGCATATCCTCATACCTCGACTGAATAACCCCTGAACACCCTATAATAGTGAGGGGACACGACCACCGGCTCCCTACACTTGATAGAGAGGGAGTCAGGGTCTCCTGGGATCCAGAAAACAGGAAAATACAAATGAATAAACAAAACTTATCTGTAGAAGACTCAGTAGTAGCATCCAGCATGCATATACTCCAGGAAGTTGTATAAACCGCAAAGTGATGCAGTATGGGAAGGGATTTAAAGGGATGCAATCAGTGCAACTACATGACAGCTGAGAGAGGCTAACGAGATGAGAAAAAGAAAGCAAAACAAAAGGAACCTCAAGGAGGAGGTTCTGAAGGACGTCTGTCAGAGCTTCTCAGATGTCTGGTGGTGACATATTGGGGTTTCCTCCTTGTAAAATAGATCAGCAATTCTATTGCCCCTTGATTCTCAAATTGGGGTGTATGAGTAGTAGAGATGAGAGAATTGAAGCTAACAAAGTGGAATTCAATCCGAATTTCAGGAAAAATTTGATTCGCAACAGATGCGAATTTCCTCGTGCTTCGTGGTAACGAATCACATTTTTCCTAAAGTGGCTGCTGCACCTGTCAAGACATGGATAAAGGAAGTATGGGAAGGTGGGATCACCCAGACTGGCATGCATGATGCAGCCAATCAGCAGCCAGCCAGCCCTGTGATGTCACAGCCCTATAAGTACGGCGGCCATCTTAGATTCAGACATTTTCCAGCGTTCTGAGTGCAGGGACAGATGTGAGAAGGCACTAGGGTCAGCAATTGGAAAACCTCATTGTGAAGAAAAAAAAACTGAAAAACTATATATAAGTGCGGGGAAAGGATAGGGAGGAATCATTTCACAGCATCTTAGTGCAGGGAGAGACGTCAAAAGGTGCTAGGGACAGTACTAGAAAACTGATTTACAAATGCAGGGAAAGGATAGGGAGGAATCATTTCACAGCATCTTAGTGCAGGGAGAGACGTCAGAATGCGCTAGGGACAGTGCTAGAAAAGCGATTTACAAGTGCAGTGAAAGATTATTTGGGGATCCAAATAGCCATTATACAGCTCCGTCATTCTAGCAATTTGTCCTTGTTATTGGGCTGCAAGTGATATGTACAAAAAGAAAAATATATGCACACTTCACTGTTGCAGTTATTTGTGGCAAAAGCGTTTAGTGGCCTATTTTTTTTTATTCTGTGAGAAAAATTTTCAATAATTCTTCCAGATTTCCCATCTATAACACAAATTACACATAATTAAAGGCATACTGTATCACAGCATCCAGCTGGAAAACATGGCGTTTATCATCACTTTTTCACTGCAAGAATATTGCACGAGTTTTAGCGAACGCTAGTTATTCTGTGAATAAAGCATTTAATAATTCTACCTCATTTCACATCCATGACGCAAATTACAACTGTTAATAATGGTATATTGTATCACAACTAGGGTTGAGCGAACCCAAACTGTAAAGTTCGAGTTCATACCGAACTTTACGGCACCCGAACCCGAACATTTCAGTAAAAGTTCGGGTTCGGTGTTCGGGTAATATTAATATACCATCGGATCTGAGTTTTCTCCAATCCGATGGTATATTTTAACTTGAAGCATCCCCATCACCATGGAAATGCCTCTATGTTAGAATATACCATCAGATTTTTTTTTTTATAAATATATATTTTCTTTTTTTTTTCAAATACACAGTGAAAAATAACACACATTATACTAGAAAAGGCAACTAATACAGGATAGCCATTATAGGCAATAATCAACTACCCGATAAAGAAAAGCAGAATCCTGCCTAAATTATAAATATCACTATAAATTCAAAATTAATATACAGAAAGTACAACTATAGCCTACCCCCCTCCCCCCAATTGGCTGTCGTCACAACAGCCCTATCAAATATAACCATAATTACTGTAATAATTATACCTAAACAGTCATATGTGCCGCTCTCCGTTTCCTTTCCATATCCTCATACATTCTAATTTGTTGAAGGTACAGGATCCATTCATTTAACGAGGGCGGGGAGACAGACCCCCAGTGTTTAATTAGAATGACTTTTGCCGCCATCAGACCCCTCATTCAGATCTGTCTGACCCGGACCGGGATTACCATGTCTGGAGCAAAGTTTCCCAATATCACTGTCAACATCCCAGGGTTATATGTCGAAGAGGACTCCTTTTGTAGAGCTACAAAAACCTGTTCCCAGTACTTTTTTAGTTTAATGCAGTTCCAAAGTAAATGGCCGTAATCCGCATTCACATATCCACATTTTGGACAGCAGCAATCTCGACCTTTATTTTGGGGAAATTTAGCTTGGGTTTTTGGCGTATAGTACAATCGGTGCAAGATCTTAAATTGAATTAATCTGTGAGCATTAGAGATTGTAGCCTTTCTTACATTTTTATAAATACTGGTCCATTGTAGTGGAAGGCAATGCAACTCTTGCTCCCATTTACTTGGGCTTTTAAATCGGGTTACAGTTGCCAATGCCATTCGAAAGTTTGCAGTATAATCTAGCTATCTTAACCTTCTCATATATCTGGGCATAACAATAATCAAAAAATAAATTCTCCCGTGGAAAAATGTAGCCTTTATTCCTAGAGGCCTCATATACGTGTTTTAAACGTGAGTACATAAACAAATCTAATGATGGACTATCAGTGACATTAAATTCCAAAAACGATTTAAAGTGTCCCAAAGAAAAAAGATGACACACATTGACAACCCCCTTACGTAACCAGTAAACAAAGTTTGTGATTTTGAAGAATTCCACCAGATTCCTCCCACAGAGGGGTGAAAGCAAAAGAATAGGATACTTTTAGAATCTCCTTAAGCTTATTCCAAACCCTCTGTAGGGTCCAAGGGATCAATAGGGACTTCCTCAATCCCATATAACTGTAAACCGAGAGCAAGGCAGGTGATTTGACTCCGCCACCAGAAAAGAGTGTGTACAAAGAAGTCAAGATTAAGAAAATTGCATTTACTATAAATTAATAAAAGCAGGTTAACAGTGAAGTTACAGAGTTAAAAGACAAGCAAAACTTCAAAACAACTTGCAGGATAACAGGCTGAACTGGATGGACAAATGTCTTTTTTCGGCCTTATGTACTATGTTACTATGTTAGTATAAACAATACAAGTTAAACACTGCAACAATTTTCACCTTTGTTGTGTCCGTATTTGCAGTGCGGACACTAAGAAATAATAGTCCCAGAAACTGTTCCTAACTGACCCTAACTTTCAAGCGGGTGCGCACCCCCCTTATCCCAGTGGTCCAAGTGGACCGCTTACAGTTTGTGGAAGTGCACGGTGGGGCCCGATGTCATCATTTTCCTTTAACCAGCACAGGATCCGCAACAAAGAAGTCCTCCCCAGCAGGCCGGAAAACCAGTTGAATATAATCCAGGATTATTACAGTTACTGTCCGGTACCTCGACAGCACTGTGACTCTCTTTACTGTTTGGGGCAATCCACACAGCCCAATGTCGGCTCCACAGGTTAGTTGCTGCACACAGTCCTTTTTAATTTGGCTTCACTAAATGCACTGTTTCTTTGTACTCCATCCATCTCTAGATCGAAGTTCACACAGCTTGGCCACACAGGGAAGTCTTTTAGTATCTCCACACACGTCTTAGACAACACAGAACTTGTTTTCTATCTTGCCAATATGGCGGCAGTTGTAATTCAAGTCTCTCTTCCTCCTTCTTCCTGCTCACACTGAGGCAGGGTGACATCATAAGGGGCGTGTCACTTCAACACTTAGCTGCTGCCTTAAAGAACTAGTATCACAGTAATACACTTTCTCTATAGTAAACTCCAATGCAAATTGGTCCTATGCTGCCATCTACTGACCAAACGAATACTGCAGGCATTTTAAATTAAATGTTAACACAGTTTACCAGGATAATGAACCTTAGAGACATTATATGACTGTTTTCCCCTCCCCCACGACAGCACCACTGAGAGATGGCTCCGCCTCCAAGGACAGGAAACCTGTAGCATAAAAAAGGTGGAGCCACTCTCCCTCCTCAGTGAGGTTTCCTGTCCCTGGAGCAGGAGACTTGTAGTTTTTTCCTTCTAGGGGCCCATGGCTTGGAAATCCTAGGAAAGCCTAGAGAGTCATGGGTCTTACCAGCCTGAGACCGGGTGCCGGGTCTTGTTTCTTTAAGGATGAGGGTTGGTCCGGGCCAATTCTTCTTCCGGAGGCTGAGGACACCGGTCCCTCAAAGGAGTGAGACCGTGTGGGAGCCGCAGAGCAAGAGAGCGGCTCGGATGGAACACACCAGAGGGCAGTGGTTCCGGGCGCGCACGTGTGGGCTACAGACTGTTGACGCAGGAGCAGTGGAGCGTGCCGGAGCGGAAACCGGAAGTTGCAGGAATGACGTCACAAGGTGAGACGTGCGTTCCACAGGCAAGTTCCGGTCAGGTGGCCGGAAATAAAAAGCAGAGCAGGCTGTGCAGCGTTCTCAGTGTTTGCAGACACCATTGAAGTCTGCAGTGAATAAGTTTGCTAACGCTGGGCTGGTAGTTTATTCCTCTCTTCAGGGAAGCGCTCAACAACCGGATCGACGACGGGTGAGAACCCCAGATGGTTTCTGGCACAACAGCTCCCAGGGAACATGTGGAACTCCCCAAGGAGAGGTGCTGTTCCCTGCTTCACATTTATTCTGAACCTCTATGCCTCTAGGAATATCATGGAGGAGGACAAGAGGTCGGAAGAAGTGGAGTCAGAAAAACAGACGCCGGTATAAAGAGCTTCTGAGGCGGTAAGATACAATGGTTTATAAGGATACTGATATGTGTTCTTCGTATCTACTATTGTTCCTTAGATGGCACCTAAGAAGGTCGTATCAAAGAGGAAGAATAAGGAATGTGCATTATGTAGATGCCCCTTGTCTTCATATTACTCTAAAAGATTATGCCAGGAATGTATTGAGAGGACACTGGCAGAGGAATCCCCGAATTTCATGAAGGATATTAGAGCATTGATTAAATCAGAGGTTAAGGAGTCCCTTAAGACGTCAAAAAAGCCTAAAAAATCAGTGGAAAGAACAGATTCAGATGTGGAGTCGGTAGGCATTAGTGAAGATGATAAGGATGAAGGCTCTGAGGATTCGTCCTTCTCAGAAGACGAGAATGAGAAAAAATTCCTGTTTCCAGTAACGGATACGGAAAAACTACTGAAAACTATTAGAGCTACTCTGGAGCTAGAAGACGTCAGAGAGGACAGATCCATGGCAGATACAGTCTTTGAGGGACTACGGGAAAAGAAAAGGAGATGTTTTCCTTTACATAAAAGTATATCGGCTCTAATAGAAAAAGAATGGAAAAAGCCAGACAGAAAGGCGTTTGTAAGCAAAAATTTTAAGAGAAAATACCCTTTTGTGGAGGAGGCCACTACATCGTGGGATAAAGCGCCTAGATTGGATGTTGCCATATCTAAGGTTTCCAGAAGATCTTCCTTACCATTTGAGGAAATGGGGTTTTTAAAGGACCCACTAAATAAAAAAATAGACTCTTGTCTTAAAAATACATGGGAGGCGTCTATAGCTTCCTTCAGACCCAACATAGCCGCAACAGTTACAGCTAGGTCTTTGGCCATATGGCTTGAAAGACTAGAGGGGCAGTTAAGGGATAAGTGTCCTAGGGAGCAGATTCTAACTTCATTGCCCACCTCACAAAAAGCAGCGGATTTTTTATCCGACACTTCGGTTGAGGTGGTTCGATTGTCAGCCAGGTCTGCTTCCATCTCAAACTCGGCCCGTAGAGCTCTATGGCTGAAAAACTGGAGGGGAGGAGACATGGCTTCCAAACAGCGCTTGTGCAGTATTCCCTGTCAGGGACAGTTCCTGTTTGGCCCAGAACTTGATGCCCTCCCAGAAAAGGTGGCTGATAGAAAAAAGAGAATGCCACAGGAGTCCTCTTTTTCACAATTTAGACCCTACAGACGTCCCTTTCGTAATACATCAAAATTTCAGGGAAAAAGGCAGTCGGGGGACAGGGATCAATTTCCCAGACCCAGGGGGTCAGGGGGTAGGGGCTTCATGTTCAGGAACTCCTCCTCCCAGAAGGACAAAATGTCCAAAATATGACGCCAGACTGCAGGTAGGGGAAAGACTAAAATTATGGCAGAAGGCTTAAGACTGCAATTCAAAGGATGTTATCCACAAAGGTTTGTGGGTACAAGAGAATCCGAAAAATTGACGAAAGAAGTGGATCAACTGATAGTCAAAAGAGTGTTAATACCGGTGCCAAAATCGGAGTGGGGGAAAGGTTTCTACTCGACTCTGTTTTTGGTGAAAAAGCCGGACGTCTCATTTCGGACAATTATAAATTTAAGGCAATTAAACAAATCTCTAGTCATAAAAAAATTCAAGATGGAGACCATAAAGTCGGCAATTCATTTAGTTTTTCAGGGGTGTTTCATGGCGGTGTTAGACTTGAAAGATGCGTATCTGCATATCCCGATGCATCCTTCCTTCCAGAGATTCCTAAGGGTGGCGGTAGTCGAGAACAACAGAACCAGACACCTACAGTTTCAGGCTATGCCTTTCGGACTGTCGAGTGCACCAAGAACCTTTACCAAGGTGATGGCAGAAGTGGCCTCATTTATCCGCAAGGAAGATATTCTTTTCTTGCCGTATCTAGACGACTTTTTAATAATAGCAGAATCACGGGAGAAGTGTCAAAGTTCCGTCCAGAGAGTGATTCAAATTCTGGAGCATCTGGGATCGATAATCAATGTAAAGAAATCCAGGTTAGAACCCAGCACAAACCAGACATTTTTGGGGTTGCAGCTGGACTCCTTGCAACAGAGGACCTTTCTTCCATTAGACAAAATAAAGAAGATTCAGAACGAAGCCCGGAGAGCTCAGGAAAATCTGAGGATGTCTGTCCGGAAGGCCATGTCCCTACTAGGGTTAATGACAGCTTGTATTCCAGCAGTACAATGGGCACAGTTCCATTCAAGGCAGTTGCAGGAGAACATTTTGGAAATAACAAGACGGAAGGGGATTACCTTGGACTCCCAGATGAATCTCTACAGGAGGACTCTTATCTCCCTCAACTGGTGGTTGGAGGTAAAAAATTTGGACCAGGGTATCCCATGGAATTACCCAGATCCTGTAGTTATTACGACAGATGCCAGCCCATGGGGGTGGGGGGCACATTTCCAGGATCAGTTAAAGCAGGGAAGTTGGTCCCCGTTACAGAGACAATTCTCCTCCAACAGGAAGGAATTATGAGCAGTGTTATTGGCCTTAAGAGCAGCTCTTCCAGAGATACATCACCAACATGTCAGGATTATGTCGGACAACAGGACAGTGGTGGCATACCTGAACCGTCAGGAGGTACAAGATCCCGATCTTTAATGAGGGAGACAGAGTTAAATTGTGAGGTTATGGGGGATCCCAGAAATAGACCTTTTCGCCACCAGGGAGAACAGGCAGGTGGAGAAATTTTGCTCCCTCAGCCCTTACGAATCCCCGTTTGGGGTGGATGCCTTCCTTCTGGAATGGAAGTTTCATCTAGGATATGCCTTTCCCCCGCTTCAGCTCCTTCCCAGGGTGCTCAGGAAAATAAGAGAGGAGAGGTCAGACATGATAGTGATCGCCCCTTTTTGGCCAAAGAGAGCATGGTTCTCTCTTCTCAGGTCCATGTCGGTGGTAGAACCGTGGGTTCTTCCCGAGATTCCGAATCTCCTAAGGCAGGGCCCAGTAATGCATCCGGAGGTAGAGTCCCTACATCTTACGGCTTGGAGATTGAAAGGGCGCACTTAATCAAGGAAGGTTTTTCGGACGCTCTAAATTCCACAATACTTAAAAGCAGGAAAAAAGTGACTAACACTATTTATGCTAGAATATGGAAGAGATTCTTATCTTTTGCAGGCCTTGACACCAATGTTTGGCCAGAAAGGATTTCTACTAGACAGGTGTTGGAGTTTTTACAACGAGGGTTATCCTTAGGTTTAGCAAAAAGCACTCTGAAGGTTCAGGTTTCAGCCCTCACAGGATTAAGCGGCAGAAGTCTGGCCATGGATCCCTGGATATTCAGATTTTTCAGGGCAGTGGATAGGATTGTTCCAGTTAGGGGACCTAGATTTCCTCCCTGGGATTTGAATTTAGTGCTAAAGGCCTTGACTAGTCATCCATTTGAGCCTATCGAGGATAGTTTGATAAAAATTCTCACTCTAAAATTGGTTATTCTGATAGCTCTCACTTCTGCGCGGAGAATTAGTGAGATTCAGGCCCTGTCTATTAATCCCCCGTTGATGACCATACGCGAGGATAGGGTAGTATTAAGGCCAGACCCAAAATTCATTCCTAAAATCCCTTCTAAAACCAACAGATTACAGGAGATAGTTCTCCCAGTTTTTTTTCCAGATCCAGAAAAAGAGGATGAAGAAAAATGGCATCTCCTAGATGTGAGAAGGTGCCTGATCCAGTACCTAGAAAAAACCAGGGACTGGAGAAAATCCTCATCTTTAATGGTCTTGCATGCGGGGGCTAGGAAAGGTAATGCTGCCTCTAAGAGTACCATCGCTAGGTGGATTCGAGAGCTAATTTCTTTAGCTTACTCTTGGTCTGGGGCTTCTCCTCCGCTATCCTTGAAAGCTCACTCTACTAGGGCGGTATCTACCTCCTGGGCAGAAAGGTCCAGCGTGTCAATTGACCAGATCTGTAGAGCTGCCACTTGGGCTTCTCCATCTACCTTTTATATGCACTATAGATTACAGCTTGACTCTATCTCTGACCTCCTTTTTGGTACAAAGGTGTTAGAAGTTGGTACCCACCCTTAGATTCTATGAAATCTCTCTCAGTGGTGCTGTCGTGGGGGAGGGGAAAAATGATGATTACACTTACCGGTAATCAGATTTTCCTGACCCCACGACAGCACCCGTCTAATTCCCTCCCTAAGGTGGTGGTTGGTGTGAAAATTTCACGTGGTGAGATGTGAAAAAAAAAAAAAAAAAGTATTTAGATATTGTATTAACCAAAAGGGAGTCCCTCTCATACTCTGTAAACCCACTGAGGTGGGAGAGTGGCTCCACCTTTTTTATGCTACAGGTTTCCTGTCCTTGGAGGCGGAGCCATCTCTCAGTGGTGCTGTCGTGGGGTCAGGAAAATCCGATTACCGGTAAGTGTAATCATCATTTTCTTACATATTCAAACTCCAAACATGTAAAAATATTCTCTATTGGTTTATCCATAACCTTAGTCAAATATTGTGCAAGTAAACTCTCTTTAAAATTACAACATCTGTGCACATAAATAATAGCCTTGAAAAAAAGGAAATGATAACCCGCCCTCTGATTCCGACAGCCATAGATATCTTTGTTTTATACGCACCCTCTTCCTTCCCCAAATTAGATAGTTAATAATAGTCTCCAATCTATGGAAAAAGATATCATCGATCCAAACAGGGGAAGCACACATCGGGTACATCACAATAGGCAGGATGATCATTTTAACCAATGCTATTCGATCAGTCTGTGCCAATATCAATTTCTGCCAAGCGCTTATTTTAGACTTAACTTTATTCAAAACCGGGGCCAAATTAAGCTCATAGAACCTATTTATGGGAGCCCCAATCTTAACCCCCAAGTAGTCCAAAGTATCATTAGGAGAGAGAACCCGGACTCCACTCCCCTCATCTATGGCCTTGCGATTCAACAGGAGGAGCGATGACTTGGTCCAATTAATCAGATAACCCGATAATTTACCAAAGTCCTCTATTGCTTCCATCACATAGGGAAGGATTTTCCATCCCTGATCCAGGAACAAAATCACATCATCAGCATAGAGGCTTATTTTATCGCTCACTCCCGCCACCCCGAAGCCGTCTATACGGTTATCTAAACGGATCTTACAGGCCAACGGTTCAATAAATAGGGCAAAAAGAAGAGGAGAAAGGGGGCATCCCTGTCTCATCCCTCGCCGCATCGTAACGGCAGAAGAACTAATGCCATTAATATTAATACATGCTAACGGCTGTTCATATAGCATTTGAGCCATTTCTATGAATATGTTCCCCAAACCGAATTGAGACATAGTGGCCCACAGAAAAGACCACTCCATCCTGTCAAACGCCTTTGCGGCATCTAAAGACAGGATGGAGTGGTCTATACTAACCCCAACAGAAATATTCAAATACACCCTATAAAGACTCATCTGTATTTTCCAGCCCGGAATGAAACCCGTCTGGTTGGGATGTACCAGAGAGGCTATGACCCTCTTCAAGCGATTAGCCCAAATTTTAGCCAAAATTTTGTAATCTGTATTTGAAAGCGACATGGGTCTATATGACCCCATATCGCATATGTCTTTTTCAACACCAATGTGATCACTGCCTCTCTAAATGATGGAGGTAAAGAACCAAATAAACAGGATTCATTCAAGACCCGCACAAGAATGGGAAGGAGCGATTTAGCATGGTACCTATAAAGTTCAAACGGCATGCCGTCGGGACCAGGGGATGAATTATACTTCAGCAATGGGAGTATCGCTCGCAACTCCTCCAAAAGAATAGGGCGATCCAGCATTTCCCTGTCCTGTGAATCTAACTGGGGAAGCCCCAATTGTTGTAAGTATTGATCCATATCATCCCGACTAGACGTAGAGTCAGACTGATAAAGATTAGAATAGTATTTCACAAATTCCTCCCTAATCCTCTCTGAGGACCTCACCCTATTACCTTTTGAGTTCCTAATCTCCTTTATACTAGTAGCCTCTCTCTGATTAGCAACTAACTGTGCCAAAAACGTACCCGTTTTACCCGATTCACAGAAACTATTTTGACTTTGGAAAAGAAGCTTATGTTGAGCTTTACTATACAGAAGTATCTTAAGCTGTAGGTTGGCCTCCTTTAACTGGGTTATATATTGCTCAATATAGTGAACAACTAATAAAGCTCGTAGGCTCCTAATTGTCTCAGTCAGCTGATGTTCCCTTCGACGAAGTTCAGATCTATACCTATTAATTTTAGTAAACTATAAGCCCCTTATGGGCCTTCAATGCATCCCACACATAGTGTATATGTATAGAGCCTACATTAAAGCCCCAGAATTCCTGTATATCCAGATCAATTAGGCGTTGCTCCCCTATCACATCAAACCAATGCGAATTCAGTTAAAAAATTCTACCTGGGGCTGGAGAGTCCACCTCTCTGAACAAAATCAGGACTGAGGAATGATCTGAAATTCCATGAGGTGACTCAAATCACGGCTTGCGAAAGCCAGATCAATACGGGACATTGACCCATAGGAGTGGTTGAAGCAAGAAAAGATTTTCTTATAGCCATAGAAGTGGCGCCAGATATCCACCAGCGCCAGCTCCTGGCAAATAATACTCAGAGGCGATCCAGTCCGACCTCGCCCAGAAGAGGTGGAGAAGCGATCCAACTCAGGATCAGGAACTGAGTTGAAATCTCCGGCTACTAATAATGCACATTGATTTTTTGTGGCTATGTATTTAGATAATAGAGAAAAGACAAATCTCCCTTCTTTATCTATCATATTATCTACCGGTTGAAACTCCATCCCACGGTGAATATATACGCTGACCCCTCTTGCATATGAGGAGAAGTAAGCGTGATATTCAAAAGAAGCCCATTTTCTTTTCAATGTATAAAGCCTATCTACTGTTGCATGTGTTTCTAATAGTACCACAATAGCCGGCAGATGACGGGCCAGAAAATCAAACACCACCGTCCTCTTAGTTCTGTCTCCCAACCCTCTCACATTCCAGAATAGAATATTACATGGCATAAACAATATATAAATGAGAATCCCAGTCCCCTATCTAGGAGAGAGACATGTAGACCTAAAAAGCCAGTGACGACAGCCAATCCCTCCCTTATAGTCCTACTGAATAGACTGTTAGCTGCGTTTTTTCTTGCCATAATACAAATTCTAACAGTCTATTCAGTAGGACTATCAGCTGTGTATCCACCTGACTTCTCCTCAACGCAACTTATGGTCCCAACCCCATTTATAAGGCAAGAAATTCCACTTATTAAACCTAACAGGACACACCTGTGAAGTGAAAACCATTTCAGGGGACTACCTCTTGAAGCTCATCAAGAGAATGCCAAGAGTGTGCAAAGCAGTAATCAAAGCAAAAGGTGGCTACTTTGAAGAACCTAGAATATGACATATTTTCAGTTGTTTCACACTTGTTTGTTATGTATATAATTCCACATGTGTTAATTCATTGTTTTGATGCCTTCATAGTCATGAAAATAAAGAAAACTCTTTGAATGAGAAGGTGTGTCCAAACTTTTGGTCTGTACTGTACATATAGAGCCCGGTAAATAGAAAACCTGGATACATGTAAAAGAAGAACATAAATACTGGATACATATAGGCTGCGAAAATAGATCAAAACATGTTCAGCTGGACACATAAACACTCCGACGGCAATACAAGTTACGGTTACAGAATAAAGGCGGAAGTCTCTGAAAACATAGCAAAGCAACCAGAGGGATCAAGTTTCAAGTTAGTTATCTCCTCTCAAACATCCCTGGAGTAGAACTAACATCAGGATACAACTTTACAAAGAAAGGAGACCTGATTTTATCAGGGGACGGAGTCTAGGATAGGGCTTGCCCTTTATCCCCAAATAACAATAACAATCTGGTTCGGCTTCGAAAGAAAAGTCATACAAGCAGGGGCCGCTATATATCCAGGTGACTTGCTGGGTGAGACTTTATCCTATGATTCATATGCAGTACATAGGGCACAAGCCTCCCTCAGACTTCATGGTCTTGCCCTCAAAAGGGAGATCCCAAACACGCCCTTTCCACCCAGAGGTAAGAACGGACTTATCAGACCACCCAACTGGATGCACAAAATATTTTTCTGGGCACTAATCCATCCAAACTCTAACCACAAACAGGTAGAGCAGGCACCCGACAATCGGTGGGCGGAAATGGAGGACTCAGCAGACGTTCATCTACGGTCTCAACCCCTCTCAGGCACAAAACAGAAGTTGGCAGGACCAGGTCACCAGGTCACCTCAGGCTCAGCGACCTCCACATCCGGTATCCACACCAGGCACCACCAAGGTCCACAGCTATACACCGCAGTCCCAGGGAGAAAGGCACAGCGTCACCTGAGTCTCCTGCCACGAACAGGAGGTAAGTATCCACACCAAGCCACAAACTCTGCAGCACACAGGACTCAGGCACATATCACGGTCTGGCCAGGTGGGATACAAGCCGTAACAGTGAGGGCAGCATCTCAGGGCATCAGAGCCTCAACTACTCCGGCCATCAAATCGGCACTTCGGCGCTCCACGAGTCACGGCTGAGCTCGGCGTTCCACATCAAATCTGGAGGCAAGGAGAGAGGAGGGAAGGAGGGAAGGACGGCAGGAGGAGGAACGCGGCACGCACACCTACGTCATGCCGCTATGCCAGTCATGTGCTCCCCAGTCATTATTTGTTAATACGCTCTTTCTTTATTTGCTCCCTAGTGGCCTATTTCAGTACAGAAAGAAAAATATATACACATTTTACTTCTGCAGTTATATGTGGTCAAAGTGTTTAGTGACCTATTTCAGTACAGAAAAAAAATATACACGCACTTCACTGTTGCAGTAAAATTTTGTGGTGAAAGCGTTTAGTGACCTATTTCAGTAGACAATATTTTAGTCGCTTTTAGGGGTATTTTAATTTGCTTTTAATTTATTTAGTTCAGCTAAAAATATGTCAGACAATGAAGTGCCAGGCCATGTACAGAGGAGTGGCAGAGGCCTAAATGTTTCTGGCGCAGGCAGAAGTCGCAGCAGAGTAGGGGGGCATTGGCAGCAGGAGTCTCAGTTAGAGGCCTGAGCCCTTCTAGCGGCCGTGTCTTGACCAGCAACGCAACGGTTCTTCATTGGTTAACTCGGTCATCCACTTAATCCCGAGTGACAACAGATACCCCCCCAGCCAACAGTCGGTGGCTTCCTCAGACACAACCCCTAGTTGGCATGGCCTGGGACCAGGCCCTGTGCCCTTACCTGTCCTCAACCTGTCTCTGTCCTTTGCTGTTCCATCAGCCACAGAAGTATTGTATGCTGTGGGCTCAGCTCCACTATACAGCGAGGATGAGCTACTAGAGGACAGTCAGCAGCTACTTCCCAGCCACAGGATGAACAACGTCATTCCACTGCTTCATGTCCTGGAACAGATGGTGGTAAAAATGGCTGGTCAGGGGACTGGAGACGTTGCGCCTACATCTCACGGCCACATAAGGCCTGTGGGGACTGAACTGGAAGAGGAGGAGAAGGGGAGGCGAACATTGGAGCACAGGCAATGTGTAGCGAAATGGGTGGTTTTTCTACTCAGGTGACAGAAGAGGAGATGTAGGAGCAGCCAGAGGAGCTACAGGGCGATGAAGAAAACGAGACAGAGGACCCAGACAAACAGTGGCACTATGCAGTGGAGATGGAGGCAGGGAGTCCCTCCGAGTCACTTGCACAAATGGCACGATACACTCTCACTTGCTTTCGTAGTGACAGCCGAATTGTCACCATTCGGCAGAGGGATGTCTTCTGGCTCTCCAGCTTGTTGGACCCTCGCTACTGGTTCTGAATGGGGGGCCTCTTTTACACCCACTGAGAGGGAGGAAAAATTGAACTACTACAGAGACATCCTACGTAGTCAGTTGGCCGCTGCCTATCTGTGCCATCGTCCATCCTCTCACAGGTCTGAGTGGGGGGGCCCTCTGCGCTCACATTCCACTGCCGTGGCTGCTGGGGAGGGGTGGCAGGAGCAGTTCCAGCTCCATCAGCAACAGCCTGAGTCTACAGGCGCTGATGAGTAGCTTTCTTCACCCGCGTAGTGAAGAAACTACTCACCAGCAGCAGGTAGACCTGGAGCAGGGCCTGAACCAGCAGGTGGTGGCATACTTGAACAGCACCCTGCCAACCCACATTGAAGATACGCTGGACTACTGGGCAGCCAAACTGAATTTGTGGCCACAACTAGCAGAGGTTGTCCTGGAAAAGCTGTCCTGCCCGGCCAGTAGTGTGGTGTTTAGTGTGGCGGGGGCTATAGTTACACTAAGGAGAACTCGCCTGTCCACCCAAAGTGTGGAGAGACTGACCTCTGTCAAGATGAATCAGGCGTGGGTCAGCCAAGATTTCCACCCACCAATTCCTGATGCATTAGACTAGATCATCCATGGTGCCACACCAACACTTTGAGAAAAGATACAGTTTTTTTCTGGCTACCTGCCTCAGCTACTACTCTGATGCTGCCACCCGCCTGATGCCACACATCTGATGCCAAGTGCGCCTTCTCTTCGTCAGCGGGTACTGTTATTGCCACCCACCGCCCCACTCTGTCACCGGGTAACTTTGTGGTCTCCTGATTCAGCTGCTCCTGACATCTTCACACTATGTCACCTTGCCACTCTGTGGCATCCTGATGCTGCTGCTGCTGCTGCCATTTTCACACTATGTCACCTTGCCACTATGAGGTCTCATGATGCTGCTGCCATATCCACACTGTCACCTTGCCACTCTGTGGGATCCTGATTCTGCTGCTGCCATCTCCACACTGTCACCTTGCCAGTCGGTGGCATCCTGATTATGTTGTTGCTGCCATCTCCACACTATGTCACCTTGCCACTCTGTGGTATCCTGATGATGATGCTGCCATTTCCACACTATGTCACCTTGCCACTCTGTGGTAGCCTCCTGATGCTGCTGCTTCCGCCACCTCCACACTCTGTCATTGGGTCACTCTGTGGTCTCCTCATGCTGCCACCACCTCCAGACTCGGTCATTGTGCCATTTGGTGGCCTCCTCATACTGCTGCCAACTCCAGACTTGGTCACTGCAACTCGGTGGCCTCCTCATACTGCTGCCACCTCCAGACTCTGTCATTGTGCCAATTGGTGGCCTTCTCCTGATGCTGCTGCCGCCACCTCCAGACTGTTATTGTGCCACTCGGTGGCCTCCTTATACTGATTCCACTCCAGACTCTGTCATTGGGTCACTCTGTGGTTTCCTCATGCTGCTTCCACCTTACCACTATGTCATAGGTCCACTCTGTGGACTTCTCATGCTGTTCTCACCCTCCCCACTTCATGACTGGGCCACTATTTTGCCTTTCGGCCTGGCTGACATCATCATTTATTTGACCTTTCTTCTTATCTGTCAGAAGGAAGGAAAAATGAGACTCACAACGGATCCTGTCTGTGTAGCAGCTATAAGGCCTGTATGGTCAGAATTGTCTTATGATTTGGTAGCCAAAAGCAGGAGTGGGCACAAAACACAGAAGACATGCAAATATTCCGTTCACGTGTCATCTCTGTTCTAGATCCACTCCTGTTTTTGTTTTTTTTGGCATTAGCAATACTGATGGATTATTGAGCAAATGCTGACAAAGTGAAGGCGTATGCTCCACAGTCAGGATCCGTTTTTTGTGGGCTATTGTTCTGACGGATCAGAGGAAGGGTAAATTAATCAGTGACTTTAACACAATCTTACTGCTGACACCCTCTCCACTCTGTCCGGTGGGTTCTACTTGTATACGCATTTAATAGAACAGGTTCTGTAGACATCTATGTGGAATCAGTTGACGACAGTGTAAAAGGAGTGCGCTTCTTGGCTGAGTTTATACTTGAGTTATTTGGGCAGTTTTGGCCCCTTGACTGCCAAAATAAGTGAAGTGTGCAGTGATTCTAAGAGCGACGCCTGTCATCTGCATGTTATACGGACTCACAATATTATTTCACTACCAAAGCAGACTCCCTATGTGTGTTAGTGCAAGGCACAGTGTTCCACACCACTATAAAGGCTCTCAGCAGCCAGGAAATAGCTGTTTTTTTAATGTAATTTGCCACATATATATTTGGATCGAACCCTATTTTTCACGAGAAATTTGGCAAGCCGGCGAATCAAATTTATTTTTAAATTTGCTCATCTCTAATGAGTAGTTTCATTTAACGGTTATTGGGGTGTCCCCCTTTTTTGATAGATATGCAGATTTCTTATGCCTTGATTCTCAAATTGGGGTGAAAAAGCTGTGTAATTTAAAAGTTATTGCAATGCCCACCTTGTTAAATAGATAAGCAACTCCATTAGTCCTTGATTCTTAAATTGTGATGAATAAGCTGTCTATTTTTACTGTTATTGTGGTGCTGATCTTTTTTCTTAGATAAGCAATCCCATTAGGCCTTGATTCTAAAATTGGGGTCAATAAGATATCTAATACTACTTATACTGGAATGTCCATACAGGGAGTGCAGAATTATTAGGCAAGTTGTATTTTTGAGGATTAATTTTATTATTGAACAACAACCATGTTCTCAATGAACCCAAAAAACTCATTAATATCAAAGCTGAATATTTTTGGAAGTAGTTTTTAGTTTGTTTTTAGTTTTAGCTATTTTAGGGGGATATCTGTGTGTGCAGGTGACTATTACTGTGCATAATTATTAGGCAACTTAACAAAAAACAAATATATACCCATTTCAATTATTTATTTTTACCAGTGAAACCAATATAACATCTCAACATTCACAAATATACATTTCTGACATTCAAAAACAAAACAAAAACAAATCAGTGACCAATATAGCCACCTTTCTTTGCAAGGACACTCAAAAGCCTGCCATCCATGGATTCTGTCAGTGTTTTGATCTGTTCACCATCAACATTGCGTGCAGCAGCAACCACAGCCTCCCAGACACTGTTCAGAGAGGTGTACTGTTTTCCCTCCTTGTAAATCTCACATTTGATGATGGACCACAGGTTCTCAATGGGGTTCAGATCAGGTGAACAAGGAGGCCATGTCATTAGATTTTCTTCTTTTATACCCTTTCTTGCCAGCCACGCTGTGGAGTACTTGGACGCGTGTGATGGAGCATTGTCCTGCATGAAAATCATGTTTTTCTTGAAGGATGCAGACTTCTTCCTGTACCACTGCTTGAAGAAGGTGTCTTCCAGAAACTGGCAGTAGGACTGAGAGTTGAGCTTGACTCCATCCTCAACCCGAAAAGGCCCCACAAGCTCATCTTTGATGAAACCAGCCCAAACCAGTACTCCACCTCCACCTTGCTGGCATCTGAGTCGGACTGGAGCTCTCTGCCCTTTACCAATCCAGCCACGGGCCCATCCATCTGGCCCATCAAGACTCACTCTCATTTCATCAGTCCATAAAACCTTAGAAAAATCAGTCTTGAGATATTTCTTGGCCCAGTCTTGACGTTTCAGCTTGTGTGTCTTGTGCAGTGGTGGTCGTCTTTCAGCCTTTCTTACCTTGGCCATGTCTCTGAGTATTGCACACCTTGTGCTTTTGGGCACTCCAGTGATGTTGCAGCTCTGAAATATGGCCAAACTGGTGGCAAGTGGCATCTTGGCAGCTGCACGCTTGACTTTTCTCAGTTCATGGGCAGTTATTTTGCACCTTGGTTTTTCCACACGCTTCTTGCGACCCTGTTGACTATTTTGAATGAAACGCTTGATTGTTCGATGATCACGCTTCAGAAGCTTTGCAATTTTTTGCAATATAGGGTGTTGATGTCATTAGACCACACCCCTTCTCATTACAGAGATGCACATCACCTAATATGCTTAATTGGTAGTAGGCTTTCGAGCCTATACAGCTTGGAGTAAGACAACATGCATAAAGAGGATGATGTGGTCAAAATACTCATTTGCCTAATAATTCTGCACGCAGTGTATTGACATTAAATAACTTATTTTACATATAAAGTTACTGTTACTCTACAGTAAGTCCAACAGACAGGTGCCAGGGTCCTCAGAGGGAGTGGGTGGTGGCAGAAATGTTGCTGGAGCCAGCAGAGGTAGCAGCAGAAGAAGGGTGGGGTGTTAACAGAAGCCGCAGCACCAGGCCACAGCTGTCATTGTCATCAAGCGGTCATGTTTTAACCAGCAATCCATATGTCTTTGAATGGTTGACTCAGTCTTCAACATCATCTCAACTGAAAGCAGACACCCACAACCAGGAGTCGGTGGGTTCCTCAGACACCAGACTTTGTTGGCATGGCCCAGGAACAAGCTCTGTGACCTCACCTGTCCTGAACCTGCCTCTTTCCATTGCTGCTCCTTCTGCCAGGCAAGTAATGTATGCCACCGCCTCTGCTCTGCTTTTCAGTGAGGATGAGCTTATTGAGGACAGCCAGCATCTACTACCCAGCCCAGATTTGGAGAAGAGGTCCGTTGATTTCTCATGTAGGCGTGAAAGTAGTGACGATGAGGGTTGCATGGAAGCAGGTGTTTCGAGCTATCGGGGACACGGCCATGAGACTGTTGAGGGTGACATAAGTGAGGGCCAGACAGTACTGGATGATGATGTAACCGATCGCACATGGCAGTCGGCACACAGTGGTTTGGGTAAAATGCCATATTCGTTGGTGAATTTTTCATCAACTCACTGCCGGACATCAGCATGACTGTGTGTAGGATCTGTGGGCAGAAGGTGAAGTGCGGCCAGGGTACCAATGTTGGCACCATGGCCCTGCATCAACACATGTAGCGTCACCATAAAGTGGCCTGGGAAAACCATGGCTATAAGGTACTGATACAGCCTGATGGAACAATCGCTGCATCACCCAACGGCCTGCACCTCTTCTCCAGCAGTCAGGGCTCCTCCACCTCTGCAGAAGGAAGATGTTGTTCCTTCCCTTCATCTACTGGTCCTGACGCTTCTCCTTCTCCTACTCATCGAGTGTTTCTCCAGCAATCGATCACCGAAGCAATAGTAAAAAGGTAACAGTATGTGTGCACTCATCCAATGGCTCAGAAGATGAACGTGCTCCTGGTAAAGTTGCTGGTACTACAGTTCCTTCCTTTCAATGTGGTTGACTCTGCAATTTTCAAAGAACTGATGGCTGGTGCCGAGCCAAGGTGAAGTGTCCCAAGCCATCCTTACTTCTCTAAAAAAGCTGTACCAGCCCTGCACATGTATGCTGAGCAGAAGCTGGGCCAGCCCTTAAGCCTGTCAGTGTCCGATACAGTTCACGGCAGCGCCAACCTGTGGCACTATAACTATGGTCAAGCACAATATATGACCTTTACAGCCCACTGGGTAAATGTGGTTCCTGCCCAGGCACACCAGCAACTTGGCCAGGTGATGGCAATGCCACCTCTGTGTTTTCGGTGCCAATGTCCTCTTCTGCCTCATCATCGTCCACCTTGCTCCCAGCCTCCACTGTAGGCACAGTTCAAAGTGGTCCTCCAGCATACTACTGGGGCAGAGCATTACAGTGTCACGCTGTTCCACACCTGGCCAGCCTGGGTAAATGGAGTCACACCGGGGAGGAACTGCTCCGTGTCCTTCACCAGGAAATTGAATCCTGGCTGTCTCCTCGACAACTGAAGATCTGAACCATAGTCACCAATAACGGGACGAACACTCTTTTGGCGTTGTGTCAAGGAGTGCTGGCCCATTTACCCTGCATGGCGAACGTCTTTAATGTGGTTGGAACCTGGTTCCTGAAGTCTTTGACAAAGCTGTGAGACATCTTGAAAATGGCCAGGAAACTGTTCATGCACTTCTTGCCACTCTTACTGTGCAAAACACACCCTCCTTGACCTGCAAAGGCAGAATGGTTTTCCTCAACATCACATTATTCGCAACGTTTCCACACATTGGAACTCGTGGCCAGGGGACAGGAGACATGGCGTCTAAATCTCACAGTCACCTGAGCCCTGTGGGGGCTGAACTGGTGAAGGAGGATGAGGATGAAGAGGAGGATATAAATGCCAAGGAATTTTATACAGAATTAGGTGGTTTATCTGTCCAAGTTATAGGAGAGGAGCAGGAGGAGCTGGAGAGTGATGAGGAAGACAACACAGATGACCCCTTTAGACCGAGGCAGTATGCAGTGGAGATGAAAGCAGGGAATCCCTCCAATTCCCTTGTGTAAATGGCCAGATGCATTCCGTGTTGCTTGCGTAGTGACAGCTGCATTATCACCATTCAGCAGTAATGTTCTGACTGCAGTGTGCTGCCACACCAGAACATTGTGAAAAATGGCCTGTTACTTTTGATCACATGCTGCTGCCACTATTCTGATGCTGCAGCCCGCCGGATGCCACATGCCTGCTGCCTCTGCTGCCTCTGCTGCCATCTTCTCCTAATGCCACCATCTTGTGCTGTTACTGCCACTGCTGTTCACGCCCTCACCAATCTATGACTAGGCAACTATATTGAGTCCTCATGCTGTTGCTACCCTCGCCACACTGTGACTAGGCCACTGTGTTGACTCCTCACGCTGTTGCCATCCTCACCACTCTGTGACTGGGCCACTGTGTTGACTCATCATGCTGTTGCCACCCTTACCAATCTGTGACAGGCCACTGTGATGACTCCTCATGCTGTTCACATCCTCACCACTCTGACTGGGCCACTATTGTGACTGTTCATGCTGTTGCCACCATCACCCTGGCCTTGTTTACATCACAGTTAATTTTACCATTCTTCTGATGCATCAGAAGAACCGAAAATTAAAAACACAATGGATCCTATCTTTGGAGCATCCATAAGGCCTCAATCACATGGTCAGTTTCTTTCATCAGGATTTGATCATGATTTGGAAGCCAAAAGTAAGTCCAAAACACACGAGACATGCAAATATTTCCATGACATTTCATCTGTGTTTTGGACCCACTCCTGCTTTTGCTTTACAAATACTGATCAAATACTGACCGTGTAAAGGCGAATCCTCAAAATACAGATCCTTTTTTTTTTTTTTTTTTTTTTTAGCTGTTCCTCTGATGGTACAGTAGAAGGGAAAAATAAACACCAATGTCAACACAACCGTACTGATGATACCCTTCCCACTGTCATGGGGCCACTACTTGAATCACTCACTAACCTAATACGTTATCTATCACTTAATGTGGACACTCCACAAACAGTGAAATGAGCTCTTTCACATTATAGTAGAAATCATTGGCTAACATAATAGGGTATCTATCAATCAATATAGACAGAGCAGACAGTGTAAAATGAGACAGCTCTTTCCCACTATATTAGAATATTTTGCCACTGCACAGTTAGGTAAATTAGACCTGATGCTAACATTAGCCTTTAAGGATGAGTTGACACTTCAGTTATTTGGTCAGTTAATTCCAGCAATTACTATATGGTAAGCCAAAATCAGAAGACAATTCTACTCTCAAATAAAGTATCATGAAAAGATCTGTTTTTGACCCGTAACTGACCAAATAAGTGAAACGTGAACTGAGTCTAATAGTGATGCACAGTCATTCTACAGCTAATAGAAGTGATTCCAAAGCATGTGTTTGTACTTCAACAACATCGCTTAAAAGAACCTTTTGTTTTCTCCACTACTTCTTGGCACTGCCTCAATCATACCTTTCTTTTGTTCCACTAAAGAGTCATTGAGACACAGCTCCTGCATGGAGCGCATTGTCTTTTTTATTTCCTTTACTGTATGCTTTTCTTTTGGTTTAGTTAGGGATAAATTAGGACAATGATGTGCACGTCCATATACTGTATATGACCTGCCTATCACAGTAACTGTTTCACTACTAGAAAGAACTAGCTATACATGTTGTTGTAATGCACAATGATTTACACTAAGATACACTATCCCTACAGTTTAACTGCAGCCAGGGATATAACCGATTTAATGCGCTACTTGACAAATTAATTTGGAACAAAGCTAATTTCTTGGAGAAATTCTGCAAAGTATCTGAATCGAAGTTTTCAAAACTTCGCTCAACTCTAACTAGAATGAAAAGGGCAATCATCAACTTTACATATTGACTGTTTCTTTTAGGACTGCATTTTTGAGGATGCTAAAGTTCTTTGTAAATAACTATAACTGTAAGTGTCCATTGTCTCGATCTGAAATCAAAATTAGAAAAAGTAAAGATCTTATGTGTCTCCATGCTTACAAATGAAACACAAAGTCTGTGTTAGCTTACAGTCATGTGCTGAGCTCAATTCACACTACATCAAAAAATCTCCTGTCAAATATGCCTGAGAAAATTTAATACACAAACTTGTGCCAACAAGGTAACTTTATGTCTGATCAGTAAATAGTTGGATCCTGTAGACCTGAATTGTGTTTCAAAGCATTGCTGCAATATCCTCTTTGTTTTTAACACATTGTTACACAAAAATAATTGTATGCATATTATACTTTATTTGAATATTGGTCAATGTCAGACATATGAAACCTATAGGCATACAGCTGTATACATTTGGGTATGTTAAACAGTCCCACCATATGTAACAGCTAAAGGTATTGTTGGCCGTCATTCCTTCCATTCACTCTCTCTTATTTTCAGAAAATTAGCAATTAGGTTAGCAAATTAGATTTATTTCAACAGCAGTTTGTATATTTTTTTAATTTTAGATGATCTCACATCATGTTTTGACAACAGGTGGTGCAGGTCCTAGTCTGCAGTGGCGTATTTTGGGGTCAATGCATTAAGGCTAGGGCTACACGACAACATGTGTCGCTCGACACATTAGGTACAACTACACTGCAACATGTGTTGCGTGACATTGATGTCTCACCAATGTCACTCAGCAATTTTTACAATGATAGTCTATGGTGTCGACAGTCACAGAAGAATGCATCTTGAATTAATTTTTTGCTACTGTCGTGTCGCAGCATGTCGCATGTCGCAGTGCGACACCTTACACTATCATTATAAAAATTGTCATGCGACACATGTCATTGTGTAGCCCTAGCCTACTGCTCTGGCAATGAATTAGAAGCAGATCAGGTGCAGTCTACAGTCGTGGCCAAAAGTTTTGAGAATTACATAAATATTGGAAATTGGAAAAGTTGCTGCTTAAGTTTTTATAATAGCAATTTGCATATACTCCAGAATGTTATGAAGAGTGATAAGATGAATTGCATAGTCCTTCTTTGCCATGAAAATTAACTTAATCCCCAAAAAAACTTTCCACTGCATTTCATTGCTGTCATTAAAGGACCTGCTGAAATCATTTCAGTAATCGTCTTGTTAACTCAGGTGAGAATGTTGACAAGCACAAGGCTGGAGATCATTATGTCAGGCTGATTGGGTTAAAATGGCAGACTTGACATGTTAAAAGGAGGGTGATGCTTGAAATCATTGTTCATCCATTGTTAACCATGGTGACCTGCAAAGAAACGCGTGCAGCCATCATTGCGTTGCATAAAAATGGCTTCACAGGCAAGGATATTGTGGCTACTAATATTGCACCTCAATCAACAATTTATAGGATCATCAAGAACTTCAAGGAAAGAGGTTCAATTCTTGTCAAGAAGGCTTCAGGGCGTCCAAGAAAGTCTAGCAAGTGCCAGGATTGTCTCCTAAAGAGGATTTAGCTGCGGGATCGGAGTGCCACCAGTGCAGAGCTTGCTCAGGAATGGCAGCAGGCAGGTGTGAGCGCATCTGCACGCACAGTGAGGCGAAGACTTTTGGAAGATGGCCATTTGTCAAGAAGGGCAGCAAAGAAGCCCCTTCTCTCCAAAAAAAACATCAGGGACAGATTGATCTTCTGCAGAAAGTATGGTGAATGGACTGCTGAGGACTGGGGCAAAGTCATATTCTCCGATGAAGCCTCTTTCCGATTGTTTGGGGCATCTGGAAAAAGGCTTGTCCGGAGAAGAAAAGATGAGCGCTACCATCAGTCCTGTGTCATGCCAACAGTAAAGCATCCTGAGACCATTCATGTGTGGGGTTGCTTCTCATCCAAGGGAGTGGGCTCACTCACAATTTTGCCCAAAAACACAGCCATATATAAAGAATGGTACCAAAACACCCTCCAACAGCAACTTCTTCCAACATTCCAACAACAGTTTGGTGAAGAACAATGCATTTTCCAGCACGATCGAGCACCGTGCCATAAGGCAAAAGTGATAACTAAGTTGCTCGGGGAAGCAAAACGTTGACATTTTGGGTCCATGGCCTAGAAACTCCCCAGATCTTAATCCCATTGAGAACTTGTGGTCAATCCTCAAGAGGCAGATGGACAAACAAAAACCCACTAATTCTGACAAACTCCAAGAAGTGATTATGAAAGAATGGGTTGCTATCAGTCAGGAATTGGCCCAGAAGTTGATTGAGAGCATGCCCAGTCAAATTGCAGCGGTCCTGAAAAAGAAGGGCCAACACTGCAAATACTGCCTCTTTGCATAAATGTCATGTAATTGTCGATAAAAGCCTTTGAAACGTATGAAGTGCGTGTAATTATATTTCACTACATCACAGAAACAACTGAAACAAAGATCTAAAAGCAGTTTAGCAGCAAACTTTGTAAAAACTAATATTTTTGTCATTCTCAAAACTTTTGGCCACGACTGTACATAAAGCTCAGTGAGTGTAGAGATCAGCTGTCTCTGCTATTTTCACTAGTAACCGGGGATCCTACGGATGCCCCAGTTGCAGTGGAAAAATTACCTCTTGGGAAACATATTATAATTATATACAAAAAAAAGAATATATGCACATAACTAAAAAAATAAAAACTCCCCTATACCAACCCAAACTGTCATCATAGCCAGGTATCAATATGACTGACACAAATTATGAAACCCATTTTTATAATTTATTTTGAGGCTAATTTGTGAATGTAATAAATGGAAGAAATAACAATCGAATAAAAATAGAATTATAATTTAATACAAAAAATAATAACTTAAATAAAATTGTTTTGATTATTCCCAATAAAACTAAAAATCAAAAAAGAATGTATTTAAAAAAAAAAGCTTTCAATAGTCCTATGGATCATGAAAAAAAATAACAAAAATTATTTGGGGAGCTCAAAAGATAAGAAGATAATGCTGTTAAACCATCATGTGCACAGTGTTTCAAAGAAAGTGATAAATCATTAAGGCCCTGTCTGGTTTAGTCATTAAAGGTAACCTGTCACCATTAGTGTTGAGTGAATCGAAGTTCATGAAGTCGACTTTGATCCGAATTTCAGGAAAAAATTGAAAAGTCGAATTTCCTTGTGCTTCGTGGTAACGGATCGATTTGCCCTGAAATGGCATTACAAAATAATAATACCTCATTCATTTCAGCGTGAATAGTCAGCAATGGCACATCTTTCTTGAAGATTGAAGAAATCTTGCGTGTAGTGATATTTTGCACTGGAATTTCAAGCAAGATGGCCATGGTGGCCTCTTCACGATCACATGGATGAGGTAAGTACAATTTAATTATTATTATTTTTTTATTGCAAACACTAAAATTCTTTAATATGGATCTCAGGTGCCTTGATTAGTAATGAACGCGTCATATGAGGGGTTCTTATTGGGGCAATCGCCGTTCCCTGTCATTGAATCCAATATTTACAAAGCAATGCATTTCGTGACGAAGTAATTTGTCAAAAAGCTCTTTTTTTTTTGTAAAATACGGCGAAGCAGCCAAATGGAATTTTAGAGAACTTCACTCATCTCTAGTCACCATAAAAATGCTAAATAAACTACAGGCAACATATTATAGAGCAGGAGGAGCTGAGCAGATTGATAAAGAATTTTGTGGGAAAATATTCAATAAAACACATTGGACATGGCATCTGAACTGAAGGCAGCATGTAATAGAGCAGGAGGAACTTAGTCTAATATAGTTTTATGGGAAAAGATTCTGTATAATTTGTAATTTATAAATTTATTTCTATGCTCATTTTGGACTTGAAGTCAGGAGGAGCTTATATGAGTGACTGAATGCTTACATAGTATACACAGTGATAGAGTGAAAGCCTGTCAATTACTGAATAGGACCACCTCCTTGACTTCAAGCCCAGAATGAGCATGGACATAAATAACTAAATTACAATGATATATCAATTTGCTCAGCTAATCCTGCGCTGTAACATGGTATATTCAGCTCAGACACCATGTTAAACATGAAATGTTCCCATAAAGAGGTTAAAAATTTTAGAAGTATACAAAAAATTTAACCTATTAACCTTTTAAATAATACTGTCCGATATCCCCTTTCAACAAAAATATTTTTCCTTAAAATGTTGTATGGGATTAGAAAAAATTCTGTAACAGTGTCACTCTTATCCAAGACCTGTGACAATTGTTGCAGCTAAAAGTGGCACTGTGCCTTTAACAAACTTTTCTATTAATAAGTAGTACAGTGTGTGTAGACGAGGAATAATTATTTCTGGTCATGATATCACTTGTAGCTGCAATTTTTAACAGTTTTCCTCTGTGCTTGTTGAATATAAATATACGCTTTTTTTCTCAGACATGTTGGGCAGATACCAGCTACTATCCACTGCACACACAGAAAATAGAGGAGAATCTGCTTCTTAACGGTCTCATAGTCACTCAGAAGCAGCCTTATGATAATGGAGGACATTACAAAGAAGTACTGACTTTTCTGTGTTAAACCCCCTCAAAAAACAAGGGGCCACTCCCTATGCCTGGAGAAAAAAAAAATCTGTGATAAGACGCAAAAAGCATTCTTTATTGTAAGGGCTGTGAATCTCTGGAATAGCCTGCCACAGGAGTTGGTCATAGCAAATGCAGTAAATGGCTTCAAAAAAAGTTTAGAAGAATTTTTAATTCAAACTTGCAGGATGACAGGCCGAACTGGATGGACAAATGTCTTTTTTCGGCCTTATGTTCTATGTTACTATGTTAAAATAACATTGAGGCTTATGAGAATGCATAGAAATCTTGTTCTACACACCCTTTCCCTTTGGCCAAACCCCTTTTTAAAAGGAAGATGGACATTGATGTAGGCATTTGTTCCGTGGATCGATATATAGCAGGATTACAGGTTAGACTTGATGGACTTTTGTTTTTTTGCAACCTTAACAACTATGTAAATATGTAACTTTTCACACTGATAAAACATATTTCAGAGCATCTTGTGATCATGTGAAAAATTAATGACCATTTAAGCAAAATAGCAATAGGACAGCTCATACAGTACTTGGGATGTTTCAGGAAAAATATATTTTCCAAAAAATGTCATGGTCCCTCAGGTGACTGATGTCAGGAAATCAAGGAGATTGGCTGAGCCTGGAGGAATCTAACAGCCTCCTTGATTTCTCTTGATTCAGTGTTGATAGGGTTAATGACCACTTCCCTTTTCTCTGCTGTTTCTCAGTGGTCATCACTTCTACCCTTTATAGTCTCACCCCACCCTTCTGACTATGCGGTTGATAGCTTCATTTAGGTTTGGCTGAGCTGGGGTGAGATCCTCTCTGGTGTCCCTGTTCTTCCATCTCTACAGAAGTTAAGTGTTGCGTTTGTTTGTATTTGTTATATTCCTTGTTGTTGTATCTGGGCCTGAGACAGACACTTCCATTCATCCATCTGGGGAGGAATGGGTTGTCTCTGGTCCTATACTTATTCCAGGGCCTTATAGGGAAATCAGGGCCTAGGTATACTGCTTATGAATATTTCTACCTTCAAGGTTTATTCATATTGATAGGTAGAGAAATATTTAGGTTACAACATTGCTACAAAAATACGCAAACCCAGTGTAGAGCAACCTATAATGATCCCCTAAAAAATGTCAACTCACTGGAAACAGATAAACCTACAGCAAAACAAAGGAGTCCTTAGACAGCAATATATACAAAAATAAAAGCGGGAGGTATCACACATTTGTGTGTATCTTGTTATCTCGATGCTTTTACATTTATGTATTCAATAAAATGTATTTTTATTTATTTATATATTGCTGTCTAAAGACTCCTTTGTTTCACTGTATGTTTATCATATTGATAGGTAGTCAGGGCCCGGATTAGGGTTTTTTAGAAGGTGACCTGTTTCTTCCCTAGTTTCCAGGCCCAGTTACTGTTCCCCTTCCCTCGTGTGTTCAGTGTGGAGTTCCCCCCTTCCCCACACTGATCGTGACATACAACCCATTTAACTTGCTTTATGTAAAATTATATCATACCTGGTCTCCACAACATTGAGTCTTTAAAATACACCAAATAAACTGTTACAGAAATTAGCAGAATTAGCAGACTAAAGATATTGTGCCACTTTATTAAATGTTATGCATATGACTAGCTATAATTGCATTTTAAGTACATAAATATATGTAGCAAGTTTTGGAGAACCATCCTAAGGCATAGAAAACCACTTACATTTCTTTGGTTATTATGTTAAAAAAAAACACACACACAACCACACTGAAAAGCTTTTTTATGAACTACAAATTGACACACTCATGGCAGAACAAATAGGATAGTAATAGTACTCAAGGTCAGACTAAAATACAATTTATTAGCTTCAATCTCTTACAAAGTTACTTACAGTTATATTTCAAGTAAATGCTGCTTTTAACTGACCAGGAAACAGGAACACTCCAAATGCTATAATGTGACATAAATTATTTTATCAAAGAAAATGACTGCTTCCTAATGCCCCCCGACTTTAGAAATATAACATCTCATTTATTGTTTTTTTCATCATTTAACTAGTATGCTTCATATTCCAGAAAAGACAAAAATATATTATACACTGTAAAGCTGAAGAAAATAAGGAAGGCTAGAATGTTATTTTGAATTGCAAAAAATGAATCGCAGAATAAAATAGACTCATTGTTATAAAATAGCACTGAACTTTCTTACTGAAAAACACTTGTCCTCACTTGTCCTCACTTATATTATGGCGCTGGTGCTGTATGGGGTGATTTTATGATGCTGGGTGATTTTATGGTGTGCTACCACTGTACAATGAGCTCTGAAAGGATTATTTTATACTTTGCTGGTTTGCCTAATGACCACTGAAAGGGAGTATTTTATACTTTTACAGTTTTGATACTTTGCTGGCTTGTCTTTAGGCATCATATAGAATGCCTAGGATATATGTGAAATATTAAGTGACTAGTAGAGTTGAGCGGACACCTGGATATTCGGGTTCGACGGGTTCGGCCGAACTTCACAAAAAAGTTTGAGTTCAGTACCCGAACTTGACCCCGAACCCGAACTCCGTTGGAGTCAATGGGGACCTGAACTTTTGAGCACTAATATGGCTGTAAAAAAGTCATGGAAGGGCTAGAGGGCTGCAAATGGCAGCAAAATGTGGTTAAGAGCATGGCAAGTGCTCTACAAACAAATGTGGGTAGTGAAATGACTTCAAATAACATAAAATACGTAAGAATTAAAAATAATAATCTTGATCTTAGAGGACGACGTCCATATAGAGTAGGAGGTTGAGGAGGTGGTGGATGTGGCGGTGTAGGTGGAAGCGGTGGTGGAGGAGGAGGAGGTAGCCAACACTGGTTTTTGGTTAAATTTAATTTTTTTTGTTTAAATTAGGGTACACCCCAAAACATTGGGAAATATAACCTGTTATAACCCCCTCCAGCCGTGCTAAACAAACGTTCAGACAATACACTGGCTGCAGGGCAGGCCAGCACCTCCAAGGTGTAAAGTTGAAGGGGGCTGACCCCTGTCAGTCAGTTCGTGTAAGTGTGTGCACACATACTGCTCCACCATGTCGCACGTCCCTGTGATGTTCACAATCCAATTGGATATCTGCTCTATCAACTTTCGATTGTTCTTTTCTGCGCCTATCATGTTGATTACGGTTAGCGGCGAATCAAGGTTCCACGCCGGAGAGGGAGTGTGAGAAAGGGAGACCACATTCAAGGGAGGTCAATGGCTGCAATGTGATCAAGCTGAAATGTGCGACAAATTATTAAAGCAGAAGGATCGAATGAAAAGGCCAATTAAAGACGAATTTTAGAAATGTAAGTCCCTGTCACCTATGCAGAGCAGGGGTTTTTCATCGCCAGAAATGGGTTAATGTCACCCACCAATGGAACAGATGATTTTTTAATATTTCGGTCCCTGTCACCTATGCAGAGCAGGGGTTTATTTAAGACAAAAATGGTAAAATGTCACCCAAGAATGTAACAGAAAAAATATTGAAATTTATGAACCTGTCTACTAGGTAGAGCATGGGTATATTGCAGCCAAAAAATGGTGAATGTCACCCGAAAATGTAACAGACAAATTAGTGAAATTTGATTGCCTGTCTACCAGGTAGAGCAGGGGTATATCACAGCCAAAAATTGGAGAATTTCACCTGAAAATGTAACAGACAAATTAGTAAAATGACATAAAATAAAATAAGTAAAAATTTTAAAAAATAATCTTGATGTATGAGGTGAAGGTCCATATGGAGTAAGAGGTTGAGGAGGCGGTGGAAGTAGCGGTGTACGTGGAAGCGGTGGTGGAGGACAAGGTAGCCAACACTGGTTTTTGGTTTTATTTATTTTTATTTTTTTATTAGGGTACACCCCAAAAGAGTGGGAAATATCAAAAATACAACAATGAGCAATTGCGCTGTAGTATAACAATGGATGGGTAAGGCAGATATACATGTCTATTTTGTACGAGGTACGGACAAGTCCTGTGGGATCCATGCCTGGTTCATTTTAATGAATGTGAGCTTGTCCACATTGGCTGTGGACAGACGGCTGCGCTGGGTCTGTGATAACGCCCCCTGCCGTGCTAAACACACGTTCAGATAATACACTGGCTGCAGTGCAGGCCAGCACCTCCAAGGCATAAAGGGCAAACTCAGGCCATGTGCCCAATTTGGAGACCCAGAAGTTGAAGGGGACAGACCCGTCATTCAGTAAGTGTAGGCGTGTGCACACATACTGCTCCACCATGTTGGTGAAATGCTGCCTCCTGCTAAGACGTTCCATAACAGCTGGTGGTGCTGGTTGCTGTGGTGTGCTGACAAAACATTTCCACATTTCGCCCATGCTAACCCTGCCTTCTGAGGTGCTGGTGGTTTCTATATCGATTTTTTTTCGCGAATATCGGCACTTCGCTAATTCGAGAATATTTCCAATATAGTGATATAAATTCGATATTTCGAATATTCATTTTTTTTAATTTTTTTTATTGTTATATTTTTTTCTTTCCCACTTCCTTAAAGTTGTTCTTACCTGTCCTTTGGATTCCTGGCTTCCTGGCTGCTCCAGTCAGTGCCCGTTGCCGCTTCTGCCGACTTCCGTGCTCATGGAGCGTCCCCATCACCATGGGAACGTCTCCATATACTAGAATGTACTGTCGGATTTGAGAATTACGTGAAAAATCGCAATTCGATTATTTCAAGTTATAATAATCGAATTTCGATTTTAACTTAGCACTGCTATATTTAATTCTAGCCTAATAAGGAATATACCAGTGCTAAGTTAAAATCGAAATTCGATTATTATAACTTGAATTAATCGAATTGGGATTTCAACTTGGACCTGGTTTACTATGGTTGGCTTGGTAGAATTAGCGAATATGACGAATGTATTCGTCATATTCCACAAAACGAATATAACGAATGTATTCGTCATATTCCACAAAACGAAGATAACGAAGTATTCTGCATCTTCGTTTTAGCTACCTATTCATCAACTTCGCTAATTCTAGCAATCATATAGGAAAGTTTACTATAGAGACAGATAAGTTTAATTCGCTATGCGATTATATGACTGCTTTTAAAAAAAAAAAAAATAGAATAATTATAATACCTGATAATTATTATAATTATTCTATTTATAAAAAAAAGCAAAGTAATATAATCGCATAGCGAATTAAACTTAGCTGTCTCTATAGTAAACTTTCCTATATGATTGCTAGAATTAGCGAAGTTGATGAATAGGTAGCTCAAACGAAGATGCAGAATACTTCGTTATCTTCGTTTTGTGGAATATGACGAATACATTCGTTATATTCGTTTTGTGGAATATGACGAATACATTCGTCATATTCGCTAATTCTACCAAGCCAACCATAGTAAACCAGGTCCAAGTTGAAATCGCAATTCGATTAATTCAAGTTATAATAATCGAATTTCGATTTTAACTTAGCACTGCTATATTTAATTCTAGCCTAATAAGGAATATAGCAGTGCTAAGTTAAAATCGAAATTCGATTATTATAACTTGAAATAATCGAATTGCGATTTTTCACGTAATTCTCAAATCCGACAGTACATTCTAGTATATGGAGACGTTCCCATGGTGATGGGGACGCTCCATGAGCACGGAAGTCGGCAGAAGCGGCAACGGGCACTGACTGGAGCAGCCAGGAAGCCAGGAATCCAAAGGACAGGTAAGATCAACTTTAGTGATGTGGGAAAGAAAAAAATATAACAATAAAAAAATAAAAAAAATAAATTCAAGTTATAATAATCGAATTTCGATTTTAACTTAGCACTGCTATATTCCATATTAAGCTAGAATTAACGAATATGGAATATAGCAGTGCTAAGTTAAAATCGAAATTCGATTATTATAACTTGAATTAATCGTATTGCTATTTCAATAGGAGAGTAGCCTTTAAGTTAAAATCGCAATACGCGATTATTTAAATCGCATATTAATCGCGATAACAAGAATAATGACGAATATTCGATTTCGACGAACATAAAACGAATATTCTATCGAATATTCGCGAATTTCGTCGAAATCTAATATGGCACCTGCCGCTCATCACTAGTGGTTTCCCAGCTGCATTGGCGACCTCTTCCTCCTCCTTTGCCTTGTTCTTCCATTGTGCCCCCACTGTAAGGTGGGAATGCCACCAGCAGTGCTTCTACCAGCGTGCGCTTGTACTCGCACTTCTTAGGCCTCGTTCACATCGCCGTTTCTCCATGCAGGACTTTCATCTCCGCTCAAAAATCATGTTCTGAGTGGACACCGAACGGACCCTATTATAGTCTATGGGTTCTTTAGGCTCAGTTATCAGCAGAATCCATCCTTTTCGTTCTGCTGCTCCTCAACGGAGCATGAGAACTGAAAGGAGATACGGTGATGTGAACGAGGCCTTACGATCATGCTCCAGTGAAGGAATTAAGGACGGTATGTTGTCCTTGTAACGGGGATCCAGCAGCGTGGCCACCAAGTAATCAGCACAAGTTGGAAGGTGGGCAACTCGGCGGTCGTTGCAGAGACACTGCAGCATGTAATTGCTCATGTATGCCAGGCTGCCCAGAGGCAACGAAAAGCTGTCCTCTGTTGGAGGTGTATGGTCAGTGTCCTCTGTATCCCCCCAGCCATGCACCAGTGATGGCCATGAGCTGGTTTGGGTGCCACCCTGCTGTGAACACGGTTCCTCCTCCTTTATCTCCTCCTCCATCTCCTCCTCCTCATCCTCCACCTCATCATCCTCCAGAACTGTGCCCTGGCAGGACAATTGTGTACCTGGCGTTTGTGGGTGCAGGAACCCACCCTCAGAGCCACTTGTGAATGACTGGCCTGAAACCCTATGAAATGATCCCTCTTTCTCCTCCTCCTCCTGAGCCACATCCTCTTCCATCATCGCCAGAAGCTTTTTTTCAAGGAGGCATAGAAGTGGGATAGTAATGCTGAGAATGGCGTTATCGGCACTGGCCATGTTGGTGGAGTACTCGAAACAGTGCAACTAAGAACACAGGTCTCGCATGGAGGCCCAGTAATCGGTGGTGAATTGGTGCTTTTCCGCAGAGCAATTCACTCGGGCGTGCTGCAGCTGAAACTCCACTATCGCCTGCTGCTGCTCGCAAAGTCTGGCCAGCATGAGCAAGGTGGAGTTCCTCTTGCGGGCACGTCGCATATGAGGCGGTGAGAGGGAAGGCCGAAGTTACGCTGCAGCACTGACAGGCGAGCAGCAGCAGGGTGAGAACCCCGAAAGCGCGTACAGACGCCCCGCACTTTCTGAAGCAGCTCTGACATATCGGGGTAATTTTTAAGGAACCTCTGCACCACCAAATTCAGCACGTGCCTGGCAACGGATGTGCGTTAAACCGGCTAGTCCCAGAGCTGCTACGAGATTTCGCCCATTATCGCACACCACCAGGCCGGGCTTTAAGGCTCACTGGCCCCAACCACATATCGGTCTGTTGTTCCATGCCCATCCACAGCTCCTGCGCAGTATGGGGTTTGTCCTCCAAACAGATACGTTTTAAAACTGCCTGCTGTCGTTTACCCCGGGTTGTGCTGAAGTTGGTGGTGAAGGTGTTACGCTGACCGATGAGGAGGCGATAGAGGATGAGGAAGCGGAGTAGGAGGAGTAAGCAACAGGAGGCAAACAGAAGTGCCCTGCAATCCTCGGTGGAAGGACATGCGCCAAACTGCTATCCACCTGAGGCCCAGCCGCCACTGCATTTACCCAGTGTGCTGTTATGGAGATATAACGGCCCTGACCGTGCTTACTGGTCTACGTATCTATAGTTAGGTGGACCTTGCCACAGATGGCGTTGCGCAGTGCACACCTGATTTTGTCCCCCACTTGGTTGTGCAGGGAAGGGATGGCTCTCCTTGAAAAGTAGAGGCGGCTGGGCACGACATACTGTGGGACAGCCAAAGCCATATGGCTTTTAAAACTCTCTGTCTCCACCAGACGGAATGACAGCATTTCAAAGGCCAGTAATTTTGAAATGCTGGCATTCAGGGCCAGGGATCATGGGTGGGTAGGGGGTACTTCCTCTTCCGCTCCAGTGTTTGGGAGATGGGAAGATGAATGCTTCCGTGGGACATTGTGGAGATTCTTGGTGATCCAGATGGTGCTGGCAGATCCTCTGTTTGTGGGGTGGCAGGTGGCACTATCACTCCAGAGGTGGATGAAGAAACCGAGACTGCAGCAGAAGAGGAAGCAGGAGGAGCCAGAGACCTTTCTTGGTTTTTGAGGTGTCTACTCCACTGCAGCTTGTGCTTTGCACTTAGATGCCTGGTCATGCAGGTTATGCTCAGGTTGAGAACGTTTATGCCTCGCTTCAGGCTCTGATTGCACAGCGTGCAAACCACTCGTATCTTGTCGTCAGCACATTGTCTCAAGAACTGCCATGCCAGGGAACTCCTTGGAGCTGGCTTTGGTGTGCTCGGTCCCTTGCTGCATTGGGAAGTAGCAGGCGTATTGTCTAGAGGACGGCCGCTCCGCTTTTGCACCCTGCTCCCTCTTCTGCTGTGCTGGTGGCTATTTGCGATCACCGCCTCATCCTCCGAACTACACAGGTCACTCACATGACCTTGATTCCATGTGGGGTCGAGGACCTCATCGCCCTCCACATCATCTTCCACCCAGTCTTCACCCCTGCCCTCCATGTCGGTCTGCACACTTTCGATTGCCACAGCAGTTGGCACCTGTGTTTCGTCATCATCCGAGACGTGCTGCGGTGGTCCTCCCATGTACTCATCTTGAAAGATAAGTGGTTGGGCATCGGTGCACTCAATCTCTTCTACTTCTGGGGCAGGGCTATGTGGATGGCCCTGTGAAACCCTGCTAGCAGAGTCATCATAAAGCAGAAGAGACTGCTGCACGACTTGGGGCTCAGACTGCTTGGCTGATTTGCAAGGGGGTGAGGTGGGTGAAAGACTGATGGACATCGGCTGCAGGTGCCAACTCTGATCTTTCAGCAGGGGACTGGGTGGGAGACAATGTGAAGGAACTGGAGGCATTATCGCCTGCACTTGTTCTGGCCTTACCATTCATAGAGCTGCAATAGGCCCAACCAAATAACGCTGAAGGTTCTGTCGCCTACTCGCACCTGATGAAGGTGTTTCACTTGTGCGTGTAGCTGGCACAGATCGACCACGTCCTCTCCCTGCAAAAGGGGCTCCACCAGCAGCACCACGACCGGGGCCTCGTCCCTTATTCGACTCTCTCCTCATTCGCCGCAAATTTTGCATTTGGCCCAAACCAGTTGTTTTTTTGTATAACAGAATAGAACACCAGTATCTAACGCATGCAATTCACACTGATAGATACAGCCAAGGCCGCAAATTTAGTATTTGGCCCAAAATGGGTGTTTTTTTAATAACAGAATAGAACAACAGTATCTAATGCGTGTATTCCACACTGAAAAATGCAACAAGGGCTGTAAAATTTTGTATTTTGCCCAAAAAGCGTCTTTTTAAAACCAAGAATATTATTGCAGTATTTCAAGTTTGTATCTCACACTGAAAGATGCAGCAAAGGCTTCAAATTTAGTATTTTGCCCAAAATGGGTGTTAATTAATAACAGAATAGAACAACAGTATCTAGCGTGTGTATTTCACACTGAAAGATGCAACAAGGGCTGTAAAATGTATTCTTTTGCCCAAAAAGGGTGTTTTTTTAATAGCAGAATTTGACAGCAGTATCTAACGCTTGTATTTCACACTGAAAGATGCAACAAGGGCTGTAAAATTTAGTATTTTGCCCAAAAAGGGTGTTTTTTTAATAACCGACTATGACAGTAGAGATGTTGCGAACATAAAAACAGGCGAACCACCATAGACTTCAATAGGCAGGTAAATTTTAAAACCCACAGGGACTCTTTCTGGTCACTGTAACAGGGTTCCGAAGGTGCACTCGGTCTCCCATTAGCCGCAGACCTGCTGCTTTGCTTCTGGAGCGAGGATCTGTGTTTGACCTCATTCCCAGGGTGGGTTTGCTAGCTGGGAGGCCAGATCTCTGCATATATATAAGGAACCTGTCATCAACTTTATGCTGGCCATAATCACGCCAGAATAAAGTACAGACTGGTGAGTTGATAACAGCGGTATGTAATTTTAAATTGTCCAAAGCCATTTTTTGCTCAATAGCCACATCACAATCATTGCAGACTGGGTCTGGAAAATTGCCACGATAATAACATGAGAAGAGTCATGGTTTTTACTCAAAAACTCCGCCTCTACATGACCACCTGCTGATTGTCAGTCTGTCCATCATTAGAAGATGGGTGAGAGAGCAGGAGATTATGAATAACCATGACTATTCTCAGGTAGATTTGACTCTTTTCAAGGCCTGGCCTGCAATGATTCTGTCCTGGTTCTCAGAACCTACTTACTTTTAGGTCATATAATATAAGTGACAGGCCACTGAAATCAGCATTTGTGTCACTAATTTATGCTGCCCTCAGGGAGGTTAGCATAAACTTGATGACAGGTTCCCTTGAAAAATACTCAATTTATTTCGGCCCATACGATAATTATTATGTATGATTTATTTAACAGTAAGCATATAGGACTACATATGTACTTACAGGCGCACGTCCATTATGTCTCTGAGGAACATTAGCTGTTCTCTATAAACATAGGGCCTTTTCTTCAGTGGCCCTGAACCACTGCGGCCATGATGGGCCATTTCCTTGCGAAATTGGTCCTGGCAACTGCGCCATCTATTCTTTACTTCATCAACTACAAAAAAAAAATAATTAATACATGACATACTGTATTACTACCATGTGGATTTGTAGGGATGTCCTCTATAGCATAGCAAATGGCAAACTATCTTCTCGGATAAAACATGTGCTATGTAAAATGGAGGACAATGTTACACATGTGCTATGCTACTTTGAACATAAAGTCATTATCACAAATGTGTATATATATATATGGACAGTGCACTTACTTAAAGTATGGCGCTTGACTTCAGGTGTTTTGCCCCAAACATTTGCAAACACCTCCTTGGCTACTTCCTCCCAGGCAGCATCTTTCTTGTATCGGTCATGGTAGTCACCAGAAAAACTGTCCCACAGACAGGGCCTGCCCTGGACCACCACAATCATCTTCTCCACGTCCATAGGCTTGCTGGCTTGTCTTGGCATTTTTCCAGCTCCTCAGAACAGCAGCCAAACCAGGTTGGGACATGCAGCTCTGAAAAAACTCACTTTCTGTCTAATCACTTTCTTTTTCAAGTGTTGCTAATAAACCTGCGTGAAAAACGGAACGCAACGCATTGCATCCGGATGCAATGCGTTATTAACACATCCCCATTCATTTCTATAGGGCCTGTCCTGCGTAAAAAACGCTGAATATAGAGCATGCTGCGATTTTCACGCAATGCAGAAGTGATGCGTGAAAAAAAACGCTCATGTACACAGCCCCATTGAAATGAATGGTGCCGGATTCAGTGCGGTTGCAATACGTTCACCTGCCGCATTGCACCCACGCAGAAATCTCGCCCGTGTGAACGCAGCCTTACTGGTACTAACCAGAATATCTTCCAGTAAGAGAACTGAAACATCACTAAAGGACGCCACTTTTTTCAATTTACCTAGATGTGACGCTGCTTTATATATATATATATATATATATATATATATAGAGAACAAAGAAGTAGGACTGCACTCCAAGATAGTGATAAAATCAGCAAGTGGTTTATTCACCCATAATATGGCAAGTCTTGCGACGTTTCGGCTCACAAGAGCCTTCCTCAAGCATGGTAACAGTGAAAGTGAGAGCATTATAAAGGCATTTACAAAGTGTCCAACCCATAAGGGTGTGGTTACAATCAATTACAATTGCAAACATACGATGCATAGCAATACAAATAAAGTGCATGTGCATAAAGTGAGCAGTGGTATACAATTCATGACTAAGGGATGCCATCCCTACAAAGTGTATTAAAATGTATGTGATACTTCATCTAAGCTAAAATCACAATTATATAGGTGATAATATGATGAAGGTGGATCACAGAAGTCAAACCGTAGGAAGCAATGGGGCCCGCACATACCATGGCGTTCTTTGTGCGTCTCCAGGTCCTCATTGCGCATGACCACACTGACATCATCCGATGCATCACAGTGTAAAGGTCAAGGGCTCGCGCTCTGCCTGGGTCGACATGAGAGCACCATTTTACATAAGGGAAAGACACCTAAAGGTTACGTACAGGTTATCTATTTAACTGTTGTCCACACGGAACAATCATATCTCCGACCGCTGCAGGGATCTCCTACATATATCAGCAAATGGACAGGGGTCCCGTCCAAATGGGCGGGACACCTGACCAAAGCGCCACTACAAGCACAATTGCCAAAAAAATAGCAGTCGTAGAGGGATGATCCCTCAATTGTACCAACAACCTTATCTTGTTAAAATATAATGACATATCTGGAGTAACGCATTGATAAAAGAACGCTGATGTCCACCTCGGGTCGCATAGCTTCCAAAGGGTCTGATTCTAGGATCCACATCCAATTTAGTGAAAATATAAAATCCTAAAAAGCAGAGAAAAAATATTTTAGTTTCAAAATAGATCTTTTTCATAATTGTAGATAAATCTTTCACGGTTATCAAGCACCAATATACAAAAATGAGAAAGACAAAGCGCAAACATGCCAAGGGACCGGGGGTCAGCCACAGATCCTAGGTCTCTCACCTGAACTCAATATTGAGACCCCTGGGATGCAGGCTATCCAGATCATATATCCAGCGTAACTCTCTTTTCTTCAAGAGTGTCAGGCGATCACCACCTCTTCTAGGAAGCCTGACCTGATCAATGATCCAGCATCTTAGATCACGCTCGGAGTGTCCGAGGGATCCAAAATGTCTGAACACTGGTAGGTCAGTACGTTTCTTCCTTATTGAATTCCTGTGGTTATTCAACCTTACTTTCAATTCTGTGGAAGTTTCCCCGACATATAATAGGTTACAGGGACAAGCCAACACATAAACTACATATGACGAGGAACAGTTTAGATGGAACTTTATCGGATACTCTTTGTTGGTAGGCGGGTGTGTGAAAGATCTAGTTTTACATATATATCGACAATTGACACAACCGAGACACGGATAACATCCAAGTCCCGGCTGTGTCAATGTCCGCTGTATGCTGGTTTTCTTTGGACCTGCATCCGCTCTGACCAAGTGGTCTTTAAGATTTTTGTTTTTACGGTACGATAAAAGGGGCGGAAGCTTAAACTCTGGTACATCTTTAATAGACCTGCTTAGGATACCCCAGTTGTCCTTCAGGATACGTCCTATCTCCATACTACATCCAGAATATGTGGACATAAATGGTATCCTCTGAGTTTTTTTAGAGGTGGTATGTGTTATTTCAGTATTCATATGTAGGATTTTGTTCTTATGTGCATCTAATAATCTGCGAGGATAACCCCGCTCCCTAAACTTATCTGACATCGTATCCAGTGTAGTCTCCAACTCAGTGTGGTCTGAAACAATGCGTTTCGTACGGAGGAACTGCGAATGGGGGAGGTGTTTAACCAGGCTGCGTGGATGATTGCTTTCATAACGTAGGATAGTATTTCTATCTGTCGATTTGACATATAAGCCTGTGCCAACCATACCATCAATTAGCTTGACGTTCGTGTCTAGAAATGACAATTGCGTTTTAGAGTATGATATAGTATACTGAAGATCAGGATCTATATCATTCAAATATGTGTGAAACTCCCTCAATTGTAGTTCAGTGCCCGACCACAGGAGGAAGACATCATCTATGTACCGCCACCATCTAACAACATGTTGAAAGTGGTGGGATACATAGATAAAGTCCTCCTCCATGTGGCGCATATAAATATTTGCGTACGTTGGGGCCACATTGGACCCCATCGCAACGCCGCGTTTCTGATTAAAGAAGATATCTTGAAACAAGAAATAATTGTTTTCAAGAACCAATCTCAATAGGGTATTTATAAAACATTTTGCATTCTGTGTTATGGGTGAACCATCCAAGTATTTATTGACTGCAGAGATGCCCTTCTCATGCCCTATTGACGTGTATAAGGAAACAACGTCAAAGGACACGAGAGTGACACCGTGCAAGTCACCAGCTTCAACTGACCTCAGTTGTTGTAGAAAATCGCCTGTGTCTTTAATGTAAGACTTTCCGGCCATTGAAAAATCCCTCAATATCCTATCAAGAAAGATGGATATTCTACTGAAAACAGAGTCAGAACCAGATACGATGGGGCGACCGGGGGGGTCCACAAGACTTTTGTGGACTTTAGGTAGTACATATCTTACAGGAGTGATGGGGGATCCCACCGTCAAATACTCCCTCAATCCCTCACCTATGATACCCCCGGCCACCGCATCGGAAAGACTCTTGTTGATTATGTTCATAATGCGAAATTTCGGATCGCTCTGCAATACACTATATACATTTATATCATTCAATTGTCGTTCAATTTCTCTGATGTATTTGTATGTGTCAAGAACAACTACCCCCGCCGCCCTTATCAGCTGGCTTAATGGTTAATAGGGGGTTGTTCTTGAGTTCGGAAAGGGCCTCAATCTCTGCAGTGGTCAGATTAGGATTGCATAATCGTGCCTCATCCCCTGATGTGGATTTCAGCATTCTGACGTCTCTCTGAACTGCAGAGATGTAGGCCTTAACCGCAGGTTCATCTATATTAGGAAAAAAAGCACTTTTGTTAGTTAAATTCAATCCTTTGAGTGAGAATTCGCTGGAGCATATTTGTGTATTTGCAAAACGTCCCTTAAAGAACACTTTCAATTTAATCAAACGAAAAAAATCATTCAAATCTATCTCTAGATCAAACCAGTTTACCTTAGTGCTCGGGCAAAAAGAAAGCCCCTTGGATAAAACACTTAGCTGGGCATCTGTTAATTCGACTGATGATAAATTAAAGACTATTGTCTCTTTCTCTGTGATGGCGTCTTTGTTGATTGTTGTCTGGTTCTGTTGTAACGTTGTTTTCCCTTGTCTTCTGTACCGGCGACCTCCTCTCCTGGTTCTGGATCTTTTCTTTTCTTTATGTCCGAGTCCACCCCTAAAAAAGCTTTATCTTCATCTATAGGGAGTTGTGTAAACCTTCTCCTTGACTTATTGTCACGATTAAAACTCGTAGATGGCTGATCAGTTTGCCATGTATAAATGTCACCTCGCTTATAATCATCTGCATCACGTGACCATTTGTTTCTTTTCCCCTCCTCCAGTTCCATCTGAAACTTATTAAGCTGATTTTTGACTTCCTCTTTATATAGTGCGAGGTCATCAGCAGGTATTTGTAAACATAATGTCCGTTCAACCTCCACCAGATCATCAGAGAGTGAAGCGACTTCTGTTTGAAGAAACTCAATGTTTAATAAAATATAATCAAGCGAATATCTGTTTGATAGTGTTTCAAAACGTTTACAAAACAGATCATTATTCGGAAACAGATTTGGGCGTAAATTTGAACGCATTCCCCTCGGGATTCTTTTATCTTTATAGTACTGTCCCAATGTGGCCATATGCAATTTCATTGCTATAAGTCGCCTAGATAACGCGACATACTTGCGTTTGAGTTCCTTGGCAGTTGGAGCCTGTAGAAATGAGGCATCGCCCTCAATCCCCCGCATGATGCGGTCGACCTCCTCAGCAGTATAGGTGCCGCCATTGGGTGTTTCCGTGTTTGACATGGTAAATTCTCCGGGTGTGCTCACTCACAATGCCGATATTGTAGAGAAGAAAAAGTCCAGTGGGAGCACCAGCCAGCATGTGGGTGCAAGGTCCAACGTAGGGTAACGGCAATCCCCAATGGTATAGAGAACAAAGAAGTAGGACTGCACTCCAAGATAGTGATAAAATCAGCAAGTGGTTTATTCACCCATAATATGGCAAGTCTTGCGACGTTTCGGCTCACAAGAGCCTTCCTCAAGCATGGTAACAGTGAAAGTGAGAGCATTATAAAGGCATTTACAAAGTGTCCAACCCATAAGGGTGTGGTTACAATCAATTACAATTGCAAACATACGATGCATAGCAATACAAATAAAGTGCATGTGCATAAAGTGAGCAGTGGTATACAATTCATGACTAAGGGATGCCATCCCTACAAAGTGTATTAAAATGTATGTGATACTTCATCTAAGCTAAAATCACAATTATATAGGTGATAATATGATGAAGGTGGATCACAGAAGTCAAACCGTAGGAAGCAATGGGGCCCGCACATGCCATGGCGTTCTTTGTGCGTCTCCAGGTCCTCATTGCGCATGACCACACTGACATCATCCGATGCATCACAGTGTAAAGGTCAAGCGCTCGCGCTCTGCCTGGGTCGACATGAGAGCGCCATTTTACATAAGGGAAAGACACCTAAAGGTTACGTACAGGTTATCTATTTAACTGTTGTCCACACGGAACAATCATATCTCCGACCGCTGCAGGGATCTCCTACATATATCAGCAAATGGACAGGGGTCCCGTCCAAATGGGCGGGACACCTGACCAAAGCGCCACTACAAGCACAATTGCCAAAAAAATAGCAGTCGTAGAGGGATGATCCCTCAATTGTACCAACAACCTTATCTTGTTAAAATATAATGACATATCTGGAGTAACGCATTGATAAAAGAACGCTGATGTCCACCTCGGGTCGCATAGCTTCCAAAGGGTCTGATTCTAGGATCCACATCCAATTTAGTGAAAATATAAAATCCTAAAAAGCAGAGAAAAAATATTTTAGTTTCAAAATAGATCTTTTTCATAATTGTAGATAAATCTTTCACGGTTATCAAGCACCAATATACAAAAATGAGAAAGACAAAGCGCAAACATGCCAAGGGACCGGGGGTCAGCCACAGATCCTAGGTCTCTCACCTGAACTCAATATTGAGACCCCTGGGATGCAGGCTATCCAGATCATATATCCAGCGTAACTCTCTTTTCTTCAAGAGTGTCAGGCGATCACCACCTCTTCTAGGAAGCCTGACCTGATCAATGATCCAGCATCTTAGATCACGCTCGGAGTGTCCGAGGGATCCAAAATGTCTGGACACTGGTAGGTCAGTACGTTTCTTCCTTATTGAATTCCTGTGGTTATTCAACCTTACTTTCAATTCTGTGGAAGTTTCCCCGACATATAATAGGTTACAGGGACAAGCCAACACATAAACTACATATGACGAGGAACAGTTTAGATGGAACTTTATCGGATACTCTTTGTTGGTAGGCGGGTGTGTGAAAGATCTAGTTTTACATATATATCGACAATTGACACAACCGAGACACAACAGATCTTTTTGTGAGCCGAAACGTCGCAAGACTTGCCATATTATGGGTGAATAAACCACTTGCTGATTTTATCACTATCTTGGAGTGCAGTCCTACTTCTTTGTTCTCTATACCATTGGGGATTGCCGTTACCCTACGTTGGACCTTGCACCCACATGCTGGCTGGTGCTCCCACTGGACTTTTTCTTCTCTACAATATCGGCATTGTGAGTGAGCACACCCGGAGAATTTACCATGTCAAACACGGAAACACTCAATGGCGGCACCTATACTGCTGAGGAGGTCGACCGCATCATGCGGCGGATTGAGGGCGATGCCTCATTTCTACAGGCTCCAACTGCCAAGGAACTCAAACGCAAGTATGTCGCGTTATCTAGGCGACTTATAGCAATGAAATTGCATATGGCCACATTGGGACAGTACTATAAAGATAAAAGAATCCCGAGGGGAATGCGTTCAAATTTACGCCCAAATCTGTTTCCGAATAATGATCTGTTTTGTAAACGTTTTGAAACACTATCAAACAGATATTCGCTTGATTATATTTTATTAAACATTGAGTTTCTTCAAACAGAAGTCGCTTCACTCTCTGATGATCTGGTGGAGGTTGAACGGACATTATGTTTACAAATACCTGCTGATGACCTCGCACTATATAAAGAGGAAGTCAAAAATCAGCTTAATAAGTTTCAGATGGAACTGGAGGAGGGGAAAAGAAACAAATGGTCACGCGATGCAGATGATTATAAGCGAGGTGACATTTATACATGGCAAACTGATCAGCCATCTACGAGTTTTAATCGTAACAATAAGTCAAGGAGAAGGTTTACACAACTCCCTATAGATGAAGATAAAGCTTTTTTAGGGGTGGACTCGGACATAAAGAAAAGAAAAGATCCAGAACCAGGAGAGGAGGTCGCCGGTACAGAAGACAAGGGAAAACAACGTTACAACAGAACCAGACAACAATCAACAAAGACGCCATCACAGAGAAAGAGACAATAGTCTTTAATTTATCATCAGTCGAATTAACAGATGCCCAGCTAAGTGTTTTATCCAAGGGGCTTTCTTTTTGCCCGAGCACTAAGGTAAACTGGTTTGATCTAGAGATGGATTTGAATGATTTTTTTCGTTTGATTAAATTGAAAGTGTTCTTTAAGGGACGTTTTGCAAATACACAAATATGCTCCAGCGAATTCTCACTCAAAGGATTGAATTTAACTAACAAAAGTGCTTTTTTTCCTAATATAGATGAACCTGCGGTTGAGGCCTACATCTCTGCAGTTCAGAGAGACGTCAGAATGCTGAAATCCACATCAGGGGATGAGGCACGATTATGCAATCCTAATCTGACCACTGCAGAGATTGAGGCCCTTTCCGAACTCAAGAACAACCCCCTATTAACCATTAAGCCAGCTGATAAGGGCGGCGGGGTAGTTGTTCTTGACACATACAAATACATCAGAGAAATTGAACGACAATTGAATGATATAAATGTATATAGTGTATTGCAGAGCGATCCGAAATTTCGCATTATGAACATAATCAACAAGAGTCTTTCCGATGCGGTGGCCGGGGGTATCATAGGTGAGGGATTGAGGGAGTATTTGACGGTGGGATCCCCCATCACTCCTGTAAGATATGTACTACCTAAAGTCCACAAAAGTCTTGTGGACCCCCCCGGTCGCCCCATCGTATCTGGTTCTGACTCTGTTTTCAGTAGAATATCCATCTTTCTTGATAGGATATTGAGGGATTTTTCAATGGCCGGAAAGTCTTACATTAAAGACACAGGCGATTTTCTACAACAACTGAGGTCAGTTGAAGCTGGTGACTTGCACGGTGTCACTCTCGTGTCCTTTGACGTTGTTTCCTTATACACGTCAATAGGGCATGAGAAGGGCATCTCTGCAGTCAATAAATACTTGGATGGTTCACCCATAACACAGAATGCAAAATGTTTTATAAATACCCTATTGAGATTGGTTCTTGAAAACAATTATTTCTTGTTTCAAGATATCTTCTTTAATCAGAAACGCGGTGGGGTCCAATGTGGCCCCAACGTACGCAAATATTTATATGCGCCACATGGAGGAGGACTTTATCTATGTATCCCACCACTTTCAACATGTTGTTAGATGGTGGCGGTACATAGATGATGTCTTCCTCCTGTGGTCGGGCACTGAACTACAATTGAGGGAGTTTCACACATATTTGAATGATATAGATCCTGATCTTCAGTATACTATATCATACTCTAAAACGCAATTGTCATTTCTAGACACGAACGTCAAGCTAATTGATGGTATGGTTGGCACAGGCTTATATGTCAAATCGACAGATAGAAATACTATCCTACGTTATGAAAGCAATCATCCACGCAGCCTGGTTAAACACCTCCCCCATTCGCAGTTCCTCTGTACGAAACGCATTGTTTCAGACCACACTGAGTTGGAGACTACACTGGATACGATGTCAGATAAGTTTAGGGAGCGGGGTTATCCTCGCAGATTATTAGATGCACATAAGAACAAAATCCTACATATGAATACTGAAATAACACATACCACCTCTAAAAAAACTCAGAGGATACCATTTATGTCCACATATTCTGGATGTAGTATGGAGATAGGACGTATCCTGAAGGACAACTGGGGTATCCTAAGCAGGTCTATTAAAGATGTATCAGAGTTTAAGCTTCCGCCCCTTTTATCGTACCGTAAAAACAAAAATCTTAAAGACCACTTGGTCAGAGCGGATGCAGGTCCAAAGAAAACCAGCATACAGCGGACATTGACACAGCCGGGACTTGGATGTTATCCGTGTCTCGGTTGTGTCAATTGTCGATATATATGTAAAACTAGATCTTTCACACACCCGCTTACCAACAAAGAGTATCCGATAAAGTTCCATCTAAACTGTTCCTCGTCATATGTAGTTTATGTGTTGGCTTGTCCCTGTAACCTATTATATGTCGGGGAAACTTCCACAGAATTGAAAGTAAGGTTGAATAACCACAGGAATTCAATAAGGAAGAAACGTACTGACCTACCAGTGTCCAGACATTTTGGATCCCTCGGACACTCCGAGCGTGATCTAAGATGCTGGATCATTGATCAGGTCAGGCTTCCTAGAAGAGGTGGTGATCGCCTGACACTCTTGAAGAAAAGAGAGTTACGCTGGATATATGATCTGGATAGCCTGCATCCCAGGGGTCTCAATATTGAGTTCAGGTGAGAGACCTAGGATCTGTGGCTGACCCCCGGTCCCTTGGCATGTTTGCGCTTTGTCTTTCTCATTTTTGTATATTGGTGCTTGATAACCGTGAAAGATTTATCTACAATTATGAAAAAGATCTATTTTGAAACTAAAATATTTTTTCTCTGCTTTTTAGGATTTTATATTTTCACTAAATTGGATGTAGATCCTAGAATCAGACCCTTTGGAAGCTATGCGACCCGAGGTGGACATCAGCGTTCTTTTATCAATGCGTTACTCCAGATATGTCATTATATTTTAACAAGATAAGGTTGTTGGTACAATTGAGGGATCATCCCTCTACGACTGCTATTTTTTTGGCAATTGTGCTTGTAGTGGCGCTTTGGTCAGGTGTCCCGCCCATTTGGACGGGACCCCTGTCCATTTGCTGATATATGTAGGAGATCCCTGCAGCGGTCGGAGATATGATTGTTCTGTGTGGACAACAGTTAAATAGATAACCTGTACGTAACCTTTAGGTGTCTTTCCCTTATGTAAAATGGCGCTCTCATGTCGACCCAGGCAGAGCGCGAGCGCTTGACCTTTACACTGTGATGCATCGGATGATGTCAGTGTGGTCATGCGCAATGAGGACCTGGAGACGCACAAAGAACGCCATGGTATGTGCGGGCCCCATTGCTTCCTACGGTTTGACTTCTGTGATCCACCTTCATCATATTATCACCTATATAATTGTGATTTTAGCTTAGATGAAGTATCGCATACATTTTAATACACTTTGTAGGGATGGCATCCCTTAGTCATGAATTGTATACCACTGCTCACTTTATGCACATGCACTTTATTTGTATTGCTATGCATCGTATGTTTGCAATTGTAATTGATTGTAACCACACCCTTATGGGTTGGACACTTTGTAAATGCCTTTATAATGCTCTCACTTTCACTGTTACCATGCTTGAGGAAGGCTCTTGTGAGCCGAAACGTCGCAAGACTTGCCATATTATGTGTGAATAAACCACTTGCTGATTTTATCACTATCTTGGAGTGCAGTCCTACTTCTTTGTTCTCTATACCATTGGGGATTGCCGTTACCCTACGTTGGACCTTGCACCCACATGCTGGCTGGTGCTCCCACTGGACTTTTTCTTCTCTATATATATATATATATATATATATATATATATAAAAAGACTGCAGCATTTCCAATCAGTGAAAAAAATGTCAGGTCCTTTATTCACCCATGCAATGTTTCAGTCCGCTTTCTGGGACCGTTACATTTTTTTCACCGATTGAAAGTGCTGCAGTCTTTTCTTTGTATTTCAAGACAGTGGGTTGCGTCTTATTGCGGGCAATCCATACTTTTGTTACAATTTTGTGCTGCCTTGAATTTTCCTTTTGATATACACTCACCTAAACAATTATTAGGAACACCTGTTCTATTTCTCATTAATGCAATTATCTAGTCAACCAATCACATGGCAGTTGCTTCAATGCTTTTAGGGGTGTGGTCCTGGTCAAGACAATCTCCTGAACTCCAAACTGAATGTCAGAATGGGAAAGAAAGGTGATTTAACAATTTTGAGCGTGGCATGGTTGTTGGTGCCAGACGGGCCGGTCTGAGTATTTCACAATCTGCTCAGTTACTGGGATTTTCACACACAACCATTTCTAGGGTTTACAAAGAATTGTGTGAAAAGGGAAAAACATCCAGTATGCGGTAGTCCTGTGGGCAAAAATGCCTTGTGGATGCTAGAGGTCAGAGGAGAATGGGCCGACTGATTCAAGCTGATAGAAGAGCAATGTTGACTGAAATAACCACTCGTTACAACCAAGGTATGCAGCAAAGCATTTGTGAAGTCACAACACGCACAACCTTGAGGCGGATGGGCTACAACAGCAGAAGACCCCACCGGGTACCACTCATCTCCACTACAAATAGGAAAAAGAGGCTACAATTTGCACAAGCTCACCAAAATTGGACTGTTGAAGACTGGAAAAATGTTGCCTGGTCTGATGAGTCTCGATTTCTGTTGAGACATTCAAATGGTAGAGTCTGGCGTAAACAGAATGAGAACATGTATCCATCCTCTGATGGCTACTTCCAGCAGGATAATGCACCATGTCACAAAGCTCGAATAATTTCAAATTGGTTTCTTGAACATGACAATGAGTTCACTGTACTAAAATGGCCCCCACAGTCACCAGATCTCAACCCAATAGAGCATCTTTGGGATGTGGTGGAACGGGAGCTTCGTGCCCTGGATGTGCATCCCTCAAATCTCCATCAACTGCAAGATGCTATCCTATCAATATGGGCCAACATTTCTAAAGAATGCTATCAGCACCTTGTTGAATCAATGCCACGTAGAGTTAAGGCAGTTCTGAAGGCAAAAGGGGGTCCAACACCATATTAGTATGGTGTTCCTAATAATTCTTTAGGTGAGTGTATATGTACACTATATTTCACACTAACAGATGCAACAAGGGCTGTAAAATCTAGTATTTTCCCCAAAAAGGGTGTTATTTAAAACCCAGAAAATTATTGCAGCATTTCAAGCTTAAATTGCACATTGACAAATGCTGCAAAGGCCTCAGATGGAGGGTAATGCCAAAAATGGGTGATTTTTTTTTTTTTAAAACCTAGAAAATAATTGCAGTTTTTCAAGCTTCTATTTGACTGTCACAAATGCACAAATGCTGTGCTGGTGCACAGAACTTGCATAAAATGGCCACCGCCGCCCACCTAACTAACAGACGAATAAAAGTATTTTTTCTGGGTCACTGGGCTCAGGGCAGGGTAAAAAAATGGTGCACTGCACCCACAAAACAAACTCTAGGTAGATCGCTGAGTTAACAAGCACTTCAGATTCTGTCCTATTCTCTCCCTCACAGCAGCAGCATCCTATCTCTACACTAATCAGAGCAGAGTGACGTGCAGCGCTATGTGACTCTAGCTTATATAGAGGCTGGGTCACATGCTGCACTGGCTTTTAAGGGCACACGCGTCAAATGCTTGTTGATTGGCTGCTCTGCAGCCTTTCAAAAAGCGCCATTAACTCGCCGAACCCCTAACCTGAAAAGTTTGGGTTTGGGTCCGGGGCCCAAAAATTCTAAAGTTCGGGACGAACCCGAACTTTACAGTTCGGGTTTGCTCAACCCTAGTGCCTAGGTTAAATTTCATAGATTTTCATACATTGCCTATAATATGTGTGTGTATATATATATATATATATATATATATATATTACTGTGCAAAAGTTTTAGTCAGGTGTGAGAAAAATGCTACAAAGTAAGAATGCTAATAAAAATATAATAGTTTAAATTTCTATTTATTCGGGAGTAGCAGATCAACAAACCCGAACATACAGCCAATGTCATTAAGAACAAGGAGTTCTGGAAGTGATGATAGGGCCCCCACAGAGCCCTGATCTCAACATCATTGAGTCTGCTTATGGTTACATGAAGAGACAGAAAGATCTGAGCAAGCCTATATCCACAGAAGATCTTTGGTTAGTATTCCGAGATGTTTGGAACAACCTCCCTGCTGGTTTCTTTCAAATACTGTTTACAAATGTACTGTTTTGAAGGTAAAGGATGGTCACACCAAATATTGATCTAATTTAGATTTCTCTTTTGTTCATTTACTTTGGATTTTGTTCATTGATAAAAAAAAAACTATTAACACTTGCAAAAAACACAATATTTGCAAAAGCATTCTGACTTTGCAGCATTTTTTTCACATTTGTCTGCAACTATATATATATAGATTTGTATTGGCATTGTTATCTTCTATGGGTAAAAATGCATACAGTAACTTATTGTATAAACTATTTCAATCAGGGACCACTATGTATAAACTTTTTCCCACACTTGTCTAAAACTTTCTCGCAGAAATGTATTGGCATTGTTGCTGTCTATGGGCAGAATGCATAAATTCTATTTCAGAGAACACTATATATAAAATATGTTACTTATATACAGTATTAGTATATCAGTGTCAGGCTGGAGTGCAATTGTATATTAGAGGGGAGGCATGTCTATGGGCAGAATGCAAAACTTATTTCAATCAGGGAGCTATATGTATATATATATTTTTTTATTGTTATTTTTTGTTTTGCTACTTTGCAGAATTTTCCCACACCTCCCTAAAACATGTGCATTGCACTATACACATATCTGATGTGAATAGGTGACCTGTTTTATAAAAAAAAAAAAAATATATATATATATATATATATATATAAAACACAAAGAAATAGCAGCAGCACTACTTAGTTGATGAAGCTGGGTGCACAAAATCCTCTGGCCTTAGGCTGTCAGGTCAAGTTGTATAGATTTTTCAAAGAAGAGGCAGCACTCCAAGGTACGGTGAAAAAACGACCCTCTTTATTTCCCCTGTGCAACGTTTCAACTGCTCATTGCAGTCTTTCCCAAGCATAACAGTGGTGTCACAGCATTTACATTTATACCCACAATGCTTAGTGGGTCAATTAACACAATAATTGATACCAATATAGTCAAATCAAATATAAAAACGTGAATTACAATAAGATATTATCATGGTCATAAATATAACATGTGCGTCGGTCACAATCTCTACATACATCGTGCAGTTTCATAAAAATTCCAAATCCATAGATCATACCAAGTACATAAAGTGCCATTGTGCTTTGTGCCCAATTATAGTGATCACCTGTGCATATTAATTACGCGGTACAAGGCCGCATGGTTAAAAACTTACATAGTGGAGTGTAACGATGGCAGGCATCTCGGCGTCCCTGTAGCCTCACCGCGCATGCCCGGTAACCTGGATACCGATGCACACAATGGGAAGACGCAACCGGAAGTGTCGTCAAACCCAATTCGTACATCCGCATCCCGGCGCCAACCCCACTGCTGACGCAATGCAGGGCAGCACCTCCCTGTCCGGCCTCCCGATCACATGACTTTGTCACGTGAATCGTTACCTGGCAACCAGGAAGTGTTTACCCTCTACACCACGCCACCCCCGGGGTCGATCAGGGCACGGCCGTGAAAGCTATATCAGGGACAAATTAGTTGGAGAATGATAAAGTCATGCACACTATTCTCATGGTTATAATAAAAAACTAGAATATAAGGATATAAATAAAATAGCAGGATATCAAATCGTGAATATCGGAGGATTGTATTCCTTAAAGGGGACACCACATATATTGTTTAATTTTATTTGTTTTTATGGAGAAAGGGGGGTATGGCCCATAAGGATGAGCCACACAAGTGACCATCCCCAGAAACCCGAAGGCCTGCGGGGCGCAGAATGTTGTCCACACCCCGCAACCCCACACGCCTTCTTCTACCCTCCATACATCTCCTATAGCCATGACTTCCTCCATTCACGACTTATCCATTTTTTCTTTCAATGTGATACCATGATTCAATTGTGTGCCCCATTCTCCCATTCCAAACTTATGCTGCCAAGGCGACCGCCATCATTCTCTTCCACCATGGAAATAACTTGAAGAGTAAATAAATCACTTTAGGATCCCAATAGTCCTAAAGGGAGAATAAAAGGAATAATTAAATATAATTTTGACACCAAAGGTGGTCACATAATTAATTTGGCGGACTGAAACCCCACATAGGCGCAATAGGACCCAGTTTACATGATATTCCACTTAAAGTCCACATTCAGACCCTTAGGTTTAAGCGACTGTAGGCGATGTATCCACCGCAGTTCCCGTTGTTTAAGGGTAACTGTACGGTCGCCACCTCGCCTACCCCTCTGTACCTGGTCTATAATAATACACTTAAGGTCTTTCTCAGTATGTCCAAAATCCACAAAGTGTTTAGGGACCGGTAGGTCCAACCTTTTGCGTCTTATCGAGAACCGGTGGTTATTTAACCGTGTTTTCATGTCACATGTGGTCTCCCCCACATAGAGGAGACCACATGGACACTGCAACACGTAAGCAACAAACGTGCTATCACACGTCAGATAATGACGAATGTCATATTGTACTCCGGTTCTACGGACATCTTCACCAAATCTACTGACTGCAATACGCTATTGCGGTATGAAAGCTGCCACCCTAGAGCATGTATTGATTCCCTACCACGCAGTCAATTACTGCGGGTGAGGAGAATCGTACAGGACCCAAGAAATCTACCTGTCAGATATGGAGAAATGGTCAAGAAGTTTAGACAGAGGGGATACCCGCAAAAAAATCTAGCGAGACACCTGAAGAGAATTCAGTATCCACAGGAAGAGGAAATAAGAAGACCAAAACTTGAACAGATCCCGTTTGTAACAACCTACTCTGAACAAAGTAAGGATATAGCTAGTATTTTAAAAAAACACTGGCCTATCCTACAGAGTAATTTCCCTAAGATTGAGAAATTAATGAGACCCCCTCTCTTATCATATAGACGACCCACTAATCTGAGAGACAGATTGGTGAGAGCCGATGTCCCTGTTAAAAAGAAGGTGCAGACATTTCTTGGTGCAAGGAGGACAGGATGTTTCCCGTGCCTTTCATGTGTGAATTGTCCCTATATGATCAAGGGTAATGTCTTTATACATCCGGGAACCGGAGTACAATATGACATTCGTCATTATCTGACGTGTGATAGCACGTTTGTTGTTTACGTGTTGCAGTGTCCATGTGGTCTCCTCTATGTGGGGGAGACCACATGTGACATGAAAACACGGTTAAATAACCACCGGTTCTCGATAAGACGCAAAAGGTTGGACCTACCGGTCCCTAAACACTTTGTGGAGTTTGGACATACTGAGAAAGACCTTAAGTGTATTATTATAGACCAGGTACAGAGGGGTAGGCGAGGTGGCGACCGTACAGTTACCCTTAAACAACGGGAACTGCGGTGGATACATCGCCTACAGTCGCTCAAACCTAAGGGTCTGAATGTGGACTTTAAGTGGAATATCATGTAAACTGGGTCCTATTGCGCCTATGTGGGGTTTCAGTCCGCCAAATTGATTATGTGACCACCTTTGGTGTCAAAATTATATTTAATTATTCCTTTTATTCTCCCTTTAGGACTATTGGGATCCTAAAGTGATTTATTTACTCTTCAAGTTATTTCCATGGTGGAAGAGAATGATGGCGGTCGCCTTGGCAGCATAAGTTTGGAATGGGAGAATGGGGCACACAATTGAATCATGGTATCACATTGAAAGAAAAAATGGATAAGTCGTGAATGGAGGAAGTCATGGCTATAGGAGATGTATGGAGGGTAGAAGAAGGCGTGTGGGGTTGCGGGGTGTGGACAACATTCTGCGCCCCGCAGGCCTTCGGGTTTCTGGGGATGGTCACTTGTGTGGCTCATCCTTATGGGCCATACCCCCCTTTCTCCATAAAAACAAATAAAATTAAACAATATATGTGGTGTCCCCTTTAAGGAATACAATCCTCCGATATTCACGATTTGATATCCTGCTATTTTATTTATATCCTTATATTCTAGTTTTTTATTATAACCATGAGAATAGTGTGCATGACTTTATCATTCTCCAACTAATTTGTCCCTGATATAGCTTTCACGGCCGTGCCCTGATCGACCCCGGGGGTGGCGTGGTGTAGAGGGTAAACACTTCCTGGTTGCCAGGTAACGATTCACGTGACAAAGTCATGTGATCGGGAGGCCGGACAGGGAGGTGCTGCCCTGCATTGCGTCAGCAGTGGGGTTGGCGCCGGGATGCGGATGTACGAATTGGGTTTGACGACACTTCCGGTTGCGTCTTCCCATTGTGTGCATCGGTATCCAGGTTACCGGGCATGCGCGGTGAGGCTACAGGGACGCCGAGATGCCTGCCATCGTTACACTCCACTATGTAAGTTTTTAACCATGCGGCCTTGTACCGCGTAATTAATATGCACAGGTGATCACTATAATTGGGCACAAAGCACAATGGCACTTTATGTACTTGGTATGATCTATGGATTTGGAATTTTTATGAAACTGCACGATGTATGTAGAGATTGTGACCGACGCACATGTTATATTTATGACCATGATAATATCTTATTGTAATTCACGTTTTTATATTTGATTTGACTATATTGGTATCAATTATTGTGTTAATTGACCCACTAAGCATTGTGGGTATAAATGTAAATGCTGTGACACCACTGTTATGCTTGAGAAAGACTGCAATGAGCAGTTGAAACGTTGCACAGGGGAAATAAAGAGGGTCGTTTTTTCACCGTACCTTGGAGTGCTGCCTCTTCTTTGAAAAATCTATATATATATATATATATATATATATATATATATATATCACAACCCATGCTTTTGGAAGTATATCATGGCATTACAAAATAGATTTATCAGGACCTTAGAAGAAGAGTTGTTGATGCTGGAAAAGCTTACAAAACCATCTCAAGAGTTTGAACTCCAGCAATCCAGAGAGTACAGATGTATACAAATGAAGGAAATTTGAGATCATTATTGCCCTCCTCAGGAGTGATCATGTCAAAACAAGGTATGCAACAGTCTACAAGGAATTAGCAACTACAGACATTTCTCACATTAATTAATGTTAATTTTCACACAATCAGGAAGACACTGTGTATATGGCAGGATTGCAAGGAGGAAGATGCTTTCTCCAAAAAGAACATTGTTGCCCGTCTGCAGTTTGATGAGGATCACCTGGTCAAGCCAAAAGACCATTCGAACAACAGTTTGTGAACAGATGAGATCAAATAGAACTTAAATGAGAAGTGTTATCTTTGGAGAAAGAAAAACAACATATTTTATTCAAACATGGTGGGCCTTTTTAGCTATATCTGGGTCAAGTGGGCTTATCATCATTGATTAAGCAATAAATTCTGAATACAAGCAAATTCTAAAGAAACATATCAGGACATCTGTCCTTGAGCTGAATCTTGCGAATGTGTGTCATGTAGCAAGACAACGACCCTAAGAATACAAGTTGTTCTACCCAGGGCTTTTTTTCTCAGAGAAAAGGTGGTGGAACTCACCCCCCCTCCCCTGGCCACGCCCCTACCCACCCCTAGGACCGCCCCTTTAGAGAACAGGGATGCAAGTAAAATTTGGGGGGGGCTATAAAAGTAAATGTATGGAATTAAATAATAGATGATTTAAATAGATGATCTGAAAGTATAGATGAAAACGAGCTAACAACGAAGGTAATGGCTTCGTATATTGTAAAGCACTAAGTTGTCAGGTCATATGAATAAACTAAAAAAGGGTTATGTAGTTCTGAGAAATCCTCAGTTCCTGTTCTTCTGGTAACTCCACACAGTAATGCAAGGCTTTCTCCATGGTGTGGAGAAAGCCTCCTGAGGGGGCGAGCAGCAGTGTCAGGACGCCCACTAACACACAGCTCCTTTCTCTATCTGCAAATCTCCATCTCCATCCACACCATGGAGAAAGCCTCGCATTACTGTGTGGAGTTACAGACAGAAGAACCGGAAGTGAGGATTTCTCAGAAGAAATAAGGGCATTTAAACTGCCAGCCATATGCAGCCTGCACCAGGAGGCTGCCAGTCCATGCTGAGCCTTGTAGTTCTACATTTCAACAACTTGTACAGCAAGTAGATTGTACGCAAATTAAATATTTACCAGAAGTGGTATGCCACGACACTAAACTGCCGCCCGCGCCTCCAGCAGCCGCCCTGCCTGCTGGGCGGGCCTGTCAGTGGAGCCGGAGGCGGGGGGTCCCGGGTCTGGGGCCGCAGACAGCAATGGAGTCGGCCTGGGTGCGGGGTTTGGGGCAATAGAATAGGCGTCTCCTCTCTCACTCTCTCCGCCGCTGTCAGTGGTGGGCGGGAGCTGAGAGGGAGCTGGGCGGGCCTGAGCGAGTGGAGAGCCGGAGGTGCCGGAGGCTGCAGGGACTGAGCATTGCTGTAAGTAAGCAGCCTAAGCAGCGGGCCGGCTGGGCCCAGTAACTAAAGGGGGGCGGGGTGAATCGGCAGAAAATAGGTGGTGGAACGCCGTTTCGGGGCGTTCCGCCAGAAAAAAAGGCCTGGTTCTACCAAATAATGGTTAATGAGGTATAACGCTAAAGTTTTGCAATGGTCAAGCCAAAGTCCTGACCTTAATCCAATAGAAATGATGTAAAGGGACCTGAAGTGAACAGTTCATAGGAGGAAACCAATTAACATACCAGAGTTTTGTATTGAGGAATGGGCTAAAATTATTGCCATATAAAAAGGGTCATGATACAGAAAGCAAAGGTTCATGTACTTTTGCCACTCACAGACATGTAATTTTGAATTACTTTCCTCAATAAATATGACAGATATTGCAGATCCCACATTTCTACTACTGATTTAATTTTTACAAACAAAGTAAATGGGGTGGGGAGAATGATACATGGTTTAAGCATTGCATTTCTTTTTCTGTTATATATTGACAAAGGCTCCATTGAGTTGAGTTAAAACATTGGGTAAATACAGGGATCCACTTTTTTCACTATATCAGGAGTGCTGCCTCTGCTTTTCCATTTGTTACATTGAAGATCTGCAGTCCAAGAACTTTGGGTATTTGTACCAAATAACTGAGGCCTTAGGGCTGTTTCACACGAGTGAGTCCATTGCGGGAATTACGCTCCGTGTCTGAGTGTGATCCTCCGCTCTGGACTTGCATGAGCACATGGCATTATCATCATTTATAATGCTATGTGCCTCTGCTTGACGTTACTGCTACAGGATCATAGTGACATAAAGTTGTCAGTATGATTCTGTAGAAGTAAGGTCAAGCAGAGACACATAGCATTATAAATGATGATGATACCGTGCGCTCCTGTAAGTCCAGAGCGGAGGATCACACTCAGACACGGAGCGTGATTCCCGCAATGGACTCGCTCGTGTGAAACAGCACTTAAGTCAATGTTAGAGTCAGGTATAACGCACTTAACCATGCAGTGGCCCAAAATTCTACTATAGTGTGAAAGAGTCCTCTCCTTTTATACCGTCTGGTGAATCCACATAGATTGCTAGAGAACCTGTTTTGTTACATGCTGATACAGGTAGTGGAGAGGGTGTCAGCAGTAAGTTTGTGTTTATGTCACTGTTAATTTTTCCCTTCTGATCTGTCAGAAGAGCAACCCCCCAAAAATGGATCCTGTCTTTTGAGCATCATCCTTCACATGGTCAGTATTTGTTTAGTAATTGATCAGTATTGGCAATACCAAAAAAGCAGGAGTAGGTCCAAAACAGAGATGACACTTCATGAGAATATTTGCATGTCTTCTGTGTTTTGTACCCACTCCTGCTTTTGGCTTCCGAATCATGATCAAATCCTGATGCAAATTACTAACCGTGTGATAGAGGCCTCATGCTCAATTTGCATGAGTTTTGGCTATTTGCCTCTGAAATCTGTTTCATTTAGATGGTAAAGAAGTCCTACATGCAGGACTTTTATTGCCTCTATCACATTGTCAGTATTTGGTCAAGTTCTTGCATCAGTATTTCATCAGTATTGGTAAGACCAAAAAAATAAAACTGGAGTTGGTCCAAGAAAGAGATGACATGTGTTGGGAATATTTGCATGTCCTTTGTGTTTTTTGTACCCACACCTGTTTCCAATGTGTGATTGAGTCCTTATAGAGGACAGAATCCGTTGTGTTTTTCATTTTCCGGTTCTTCTGACAGATCAGAAGAAGAGTAAAATAAACGGTGAAATCAACAAGGCCAAACAGGGACACTAGTTGCCCCGTCACAGAGTGGTGAGGGTAGCAACAGCATGAGAAGTCAACATAGCAGCTCCGACACAGGGTGGTGAGGGTGGCAATCACATAAGGAGTAGTGATGAGTAGCATAGGCAATATTCGTTTTCGTGATGTTTAGTGAAATTTTCGGCCTAATATTCGCCATAAATTCGCAAATTCAAAAATTCGAAGATCTCCAGTCATTATTTTCTTGATTGCGAAAATCGTTATTGTAATATGCACATATTGCGCGTGCAATACAGGCGTGTCACACTTTTGCTACATTTTTCAAGCTGTAATTACAGTAATTCCTATCACACTATCTAACACTCTTCACTGGAACACTATATCACTATCTAACCTGCACTGACTATCTCCCACTAACTATCTGTATTCTATATATGAGCTAACTATCTAATGTAATTAAATAAGGATCCAGATAACTCAGCAAAGCACAGAGCAAAGCAATGACACTGCTCTCTCTCTCTCAAAAAACAGCACAAAATGGCTGCTGGGGAGTTTCTTATATAGTAAGGGGTAGGCAACTTTCCTATTGGTTGCTAGGGATGTTGCTAAGCTCAGACAAAGATATTGCAGCCTTCTCATTGGCCAACAAGCAAGAAGCAGTAAGGGTACTGATGAAAAAAAATCTAGAATATTAACGATTACGAATATATAGCACTATATTCTACATCTTCGCAAATTCTCGAAGCGCCAATATCGGCGATAAAAATTTGCGATTAGAATATTTGCGATCAACACTAATGAAGAGTCAACATAGTGGCCCAGTCACAGAGTGGGGAGGGTGGCAATCGCATGAGGAGTCAAAATAGTGGCCCCGTCACAAAGTGGGGACTGGGGGGGTGGAAACAGCATGAGGAATTAACATAGTGGCCCTGTCACAGAGTGGGGAGAGGGGCAACAACATGAGGAGTCAACATAGTGGCCCAGTCACAGACTGGTGAGGGTGGAAAAAGCAGTGGGAAGGGTGGCAACAGCATGATGAGTCAACATAGTAGCCCTGTCACATAGTGGGGAGGTGGGGGGCAACATCAGTGGCAGTAACAGCAAAAGATGGTGGCAGTAGGAGAAGATGCCAGCAGGTGTGTGGCATCAGGCAGATATCAGCATCAGAATAGTGTCTGAAGCATGTGGCCAGAAGTAATGGGCCATTTTTCACAATGTTCTGGAGTGGCAGCACACTCCAGTCAGAACATTACTGCCAGAATTATCTAGTCTGATGCATCAGACATCAGTGTTTGGAAATCTTGACTGATCCACGCCTGATTAATCTTTAGAAAGATTAATCTCTCAACATTTCCTGTTGAAAGGTGAGTTCTCTTTAGGGTAACTTTGCCACACTAATGGCTGAACAGGAAAGCTTTCCAGGGTAAACTCAGCCAGTTGCGGCCACAAATCAAGTTTTTTTGTCCAGTATTTCAGAGGATCTGGGGTGGCAGGGTACATTCCAAATATGCCACCACCTGCTGGTTCAGGTTCTACTCCATGTCCTGCTGCTGCTGGGTGTTTTCTTCAGTAGGTGGGTGAAGAAATATGCTCATTAGAGACTGCAGACTTAAGTTGCTGCTGGCTGATGGAGCTGGTGCTGCTCCTGCAGCCCCCCCCCCCTTCAGCTGTCTATGCTCCTGAAGATGGGGATTTTATATACATTCCCCGAAACGCGTTGAGCTTGTTTCTAATAAAGCACATTATGTTTGGAATTACCCCGGGTCATCATCCTTGTGGACGTGGTGGTTTTAACATACTGCAGGTGATCTCGGCGAGGGAGGAGAGGGTGTCAAGTGTCTTGATTTTATCTTGTACACCCCCCTCCCTAGTGAAGTAAGTGACATATTCAATTCAACTGGCCTATTATTATTTTTAGCGTATGTTTTAGGGTTATAATTCTAATCATTGTATATACCTTCTATGTGTATACCTTTTATAAGCTAAAAGATAATATTGCTCTTTTTTATACTAATTGTGCAGTGTTATTCTATTCACATGGAAAACATACTGTGGCGACCCATACACTTGTTTTTTTTATTGTCCAGCAGTCATGGAAGTGGAGCGTGAGCGCAGAGGGACCCCCCCGATCAGACATTTGTGAGTATGGGCAATGGCGCTCATAGGAAGCGACCATCTGAAAAATAGGATGTCTTGATAATAGTTTAGTTTATCCTCCCTCTCAGCAGGTGGAAAAAAGGCCCCCATTTTGGACTGGTAGCAGGGGTCTAACATTGTCTAGAGCCAGTAGTCATCCCTCTGCTGAATGGTGATAATATGTCACTATGCAAGCAACTCAGCATGCATCTGTCCATTTGCGCAAGGGACTCAGAGACTCCCTGCCTCCATCTCCATTGCATACTGCCACGGTGTATTGGGGTAATCTCCCTGGTCTTCCGCATCGCCATCCAGCTCCTCATGCTCCTCTTGCTCCTCTCCTGTCACTTGTGCAGATAAAACCACCCATTTCTGTATACATTGCTTGTTCATGAATGTTCTCCTCATCCTTCTCCTCTGCCAATTCAGCCCCCACAGAGCTCAGGTGGCCATGAGCTGTCCATTGGCCAGCTAGATTAATCAGCATCTGCTCCAGGACGCAAAGGAGTGGAATGACATCATTCATCCCCGTAGTCCTATCGACTGACAAATAAAGTGGCCTTCTCAAAGGGTCTGAGCAAATGACAGGTGTGACATATGAGCTGCCAATGGCTCAAGCTGCTCAAGGAAGGCCAAGTTGCTCGTGTGCCTGGGCAGGAACCACATTTCCCAGTGAACCATAAAGGACAAATATTATCCTTGACCATAGTAACAGCTCCACATGTCAGACCTGCCGTGTAGTGTACCAGACATCAACAAGCTCAAGGACTGGCCCGCCTTCTGCTCAGCATACGTGTGCAGCCTTTTCAGAGAAGTAATGATAGCTTCCTTGGCGTGGTGCAGAGTCAATGACATGGAAAGGGAGGGACTGTAGTACCAGTAACTTGGCCAGGAGCACGTTCAGCTTCTGCACCATAGGATGAGTGCACTCATACTGTTGTATTTTTGCAATGACCTCCTTGATCAATTGCTGGTAAAATAAGGTATGAGGGGTAAGAGGAGGAGGAGCATCAGGACCAGTAGATGATGGGAAGGAAACACAGTTCCCTTTTGCTGAGGTGGTGGAGCCTTGACTGCTGGAAAAGGGTTGTGGGCCGCTAGGAGATGGCTCAGGGTGTAGCACAACATTAGCCCCACAGTTTTCCCAGGCCACTTTATAGTGATGCTTCATGTGTTGACGCAGGGCCATGGTGCCAACATTGTAACCCTGGCCACGGTTCAACTTCTGCTCACAGATTCTACACACGGCCACACTGACATCATCCGGTGACTTGAATAAAAATTCCCACACCGGCGAGTAGGGTATTTTACCCCCATCCTGCGTACTGACTGCCTGCTACTGCCTTTGTGAACCAGTACACCACTATTTGTTTCAGGACAAGTAGGCTCCTGAGTAGCAGACAGTCTACCCCAGGCACGTTTGGCTCCAGATCTCACACTGCTACCACCCTACTGACTCACGGTCACACTTGCACCCTGCTGGCTCAACCGCTGTCTCACGTGCATGCTGCCACCCTCACCCCCTGATTACGACGATAAAGCCCCCTCTTCACTCGGCTCCCACGTGCAATCGGCTAAATCATTATCCACAACTGTCTGCATGTCACTGATGTCACCCTCATCAGTCTCATGGACGCATACCTGACCACTCGCAACACCTGCTCTCATTTGACTCTCATAGTCGCTACTTGCCCACCTACAGGAGGAATCAGCGGATCTCTCTTCCAAATCTTGGTTGGGCAGTAGCTGCTGACTGTCCTCAATAAGCTAATCCTTGCTGAAAAGTGGAGCAGAGCTGACAGCATACAATACTTACTGAGCAGAAGGAGCAGAAAAAAAAAAGAGGCAGGTTCAGGAAAGGTGGGGCCACAGAGCTTGTTACTGCCTGTGGGTGTCTGATGACAGTTGAGATGTTGTTAAAGACTGAGTCAACCATTCAAGGACAGCTGGGTTGCTGGTCAAAACACAACCGCAGGATGACACTGGCAGCTCTGGCCTGTTGCTGGGACTGCTGCTACCAACCTCCCCACCCCCTTTCTTCTGCATCTACTTCTACCAGTTACAGAAACATTTTTGCCACTGCTCGTTCTCTTAGAAGGCCCTGGCACATGTTGGACATACTGTACAGTAACTGTAAGTGTAAGTGTAAAATAGCAGTAGTATTAGACTCTTTTTCACTCCAATTAGAGAATCAAGGCCTAATGCCATTACTTATCTCTAAACCAAGGTGGGAAAACAATTAACTGTAGAAATGAAGCGCTATTCACCTCAATTACAGAATGAAGGCATAATGGAATTACTTATGTATAAAACAAGATGGACACCCCAATATCAGTAATATTAGACTGCTATTTCACCCCAATCACAGAATCGAGGCCTAATTGAATTTATATCTATAAAACAAGGTGGAAAAACAAATAACTGTAGAAATAGAAAGCTATTTCACCCCAATTATTGAATCATGGCCTTATGGAATTATTTATGTATAAAGCAATGTGGACACCCCTATAGCAGTAGTATTTGACCACTATTTTCCCCCCAATTACAGAATCAATGCCTAATGAAATTACTTATGTGTAAAACAATGTGGACACCCCAATAGCAGTAGTATTAGACTGCTATTTCACCTCTATTACATAATCCATGCCTAATGGAATTACTTATTTATAAAACAAGGTGGAAAACAAAATAACTGAAAAATAGAGAGCTATTTAACCCCAATTACAGAATCAAAGTCTAATGGAATTACTTATCTATAACACAAAGTTTAAATCAAAATAACTGAAAAAATACTGTGCTTTTTCAACCAAATTACCAAATCAAGGCGTTATAGAATTACTTATCTATAACACAATGTGGACACCCCAAAAACAGTAGTGTTAGAGCGCTTTTTTATACCCCAATTACAAAATCAAGGCGTTATACAATTTGTTATATATAACACAATGTGGGCATCCCTGTAGCAGGAGTATTAGACTGCTTTTTAAACCCAATTAGAGAATCAAGGCATTATAGAATTACATATGTATAAAACAATGTGGACACAATAGCAGACAGCTTTTTCGCCCCAATTAGTTCATCAAGGTGTAATAGAATTGCTTATCTATTAACCAAGGGGGACACTGTTCTATTCTCCATATCCTTTCCCTATAGTGTGTAAAAAGTCTCCCTATGATCTCCCTACACTGTCCCTTCACTGTCCCTGAACTCTTACTAACTAAAATTTTATAAATAAACAATTTCTTAATCACTGTCCCTAGCACCTGTCACATCTCTCCCTGCACTAAGTTCTCATTAAAAGGGTGGAAACCGAGCAGGATGAGGCTTTTTATAAGGGCTCATGCACATGAACGTATTTTCTTTCCGTGTCTGTTCCATTTTTTTTGCAGACTGTATGTGGAACCGTTCATTTGAATGGGTCCACAAAAAAAATGCGGAAGTTACTCTGTGTGCCTTTTGTTTCCGTATATCCGTATGTCCATTCCGCAAAAAAATAGAACATGTTCTATTAATGCCCGCATTACGGACTTTAGACTGTTCTATTATGGTCCAGCTGTTCTGTTCCGCAAAATACGGAATGCACACGGACGTCATCCGTATTTTTTGCGCATCTGTGCTCTGTGGTGCTCAAAATACATACGATCCTGTGCATGAGCCCTAAGGCTATGAGATCACATGGGTTGGCTAGCTGCTGATTGGCTGGCTGCATGGCATTATAGGTGATCCCTCATTCCCGGTCTTCGTACTTTCACTTTGTAACATGTGCAGCAGCCATTATAGAAAAAAATCTGATTCGTTATCACAAAGCTCAATGAGATTTGTGATAAATCAGATTTTTCCTGAAATTCTGATCGAATTCCACTTCATTAACTTCAATTAGGTCAACACTAATATATAGATATATAGAAAAAGAAAAAAATAGCACTCCTTTGAAAAATATCAGGTGCAATCCCTCTGTGGATTCTGGACTCAGACCCCTCAATACACATGGAAAAACAGGCAACCCCCTGACTTCAGTAAAAAAAAAAAATTATTCACTAGTACTCAATGCAAAGTTTCAGCTCAACTCAATGATGCCTTCGTGAAGCAATTACTCAGGCTGGGTCTTTTACCTATTAGTGTACTACTCACTGTAGTACACGAACAGGCAAAGCATTACAATACAAATGTATTGTAATGCATTGCAGAGGAGATCAGACCCCCAAAAGTGAACGTCAAAAAAAAATTAAAGAAAAAAAGTGTTTTTAATAAAATTAATAAAGTTTTTAAGTAAAAAAAGAAAATAAGGAAAAATAGGAAAAAAAAAACACATATTAGGTATCGTCGCGTCTGTAATGACCGGCTCTATAAATATATCACATGATCCACCCTGTCCGATAAACATCAGAAAAAAAAATATATAAAAAAAAGACGTATGTCCCAGAAAATGGTATCAATAAAACCATCACCTCATCCCGCAAAAAATGAGCCCCTACCTAAGACAATTGCCCAAAAAATTTTAATAAAACTTTAGCTCTCAGAATATGGAGACACTAAAACTTTCAAAACTGCTATTATTGTGCTAAAGTGAAATACATAAAAAAATACATACATACTAGGTATCGCCATGTCCTTAACAACCACCTCTATAAAAATATCACATGACCTAACCCCTCAGGTGAACATCGTAAAAATAATAAAAGGAAAACTATGTAAAAAAAGCAATTTTTGTCACCTTACATCACAAAAATTGCAACAGCAAGCGATCAAAAAGGCATGTACCCCCCAAAATAGTACCAATCAAACCGTCACCTCATCCCACAAAAAATTAGACCTTACCTAAGACAATCGGTCAAAAAATTAAAAAGTTATGGCTCTCAGACTATGGATACACTAAAACATCATTATTTTGGTTTCAAAAATGCTATTATTGTGTAAAACTTTAATAAATAAGAAAAAGTAGACATATTAGGTATTGCCACTTCCTTAACGATCTTCTCTATAAAAAAGTCACATGACCTAATCCTTCAGGTAAACGCTGTAAAAGTAAATAAAAACTGCGCCGAAACAACCAATTTTTTGGTCACCTTGCCCCCATAAAGTGTAATAATGAATGATCAAAAAATCATATGTACCCAAAAATGGTACCAATAAAAACGTCAACTCTTACTGAAAAAAATAGCCCCTCCACAAGACGATCAGCAGAAAAATAAAAAAATAGGACGTTCAGAAATTGGAGATACGAAAACATAATTTCTGTTTTAAAAAATGCTTTATTATGTAAAGCTGAAGCAAACAAACATAGAAAGTAGACATATTTGACACAATTGCATCCGTAACAACCTGCTCTATAAAAATAGCGTGTGATCTAACCTGTAAGATGAATGTTGTTAAAAATAAAAAAATTTAATGGTGCCCAAACATCTATTTTTTGGTTATCTTGCCTCACAAAAAACATAATATAGAGCAATTAAAAATCATATGTACCCCAAAATAGTACCAATAAAACTGGCACCATATCCCGTAGATTCCAATATGTGATCACTTTTTTGAGTTTCTACTGTAGGGCTGCATCAAGGGGGCTAAAAATGGGACATGGCATCAAAAAAACAGTTCAGCTAAATCTGCCTTCCAAAAACCATATGGCGTTCCTTTCGTTCTGCGCCCTGCCGTGTCGCCATACAGCAGTTTACAACCACATATGTGGTGTTTCTGTAAACCGCAGAATCAGGGTAATAAATATTGAGTTTTGTTTGGCTGTTAACCCTTGCTTTGCTACTGTAAAAATTGATTAAAATGTAAAATCTGCCAAAAAAGTGAAATTCTGAAATTTCATCTCCATTTTCCATTAATTCTTGTGGAACACCTAAAGGGTTAACAAAGTTTGAAAAATCAGTTTTGAATACCTTGAGGGGTGTAGTTTCTAAAATGGGGTAATTGTGGGGTGGTCTCTATTATGTAATCCCCACAAAGTGACTTCAGACCTGAACTGGTCCTTAGAAAGTGGGTTTTTTGGAAATTTTCTGAAAAATTTCAAGATTTGCTTCTAAACTTCTAAGCCTTCTAAAGTCCCCAAAAAATAAAATGTAATTTTCAAAATGATTCAAACATGAAGTAGACATATGGGAAATGTAAACTAATAACTATTATATGAGGTATCACTATCTATTATAAAAGAAATAGAAATGTGAAAATTTGTGAATTTTTCAAATTTTTTGGTAAACTTTTTCACAAATAAAGGTTAAATATATTGACTCAAATTTATTAAGTACATGAAGTACAATGTGTCACGAGAAAACAATCTCAGAATGGCTTGGATAAGTAAAAGTGTTCCAAAGTTATTAACACATAAAGTGATATGTCAGATTTGCAAAAAATGGTCAGGGCAGGAGGCTGAAAACTGGCCTAGAGTCAAAGGGTTTAAATGGTGGCATTAGAAAGTACAACTTGTCCGACAAAAAACAAGCCCTCATATGGCTATGTGAACTGAAAATTTGAAAAGTTAAGGCTCTGGAAAAAGCAAAAATAGAAAATCAGGAAAGGGTTAAACCATCAAGGATCAAAATGCTGTGATAACACCAGGTAAGTATACAAGGCCCATGAATAAAGTACCTCATTTACCCCCCATCATGGAGTATGAGCCACCCCCGGAGATCTTTCCATGTGAGACCCATATCTCCAGAGTAGACAAGGTTGGTACTATTAGTACTGGAATAAAGATAACCAATGTGTGGTGCAATATTAACTCCACCTTGCAGAAGATAAACAATATAAAAAATTTACAAAAGGAGAAGAGGTAGTCCAAGACTGGTGAATTTCCATATGAATTTTTCAGGTCAGTCATGGTCCCATATTCTTCCTAAAAGAAAATAAGTTAGATAACCGTCCAAGTATTTGCATTCTCATACACAACATGGGTATTGAGGTCACATAACATGCATCACTGACAGCACTACGCCACCTTAAAATTCACATTAAGACCCATCGGCCTTCAGATGGTATAGATAGCCATCTGTTCTGCACTCCTACTACCAAGAGGTTTCGGAAGTCTGCTGGCATTGCAACTCAGAGGTAGGGAACATGATTCATATTTGGTGGTCCTGCCCCCTTATTTAACCTTTCTGGCAACATATCTTTGAAGTTGATCGACAAGTAACAGGCAAACATTTAACACCAACTCCACAGATGTCTCTCCTTTCTCTCCTACCAGGCTCTGTATCAGTTATCAAATGAGACATACTGTGTCATTTCTTCTCTACTGCACGCACATTACTCCCCAGACATTGGAGGTCTCCGACCCCCCCTCTATCAAAGAATGGCTGACAGAGGTAGACATTTTGGGACATTCTGTGAAAACACAGACAGGGCTGAGGGGGTGAGGCGCCTGTGGGACCCCTGGACTAGATTTAAGGCCGGACCAAAATTTCCTACCTGGCTTAGGGAACTTAATCAGTCTGAATAGGTTCTTTTCTTTGAACTCTACTTGGGATCTGCTGGAGCTGGACGAACTCCTTCCTCTTAACTGCTTCCTTCTGGTCTTACCCCTTTTCTCCTCCCTTTCATAGACTCCGCTACACTCAACCCCCTTTTTTTAATTTATTTTAAATTTTTTATATTTACATTGCACTTCACTGACTTTGTGTGCTGTGATTGCTTTTATAGTCATGATTGATAGGCTGAGTTCATTAGCTGTTGGATATTAATGTAGGCTTTAGTTGTACAATTTTAAGTCTTTCGATTTTCAATGATGTGGAATTTGATTACATCAGCTGTGTATTGTCCATTTCATATTCGATTTCAGTTTGCTCATTTGGCCTGCGTGCCCATAAGAGCTGTAGGTTCATTTGATCGTGTACTTTTATATTGAAAACTTTAACAAAACCAGATTGCATTAAAAAAAAAGACCCATCAGCCTTAGTGAATGTATATGGTAAATCCAATATAGTTTTTTTATTTTTATTTTTTTATTGCTACTCGATCACTTCCCCTTTCTAGGCATTGGTATACACTCAATGATTGTAAAGTGGAGGCCCCTTTCGGTATCTTTTGCCTCCATAAAAATGTTTGGATACGGGCAGGTCCATTTTCTTCTCGCAAATAGTATATATGTGTCGGTTAATCCTAGTTTTTACGTCCAATGTCATTTCACCCACATAGAGTAGGTGGCATGGGCATTCCAGAAGATATCTGATATATGCAGATTACAGGTGAGATATTGTTTAATCCTAAAATTCTCACCTATACTTGGATATGAAAAACTACTGCCCTTGCATCAATGGGTAGTTGACACAATTAAGACAAGGTTAGCAGCCTACTCTTTTGGATCTAAAATACAAACTAAACAACAGTTTAGTTGTACCAACATCCGAGCGGACCACTTGGTCCTTTAAATTACATGTACGGTGATAGGACAGATTTCGCCGTACGGTGTACGGTGATATATGCAAGCTGGGACCTAGTTTAGACCCCAATACTGCCTCAAGTGTTCCCCAGCAGGCTGTGCCTCTCTGCTGCAGCCTGCTGGTCAATGCCAGTATAGCTATGACATTAAAATACAATGCACTATTGGAATAGTGAATTGTGTTTTAGAAATGATCAAAAGATTGGCACCTTGCAATGCTCAATCAAAGACTGACCCCTCATATCATATCACATAAATGTCACACATACCCATAACAGGCTATCTTTTGATCATTTCTAAAACACAATTCACTATTCCAATAGTGCATTGTATTTTAATGTCATAGCTATACTGGCATTGACCAGCAGGCTGCAGCAGAGAGGCACAGCCTGCTGGGGAACACTTGAGGCAGTATTGGGGTCTAAACTAGGTCCCAGCTTGCATTGGCACCTTGCGATCTCATGTGTGGGGTGCCGATGGGAGACAGAGGGAGTCTGCTTCATCATTTGCCAGTTCTCTAGTATAAGATCCCAACTTGATTTGTTTTCCAATCATGCCATCTTCTAAAAAGGTCACAATGGGGGACATTTATAAAGCTTTTTATGCCATTTTGGCGTAAAAAAAAGTTGAACATTATGGCGCACACCATATGTGTATCATAATTAATTTGCATATTTTTGAACTTCTTGGCACTTACTATAACTTTCACCAGAAAGTGGCTGAATCTATAGCTGAACGCTACTCCTGCCTGTAGCTGGTGTAGACTTCAGTTTCTGGTGCACGGAAGTGCAGAGATGCGTCTGATTTGCTAACAGGCTTTTGCCAGTGCAAGTAGATCACACTAGTCTTGATAAATGTTCCTCAATGGGTTTTTCTTAGTCTAAGGCCTCATGCACACGAACATGCCTTTTTTTTGCGGTCCGAAAACCGCGGATCCGCAAAAAATGGAAGCCGCCCATGTTGCCTTCCGCAATTTGCGGAACGGAACGGGCGCCGGCAACATAAATGCCTATTCTTATCCGCAAAGCGCGGACAAGAATAGGACATGTTATTTTTTTTAGCGGGTGCTGTCCGCATCTTTTGCGGCCCCATTGAAGTGAATGGGTCCGCATCCGAGCCGCCAAAACGGCGGCTCGGATGCGGACCCAAACAACGGCCATGTGCATGAGGCCTAAAACTGGTATCTAAGTCTTATTCTTTATTACTTGTAGATTAAAAACGAATTCCCTTACCTACTTCACCTATAGTATTCTGACACAATTCTTATGTAATAAACAATATTTCTTTATTAAGCCTTAGAATGACTATTGTATTGCTACATTTTTCATCATATTACATGTTGACTTTAACATTCAAATATATATTTGTGAAGAACAAAGTATATTTACCATATGTGTTAGATATGTTAGATTAGCAGTGTGTACAATGCTTAGCTTGGAGTTCTGACACCTGGTGGTGTATTTCTTCATTTATAGCATTAGAATTAAAGCGCACATTTATGTGCAGCTTATAGAAGTCTCTTAGGAGCTGACCATAGTGCTGAAGCAACAACTCAACAAGTCAATCTTCCTGAAGACAGTGAGGCCTCAATAACCTACATCAATGGATTTATTTTATTATTTGAAAGCCTTATTATAGCGGTTGTAGAGGAAAGGTTTGAAGCAATCTATAAACTTTGCTTATAGGTGAATGTAATAAAATAACATTAGACCTTTGTTTAACAGGACATAATGGCAAACATTAGAACTTTCCTTTTACAGTATCTTTTCACTGCATCTGGAAATAATTGGTTGTAGTAGGAAGAGAATGTGATTTGTCTTTGTATAGATCCCTAGAATAGGTAGTTTGGCTTTTCTTTGTTTCTGTTTTTCACCATTTATATGGTTTGAGACAGTGCTTCATTATATATTGAAAACATTTGAACTTTTTTGCTTTCCTTAGTTTGGCATAGTAATACATTTAAAAAAAATGAAAATATTATTATATGAAAACCTATAGCGCTATTTCAAGTCAAAACACACATACACCCACTTGGGTATATTTATCAAAACAGCTTCCAAGGAAAACTGGCTTAGTTGCCCATAGCAACCAGATTCTACAGTTTATTTTTCAGCGCTCCTTTGGAGAATGAAAGGCGAAATCTGGTTAGTTGCTATGTTATATTGGGATAAAATGCATTGGAAAATTTGAGTCCTGTTACTAAAGATTCCTCACTTTCATTTGATGGAGGCTTTTATTGGGTAATGTACCCAAAGTCCAAAGTTCAAAATCCCAAATTTTGTTATGTAGCAGCAGTTCAGTTTCTAGGTAAAATTTCTCTCAGGGCGAGTGTCAAAAAAACTCCCCCCCCTGTCAAAAAAAACTCCCCCCCCCCTCAAAACTGCTCGATGAAATAAGTGTCTCCCCATTGTAAAAAATGTGTAACCACATTGCACGGACGGTCACAGTGACGCACCCAGTGACCCACTGTCCCACAGACTCAGGCTCCATTCACACGTCCGCAAAAAGGGTCCGCATCCGTTCCGCAATTTTGCGGAACGGGTGCGGACTCATTCATTCTCTATGGGCGCGGAATGGATGCGGACAGCACACAGTGTGCTGTCCGCATCCGCATTTGCGGTGCGCTGCCCCGATCTTTGGGTCCGCAGCTCCGCGAAAAGATAGAGCATGTCCTATTCTTGTCCGCAGCTTGCGGACAAGAATAGGCATTTCAATGGAGGTGCCGGGCGGGTGTGTTGCGGACCCGCTATTTGCGGGTCCGCAACACACCACAGACGTTTGAATGCAGCCTAAGGCTCTCACTCACAGCAGGCTTCTTTCTCAGCACTGCTCCGGGCGGGCGGTAACAGGCAGGCAGTGCGGGCGGTGTTGCTCACCTCACTCACTGTACGTCACGCAGCGCGTGACGTACAGTGAGTGAGCGCCGCCGCCCGCAGAGCCTGCCTGTGGGGGGACATTATTTTTAATAAGGATCACTATGGACATTATTTTGAATGGAGGCTGCTGTGGGTGTCATTATAACTGTATAATGTCTGATAGGACTAGTCCTGAGTTATATTACCCTGCCCTGTATAATAATGTACCCTGAAACCCCTTAGTTATATTACCCCAGCGGGGTAATATAACTAAGGGGTATCAGGGATGGGTACATTATTATACAGGGCATGGGCAGGGTAATATAACTCAGCTCAGGACTAGGCCTATCAGACATTATAGTTATAATGAGTAATGACACCCACAGCAGCCTCCATTCTAAATAATGTCCATAGTGATCCTTATCCCCCACAGTGACAGTGGCCCCGATTTTCATGTCTCCCACAGTGGCCCCCGCCCCCCATTGTAATTAATGCCCCCACCCCCCACCCCCACAGACCATCCACAGTGTCCCCATTGTAAAAAAATTGTCAGGCTCGCCTCACATCAGCACTGCTCAGGGGCTCAGGGCGGGCAGTAACAGGCAGGCAGTGCGGCGCTCACTCACTCACTGTACGGCGCTGCCTAGTGGGAGGAGCAGGCGCGCGACGTCAGTAAGTGCCGCCCGCAGGTACCGGAGCTGTGGACACTGTAGATAAGAGTGAGAGGACTTGGCACTCGGGCGCAGGTCGCAGGGCAGGCGAGATCTCAGAGGGAGGGAGCCAGGGCGCACGGCACGACAGTAATAACAAGCAGAGAGACGACAAGAGGGCGCCCCTGCTGGCGCCCCCCTTCTGACAGCGCCCCGGGCGGCCGCCTGGCCCGCCCGCCCCTAGAAAAGGCCCTGTGTAGCAGCATTGTGCTAAAATTTACTTTAAAATGTTAATTAACATTTCCCCCATCATTCTGCACTCAATTGTCCATCATGAGAAAGTGAAAATAAAATGTTTGAAATATTTCCTAATTTATGAAAAAGGAAAAACTAAAATTTCACATAGACATAAAGGGCTTCTACCACCAGAAATACTGTTATGTAGCTGACTGACATTAGTGATGCGCTTATGTCAGCACTAGATAACAGTATGTTTCTAACATTTGTCCCTGCAGCCGTTTTTGTAAAATAACCACTTTTATAATATGCTAATGAGCCTCTAGGTGCTATGTGGGCGTAAAATCAGCACCTAGAGGCTCCATCTACTTACGCTTTATCCCGCCCAGGTCCCCTGTTCTGCCCGCCCAGCTCCTCTTGATTGATGCCATGGTCCACCGCATCGTTGACGAAATCCAGCGCCTGCGCCGTTCACTTCTGTCTTTGGCGCAGGCGCAGTGAGTGAAGGCCGCTCTCCTGATGCCGGCTTCCTCACTGTGACGTAGTCAGCGCAGGCGCAGTGAGGAATCCGGCACCAGGAGCGCATTATTCATTCACTGCGCCTGCGCCGAAGTGAATGGCGCAGGCGAGGGATCAATCAAGAGGAGCGGGGCGGGCAGAACAGGGGACCTGGGCGGGATAAAGGGTGAGTAGACGGAGCCTCTAGGTGCTGATTCTACGCCCACATAGCACCTATAGCACAAATGTTAGAAACATACTGTTATGTAGTGCCGACATTAGCGCATCGCTAATGTCAGTCAGCTACATAACAGTATTTCTGGTGGTAGAGGCCCTTTAAGTATTCAGGCCCTTTGCTATGACACTTCAAATTTAGCTCTGGGGGAATCCCATGTCTCTTGATCATTTTTTAGATGTTTCTACACCTTTCAGTTGATTGGACATGATTTTGAAAGACACACTACTGTCTATATAAGGCCTCATAGGTCACAATGCATATCAGAGTAAAAACGATGCCATGAGGAGGAAAGAACTGCCTATAGAGCTCAGAGACAGCATAGTGTGGAGGTACAGATCTGGAGAAGGATACAAAAAATGTCTGCACTGAAAGTTCCCAAGAGCACAGTGCCTCCATAATTCTTAAATAGAAACATAGAAACATAGAAACATAGAATGTGTCGGCAGATAAGAACCATTTGGCCCATCTAGTCTGCCCAATATACTGAATACTATGGATAGCCCCCGGCCCTAACTTATATGAAGGATGGCCTTATGCCTATCCCATGCATGCTTAAACCCCTTCACTGTATTTGCAGCTACCACTTCTGCAGGAAGGCTATTCCATGCATCCACTACTCTCTCAGTAAAGTAATACTTCCTTATATTACTTTTAAACCTTTGCCCCTCTAATTTAAAACTGTGTCCTCTTGTGGTAGTTTTTCTTCTTTTAAATATGCTCTCTTCCTTTACCGAGTTGATTCCCTTTATGTATTTAAAAGTTTCTATCATATCCCCTCTGTCTCTTCTTTCTTCCAAGCTATACATATTAAGGTCCTTTAACCTTTCCTGGTAAGTTTTATCCTGCAATCCATGTACTAGTTTAGTAGCTCTTCTCTGAACTCTCTCTAGAGTATCTATATCCTTCTGGAGATATGGCCTCCAGTACTGCGCACAATACTCCAAGTGAGGTCTCACCAGTGTTCTGTACAGCGGCATAAGCACTTCACTCTTTCTACTGCTTATACCTCTCCCTATACATCCAAGCATTCTGCTGGCATTTCGTGCTGCTCTATTACATTGTCTTCCCACCTTTAAGTCTTCTGAAATAATTACTCCTAAATCCCTTTCCTCAGATACTGAGGTCAGGACTGTGTCAAATATTCTATATTCTGCCCTTGGGTTTTTACGCCCCAGGTGCATTATCTTGCACTTATCCACATTAAATTTCAGTTTCCAGAGTTCTGACCATTCTTCTAGTTTTCCTAAATCCTTTTCCATTTGGCGTTTCCCTCCAGGAACATCAACCCTGTTACATATCTTTGTGTCATCAGCAAAAAGACAAACCTTACCAGCGAGGCCTTTTGCAATATCACTTATGAAGATATTAAACAAAATCGGTCCCAGTACAGATCCCTGTGGAACCCCACTGGTAACATTACCTTGTTTTGAATGTTCTCCATTGACTACAACCCTCTGTTGTCTGTCACTCAGCCACTGCCTAATCCACTCAACAATATGGGAGTCCATGCTCAATGACTGCAGTTTATTGATAAGTCTTCTATGTGGGACAGTGTCAAAAGCCTTACTAAAATCTAGATATGCGATGTCTACTGCACCTCCACCGTCTATTATTTTATTCACCAGTCTATAAGATTTGTTTGACATGATCTCCCTGAAGTAAACCCATGTTGTTTTTCATCTTGCAATCCATGGGATTTTAGATGTTCCACAATCCTATCCTTTAATAGGGTTTCCATTAATTTGCCTACTATTGATGTCAGACTCACTGGTCTATAGTTGCTCGATTCCTCCCTACTACCTTTCTTGTGAATGGGCACGACATTTGCCAATTTCCAATCTTCCGGGATGACTCCTGTTACTAATGATTGGTTAAATAAATCTGTTAACGGTTTTGCCAGCTCACCACTAAGCTCTTTTAATAATTTTGGGTGTATCTCATCAGGCCCCTGTGACTTATCTGTCTTCACCTTAGACAGCAAACTTAGAACATCTTCCTCTGTAAAGATACATGCATCAAACGATTTAATAGTCATTCTTTCTAGTGGAGGTCCTTCTCCTTTTTCTTTTGTAAAAACTGAACAGAAGTATTCATTAAGGCAGTCGGCTAGCCCTTTATTCTCTTCTACATACCTTCCGTCCTTTGTTTTTAATTTAGTTATTCCTTGTTTTAATTTCCTTTTTTCATTTATATATCTGAAGAATGTCTTATCCCCTTTTTTCATAGACTGAGCTAGTTTTTCTTCTGCCTGCGCTTTAGAAGTTCTTATAACTTGCTTGGCCTCTCTCTGCCTAATCTTGTAGATTTCCTTATCTTCATTGCTCTGGTTTTTTTTATAATTACAAAATGCTAGCTTTTTATTTTAAATGATTTGGGCCACTTCTGCTGAGTACCACATTGGTCTCCTCCTTTTTTTGCTTTTACTGACGAGTCTAATGCAATTTTCTGTTGCCTTCAATAATGCACCTTTTAAGTAGTCCCATTTCTCCTGGACTCCATGTAATCCGTTCCAGTCTGATAAGGACTCATTTATGACTAATTTCATTTTTGAAAAGTCTGTTTTTCTAAAATCTAAAACTTTTGTTTTTGTGTGGTGGGACTCTTTCACAGTTCTTATATTAAACCACACTGACTGGTGATCACTAGATCCCAAGGTTTCGCCTACAATGACATCATATACCGAATCCCCGTTTGTGAATACCAAATCCAAAATGGCCTCCCTCCGGGTTGGCTCCTCAACCACTTGTTGTAGAGATAACCCCAGTAGGGAATTTAGAATATCTGTACTCCTGGTAGAACTTGCTATTTTGGTTTTCCAGTTTATATCTGGAAGATTGAAATCTCCCATAATGATAACTTCTCCTTTCATTGTCATTTTAGCTATTTCTTCAACTAGTAGATCATCTAGTTCTTTAACTTGACCAGGTGGTCTATATATCACACCTACACGAGTTACTGCATGGTTAGCAAACTGCAACGTAACCCAAACTGACTCTATATTGGCCTCACCAACTTGTATTAGGTTAGATTTAATGCTATCTTTCACATACAGGGCCACTCCTCCTCCTTTCTTGCCTTCTCTGTCTCTTCTGTATAAAGAGTACCCTGGTATGGTTATGTCCCAGTCATTTCTTTCATTAAACCATGTCTCCGTAACAGCCACTAAATCTACATTCTCAGATGCCATTATTGTCCCAAGTTCATTGATTTTTTTACCTAAACTGCGAGCATTTGTAGACAGGACTCTGAGCTTATCATTTCTTAACCTCTGTGCTTCTGACCTGTTCTGGCATTGTTTCGGGGGGCAATTGGACTCTTTTATTTTCACTCTTTTGCCCCCCCTTCCTAGTTTAAATACTCTTTCGCAAATTCTTGGAGCTGTTCACTAAGTACATTTGTTCCTTTGAGAGAAAGATGCAAACCATCTTTTTTGTACAGTTCCTTTCTATTCCAAGTAGAGCTATCATGAGAAACAAAGCCAAATCCTTGCTCTTGACACCATTTACCAAGCCATATGTTGAACTCCTTTATGCGCCTCTGCCTATCATTCTGAACATTATGCACAGGCAGAACTTCAGAAAATGAAATGGTGGATGCAAAATCCTGTACGTCATTACCAAGTGTGATAAAAGATTTTTTCACCTCTGACACTTCATTGCAAGCCAGGTCATTTGTCCCTAGATGGACAAGAACATCCACGTCCCCTTACTGCTTTGCTTGCTTAACAATATTAATAATACGTCTTCTATCTCTTCTAGCAGTAGCCCCAGGGAGACATCTCACAAAACCATTTTCTTTAAGCTCCACACTTCTTATGATTGAATCACCCAGCAACAGCTGCATCCTTTGAGACTTCACTTTATCTTTTTTGTTGCATACATTAGACATAGGAGTCGATGGTTTCTCACCCTCTGTGCTTGAGTCCATATCCATGTTGTCCTTACATTCTGAGAGTGCTGCAAATGAATTATGGAGAACCACCGACTGTGGGACATGTCTTCTATCCACCACTCTAAGACTTCCAGAACCTACATTAACCCATCTGCCATTTCTGGGGGTCCTCTGTGGCAGTGGCATTGCAGCAGTCCTAGCTGGAGTTTGTTTAACAGATAATTTAAATATTTCAGCTTTCAAAAATGCAATTTCCTGCTGCAGTAAGGAGAACTGTCTACAGATCTGACAGCATCCGAATCTCCAAAGAGTGGAACATGAAATAAATGCACAACAATTCCTGCACTGAACCAAGTCTGCCATTTTAAAGAGGAGAAAAAAATAAAAAAATAAATTTGTAACTTTAAATCAAACAAATCTTACCTTTTTTTTTTTTGTATTGTTTCCACCTTCCAGCCTACCTCCTGACTATCTCCTGCAATATCTCTTTACTAGTACTTAATGTAGTACTTGAAGCTAGTACTTCCAGCTAATGAATTAGGCCAGCTAATGAGTCTGTCTCTATATATACACACACTCCTTCCCAAACTCCTCCCCCAGCAACAAATGTAACACCTTAGTGAGCTAGGCTCATTAGCAAACGCACAATAGCAAACAGCTGACCGAATTTCTTACCTCTTCTCAAGCAATGATCAGCAAAAACAACACAGATGAGCCAGTTGGAGACTCTAAGCCAATCTCTTGCAGTATCTCTTGAATCTCTTCAGTCTGCTGCAATATCTCTTTACTAGTACTTAATGTAGTACTTGAAGCTAGTACTTTCAGCTAATGAATTAGGCCAGCTAATGAGTCTGTCTCTATATATACACACCCTCCTTCCCAAACTCCTCCCCCAGCAACAAATGTAACACCTTAGTGAGCTAGGCTCATTAGCAAACGCACAATAGCAAACAGCTGACCGAATTTCTTACCTCTTCTCAAGCAATGATCAGCAAAAACAACACAGATGAGCCAGTTGGAGACTCTAAGCCAATCTCTTGCAGTATCTCTTGAATCTCTTCAGTCTGCTGCAATATCTCTTTACTAGTACTTAATGTAGTACTTGAAGCTAGTACTTTCAGCTAATGAATTAGGCCAGCTAATGAGTCTGTCTCTATATATCCACACCCTCCTTCCCAAACTCCTCCCCCAGCAACAAATGTAACACCTTAGTGAGCTAGGCTCATTAGCAAACGCACAATAGCAAACAGCTGACCGAATTTCTTACCTCTTCTCAAGCAATGATCAGCAAAAACAACACAGATGAGCCAGTTGGAGACTCTAAGCCAATCTCTTGCAGTATCTCTTGAATCTCTTCAGTCTGCTGCAATATCTCTTTACTAGTACTTAATGTAGTACTTGAAGCTAGTACTTTCAGCTAATGAATTAGGCCAGCTAATGAGTCTGTCTCTATATATACACACCCTCCTTCCCAAACTCCTCCCCCAGCAACAAATGTAACACCTTAGTGAGCTAGGCTCATTAGCAAACGCACAATAGCAAACAGCTGACCGAATTTCTTACCTCTTCTCAAGCAATGATCAGCAAAAACAACACAGATGAGCAAGTTGGAGACTCTAAGCCAATCTCTTGCAGTATCTCTTGAATCTCTTCAGTCTGCTGCAATATCTCTTTACTAGTACTTAATGTAGTACTTGAAGCTAGTACTTTCAGAAGAAGCCTAGAACAACCAGGACTCTTACTAGACCTGGCCACCCCACCAAAGGGTCTTGTAAGAGAGGTGACCAAACACCCAAAGGTCACTCTGGCTGAGCGATAAAGATACTGTGTGAGAAACTTCTATAATGTCAATTAACATTGCCATAATCCACCAATCTGGGCTTTATAGCAGAGTGGCTAGAAAGAAGCCAATCCAGAGTAAAAGATATATGAAGGTTTGCAAATGAAAAGCACCTAAAGGACTCTCAGACTGTGAGACAATACTCTCTGGTCTGATGAAACCAAGATTGAACTTTTTTTCATCAATTATAATCGTCATATTTGGACAAAACCAGACACTGCCCAATACCATCCCTACAGTAAAGCATTGTGGCAGCAACATCATTCTGTTGGGGTGTTTTCCATTGGCTGGGACAGGGAGACTGGTCATAGTTTAGGAAAGCTGAAAGTACAGAGATATTATTTTAATGAAAACCTGAGACTAGGCCAAAGGTTTACCTTCCAGCCAGACAATTACTCTAAGCACACAGCCAAGAGAAAACAGGAGCAACTCTGTGAATGTCCTTGAGTGGCCCAGCCAGAGCCATGACTTGAGCCCAATCAAACGTCTCTGAAGAGACCGAAAATGACTGTCCACCACTGGTCCCCATTGAACCTGTTAGAGCTTGAGAAGATCTGAGAAGAATGGCAGAAAATCCCCAAATCCAGTTGTGTAAACCTTGTGGGATAATACCAAACATTAGTGGCTGCAACAGCTGTCAAAAGTAGTGAGTAAAAGGTCTGAAAACTTATGTCTAGAGACGAGCGAAGTTTTGAAAAATTTGGTTCTGCTGCTTTGCCAAATTTTCACAAAGAAATTTGCTTCATGATGAATTACTTTGTTGAAAAGCTCATTTCTTTGAAAGTAATGGGCGCAATGACAGGGAATGGCGATTGCGCCACCCCTGTCATTTAACCCCTCAGATGCCCCATTCATTACATTACAGCATCTGAGAATAATAGTGAGGGCTTTCAGGGGTTAAGAAAAAAATTGCTACTCACCCTATCCATTTGAGCGCAAAGAGGCCACCGTGGTCATCTTGTTTGAAGAAACCAAGCAAAATCTCATGCAGTGCGTGATTACATTATCATGCTGGCTGGCGTGGTGATGTCGTACGTCACTGCTCACGAGATTTTGCGTGGGATCTTCAATCAAGATGGCACCAGCAGCCTCTTCACGCTCAAATGGTTAACATGAAGCTTGAGGAAATTTGGCTTTGCATGGAATTCAATTTTTCTTTTAATTCAAATCGAATTCCACTTTGGATACTTTGATTCGCTCAACACTAAGTTATGCCAATGCTATATTTTGGTTTTTCCTTTTTACTAAATTATCAAAGATTTTGAATATTCTGTTTTCGCTTAGTTATTATGGGATATTGAGTATACAGTGTGTGTGGTATTATTTGAGACCAGATTTTTTTTCTAATAATGTTGATTTTTGTGCAAGATTTATTCATATATCTAATAAATATTAATGTAACCTTTTTTTACTCAATGTTGAATTACTACAGAAGGAAGTAGCCTCCATGCAACTCAAATTACAACAAAGGATGACTTCAAGTCGTTATCTGTCGAGGACTTTGAGAAATATGTAACTAACTGTATATCTCATTTTGATAAGTTAATAAATGAATTGCAAATTACCAAACGCCATAAGTGGCAAAGGGATATGGAAGATTATACAACAGGTTTTGTCTACAATTGGCAAGATGAAGCTAAAAAGAACAAAAGGATTGCCATCAATGAAGGACCCCAGTCTCCAGCACAATAGAGGAAACCTATCCAACAAACAGGTACTCAAGCCCAATCTGCAACTTATTTTTTAAGTCAAGGACTGGAACCCACAGGACCAGACGTGGAGGCAGAAGTCAACAAAAATGTTGGAAAAGACAAACAACAGACACGTAGAAAGGAATGAACCTCGGAAAGAAAACATAGTGGTAAATATCTCTTCATTTTCTCTTACCCCCGCACAACAGCCTGTTTTTAATAAGGGATTATCCTTTATACAGTATTCCGAAATTAATTGGTTTGAACTTGGGTCAGACCCATATAGACTGTTTTGTTATAGTTAACTTAAAGCATGGTTTAGTGAACAAAAGGCAGTATCAGCTTCTAGACAAACACCAGGACTGAGCTCAGACTTGAGGACATGGAATTGTTTTCTAAAAGTGAATTCAATCCACAAATTAGTCATGCGTCTATTAACACATTTATAAATGTTGTTAGATTGGATATAGATGCCGAGTTTGTAATGTTCCGATGAACATGGGCAATCTAACCTGGCAAGAAATTGTTGCTCCTAAATATCACTTCCTGAGTTGCATTAGGGGCATATTGGATTCAACCAAGCTGATGGGGATTATTGATGACAAACTATCTCTTTTTTATACGTTAAACGGCCAAAAAAAACAGTACTATATATTTTCCCAAAAATTCATAAGTCATTAATAAAGCCCCCAGGTCATCCTATTGTTTCAAGTAGAGGCTCTCTGTTTTCAAATATTGCTGTTTCTGCACCCTTTTGCAATCTCAACAAAGTCATACAGTATATACAGGACACCGTTGATTTCCTCAATAAGATACGTGATATTGTTATACCCACTGATGCTATCTTGACGTGGTCAGTCTATACATGTCTATTGACCATAATAGAGGCCTCAAAGCAGTTACAGAATGTTCACATCAAACTGCATTTACTGCTGAGGGTAAAGAATTCTTGATCATGTCACTTGAGTTTATATTGGTCTGTAATTACTTTCTTTTTCAAGACACCTTCTATATTCAACAAAGTGGCACGCTCATGGGGTCTAATGTGATGCCCACGTATGCCAATATTTTCATGACCTAGATGGAGGAGAGATGTGAGCAACCACTTCGGCATCTTTCTAATTTGCACAGGTCCAGTTGAGGAACTTAATAAATTCCATGTCTTCCTAAATTCTCTAGATCATGACTAGAGATGAGCGAATCGAATCCCACGAAGTACAATTCGATCCGAATTTCAGGATAAATTTGATTCATCTCGAAGCCAAATTTCCTAGTGCTTCATTTCAATGAATCAATTTAACCAGAAAGTGTAAAAAACAAAAAAAATTAAAACTTACCTCCTCCATTTGCTCGAGACGGGCTGCCAGCCTACATCTTGATTGAAGATCTCGGCCAAAGTCCCGTGCGTGGTGACATATGACGTCATCACACCGGCTGGGGTGATGACGTACCGTAATCTCACACCGTGCCAGATTTCGCTCCATATCTTCAAGCAAGATGGTGGCGGCTGGCCCATTGCGAGCAAATGGAGGATGTAAGTTTGTAAGCGAATCTTTTTGAAAAATTTGGCGAATCAGCCGAATCGACCTTTCCAATTATTAGCTCATCTCTAATCCTGACATTAAATATACCTTCCCAGGTGTCTCAGTGGCAAGGTCCTTGTGTCCTGCTAAGGTTCCTGATATCCGCCTGTGTTCCTGGACTCTGCTACCTGTTTGATCCCTGCCTGCTTGCTTTGACTCTCCTTTTGCCTACTCGGATTGCCTGACCTGTACCTGTGCCACCTGCCCTGACCTATTGCCTGTCTGATTTCGCCTCTGCCTCATCCTTTGTTCCTGCACTGTTGCTCCTGGTAATGACTCAGCCTGCTGACAATGCCTGTACCTCTGGTACCCTTCTCAGGTACCTCCTGGTCCAGGTACTTTGCAGTCTTGGTGTTTACTTCACACACAATAGAAAGTACATCTTGGTGTTACTTTACACGAATTGGAAAGTTCATATAAAACAAGTCACCCTGATGTCAGTTCTGCCTCCAGCAGTCCACGGCAGGCTTTAGGGGGCCTGTTTCCTGGGCCCATTGGTCTCAGCCCTCCAACCTGGCACCAAGCTTTAGATCCCAACACAGAGATCCTGCTGCTGAACCCAGCTGCCTATTTAAGGACAGCCAGGTGCTGCCAAAAACCAGAAACGGCAAATAAAATTCAGTCCGGTATTTGACACCACCTGGCTGCAAATCAGTCCAGCAGCACACGCTGGGAGGAAAATACCTGTCACGACCGATATCCCAGCAACAGTCGTGTCGCACCAGACGGAGGGGAAGGGGGACCCTTATCTACGGATGGGAAATAGAATGGCCACCCCTGACTAACCCTAAGCTGGCACCTGTCTGCCCTGATACCCTAGACGGGGTGTGAACCCGTGCGGCGAGCAGGATGCCTAAACCCTCAGTCGCCCTAACAAGACTGGACTGGGGAAAGGCCCATGGGAGCGCTAGTCACCATCACTCACGTCTAGGAAAACAACAAGGGAAGACAGCAACAAACAAACAACAGCAGAGATAGACTTATCCAGTCACGAGCAGAGAAGGCGATCCCAAACACGACAGTCCACGCCGGACAAGAGCTCCACAGCAACACCATCAAACGATCTCCTTCAAAGGTCAGAGTAGCACTAGAAGAAAGGACTATATCTGGCAATGACTGCAAGTGAAACTGAAACTAATATAGTATCTGGGAGTGGCAGACAGGACTCACCTGAGAAGGATGCCTACAAACTCCCAGTCAGGACAAAAAGGTTCACAAGGCAAAACCTGGATGACATACCCTGAACCACGGAGCAAACTCACAAGCTATCGCGAGTAGCAAGTCGCTGCGACCTTCTCCTCCCAGACCTGTCTGGATCAGTCACAGTCGTGACAATACCTGTTTTCCCAGACCATTCCCCTCACTGTGTCACACTAGTCTTCTGCTGACAATGTATCTAGCCCAGGTATCAGCAACCTTCAGCACTCCAGCTGTTGTGAAACTGCAAATCCCAACATACATACTTACTCGGCTGTTCTTGTAACTCCCATATAATTTAAAGGAGGATTAAGGCTAGCCTATTTAAAAGAACAGGGTACACTGACCACATCTGTTAGAGCGGTCCTTGAAAAATGTACTCTTTTCAGGGTCTTTTTTCAGGATTCTTCAGTAAGATATGTGATCAGTTAAGCAAGTTGCAGATGAAATGATCTCCAAAAGGCATAAAGTTAAAAATTACTCATTCCTTTTGTATTTTAAGCAAAAACATTTTTTTATTCTGATCTTTTACAATTTCAAAATAAAAAAGGAATAGGGCCTGAAGCATAACTTTGGGCACCTTGCATGGTTAGTACCTAGTAGCATCTCCTTTGGCAAGTATCACAGTTTGCAAATGCTTTTTGTAGCCAGCCAAGAGTCTTTCAATTCTTGTCTGAGGGATATTCTTAGATTATTATTTTTTGAAAAAGACTTTCAGTTCTGTGAGATTCCAGGGCTATCTTGCATGCCCTGCTCTTTTGAGGTTTATCTACAGATTTTCAATGATGTTCCGATCAGGGGACTATCTTCAGCTTGCGCCTTTTGAGGTAGTCAATGGTGGATTTTGAGGTGTTTTTAGGATCATTATCCATTTGTTGAAGCTATCCTCTTTTCAACTTCAGCTTTTTTTTTTACAGTTTCTGTTATGTTTGCTGCCAGAATTTGTTGGAATTTCATTGACACCATTCTTCTGCCTATCCATGAAATGTTCTCCATTCCATTGGCTGCAACACAATCCTAAAGCATGATTAATCCACCCCATGCTTAATGGTTGGAGAGGGGTTCTTTTTTGTTCATTGTGGCAAAAGAGTTCTATTTTAACCTCATCAGTCCACAGGACTTGTTTCCAACATGCATCAGGCTTGTTTAAATTTTGTTTTGCAAAGTTGTGATGCAAAACTTTGTGGTGAAGACACAGGAGAAGGTATTCTTCTGATGACTCTTCCATGATGCCATATTTGTGCAGGTGAAAAGTAGAACAATGTACCACAACTCCAGATTCTGCTAAATCTTCCCGAAGGGCTTTTACAGTCAAGAGGGGGATCTAATTTGCGTTTCTAGCAATCATATGAGCATTTGTCTCTGAATTTTTTTGGGGTCTTCCAGATCTTCTCCTGACCACCACTGTTCCTGTTAACTGCCATTTCTTAATTACATTTCGGACTGAGGAAATGGCAACCCGAAAATACTTTGCTATCTTCTTATAGCCTTCTCTTGCTTTGTGGGCCTCCACTATTTTCAGAGTGTTAAGCAGCTGCTTATAAGAACCCATGGCTGCTGTTTTTTGGGACAAGGTTAAAGGAGTTTGAGTATTTATAATGTTTCAACATTTGCATTACCTGGCCTTTCCTAACAATGATCGTGAACAAGCCTTAACCCTAACAAGCTATTTAAGGTCTGATACCTCAGTCAAAGTTATTTGAGCCCTCAAATCTCTCTGGGTTCCCATACTTTTGCAAGGTAAAATTGTACAAAACCAAAATAATACACTCATGTTGCTTAAAATGTTGAAAAGTGGGTTTCATTTTTAACTTTATGCCTTTGGGAGATCATCTAATTTGCATAACTGTTCACAGTAACAATAATTCTGACCAGGAGTGTCCAAACTTTTGCATGTCAGTGTATATCTATGGTGAGCTGAAAGAAAACCTGTTCCACTACCGAGCTGTTTATTTTATTGCATTATAATTTTATATGTGAAATTACTAGAGTTGAGCAGATACCTGAATGTTCGGGTTCACCGGGTTCGGCCGAACTTCGCAAAAAAGTTTGAGTTCGGGACCCGAACTTGAACCCGAACCCCATTGAAGTCAATGGGGACCTGAACTTTGGAGCACTAAAATGGCTCTAAAAAAGTCATAGAAAAGGCTAGAGGCTGCAAAAGGCAGCTAAATGTGGTTAAGAGCATGGCAAGTGCTCTGCAAACAAATGTGGATAGGGAAATGACTTCAAATAACATAAAATACGTAAAATAAAATAACCTTGATCTTGGAGGAGGAGGTCCATATGGAGTAGGAGGTTGAGGAGGTGGTAGATGTGGTGGTGTATGTGGAAGTGGTGGTGGAGGAGGCAGAGGTAGCCAACACTGGTTTTTGTTTTTTATTTTATTTTATTAATTTTTTTGTTTAAATTTGGGTAGACCCCAAAACTTTGGGAAATATAAAAAATAAAACAAAGAGAAAGTGCACTGGAGTACAATGGCTGGGTGAGGCCAGTATACATGTCTTTTCTGCACAAGGTACGGACAAGTCCTGTGGGATCCCTGCCTGGTTAATTTTAATGAACGTGAGCTTGTCCACATTGGCTGTTGGCAGGTGGCTGCGCTTGTCTGTGTTAACCCCCTCTTGCCATGCTAAACAAACGTTTAGACAATACAATAGCTGCAGGAAAGGCCAGCACCTCCAAAGCATAAAGGGCAAGCTCAGGCCATGTGCCCAATTTGGAGACCTAGAAGTTGAAGGGGGCAGACCCATCAGTCAGTACGTGTAGGCGTGTGCGCACATACTGCTCCACCATGTTGCACGTCCCCGTGACATCCACAATCCAATTAGATATCTTCCCAATCAACTGTCGTTGTTCTTTTATGCGCCTACCATGGTGATCACGGGTAACGGGGAATCAGGTTTCCATGCTGGAGAGGGAACCTGAGAAAGGGATACCACATCCAAGGGAGGTCAAAGGCTAAAATGTGACCGGGCGAAAATGTGGGACATGTTATTAAAGCGGAAGTCACCCACTCCCGACTCGGGGAGGTAGTGAGTATAAATAACAATACAGGACTCTTAAGCTGCCCTGTTATTGGAATGAGTATTACAAAATTACAGGGGATGTAACTGTGGTATTTTGGATTAGGAAACATTATACAGGAGAGGCCCTGCTGCTGCTTTTTTGACTCTAGATAACTTCTGCCTGATCGCACGTCCCCGTGACGGCCACAATACAGTTGGATATCTTCCCTATCAACTTTTGATGTTCTTTTATGCGCCTACCATGGTGATCATGGGTAATGGGGAACCAGGGTTCCATGCCAGAGAGGGAGCCTGAGAAAGGGATACCACATTCAAGAGAGGTCAATAGCTGAAATGTGATCGGGCGGAAATGTGGGACAAGTTATTAAATTAAATTCAGCACATGCGCCAGGCAAGGGATGTGCGTCAAACCGGCTAGGCCCAGAGCTGCTACGAGATTTCACCCATTATCGCATACCACCAGGCTGGGCTTGAGGCTCACTGGCACCAATCACTCATCAGTCTGTTCCATGCCCGTCCACAGCTCCTGCGCGGTGTGGGGTTTTTCCCCCAAACAGATACGTTTCAAAACTGCCTGCTGTCGTTTACCCCTGGCTGTGCTGAAGTTGGTGGTGAAGGTGTTGCGCTGACCGGATAAGGAGGCGGTAGAGGATGAGGAAGTGGAGTAGGAGGAGTAAGCAACAGGAGGCAAAGAGAAACTCTCTGCAATCCCTATTGGTGGAAGGACATGCGCCAAACTGCTATCCGCCTCAGGCCCAGCCACCACTGCATTTACCCAGTGTGCTGTTATGGAGATATAACATCCCTGACCATGCTTACTGGTCCACGTATCTGTAGTTAGATGGAGCTTGCCACAGATGGCCCCACTTGGTTGTGCAGGGAAGGGATGGCTCACCTGGAAAAGTAGTGATGGCTGGGCACAACATACTGTGGGACAGCCACCGCCATCAGATTCTTAAAACTGTCTGTGTCCACTAGACGGAATGACAGCATTTCAAAGGCCAGGAATTTTGAATGCTGGCATTCATGGCCAGGGATCACGGGTGGGTAGGGGGGTACTTCCTCTTTCCCTCCAGTGTTTGGGAGATAGACAGCAGAACGCTTCAATGGGTCATTGTGGAGATGCTTGGTGACCGAGGTGGTGGCATTGCTGCCACATCCTCTGTTTGCGGGGTGGAAGGTGCCACTGTCACTCCAGAGGGGGGTGAAGAGGCCGCAGAAGAGGAAGCAGGAGGAGCCAGAGACCTTTCTTGGTTTTTGAGGTATCTACTCTGTGACGAGGGTACCCCAAGTAGAGTCCCCTTTTTAAATACACACACACTCACAGGCCTAGAGGCCCCCTTTATTCTGTTTTAAAAGAGAAATATTCCCTTGCTTGGAGCTGTGTCCTAGTAATTGAAAATGACACTTCCCCATCATAAAGATAAGGATGGGAGCTTCAAAAGCACCCCTGCCGAGGCTCATCGTAAAAAATACTGGATCCTGGGATAACATTAGCCAGACATTCTGACTACAGTCCCAGCAGGGGACCAGAGAGAGATGGGAAAGCGACCTATTAAACCTTTGAGGGACGCAAACATAGTAATTTTTCATATCTTTGGTCGTAGGCATATTCTGCACTGGCTAAGGCCGGATTCAACCTCCGTGGACCAGTGCGATCATGGAAATATCAAACAGTATGTTCTTGTGCCTTTGGAAGGCTGAAAAGCCAGCTATAAGCCATCCTGGAGAACCACAAGCCCCAGCAGAGTCAAATTTGGTCTTGTTAGACTCGTAAAATCATAAGGGTCATTAATGCATGAATGTCATAGCTGAATTTTGTGGTTCCACAGAACTGTGGGCTCAGTCAGAATAAGGACATTCTGGGCTGACCTTAGCTGGGTTATAAACCTTGCTGACACCTCCTCGACCTTGCCCACACGTTCGTACCATTAGTGGGCAGAACTGCTGACACCTCCTGTTTTAGAACTGTTATAAGATGCTGTCAGGGCATTGTATGGCAACCCTGCCTTGCCTTAACACCTGGATTTGTATCGCATTCTGAATGTCAGTGCTCACGGTCCACTGATATTATACCAATCGGATTGCACAACAGCTTCAAGGACTGAAACAGAGGAACTTAAGTATACTTTTCATCCCTTATCCCTTTTATTTTAACTGTCGTGAATTACTAATACCTTGAATTATTAATATGTAGAATAGTTATTTTTCTGTAAATGTACATGTGCACTGTTTTTCCTTTCACCTTTTATTAAAAGATTGAAAAATCTTATTTGCTAAGTCTTCCGTATTCTAAGCAAAGGAATTAACAAATCCTGTCTCCGAAGAGAGTAACGTTACCATTTTGTGTGAGAAAGGTCATTTTGATTGTTGCTTGGCTGAACGATTGCGATCGGTCAGCAAGGGGTAGCTGGTTCATTCCCTGCTCTGCGTGAGGGTGAGTGACCAGTAGTCGGTTTGTGTGCCGTTAAAACACGTGGTGGCAGTATACTGAATTGTATCTATAAGGGGGTTAACCGGAAGTTAACCACCCCTTGTCACGTGCGGTATCTGTCTGTGTACAGGTACGTTCGTGACATACTCCATTTGGTCGTGCAGGTTCTGCTCAGGTTGAGAACGTTTATGCCTCGCTTCAGGCTCGGATTGCACAGCGTGCAAACCACTCGTGTCTTGTCGTCAGCACATTGTCTGAAGAACTGCCACGCCAGGGAACTCCTTGGAGCTGGCTTTGGTGTGCTTGGTCCCTTGGTGCGGTGGGCAGTAGCAGGCGCACTGTCTAGGGGATGTCCGCTCCGCTTTTGCACCCTGCTCCCTCTTTTGCTATGCTGGTGGCTCTGTGCGACCACCGCCTCTTCCGAACTCGACAGATGACCTTAATTCCATGAGGGGCCGAGAACCTCTTGTTCCTCCACATCATCTTCCACTCAGTCTTCACCCCTGCCCCCTTGTCGGTCTGCACACTGCAGAAAGCCACAGCAGTTGGCACCTGTGTTTCGTCATCATCCGAGACGTGCTGCGGTGGTCCTCCCATGTACTCATTCTGAAACATAAGTGGTTGGCCATCGGTGCACTGAATCTCTTTCACTTCTGGGGCAGGGCCCTGGGAAACCCTCCTTGCAGAGTCATAAAAAAGCAGAAGAGACTGCTGCATGACCTGGGACTTAGACTGCTTGGCTGATTTGCAAGGGGGTGAGGTGAAAGACTGATGGCCATGGGCTACAAGTGCCAACTCTGATCTTTCAGCAGGGGACTGGGTGGGAGACAATGTGAAGGAACTGGAGGCACTGTCAGCCACCCAATCTACTAGCGCCTGTACTTGTTCTGGCCTCACCATTCGTAGAGCGGCATTCGGGCCTACTAAATAACGCTGAAGGCTATGTCGCCTACGCGCACCTGAGGAAGGTATTTCATTTGGGCTTGTAGCTGGCACAGATCGACCACGTCCTCTCCCTGCAACAGGAGCTCCACCAACACCAGCAGCACCACGACCAGGGCCACGTCCCTTATGTGACGCTCTCCTAATTTTTTGCGGTCACCCACCGAAGTAACAGATGTTTTTACTAAATTTAGTTCCCTGTCAGCAATGCAGAGCAGGGGTTTTTCAACTGAAAAAATGGGTTAATCAATAGATAAAGAACACAGTAGAAGACAGCGGCACTACTTTTACGAGTCGCTGGAACAAGCCCAATGGACGGTCAAACCACGACCAACCAGCATTCAAGCAAAGTCCTCCCTCGTCGGACCGCTATGACATCTCTATGCACTAAACGTGCTACAAATAGGCATCACTCTGACCATCACCATAGTGACAGCAGGACGCTCCATATACAAACAGAGACATGATAAAACCAAATTTAGAAAAGGACATCTGTGTGGACACAGCACATCAATACATACAGGCACTGAAACAGCACAGAATAGTGACAAAGTGAGAAGGCGGGCAAGAATATGCGAATAGCGGTGAGAAAACAGGGTTGGCAGGTGAGCGTCCCAGTAAATGTTTTAGAACTGTTATAAGATGCTGTCAGGGCATTGTATGGCAACCCTGCCTTGCCTTAACACCTGGATTTGTATCGCATTCTGAATGTCAGTGCTCACGGTCCACTGATATTATACCAATCGGATTGCACAACGGCTTCAAGGACTGAAACAGAGGAACTTAAGTATACTTTTCATCCCTTATCCCTTTTATTTTAACTGTCGTGAATTACTAATACCTTGAATTATTAATATGTAGAATAGTTATTTTTCTGTAAATGTATATGTGCACTGTTTTTCCTTTCACCTTTTATTAAAAGATTGAAAAATATTATTTGCTAAGTCTTCCGTGTTCTAAGCAAAGGAATTAACAAATCCTGTCTCCGAAGAGAGTAACGTTACCATTTTGTGTGAGAAAGGTCATTTTGATTGTTGCTTGGCTGAACGATTGCGATTGGTCAGCAAGGGGTAGCTGGTTCATTCCCTGCTCTGCGTGAGGGTGAGTGACCAGTAGTCGGTTTGTGTGCCGTTAAAACACGTGGTGGCAGGGAGGGCGTGGCCAAGCAGCCGACAGAGATGGAAGCATGAACCTGAGCTCCTGCTCCATGAAAGCTCTACAGACCTGCTAATCCCCTTCTGCACCCACCAAACTGCCGCAGGCTTGTTCCTCCTAGTCCCTATATGCCTCCATGATGACCAGAGGCAAGAAGAGCTTGAAGCAACAAGGCAAGCTGGACTTTTTCTTTGTCCAGGAGAAGACTAAAGATGGCGCCGGCGGGGATGGAGCACGCAGCACAGCGGGCTCTAGCCCTTCCTCCTCATCAGGATCGCTCTCCCCGCCCGGTCCCCAGCATTACCAGTCTCCTGCTAGCGCTTCTCATGTGGAGTCCCATCCAGCAACGGCCTCACACAAACAGCAAGGAATGACGGAGGCAGATTTTCCCGCTCTTCCTGAGATCGCCATCACTCAGACCTCACCGACCGCAAGCCCTGATAAACAACGGCCACGACATCGCGGTCCCAGCAACTCCGGTGAGTGTGTTTCTTCACCTGGGGGTCAGTCGGGTTCTCCCTCTATACATGAGGCACTGCAGAATCTGCAGACATCAGACCAGCCAGCCTCTGGGACCCTATTAAAAGACATGCTTCTGGCTTTTCACCACTCCATTACTGCACAGTTAGCAAAATCTATAGTCCCGATCCAGGCTACAGTTAAAGAGCTGGGGGATAAGATGGTGCACGTGGAAACAAAGTTGGGCGAATTTGCCACTTCTCATAATACTTTAATCGACTCTCATGAGCTTCTCTCTGAAGAGGTTAACCAACTCAAAGCTAAAATGGCGGACCTAGAAGCCCGTTCTCGCTGGAACAACCTCAAACTGCGGGGGGTCCCAGAAGAGATAGCCGCATCCGAACTGGCAGGTTACATACAAAAGCTAATACGTTTGCTTCTGCCTAACAGTACAGATCGTGATTTAATAATCGACAGGGCACACAGGATTGTCAAGCCTAAGCACCTGCCGGATGATGTCCCAAGAGATGTGCTGGCAAGAGTGCACTTTTTTCATATTAAAGAACATCTCCTCATGGCCGCAAGGAAAATGGAGTCTCTCCCGGCCCCATATGAAAGGGTTAAGCTATTTGTGGATCTTTCAGCTGCGACACTACAGCTTCGGAGGTCTCTTGCCCCCATCACTACAGCCTTGAGAGCACATTCTATTGCTTATAGATGGGGCTTCCCGGTTAAGCTCTTAATTCATAAGGAGGGCTCCATGGTAGTTATCCGTTCAGTAGCGGAAGGAAAATCAACCCTTGCTTCATGGAACATTACAGTGGAACCTACACATAACCCTGATGTTCCTAGACGTCACCATGGATCTGGAGAGTGGCAGGTGGTGGAGAATAGACGCCGCAAGAAAGCATCTTAAAGGGGACCCTTTTCTCTGCTTCTAGAAGATGGAGCAGCAGTCCTACTATCCTTTGTTCTGGCTTTTGGCAGGACTTTTTCCCCAATAAGGGAGAAGGCGCATTCTAGTGCCTTACTTTGTGTTGTGATCTTTCAGTCACTGTTTTTATGTTACATCTCAGTTTTAACCCGTTTTTATGTTTTTGGCAGAGTACTACTTTATACATTGTGTAAATGTGTGTGTCCTCGGCTGTGGGGGTTGTGCCTCCCTCCGCTTCAGGGTATTTTTGCGTTAATAGCATCATTGATTACAAATGGTACTAAAGCTTAGCACTCTCAATGTGAGGGGACTGAATAGTCCTCACAAGCGCAACCTGATGTGGAGGGAGGCCCTCTCCCTGCAGTGTGACATATTCTGTGCCCAAGAGACACATCTAATAGCTGCTGATGCTGACCGCCTTAAACACAGATGTTTTCCAGTTGTTCTCCAGGCTCATTGTTCCAAGAAGAAAAGAGGGGTACTGCTAGCAATCAAAAATACTGTGGCGTACACTGCTGTGTCCTCTAGTGTCGACTCCGGAGGGCGGTACATCATTCACGTCTGCTACCTAAACAACATCCTATACACCTTGGTAAGTCTCTATGCACCCAATACACACTCCTAACGTTTCCTCCAGAGACTCCTTAATAAGGTCCAGTCTGTTCAACAAGGAAGGGTCCTTATTTGTGGAGATTTTAACTTAGTCCCTGATGCATCTGTGGACTCCTCCTCCACCACGAGAAGGAATCCTAACATGCTACTGAACCTTCTTTCCAAATTGGCCTTATACGACATTTGGCGTCTACACCACGCCACAGAACGAGACTACACCTATTTCTCCCCCTCACATATGTCGTATTCTCGCATAGACCTTGTGTTGGTTGATAGAGATTCCCTATCGTCCACCACTGGCTCAGACATTGGAACGATATCGTGGTCAGACCATGCCCCCGTTTCAGTAACATTCTCAGAACAATATAACCGCCCTTCGAACTCGACGTGGAGAATAAATGAATACTTACTAGCTGACTTGGATTGCCAAGCAGAGGTGAAAGTCGCATTATCTGAATACTTTCAAAATAATGTAGGCTCAGTGGATAACCCATCTATCACCTGGGTAGCACACAAAGCCTTTGTGAGAGGCATTTTTATTAAACTTGGGCACAGAGCTAAAAAGAAAAGAGAGCACCTCACCACATACCTATTAAACAAAATCCGTGCACTGGAGATTCTGAATAAAGCATCACCTACTCCTAGTTATTCAGAAGAGCTATGCTCTCTCAGGTCTCAGCTAAGGGAGCACATGCTGCATAAATATGAGCTGTCCTTGAAAAAAACTAAAGCCATGTATTATTCTCAAGCAAATAAAGCAGGGAAAATATTAGCCAATAGAATCAAACGTAAAGCCCAGAATTCCCGGATTGCTTTTCTCTGGAATCCCTCCAAAACTCATAAATTATTTGACCCTAAAGAGATAGCAAATAGGTTCAGGTCCTTTTATTCGCAGTTATATAATCTAACTGATAATAAGGAGGTGGTTCAACCTTCTGAACAGGTCATCTGTAATTTCCTTGACTCCCTATCATTGCCTTCCATGTCAGAAGAGCAAAAAACTAAACTCTGTTTGCCCATCACACTAGAGGAAGTACAAAGTATTATCAAGCAGCTTCCCCATCATAAAAGTCCTGGACCGGACGGCTTGTCCAACTCCTATTATAAGCTTTTTACAGATATTCTAGGTCCGCATCTTTACTCATCCTTAGCAAGGACCATGTTAGATGGTTATATGCCTAAAGAGATGCTGGAAGCCACTATCGTCACTTTACCTAAACCTGGAAAAGAACCCACTGTCCCCCAAAACTTCCGTCCTATTTCCCTCCTCAACACTGACCTAAAAATCTACGCCAAACTGCTTGCGAATAGATTGGCGGTGACCATCCCATCTTTGATAGCCCCTGACCAGGTCGGTTTTGTCACGGGGAGGCAAATCACTGACAACTCCAGAAGAGTACTAAACCTCCTTGACAGAGTCAACAAACAGCGAATTCCTGCAGTGTTCCTCACGTTGGACGCTGAGAAGGCATTCGACCGTGTGAACTGGTCGTTTGCCTTCTCGGTGCTCCAAAAGATGGGCTTTCCTGATGCTACCATCAGGGCTATTGGTGCACTATATAAGGGCCCTGCTGCCCGTGTTTTAACCAATGGGGTGTTGTCAGATCCTTTCAATCTCTCAAACGGTACAAGGCAGGGGTGCCCCCTCTCCCCCCTCATTTTTATTCTATCCCTGGAACCATTAGCGCAGGCTATTAGACAAAGCGAGAATATATCAGGAATCAGGATAGGTGACAGGCAACACATCCTCTCTTTGTATGCGGATGACATAATCCTTTCCATAACCAACCCAACCACATCCCTTCATGAAGTGAAAAAGATCATTCACACCTATGGATCGTTATCATTTTATAAACTAAATGAGAGTAAGTCCCAAGCCCTCCCTTTTTTCATCTCCAACCACACCCTAAACCAGCTAAAACAAACTTACCCCTGGGATTGGCAGACTGCAGGAGTCCAATACCTTGGGGTTCAGCTTACCCCCACCATAGCAAAATTATATGAGGCAAACTTTCCCAACTTCCTCTTAGAGTTTCAAAAAGAATTGGACAGTATATCGAAAATAGAGCTCTCATGGTTAGGCAGGATAGCAGCCTTTCAACAGCATGTGCTCCCAAAGCTCCTCTATTTATTCAGAATTCTCCCAGTAGACCTCCCCAATACATTTTTTAATACGGCCACTAAGCTACTGAATAGGTTTATTTGGAGGAAAGGTCCACCTCGCATTGCTAAGTCAATTATGTCCAAATTTAAGAAAGTGGGCGGCCTAAACCTCCCGAATATCTATGATTACTACTTGGCCACTAGAGTTCAACAACTCAAGGAATGGTGGGCCGCTGACAATCCCAAACATTGGGTACACATAGAACAAACCCTTGCTCCAACCCATAACTTAAAAGCAATACTGTTAGCCTCCCTTTTCAAGGGGATACCGTCACGGTCCCTTCCGTATTTACTCGCCACTTCCCTGAAGTTCTGGAAAAAATATCATAGTGGGGGTCGTGGAATGTCCGCTTCCATAGCGAAAATAACCCCTATAGAGTCACTGCAATGCCTAATTCCTGATCTCTCCTTAGAGAAATGGAGGGAGGGAGGGGTAACAACAGTAGCTGACTTGCTACAGATGGGGGTCCTAGACTCATTTGAAAACCTGCAAAACCGCTTCAACATACACAAAAGCGACTTTTATAAGTATTTGAGGATTCGCCATCTATTAGCTACTAACCCTAAGCTTGAAGTTCACTCACACGTTGAGCTCCTAACTCAATGGAACCTCCCACAATCCAAGTGGAAGGGAATACGCCCTCTCTATACGTACCTGGGAAACAAAAATTCCTTTGTAAAAACATCGCCCATCATCGCTTGGGAGCAAGATTTAGACCGCAGTATCCCCCCAGCGCAGTGGTCCACAGCTATTATCTACGCAACTAAACGACTGAAATGTGTATCACATCTTGAAGCTTACTCGAAAACTTTACTCAGATGGTATTTTACTCCTCTGAGACTGAGCCGTATTTATCCAGGTGTGGAGCCGCTATGCTGGAGAGGATGTGGTGATAGAGGGACCCTGGTACATATATTATGGAGCTGCCCTTTACTGATTGACTTATGGTCAAGCATTTTCCAATTAGTGGGAAAGGTAGCTGGACGCAAACTGGACAGAGACCCAGCTTTGGCTTTACTTTTTATTAACATAACGGAAATACCGTATAAATCTAGGACCATAGCCATGCATCTGTTCCTGGCCACAAAATTAGCTATAACCAGATATTGGAAAAGCATAAATATCCCGACTGTACAGGAAATCATTAATTCAGTAGATACTACCAGGTCTTTTGAAAAAATGATCGCACATAAAGGCTTCGCGCTTTGCAGATTTGAAAAAGAATGGGCGCAATGGAGCAACCCACGTCATTATTAAACTATGAAATAGATGCTAATTGGGTACACATGGAAATGTTTGAACAGAATGCTACTTAGGATGTACACCTTACAGCTTTGGCCTTTCTTTATAATCTCTGCCAAACTCCTTTTATTTCTCCCCTTACTTTTCCCTTTGCTTTTGTCTATTTCCCATGTTCACTGTGTTAGATATTGCCACTGGAATGTACTGAGGCTATACCAACTGTCATAAAGATGTAACTAATGGAGTACATGTTGACATCTTGCTCCTATGAATAATTTACATACTAACATAATATGACCCGTTATGTGGGTAATATGTACGATTCCTTGGAATATTGTTTTCTTTGACTTATGCAAAAACCAATAAAGATTTATTGAAAGAAAAAAACACGTGGTGGCAGTATACTGAATTGTATCTATAAGGGGGTTAACCGGAAGTTAACCACCCCTTGTCACGTGCGGTATCTGTCTGTGTACAGGTACGTTCGTGACATACTCCATTTGGTCGTGCAGGTTCTGCTCAGGTTGAGAAAGTTTATGCCTCGCTTCAGGCTCGGATTGCACAGCGTGCAAACCACTCGTGTCTTGTCGTCAGCACATTGTCTGAAGAACTGCCACGCCAGGGAACTCCTTGGAGCTGGCTTTGGTGTGCTTGGTCCCTTGGTGCGGTGGGCAGTAGCAGGCGCACTGTCTAGGGGATGTCCGCTCCGCTTTTGCACCCTGCTCCCTCTTTTGCTATGCTGGTGGCTCTGTGCGACCACCGCCTCTTCCGAACTCGACAGATGACCTTAATTCCATGAGGGGCCGAGGACCTCTTGTTCCTCCACATCATCTTCCACTCAGTCTTCACCCCTGCCCCCTTGTCGGTCTGCACACTGCAGAAAGCCACAGCAGTTGGCACCTGTGTTTCGTCATCATCCGAGACGTGCTGCGGTGGTCCGCCCATGTACTCATTCTGAAACATAAGTGGTTGGCCATCGGTGCACTGAATCTCTTTCACTTCTGGGGCAGGGCCCTGGGAAACCCTCCTTGCAGATTAATAAAAAAGCAGAAGAGACTGCTGCATGACCTGGGACTTAGACTGCTTGGTTGATTTGCAAGGGGGTGAGGTGAAAGACTGATGGCCATGGGCTACAAGTGCCAACTCTGATCTTTCAGCAGGGGACTGGGTGGGTGACAATGTGAAGGAACTGGAGGCACTGTCAGCCACCCAATCTACTAGCGCCTGTACTTGTTCTGGCCTCACCATTCGTAGAGCGGCATTCGGGCCTACTAAATAACGCTGAAGGCTATGTCGCCTACGCGCACCTGAGGAAGGTATTTCATTTGGGCTTGTAGCTGGCACAGATCGACCACGTCCTCTCCCTGCAACAGGAGCTCCACCAACACCAGCAGCACCACGACCAGGGCCACGTGCCTTATGTGACGCTCTCCTAATTTATTTGCGGTCACCCACCGAAGTAACAGATGTTTTTACTAAATTTAGTTCCCTGTCAGCAATGCAGAGCAGGGGTTTTTCAACTGAAAAAATGGGTTAATCAATAGATAAAGAACACAGTAGAAGACAGCGGCACTACTTTTACGAGTCGCTGGAACAAGCCCAATGGACGGTCAAACCACGACCAACCAGCATTCAAGCAAAGTCCTCCTTCGTCGGACCGCTATGACGTCTCTATGCACTAAACGTGCTACAAATAGGCATCACTCTGACCATCACCATAGTGACAGCAGGACGCTCCATATACAAACAGAGACATGATAAAACCAAATTTAGAAAAGGACATCTGTGTGGACACAGCACATCAATACATACAGGCACTGAAACAGCACAGAATAGTGACAAAGTGAGAAGGCGGGCAAGAATATGCGAATAGCGGTGAGAAAACAGGGTTGGCAGGTGAGCGTCCCAGTAAATGGGAAATATCATTATAGAAACACCGCCATGTCATTTTTGTCATTTAGACCATGGGGGCCAGAAGCGTTGGTTTTTATGATCCACCGTGCCTCCCGCTGCAGCAAGAGACGGTGACGGTCACCACCCCTGGGGGTGGGCCTCACTGCCTCTATGCCCGCAAACGAGAGGCACCGCAGATCACCCCCATGTACGGCACATACATGTTCCACAAGGAACCACGACCTGTTCTAGTCGAGCCAAAATGCTCACGTACCCGCTCAAAAAGTGGTCTAATGGTTTTTCTAATGTAAAACGTTTGGCATACACAGATTATGGCATACACTACAAAGAGCATATGACATGTGATGAAGTCCCTCACCTTATGTGTAACACCTCCTAAATACAGAATCTTACTCTGTGAATTACGGGGTCAAAGGGAACAAGTACCACATTTATAATTCCCCAATGGCTTTTTGCTTTGTAGCCAATCCATTTGTTTCGGTTGCTTAACCACACTGTGAACTAGTATGTCTTTAAGGGTATGACACCTCTTAAAGGTTATTAAAGGCCTCTTTGATGTCAAGTCCCCCAAACTAGAATCGCCCTTTAAAAGGTCCCAATTGTTCAAAACAACCTGCTTCACTATATCAGCGGCAGGGCTAAACTTAAATGCAAAGGCAAACCTGTCACTTTCACGTTCCCTGATTCGTTCGACTAAGAGGTTGTGACAAGTATGATTGCCGGACCGATGAAAGGCAGCGAGAACGTCCCTTCGCGGGTAACCCCTCTCCAAAAGACGCTCCTTCAACTGGTGAGCTTGGCGAAATTAACCCCTGTTGGTGTTATTAATTCTGCGGAGCCGGATGAACTGCCCAAAGGGGACTGCATCCTTCACCGTAGAGGGATGGAAACTGGTCTGGTGGAGAAGCGACTTGGTAGCAGTGGGCTTACGAAAACCAGTAGTACACAAGGTACCATCCTCGGCGGTGACTCGCACGTCCAGAAAGTCCAGCGAGTCACCGCCGAAGTTCAATGTGAACTTCATATTCATCTGGTTGGTGCAATTAAGATATTGCACAAATTGCTGACAAACCTCCTCGCTGCCCGACCAGACTAAGAATACATCATCGACATAGCGTAAATACAAATGGATATATCTAAGAAAGGGGTTATCCACTGAGAAGACGTAGGTCTCCTCAAATACCATCAGGTATAAGTTGGCGAATGTGCACGACACGGGCGTGCCCATCGCTGTACCCACCAACCCAATACCTGGGTTATTGTCACCCACCAATGAAACAGACACATTTTAGAAATTTAAGTCCGTGTCACCTATGCAGAGCAGGGTTTTTTTAACGCCAAAAATGGGTTAATGTCACCCACCAATGGAACAGACGAATTTTAGAAATTTAAGTCCCTGTCACCTATGCAGAGCAGAGGTTTTTCAACTGTAAAAATGGGTTAATGTCACCCAACAATGTAACAGACAAATTTTTTTAAATTATTTCCCTGTCTGCTATGTAGAGGAGGGGTATAAAACAGCCAAAAAAATGATGTATTGCACATGTGCCCTGGCTGGACAATTGTGTACCTGGCCTATGTTGGTGCAGTAAACCACCCTCCAAGCCACTTGTGAATGACTGGCCTAATAACCGTGGAAATGTCGCCCCACAATCCTACAGATGGATTTACTGTACTTATTTGCCTGGCTGTCAGATATGCAGCGCAGGCCGCAAAGGTACTTTATGGCCAAAAAATGTGCTTTTTTCAAACGACAATATTAACAGCAGTATTTAACTGTTTTATTGGACTGTCAGAAACGCAGCGCCGGCCGCAAATGACTGCACTTTTTAAGGGGTTATCCCATGACTAATGTAAATGAAAACCATATAGTACTTGACAATCTCTTTCTAACAAAGCTAGAACCAGCCCTGTACCTTACATGGATCCAGAAATCTCCCCATTCAATGTTCTGCTAGGTTTATATCAAGCTGACAGCTCAAGGGGAGTGTCTTTTCTGATGCAGCTCAGGGGGCGTGTCCATGCTCTCCCTATCACAGGTCAGGAGGCAGTTGAAGGATGAAACTGAGCATGTGCGGCCAACTCAGTGAGCAGGACAAAGAAATAAGGGAAAAACAAACAGTAGGTGGAGTTATACAGATATATTTTATTGAATTTTTAATTACATGCAATTACAAAATAATTCAAAACCAAGGGCTGGTTTGAAAACTCTAGAATATTTTTTGTGGGATCACCCCTTTACGGTGCATGGCTACCACTAATAAGGAGGCACTGAAGCTTCTAAGGGTGATATGGCTAGCACTGCTGAAAGCAGAAGGGCAATGAGAGGGTTAGCAATGGATGGAGGCATTTGCCTTGCACCGATATGGCAGAATGACTAATATGGCTGATCCTCATAGGAATAAGTTTAATTGGAACTTTACTAAATGAGGCAGTGTAACTAGCTAGTTTTACTAGTGTGCATGCCCATGAATATCTTTTGAAAAAAAATCTGTCTTATGCCCTGTCAAGTCATGTAGCTCATCTCTTTTACCCACAAAAAATTATTGAAACATTATATCAGATTTTTCACCAGCTATAAATGACACTACTCCAGGCAGCTTGATTGGTTACTTAACATCCAGATATTATAGATTGCTACCTGAAGTAAAAGGCATTTAAAAGTAACAAAATTGTAAGCAATAGAGCTTTTTCCAGGCAGCCTACAAGGCGTCTTGTGACATATCACAGCTTTGTAAGAATGAACTATACCGTATATATTTCATTTCTTCCCAGCTTTCTGTCAAATAAAAAGAATGATGTTTTAGTTAGATGGCAAAGGTAACAGTTATCTTTCTATTCAAGGAAGCAAGATAGAAATTATTAATGATGAGATCTAAACTTTTAAATCATCCTAGTAAGAAATCAGCAACAATGCTGCTCAAACTTGCTCAGTGAGATTAATGCAAGATGCAGTTCCCTATTATTTCAATAGACACAGTCATATGTACAAAGAGGTATAGCCAACAGGGAAAAAATCCTTCTCTGTGTGCACTGGCAATTTGGCATATCCCCAGGGAGCAAAACAAAAGCAAAAAAAATCTATATATCATACTTAAAGACAAAAGCCCATAAATCATAACACTCTCTAACTTTTCCTGACCACTTTCAAATTTTGAAGTCTTTGTTCTTCCTAAAAAAATAAAAAATAAAAAATCACAACATAGAAGTAAATGACCCTAATTGACGTATTTATAAGATTATATGCACATAGCAAAAAGTAACCAGATTATTCAAAAGTGTACAAAATTGTACAAAAATTATTTGGACCTCATTGTGCTACATTTATTTTGTAATTTATGTAATGTCTGCATATATTATTTCAGATTTTTAGACTCAGAGGTCGACTGTTCACCCTGTGTTGAGCTAAAAAGAACACGTTACTTCTATATACATACAGGATATCCAGCATTTGTATAAATGCTAATGACCACAGCAGAGTCTGTTTTGAGCAAAAAATCAAGACTTTTCCCCCTTCATGTTGCACTAGTCACTTTTCTAAACCATGAGTGGGGCATAAACAGGAGAGAACAGAAACTACATGGCTTAACAAATGAAATACTACTTGTAGTAGAAAATAAACATAAATCTCACCGAAAATCTACACCAGCTTACCCTTAATACATTTGGTGCATCTTGCACCATTGTACTTTTCATTAAAGAGGTTCTGTCATCAGATACGTTGCAATAAAACCATCTCACCTGAGACATGTGTGCTTGACATTTGAACATCATGGTATTGGTCCCTTCTTCCTAGATGTACTCATCCCTGAGAAAATGAATCTTTTATAAAATGCAAATTAACACCTATGAGCAACAAGGCCAGTGCTGTTGCACCTCACTGCCCTTCATGCCCCCCCCCCCACTAATGACTAACTGTCTGACCTTAGAAGCCATCACAGCCATGCGGCCCATGCCTACTAATGGCATGGCTCTGATTGGCCAGTGCAGCATATGACCCAGGCTCTAAATAAGCTTGAGTCACGTAGCGCTGCACGTCACTCTGCTGTTACAAGTGTAGGGAGAGGATGCTGCTGGACTTGTGATTTCAGGGAGAGAATAGGAGAGAATCTAACTCATCGATCTACAGAGAAATAGTTGTGTGGGTGCAGGACACAATCGTTTTACCCTGCCCTGAGGCCATTGACCAAAAAAAAATAACTTTTATAATTCTGCTAGCTAGGTGGGCAGCGGCCATTTTATGCAAGCTCAGTGCACCAGCACTGCATCTGAGCTTTTGGGACATTGCAAATCACATTTTTTTGGCAAACTACAACATCTGGATTATTCAGTGTGCAATTTAAGGTAGAAATACACCCATCATTTTCTGGGGTTTTAAAAACACACCATTTTTTTCAAAAAACAGTATTTTCTAGATCTGCAAGTGTTAAATTCAAGTTTATTATATACAGCTTTCATATTCTGTTACCAAAAAAAGACTTTTTTGGCAATCTACAACATCTGGATTAGTCAGTGTGCAATTTAAGCTAGAAATACACCCATCATTTTCTGGGGTTTGAAAAACACACTTTTTTGACAAAAAAGACTATTTTCAGGCCTTGCAGCATCAGCACATGTGAAATTATAGGCTTATATATTGCTGTCAAATTCAGTTGTTAAACAAACACTCGTTTGGGCACAAAAAATTTAGTTGGCAGCCTTTGATGCAGATGTCATTGTGAGATACACCCTTAATACATTTGGGTTACATTCAGAGATTTTAAATACCGCCATTTGGTGCACCAATATTGAATTCAGGCCTACACTGGTTCAGGCCCTGTGAGATACACCCTCTACATACAGGGGTTTGAATCAGGCATTTGAAATATAGCCATTTGAAATACAGCCATTTTGTGCAAAGATATATTTACTTCAGGCCTACACTGGTTCAGACCGTGTGAGATACTCCCTCTACATACAGGGGTTTGAATCAGGCATTTGAAATACAGCCATTTGAAATACAGCCATTTTGGGCAAAGAAATATTTACTTCAGGCCTACACTGGTTTAGACCGTGTGAGATACTCCCTCTACATACAGGGGTTTGATTCAGGGATTTGAAATACAGCCATTTGAAATACAGCCATTTTGGGCAAAGAAATATTTAATTCAGGCCTACACTGGTTCAGACCGTGTGAGATACTCCCTCTACATACAATGGTTTGATTCAGGGATTTGAAATACAGCCATTTGAAATACAGCCATTTTGGGCAAAGAAATATTTACTTTAGGCCTACACTGGTTCAGACCGTGTGAGATACTCCCTCTACATACAGGGGTTTGAATAAGGCATTTGAAATACAGCCATTTGAAATACAGCCATTTAGTGCAAAGAAATATTTACTTCAGGCCTACACTGGTTCAGACCGTGTGAGATACTCCCTCTACATACAGGGGTTTGATTCAGGGATTTGAAATACAGCCATTTGAAATACAGCCATTTTGTGCAAAGATATATTTACTTCAGGCCTACACTGGTTCAGACCATGTGAGATAATCCCTCTACATACAGGGGTTTGAATTAGGCATTTGAAATACAGCCATTTTGTGCAAAGAAATATTCACTTCAGGCCTACACTGGTTTAGACCGTGTGAGATACTCCCTCTACATACAGGGGTTTGATTCAGGGATTTGAAATACAGCCATTTGAAATACAGCCATTTTGGGCAAAGAAATATTTACTTCAGGCCTAAACTGGTTTAGACCGTGTGAGATACCCTCTCTACATACAGGGGTTTGAATCAGGCATTTGAAATACAGCCATTTTGGGCAAAGAAATATTTACTTCAGGCCTACACTGGTTCAGACCGTGTGAGATACTCCCTCTACATACAGGGGTTTGATTCAGGGATTTGAAATACAGACATTTGAAATACAGCCATTTTGGGCAAAGAAATATTTACTTCAGGCCTACACTGGTTCAGACCGTGTGAGATACTCCCTCTATATACAGGGGTTTGATTCAGGGATTTTAAATACAGCCATTTGAAATACAGCCATTTTGGGCAAAGAAATATTTACTTCAGGCCTACACTGGTTCAGACTGTGTGAGATACCCCCTCTACATTTGATTCAGGGATTTGAAATACAGCCATTTGAAATACAGCCATTTTGTGCAAAGATATATTTACTTCAGGCCTACACTGGTTCAGACCGTGTGAGATACTCCCTCTACATACAGGGGTTTGATTCAGGGATTTTAAATACAGCCATTTGAAATACAGCCATTTTGGGCAAAGAAATATTTACTTCAGGCCTACACTGGTTCAGACTGTGTGAGATACCCCCTCTACATTTGATTCAGGGATTTGAAATACAGCCATTTGAAATACAGCCATTTTGTGCAAAGATATATTTACTTCAGGCCTACACTGGTTCAGACCGTGTGAGATACTCCCTCTACATACAGGGGTTTGAATCAGGCATTTGAAATATAGCCATTTGAAATACAGCCATTTTGTGCAAAGATATATTTACTTCAGGCCTACACTGGTTCAGGCCCTCTGAGATACTACCTCTACATACAGGGGTTTGATTCAGGCATTTGAAATACAGCCATTTTGGGCAAAAATTTTTTTTATTAAGGCCTAGTGTGGTTCAGGCCTTGTGAGATACACCCTTTACATACTGTCGTTCTATTCTACTATTAATTAAACACCCATTTAGGGCAAGATCCTAAATTTTACTGCCTGAATAAACGCTTAAAATAACTTTATTAATGTCTATATTAAAATAATGGCAACCCACCACATGAAAAACTTATCAGGCTAAGTCTGGTGGAGTGGCTAAAACCACAATTGTTTGGGTACAGCCTAGTCCTCCACACCAAATAACACAGTGTGTTTTACTGAATATGTCAGGGTTTATATAATACCCTGCCAAGATATCCGAACACTCTGTAGTAGTTGCTCAGGTGCGCTAAATACACTTATAACAACAGCTATACACTTAGTTGCAAATAGATACTTTCTTGCAACAGTGCCTCACACCAGCAACATATGTAGATAGCAAGGTGGGATGGATATGGTGCAGGCGAGAGCTATGTTTATAAAGCTCTACCCTATAACCTGCTTTTCCAATCCAGCCTGAATTGGACTTGATTGCTATCTACATGAACATGGAATTTCCTGCCTATTCATGCGTCTGCTCGACGCGTTTCTATCTCACTTTGGTGACAGTGATATGTCCTCAGGAGCAGAGTAGTACATTGGCATAAGTGCGAATACTGCCACTCTGCCTGCAGGTAAAAGACGCTGCACGCTCCTGTTGGCGCGCGTGCAGCACACAGATACACAGCCTCCGGCTCTATTATGGCCGTAGCGCGGCCGCTGAAAGCCTCTCTCATATAAAGGTAGCCACTCCCACTAGGCGGAGCTAGTCGGCATGCGGATACATCACTTGGGGGAGTGGAAAATCAACCTCCTCCGCTCTGCCCGTTCTATACATGCTAACCGCTATAGTGGGTGATATTTTAGTTGGCAGAAAAATTGCTGACCATATCATGGGGTGTACAGAAAGGTGCAGCATTACTCTAGAGGTGTGTGGATCTGAGTTACAGCAACTTAACCTATTTGATTATTTACCATATCCCCAATTCACAACAAATTTAATCAGATGACATATTTGGTGGAGATATAATGTGTCCGTAAGTACATTAATCCAGCATCCCCTTATCCCTACACACATAGGCCAGAGTATTTAAAGGGATATGTGCGGGATGGTCTAATTCAATCATAGAATCCCATCAGTTTATGTGTGGAATCTCTATTAGTAACCAGTGACTAATCAGCCGGAAAATCACTAGGGTATAAGTCCACTTCAACTTCATATTTCATAAAATCTCATTTTAAATGAAACATGTATAGGAGATAAAGTCCTTTAGACCAAAGGGTTTTACAGTTTTCAGTGTAAATGTCCACTGCGCCTCTTTCCGTAACAGCAGGTTGTCTATGTCCGTAGCATAGACAACCTGCTGTTACGGAAAGAGGATCCCACCCAGTCTCCTGCTGAAAGACCACAGTTGGCACCTGCAGCCGATGTCCATCAGTCTTTCACCTCACCCCCTTGCAAATCAGCCAAGCAGTCTGAGCCCCAAGTCATGCAGCAGTCTCTTCAGACCGACAAGGAAGGCAGAGGTAAAGACTGGGTGGAAGATGATGTGGAGGACGATGAGGTCCTCGACCCCACATGGAAACAAGGTCATGCGAGTGACCTATGTAGTTCGGAGGAAGAGGCGGTGGTCGCACAGAGCCACCAGCACAGCAGAAGAGGGAGCAGGGTGCAAAAGCAGAGCGGCCGTCCTCTAGACAGTACGCCTCCTACTGCCCACCACAGCAAAGGGCCGAGCACACGAAAGCCAGCTCCAAGGAGCTCCCTGGCATGGCAGTTCTTCAGACAATGTGCTGCTGACAAGACACGAGTGGTTTGCACGCTGTGCAATCAGAGCCTAAAGCGAAGCATAAACGTTCTCAACCTGAGCACAACCTGCGTGACCAGGTATTTAAGTGCAAAGCACGAGCTGCAGTAGAGTAGACACCTCAAAAACCAAGAAAGATCTCTGGGTCCTCCTGCTTCCTCTTCATCCACCTCTGGAGTGACAGTGACACCTGGCACGCCGCAAACAGAGGATCTGCCAGCAACACCAACACCTGGGTCACCAAGCATCTCCACAATGTCCCACGAAAGCGTTCAGCTCTCCATATCCCAAACGCTGGAGAGGAAGACGAAGTACCCCCCTACCCACCCACGATCCCTAGCCCTGAATGCCAGCATTTCTAAATTACTAGCCTTTGAAATGCTGTCATTCCATCTGGTGGAGACGGATAGTTTTAAAGGCCTTATGGCAGTGGCTGTCCCACAGTATGTCATGCCCAGCCGCCACTACTTCTCAAGGCGAGCCATCCCTTCCCTTCACAACCAAGTAGGGAACAAAATCAGGTGTGCACTACGCAACGCCATCTGTGGCAAGGTGCACCTGACTACGAATACATGGACCAGTAAGCACGGTCAGGGCCGTTATATCTCCATAACAGCACACTGCTTAAAAGCAGTGGCGGCTGGGCCTGAGGCGGATAGCAGTTTGGCGCATGTCCTTCCACCACCGAGGATTGCAGAGCGCTTCAGTTTGCCTCCTGTTGCTTCCTCCTCCAACTCTGCTTCCTCATCCTCTACCAGCTCCTCATCCGGTCAGCGTAACACCTTCACCACCAACTTCAGCACAGCCAGGGGTAAACGACAGCAGGCAGTTTTAAAACTTATCTGTTTGGGGGACAAACCCCACACCGCGCAGGAGCTGTGGACGGGCCTTGAACAACGGACCGATGAGTGGTTTGTGCCAGTCAGCCTCAAGCCCGGCCTGGTGGTGTGCGATAATGGGCGAAATCTCGTAGCAGCTCTGGGACTAGCCGGTTTGACGCACATCCCTTGCCTGGCGCATGTGCTGAATTTGGTGGTGCAGAGATTCCTTAAAACTTACCCCGATATGTCAGACCTGCTGCATAAAGTGCGGGCCGTCTGTGCGCGCTTTCGGTGTTCTCACCCTGCTACTGCTCACCTGTCAGTGCTGCAGCGTAACTTTGGCCTTTCCGCTCACCGCCTGATATGCGACGTGCCCACAAGGTGGAACTCCACGTTGCACATGCTGGCCAGACTGTGCGAGCAGCAACAGGCGATAGTGGAGATTCAGCTGCAGCACGCACGGGTGAGTCGCTCGGCAGAACAGCACCACTTCACCACCAATGACTGGGCCTCCATGCGAGACCTGTGTTCCTTGTTGCGCTGTTTCGAGTACTCCACCAACATGGCCAGTGCCGATAACGTTGTTCTCACTATCCCACTTCTATGCCTCCTTGAAAAAAACGCTCCTGGCGATGATGGAAGAGGATGTGGCACAGGAGGAGGAGGAGGAAGAGGGAACATTTCGTAGGGTTTCCCAAGTGGCTCCGAGGGTGGGTTCCTGCACCCACAAACCCAAGGTACACAATTGTCCAGCCAGGGCACAGTTCTGGAGGATGACGAGGTGGAGGATGAGGAGGAGGAGATGGAGGAGGAGGAACCATGTTCACAGCAGGGTGGCACCCAGACTAGCTCATGGCCATCACTGGTGCGTGGATGGGGGGATACAGAGGACACAGACGATACACCTCCCACATAGGACAGCTTTTCGTTGCCTCTGGGTAGCCTGGCACACATGAGCGATTACATGCTGCAGTGTCTCCGCAACAACCGCCGAGTTGCCCACATTCTAACTTGTGCTGATTACTGGGTGGCCACGCTGCTGGATCCCCGTTACAAGGACAACGTACTGTGCTTAATTCCCTCACTGGAGCGTGATCGTAAGATGCGCGAGTACAAGCGCACGCTGGTAGACGCGCTGCTAGTGGCATTCCCACGTGACAGCGGGGGCACAGTGGAAGCACAAGGCGAAGGCAGGCTTATACAAATAAGGCTTATAGGATACTGTGGTGAAAAAAAAACTCTGATATAGTGCACATCTGTGATTACACATGCATAGGTGACTGTCACGTTTGGGCCACAAATACGGCTATTAGGTTGCTGTTGTTAAAAAAAAACTTTTTTTCATATACTGCACATCTGTGATTACAAGTGCATAGGCGACTGTCACATTTAGGCCAAAAATAAGGCTTTTAGGATACTGTGGTGAAAAATTCCTCTGATATACTGCACATCTGTGATTACACTTGCATAGGTGACTGTCACATTTAGGCCACAAATAAGGCTTTTAGGATACAGTGGTGAAAAAAAAACCTTTTTTTCATATACTGCACATGTGTGATTACACTTGCATAGGTGACTGTCACATTTAGGCCACAAATACGGCTATTAGGTTACTGTTGTTAAAAGAAACCTTTTTTTCATATACTGCACATCTGTGATTACACGTACATAGGTGACTGTCACATTTAGGCCACAAATACGGCTATTAGGTTACTGTTGTTAAAAGAAACCTTTTTTCATATACTGCACATCTGTGATTACACTTGCATAGGTGACTGTCACATTTAGGCCACAAATACGGCTATTAGGTTACTGTTGTGAAAAGAAACCTTTTTTTCATATACTGCACATCTGTGATTACACGTACATAGGTGACTGTCACATTTAGGCCACAAATACGGCTATTAGGTTACTGTTGTTAAAAGAAACCTTTTTTTCATATACTGCACATCTGTGATTACACTTGCATAGGTGACTGTCACATTTAGGCCACAAATACCTCCGTCATATAGAGTTAAAAAAAACAAATTAACCACTTTTTAGACTTAACCACTTTTTACTTTGCTTTGTGAACGCTAACTATGAGGCAAACATCTAATAAGGGCCGTGGTCTTGGTCGTGGTGGTGGTGTTGGTGGAGCCTCTGGTGCAGGGAGAGGAAATGGCCATTCTGCCACAGCTAAACGTCCTACTGAACCTACTACCTCAGGTCCCAGTAGCCGCCAGAATCTACAGCGATATTTGGTCGGGCCTAATGCCGTTCTAAGGATGGTAAGGCCTGAGCAAGTACAGGCACTAGTCAATTGGGTGCCGATAGTGGATCCAGCACGTTCACATTATCTCCCACCCATTCTTCTGCAGAAAGCGCACAGGTGGTGCCTGAAACCCATGCCAATCAGTCTGTCACATCACCCCCGTGCATATCGGGGAACCTGTCTGAGCCCCAAGTCATGCAGCAGTCTCTTATACTGTTTGAAGACTCTGCTGGCAGAGTTTCCTAAGGGCATCCACCTAGCCCTTATCCAGGGGTGGAAGACATAGAATGCACTGAAGCACAGCCACTTATGTTTCCTGATGAGGACATGGAAATACCACCTCAGCACGTCTCTGATGATGACGAAACACAGGTGCCAACTGCTGCGTCTTTCTGCAGTGTGCAGACTGAAAAGGAGGTTAGGGAGGAAGACTGGGTGGAAGACGATGCAGGGGACGATGAGGTCCTAGACCCCACATGGAATAAGGGTCATGCCACTGACTTTCAGAGTTCGGAGGAAGAAGCAGTGGTGAGACCGAGCCAACAGCGTAGCAAAAGCGGGAGCAGGATGCAAAAGCAGAGCAGTCGTCGCCAAAACAGTTCGCCTGCTACTGGCCACCATCAACAGGGACCGAGCACACCAAAGGCAGCTTCAAGGAGTTCCCTGGCATGGCACTTCTTCACACGATGGCACTGTTTAGGGGAGGGGGGATCTGTGGATGGCACTGTTTAGGGGGGGATCTGTGGATGGCACTGTTTAGGGGGGATCTGTGGATGGCACTGTTTAGGGGGGAGATCTGTGGATGGCACTGTTTAGGGGAGGGGGGATCTGTGGATGGCACTGTAGGCGGATCTGTGGATGGCACTGCCATCCACAGATCCCCCTACAGTGCCATCCACAGATCTCCCTCCCCGACGATCACAGCAGTATATTTATAAACTAATAATTTAATAGCAGGCAGTACGGGGGGGCGGCGCTCACTCACTGACGTCAGTGAGTGAGCGCCGCCCCCCGCACTGCCTGCTATTACCGTAGCTAAGACAAAGTAAGATATCCCATATCCAAATAAATTATAATCCAAGTAAAGAGCTCAGCAATGAGCAATGATTAAAGTTAAAGTAGTTACTGATTAGTTTATAAATATACTGCTGTGAGCGGCGTGGCCCTGTATATTCTAACCCACAGGCAAGCGTCCCTGTCACCATGGGAACGCCTGGGGGTTAGAATATACCATCGGATTTGAGTTTTTACGATAAGCCTCAGGCGACCCCCCGGAAAGGGCCGATCGACCCCCAAAGGGGTCACGACCCCTAGGTTGAGAACCGCTGACTTAGGGCAATGATGGAAGATGATGTGGCCCAGGACGAGGAGGAGGAAGAGGGGTCATCTCTAACACTTTCAGGCCAGTCTTTTAGAAGTGGCTCAGACAGAGGATTTTTGCAACACAAGAGGCCAGGTACAAATTTGGCCAGCAAGGGCCCACTACTGGAGGAGGAGGAGGAGGATGAGGAGGAGGATGGGGATGAAGCATGTTCACAGTGGGGAGGAATCCAACGCAGCTCGGGCCCATCACTGGTGCATGGCTGGGGGGATACGGAGGACGCAGACGATACGCCTCCCACAGAGGACAGCTTGTCCTTACCTCTGGGCAGCCTGGCACACATGAGCGACTACATGCTGCAGTGCCTGCGCAATGACTGCAGAGTATCCCACATTTTACCGTGTGCTGACTACTGGGTGGCCACCCTGCTGGATCCCCGTTACAAAGACAATGTGCCGTCCTTAATATCCTTACTGGAGCGTGATCGGAAGATGCGCGACTACAGGTGCACGCTGGTAGACGCGCTCCTAAGAGCATTCCCGACTGACGCCGGGGGACAAGTGGAAGCACAAGGCGAAGGCAGGGGAGGAGGAAGAGGTCGCCAACGCAGCTGTGTCAGCGCCAGCACCTCAGAAGGCAGGGTTAGCATGGCCGACATGTGGAAAAGCTTTGTCACCTGGCTGCAACAACCGGCCCCAACTGCTGATATGGAGCGTGTTAGCAGGAGGCAGCATTTGAACAGCATGGTGGAACAGTACCTGTGCACACGACTACACGTACTGACTGATGGTTCTGCCCCATTCAACTTCTGGGTCTCCAAATTGTCCACATGGCCAGAGCTTTCCCTGTATGCCTTGGAGGTCCTGGCCTGCCCTGCAGCAAGTGTACTCTCTGAACGTGTATTTAGCACGGCAGGAGGCATCATTACAGACAGACGCAGCCGCCTGTCCACAGCCAACGTTGACAAGCTCACGTTCATTAAAATGAACCAGGCTTGGATCCCACAAGACTTGTCTGTACCTTGTGCAAAATAGACATTTATACCACCATCACACATACATTCTTGCACTCAAGTCAAGTGCAATGATTCTTTGTTTTCTTATTTTTTATTTGTCCCAATATTTTGGGGGCTACCTACCCCAATAAAAAATAAAAAAAAACATTGTTGGCTACCTCCTCCTCCTCCATTGCTGCCTCCTCCTCCACCACATTCAATGCCTCCTCAACCTCCGACTCCATATCCACCTCCTTCTCTGAGTTGCAGGTTAATCATTTGTAATTTTTAGTTATTTTATTTCATATTAAGTTATTTCCCTATCCACATTTGTTTGCAGAGCAGTTGCCATGCTCTTAAGCAAATTTTACTGCCTTTTACATCCCTCTAGCCTTTTCAAGGACTATTTTAGAGCCATTTTAATTAAAAAAGGTGGCAATTTTAGTGCCCTAAATTGAAAAAATTCTTATTTTCAATTGTCGGGTGACATTGTACCATTTTTGGCGTATACAAACCCCTGCTGTGCCTGGGTGACAGGGGCCTAAATCTCTCAAAATCCTCTGTTGTATTGCTGGGCGACATGAACCCCCTTTTGCCGTGAATTAACCCCTGCTCTGCATTGCTGACAGGGGCCTAAATCTCTAAAAATCCTCTGTTGTATTGCTGGGTGACAAGAACCCCCTTTTGCCGTGAATGAACCCCTGCTGTGCCTGGGTGACAGGGGCTTAAATCTCTCAAAATCCTCTTTTGTATTGCTGGGTGACATGAACCCCCTTTTGCTGTGAATAAACCCCTGCTCTGCATTGCTGACAGGGAACAAAATGTAGTAAAAACATCTGTTACTGATCGGAAGATGCGCGACTACAAGCGCACGCTGATGATAGCATTCCCACCTGACAGCGGAGGCACAGTGGAAGCACAAGGCGAAGGCAGAGGAGGAGGAAGAGGTCACCAACGCAGCTGGGGCACTGCCAGCACCTGAGAAGGCAGGGTTAGCATGGCCAAAATGTGGAAAAGCTTTGTCAGCCTTGGAGGTACTGACCTGCCCTGCAGCCAGTGTATAGTGTGAACGTGTGTTTAGCACGGCAGAGAGCATTATCACAGGCCGCAGCCAATGTGGACAAGCTTACGTTTATTAAAATGAACCAGGCATGGATCCCACAGGACTTGTCCGTACCTTGTGCAGAATAGACATTTATACCAACCTCAACCATCCATTCTTGTACTCAAGTGCACTTATTCTTTGTTTTATTTTGATATATGTTGTTATAGGTGAAGGGATGGCACTCTGATCATAGGTTGCGTATGTAAAAGAATATTTATTATAAGATGGCTTGGTAAGCCAAATAGCAAAATGTACAGTAGTAAAAAGTGATAAAAGCAAGAAATATAAAGGATTAAAATATAAAGAATTAAAATGAAATAATGAAACTTCAATTAAATGGTAAGTCCTAGGAAATATAGAAATATATGTTATTGTAACAGTATTTAAAAAATACAAAAATAGTAAAAAAAAAGCCGTAGGTAGTATTATGTATATAAGAAAAGATCCCACAGAAGATTTTTATAAGGAACTAGTAGCATTGACACAAGCTGGCAGAGAAAGGGGCATTCTGAACGAACAGGAATTTACATTTATAACCAACTCACAGAACAGAATTCCCATTTTCTATTGTCTACCAAAGATTCATAAAAATCAAACCCATCCACCCGGCAGACCAATAATTTCAGGAATCGGATCCCTCACCTCCAACCTTTCCCAGTACATAGATAGACTATTACAGCCTACTGTCAAACTAATACCATCCTAAGTCAAAGATACAACAGACATAGTGAGGACATTGGAACAGATGGAATATCAAAGTCATTGGCTACTGTGCACTATGGATGTAAATTCACTCTACACTATCATCAATCACAACCACGGTACTGCCGCCCTGAGAGAACAATTAAATCATTATCAGACCTTACACATGGATCAAATAGATTTTTTAATAGAAGGTGTACTTTTCACCCTGACTCATAATTATTTTACGTTCGACTCAGTAATTTACCTACAGCAACGCGACACCGCCATGGGTACCAGGTTCGCCCCCAGCTACGCCAATATCTTTCTGGCCCAGTGGGAACACGATTACATCACCCCGCTGCTGGGGACGAGCCTTGTACTATGGCGGAGATACATAGATGACATCATTTGTATTTGGAGTGACACGAGGGACAAATTGGACGAATTTTTGGAGGGCATTAATGTTAATGACAGGAATATAACACTCACAGCAAATATAAGCGAAACACAAGTGGAATTCCTCGACCTACTGATCAAAACAACAGAAAACAAACTATACTGCAGTACATATCAAAAGCCAGTGATGAAAAATAATTTCATTTTACACTCGAGTTGCCACCTACCAAGCTGGCTATTAAATATCCCAACTAGTCAGTTTAGACGTCTTAAGAGAAACTGCACGTTAGACAGTCAGTTTGAAATAGAGGCAGAGAACTTGAAGAAACAATTCCTAGCCAAGGATTATCCAATGACAACAATAGATAGATCCTTAGATAGAGTAAGGTCAATGAATAGAACAACGTTCTTTGACCAAACCACCGCAAACACGATTAAAAAGGAAGAAACCCCCAGAATCATTTTACCATACAATGCCCATTACAAGAAACTAGAGACCAGCATCTATAAACACTGGCACCATATCTTGAGAGATAAAATTATTGGCCAGTCATTACCTGACAAACCACAGATCACTTACACCAGAGCCCCTAATCTTGGCCTACGACTAGCACCAACAATAAAAAGGAACACGACCAAACCCAATTCAAGCTGGCTATCACTGCAGGGCTTCTTTAGGTGCGGCAAATGCCACAACTGCAAGATTACAAACTTCCCGAGAAAGACAACCACGGTGAATGCCACTAATAGTACATATAAACACCAGATCCGGGAACATCTCTCGTGCCATTCTAGCAATGTAATCTATGTCCTACAATGCCCCTGTTCTAAGCAGTACATAGGGCGCACAAAGAGACTACTCAAAACGAGAATATCAGAACATATATCAAACATTAAAAAAGGCTATGAGCTACACTTTGTCTCTAGACACTATAAGGAACAACACAACTGCGACCCGTCATCACTCACCTATGTAGCCATAGAGAAAATTACACGCCAATGGAGAGGTGGCAACCATATAGCGGCTATGTCTAGGTCTGAATCTAGAAAAATATTTGAGTTCAACACAATGATCCCGAAGGGTCTCAATGCGGAGATCGAAATTTTTGGCTTCTTATGAATAGGATTCAATGCCACACAAACATATTGACCACTTGGGCGGGGTTCCCCCCTCGGGAATTGGGATCGTAGACTGGCTGTCTATCAGCAGTCCGACCCCTCCTCCCAGGTGGGCCCCTCCCCTTCTTTCCACCATCAATGCTCTCCTTTCAGCCAAATCTGCAGTCCCAACCAAATCTGCAGTCTGAGTCCATCTATATACCACACTGTATTTGGAAGTTATTAAAGGGCTTCTGTTACCCCACTAAAGTCATATTTTTTTTTTGGGCTAGTTAAATTACTTATATTGCGATATATGAAAATATAATGGTCTTACTTACTTTGATTCAGCAGTTTCTTCTAAAAACAAAGTTTTATAATATGTAAATTAGGTCTCTACCAGCAAGTAGGGCAGCTACTTGCTGGTAGCAGCTGCAGAAAACCGCCCCCTCGTCGTGTTGATTGACAGGGCCAGCCGGGATCTCCTCCTCCGGCCAGCCCTGTCAGCATTTCAAAAATCGTGCACCTGTGTTCATTCGGCGCAGGCGCTATGAGAAGAGGAGGCTCGCCTCTTCAGAACTCCCTCAGTGCGCCTGCGCCGATGACGTCTTCTATTTTGGTGATGTCATCGGCGCAGGCGCACTTAGAGCGCCTGCGCCGAATGAACACAGGCGCGCGATTTTTGAAATGCCGACAGGGCTGGCCGGAGGAGGAGATCCCGGCTGGCCCTGTCAATCAACACGACGAGGGGGTGGTTTTCTGCAGCTGCTACCAGCAAGTAGCCGCCCTACTTGCTGGTAGAGACCTAATTTACATATTATAAAACTTCGTTTTTAGAAGAAACTGCTGAATCAAAGTAAGTAAGACCATTATATTTTCATATATTGCAGTATAAGTAATTTAACTAGCCCAAAAAAAAATAATGACTTTAGTGGGGTGACAGAAGCCCTTTAAGATCTGACTAAACCAAAATATCCAACTAAAACCACTATTGATCCCTACTACCTTTAGGCAGATTACTCGTCTGGCATCTAATTGATAGCTACAGACACACAATTTCTACGGATTTATTGTAATGGATTTATCTCTATGGTTTTATCTCTATGGATTTACTCCACTTGCTACCATCTATATTATAGTGCTTTTATTATACTGTTTGCTTTATAATACATCTTTTTTATATATTTGATACTGATTTTATATTTATTGTATAACCATAAATGCCACATACACCATATTTGTCTATTATATTGCTGCATCCTGTTTATATATGTCACAGCTACTACATCTGGATCCCATTCCTCTTATTTGTAAGTCCAGTACAAATGTTACAAAACACCAGGGAATTACGTCCAAGACCACTCCTCCAATCACTAATTGGATCCAATTAGGTCCATATATCTAGACCAAAGTAAAACAGGCTACTCATTCCCACTGAAGAAGGAGCAGTGCACTCCGAAATGCGTATGGGGTATTGAGTTAGCCAGACTTAAACCAGCTAGCTAAACCAAAAGGATCCCAAAGTTAAAAAGCTCCGGAGCAAACTTCATTTTTTGAAATCTGCAGCGTTTTCCCGCCATCAGCATCCACGTGGAACGCCGATGAAAATCGAGCGGGAGAGTCAGCGAGCGCAAGTGACGTCACCGGAAGTGACGAAAAGCAACAGCAGCAAATAGGCAGAGCAAACAGCCCCGCGAGCGGGAACACCACACGTGGACGCTGTCCGCCCGCCAGGAGCTGCTCACCAGCCTACCAGTGATCACCAGGAGGGTAATGTACCTGCTAACACAGCAGTATTATACATTACAACCTACCACTACTGGACTATAAATATGAGAATAAGCAAATTATAACCGGATGTGATTATACCTCACACAGTAGGTACTCACCTCCTATCTAACTTTCGGATACCTCATTGATTTTTGGGATAAGAGGGCAAATTAACTCAAACTGAACGCTACCACATTCCCTAAAGAAGGTACCCACCCCTTACCCAATCTATTTCCCGGATACTATTGGACTGGATACTTATACCTACCTACAGTAGGTCCATAAGACTTATATACATAATACTACCTACGGCTTTTTTTTTACTATTTTTGTATTTTATATATACTGTTACAATATCATATATTTCTATATTTCCTAGGACTTACCATTTAATTGAAGTTTCATTATTCCATTTTAATTCTTTATATTTTAATCCTTTATATTTCTTGCTTTTATCACTTTTTACTACTGTACATTTTGTTATTTGGCTTACCAAGCCATCTTATAATAAATATTCTTTTCCATACACAACCTATGATCAGAGTGCCATCCCGTCACCTATAACTCTCAATTCCCTACTACAAGCGTTGGGCAAGCTCCGTTTGGATTGAGCACCTCATTCCATTTTTTAGGTTTTAGTGAGCCGCCCTACACACATTTTATTCTCTTTATTTTGCTATATGTCCCAATATTTAAAAATAAAAAATAACACAAATCAGTGTTGGCTACCTATTCCTCCTTCACCACCGCTTCCACCTACACCGCCACGTCAACCTACACCGCCACATCCACCCATCCACTGCCTCCTCAATCTCCTACTCCTAGATCCAGATTGTTATTTTAAATTTTTCTGTATTTGATGTTATTTTAAGTCATTTCCCTATCCACATTTGTTTGCAGAACAGTTGCCATGCTCTTAAGCACATTTTGATGCCTTTTGCAGCCCTCTAGCCCTTTCCAGGACTATTTTAGAGCCATTTTAGTACCCAAAAGTTCGGGTCCCCATTGACTTTAATGGGGTTTGGGTTCGGGGTCAAGTCCGGGTCAAGTTCGGGTCCCGAACCCGAACTTTTTTTTCAAGTTCGGCCGAACCTGTCGAACCCGAACATCCAGGTGTCCGCTCAACTCTAACCACTGCTATACCTAGTAGACAGGTTAAAAAAAAAAAAAAAATTGTCAGTCATATATTCTGGTGAAAGTCACCAATTTTTGGGTGTGATGTACCACTGCTATACCTAGTAGACCGGGGGAAAAAAAATATTGTCATTTACATTTTTTGGTGAAATTCACCAATTTCTGTGTGTAATATACCCCTCCTCTACCTAGTTGACAGCTTAATAAATTTAAATAATTTTTCGGTTACATTCTTGGGTTGACATTATACAATTTTAGACGTGAATAAACACCTGCTATGCATAGGTGACAGGGAATAAAATGTAATATATTATTCAGTAATTAATGCGCGCCACATGCTTTCATTAAATGCTTAAACTTTGAAAAGTTGTCACACTTTTACGCTTTAATAATTTCTCCGATATTTCAACTCTATCATTTTAAATTTGAAAAAATGAATCCTACCTTGGATGTGGTCTCTCTTTCTCATGCTCCCTCTCTGGCCTGGAACCCTGATTCCACGCCACACGTGATCACCATGGTAGGCGCATAAAAGAACATCGAAAGTTGATAGAGCAGATTTCAAATTGGATCGTGAACATCATGGGGACGTGCGACATGGTGGGGCACTAAGTGTGCACACGCCTACACAAACTGACTGACAGGGGTCAGCTCCTGCAACTTCTGGGTCTCCAAATTGGGCACATGGCCTGAGCTTGCCCTTTTCCCCTTGGAGGTGCTGGCCTGCCCTGCAGCCAGTGTATTGTCCGAACGTGTGTTTAGCACGACTGGAGGGGGTTATCACAGGTTATATTTCACAATGTTTTGGGGTGTACCCTAATTTTAAAAATAAAATTTAAAACCAAAAAGCAGTGTAGGCTACCTCCTCCACTGCCGCTTCCACCTACACCACCACATCCACCGCCTCCTCAACCTCCTACTCCATATGGACCTGGTCCTTCTAGATCAAGATTATAATTTTTTTATTTTTACGTATTTTATGTTATTTGAAGTCATTTCCCTATCCACATTTGTTTGCAGAGCACTTGCCATGCTCTTAACCACATGTTGACGACATTTGCAGCCCTCTAGCCCTTTCCATTACATTTGTACAGCCATTCTAGTGCTCAAAAGTTCGGGCCCCTATTGACTTCAATGGGGTTCGGGGTCAAGTTCGGGTCCCGAACTCGAACTTTTTTCCGAAGTACGGCTGAACCCGTCGAACCCGAACATCCAGGTGTCCGCTCAACTCTACCCATGACACATCCATCAGGTGGGACAAGACAGCCAATTGAGATATTTCAGCACATTGACACATCCCCACCCTATAACAGAACCTGATCTGGCAGCCATTTTACATTCTGAGTTTTGCCAGTGTAGGGAGAGGTTGCTTTGTGGAGCAGGGACAGACTGTTAGGGACACCAAACGCTAGCTAAAAGGGCAACAAAAGTCCTTTTTAGGACTGTATTGGTGTGCTATCAATAGGTGTGATATACTGAGGGGTGTGATATACTTATAATATACTTTCTAACATAGAAAGTATAATATAGCGCATTTGTATTGTGCAGCAGTTGTTTGCGGTTCTGCTGCGATACCGCAGCTATATAGAGGGACAAACGCTATTGGAATAACTAATTGCAACTGGTTTGATATACCTGTTGCCTCAAAAAAAATGATCGGGGGTGTGATATACCTATAATATACTTTCTAACATAGAAAGTATATTATAGTGTATTTGTATTGTGCAGCAGTTGTGTGAGGTTCTGCTGCGCTACCACAGGTATATAGAGGGACAAGCGTTATTAGAACAACTATTTGCTACGGGTGTGATATACCTGTTGCCCCAAAAAAAAACTGATTGAGGGGTGCGATATACTTCCACAAAATACTGATTAAGTGGTTTGATACACCTGCTTCCACAAAATACTGATTGAGGGGTGCGATATACCTACTTCCACCAAATATTGATTCAGGGGTTCTATATACCTGCTTCTACAAAATACTGATTAAGGGGTGCAATATACCTGCTTCCACCAAATATTAATTGAGGCCTGCGATACACCGGCTTCCACAAAATAGTGATTGAGGGGTGAGATATACCTGCTTCCACCAAATATTGATTGAGGGGTTCTATAGACCTGTTTCCACAAAATACTGATTGACGGGTGCGATATACCTGCTTCTGCAAAATACTGATTAAGGGGTTCTATATACCTGCTTCCACAAAATACTGATTAAGGGGTTTGATATACCTGCTTCCAAAAAATACAGATTGAGTGGTGTGATATATCTGCTTCCACAAAATATTGATTGAGGGGTTCTATATACCGGTTTCCACAAAATACTGATTGAGGGGTGCAATATACCTGCTTCTACAAAATACTGATTAAGGGGTTCTATATACCTGCTTCCACAAAATACTGATTGAGGGGTGCGATATACCTGCTTCCACAAAATATTGATTGAGGGGTGTGATATACCTGCTTCCACAAAATACTGATTAAGAAGTTTGATATCCCTGCTTCCACAAAATACTGTTTGATAGGTGTGATATATCTGCTTCCACAAAATACTGATTAAGGGGTTTAATTTACCTGCTTCCACAAAATACTGATTAAGGGGTTTGATATACCTGCTTCCAAAAAATACTGATTGAGGGGTGTGATATACCGGCTTCCACCAAATACTGATTGAGGCCTGCGATATACCTGCTTCCACAAATAATGCTCTTCTCTAGGGACTTTGGCACAGTGTCCTTTTGAAAATGACAGGAAGAGGCAGGCCATTCCGCAGGGGTGGTAGGGGTTGGGCAGGAGCACCAGGCCGGAGCCTAAGTGGGAAGTTGGAGAAGGTGTGTGCAATAACGTCAAAGGACACACCAGACTTGGTTGAGTGGCTCACTCACCCTTCCGCTTCTGCACCCTCCTCATCCTCTGTATCTGCACCTTCCTCACTCTCTGCTGTGTGCACCCCCAAAGACACCACCACCACCATAGCCCCTCCACTCGAGTCAGAGGAATTATTTTCCCATCCATTCCCAGACCTTACCGTTGCACAGCCATTCTTGGCATCGGATGAGGAAGAGGAGGTAGCAATGGCAGCCACCCGTCGGTCTGACGACAGTACCCAGATCAGCCCAAGGAGGGTGGTCCTCGCTGTTGCTACCTACTCCGAGATCTCTAATTTTAGTGGTGGTGAAGGTGACGATGATGATGTGTCGATGAACGTCACGTGGGTGCTCACAAGAGAGGAAGTGGAGGGGAGTTTAGAGGGAGAGATGGAGCAGCAGATAGGGAAGAGAAGGAGGAGAAGCAGGCAGAACTTGCAGTGCACAGGAGACAAAAAGCAAGCTGCAAATGTATCTGGAAAGAGCCATCCACCATGCACGGTCATATCTGGCTCTCCCAGGATGCCGGCACATGGTTTCGCAGGGTCGGATTTTTTTTAACGTGTCCGCTGCTGACAAAAGTTCGGGCCCCTATTGACTTCAATGGGGTTCGGGGTCAAGTTCGGGTCCCGAACTCGAACATTTTTCCGAAGTACGGCCGAATCTACATCCAGCCACATAGAAACATATGTATTAGTGTTGAGCGAACTGCTGTCTCTTCCCCGCACATTTCGCCGCTGCTATGCAGCCAATAAACATGCAGGCAAGTAGTGCCCTCACTGTAATGCCATGTTGGTTACTGGCATTACAGTGATTGGCTGGCCGGAACACGTCATTGGGTGCTATATAACACCCGAAGACGCATGTTCGGCTCAATTGTAGTCAGGGAGAGCTGCGCTTCAGAAGGGACAGAGAGTGTAGGGAGTCTGATCGCAATCAATTCAGTAGAAAAACTTTTCAAAGACCCAAATGTCATTTTAAGGACTATTGTGGCTGGCTGGCAGTATTTTATAACTACAGTACAAATATTTTTTTTTTCATCATTTTTAATACTTTTTATATAGAGGGTGTCTTCAGTGACTAGAGACATCTGTCCAATACCTTCTGTGTGTCAGTGCCAAAGATTGGAGAAATATAACTGAAAATGTATATATTTTTTCCATCATTTCCAAAACTTTTTCTATAGAGGGTGTCTACAGTGACTAGAGACATCTGTACAATACCTTCTGTGTGTCAGGGCCAGAGATAGGAAAAATATAAGTGAGATCTATTTTCCTTTTTTCATACTTTTACGTACTTTTTCCATATACTGTGCGTGCTGTGAACTGTGACATCCGTGCCACATCTTGTGTGTCAAGCGTGCATATAACATTTAATATGCGCAAGCGAGCAGAAAGGGACGGGGAAGTGGCTGTGATGCTGATGGTTCACGCACCCGTGGCCCTGTGCGCGTTGAAGCTGTGCCTTCTGCCAGATTACAAGAAAAACAATCATCCACGATACCTACCGTAGCTTCCTGTCCTAGTTTGCAGGACAAAACTCTTGAAGTCTGACCAGTGCGACCAGGTGGTCGGTTGGATTGCAGCAGATAATGCTTCCAGTCGGTTAAGCACCACCCTGTCTTCAACCAAGTCCAGTCTCAGTAGCCAAGAGTCTGGTCAACAGAATGCTCTCCATGATCCTCCCTTCTCCCACCATGGAGAGTCTGGCCAAACAAGTGATCCCACACTCGGAATTTCCGAGGAGCTCTTTTTATCGCCATTACTTGATTTGGCCATATTGCCAAGCACGCTTGAAGTGGGACATGAGATCTTTTGCCCTGATTTCCAACCTCTTGAGCATCCACAGTCACAAGAACATGACGGTGGGGAATGGCAATTAGTGTTTAATGAGGTGGATGATGGTGAGACACAGTTGCCAATGAGTCAACGGCAATTACTGTCTCAAGAGGTCGATGAAGAGGATGAGACACAGTTGTCAATCACTGAGGTTGTGGTTAGGTCAACAAATCAAGAGGATGATTAGAGTGAGGAAGTGGAAGAGGATGTGGTGGACAATGAGGTCACTGACACAACCTGGGAAGGTGGAAAGCCATGCGAAGACAGCAGTAAAGAGTTGAAGGATATGCAGCACCGCAACAGGCTGAAAGAGGCAGTGGGGTGGCAAAAGGGAGAAGGCTGGCCACACTAAACAGGCCCACAACTGTTTCCCGGAGCACCCCCTTGCGGCAATCTCGCTTGCAAATGGGTAGGTGTTCCGCAGTCTGGTTCTTTTTTGAGGAAAGTTCAGACGATAAAAGAGTTTTCATTTGCAACCTGTGCCGTACCAAAATGAGCAGGGGCGTGAACACTAGCAACCTCACCACCACCAGTATGATCCGCCACATGGCATCAAAGCACCCTAATAGGTGGGCCGAACGCCTGGGTCCACAAACAGTGTCTGCGGGTCACATCACTGCCTCCTCTTCCCCTGTGTTACATGCTGGCCAATTCCCTGTCCAAAACGCAGGCCTGGATGCCTCCCGCCCAGCACCTGGACCTTCACAAGCACCATCAGCTAGCACATCCACTTCTGTTTCCAAGCGCAGCGTACCGATGTCCATACCCCAGGCTTTTGAACGAAAGCGCAAATACCCACCCACCCACAGGCCATAACACTAAATGTGCACCTTTCCAAATTGCTGGCCCTGGAAATGTTGCCATTTAGGCTAGTGGATACTGAGGCCTTCTGCAGCCTGATGTAGGCGGCCGTCCCGCAGTACTCTGTCCCCAGCCACCACTATTTTTAGAGGTGTGCCGTGCCCGCCTTACACCAAGATGTGTCCCGAAACGTCACATGTGCCCTGACCAATACAGTTACTGGGAAGGTCCACTTAACCACAGACACATTTGGCCAGGGATGCTACATTTCGCTGACAGCACACTGGGTGAACATTGTGGAGGTCGGGAGCGAGTCGTACCCTGGGATGGCACAGTTGCTACCAACGCTGAGTATTGCGGGCCCTAATTCCATCAGGATTTCCGCCAGCACCTAAGGTTAGTGGCTTCAACGCCCACTTCTCCGCCTCCTCCTCCACTTCCACCTTCGAATTATCCGCATGTAGCACCAGTCAGCAATCAGCCGGTAGCTGGAAGCAGTGTAGCACTGCAGTGGCGAAGCGTCAACAGGCCGTGCTGAAGCTGATATGCTTAGGGGACAAACAGCACACTGCCGCAGAGCTGTTGCAGGGTATAGGAGACCAGACGGAGCAGTGTCTCTCACCACTCAACCTACAACCAGGCATGGTTGTGTGTGATAATAGCCGTTAGTGATGGACAAACATCGGCCTGGACGGTTCGCAAACGCAATCGAATGTTCGCAAACCGCAAGTTCGCGCAGTGCCCCATTCACTTTAATGGCAGGCGGATCTGAAAAACCTTCAGCTCATATTTGCAGCCACCAAATAATTTCAAAAAGTGCACAAATCGTACCACAACATGGACAGTGACATACCAGATGTATTATTCGAATTTGCGAACTCCTTACATTATTTTTTTCAATGCGAAATATCGGCAATGTAATTTTCGCCTATGTGCATGCGCAAAATATGCGCGGCCTACTACAGCAACTGGGTTTTCACCAGACCGAAGTTGGATGTGATCAGAAAAGATGGTTGGCAACAATTTTCGCGACAATGAGGAATGATTTCTGATCGCTGTAAATACACTGCTCAAAAAAATAAAGGGAACACTTAAACAACACAATGTAACTCCAAGTCAATCACACTTCTGTGAAATCAAACTGTCCACTTAGGAAGCAACACTGAGTGACAATCAATTTCACATGCTGTTGTGCAAATGGGATAGACAACAGGTGGAAATTATAGGCAATTAGCAAGACACCCCCAATGAAGGAGTGGTTCTGCAGGTGGTGATCACAGACCACTTCTCAGTTCCTATGCTTCCTGGCTGATGTTTTGGTCACTTTTGAATGCTGGCGGTGCTTTCACTCTAGTGGTAGCATGAGACGGAGTCTACAACCCACACAAGTGGCTCAGGTAGTGCAGCTTATCCAGGATGGCACATCAATGCGAGCTGTGGCAAGAAGGTTTGCTGTGTCTGTCAGCGTAGTGTCCAGAGCATGGAGGCGCTACCAGGAGACAGGCCAGTATATCAGGAGACGTGGAGGAGGCCGTAGGAGGGCAACAACCCAGCAGCAGGACCACTACCTCCGCCTTTGTGCAAGGAGGAACAGGAGGAGCACTGCCAGAGCCCTGCAAAATGACCTCCAGCAGGCCACAAATATGCTTGTGTCTGCTCAAATGGTCAGAAACAGACTCCATGAGCGTGATATGAGGGCTCGACGTCCACAGGTGGGGGTTGTGCTTACAGCCCAACACCGTGCAGGACGTTTGGCATTTGCCAGAGAACACCAAGATTGGCAAATTCGCCACTGGCGCCCTGTGCTCTTCACAGATGAAAGCAGGTTCACACCGAGCACATGTGACAGACGTGACAGAGTCTGGAGACGCCGTGGAAAACGTTCTGCTGCCTGCAACATCCTCCAGCATGACCGGTTTGGCATTAGGTCAGTAATGGTGTGGGGTGGCATTTCTTTGGAGGGCCGCAAAGCCCTCCATGTGCTCGCCAGAGGTAGCCTGACTGCCATTAGGTACCGAGATGAGATCCTCAGACCCTTTGTGAGACCATATGCTGGTGCGGTTAGCCCTGGGTTCCTCCTAATGCAAGACAATGCTAGACCTCATGCGTCTGGAGTGTGTCAGCAGTTTCTGCAAGACGAAGGCATTTATGCTATGGACTGGCCCGCCCGTTCCCCAGACCTGAATCCAATTGAGCACATCTGGGACATAATGTCTCGCTCTATCCACCAGAGACCAGAGACTATTGCACCAGAGACTGTCCAGGAGTTGGCAGATGCTTTAGTCCAGGTCTGGGAGGAGATCCCTCAGGAGACCGTCCGCCACCTCATCAGGAGCATGCACAGGCGTTGTAGGGAGGTCATACAGGCACATGGAGGCCACACACACTACTGAGCCTCATTTTGACTTGTTTTAAGGACATTACATCAAAGTTGGATCAGCCTGTAGTGTGTTTTTCCACTTTAATTTTGAGTGTGACTCCAAATCCAGACCTCCATGGGTTGAAAAATTTGATTTCCATTTTTTTATTTTTGTGTGATTTTGTTGTCAGCACATTCAACTATGTAAAGAACAAAGTATTTCAGATGAATATTTAATTAACTCAGATCTAGGATGTGTTATTTTTGTGTTCCCTTTATTTTTTTGAGCAGTGTAATTTGACATTAAAGCAGTGTATTTGATTACATTTCACATGCATGTTATAACAATCGCTGTATATGCAGATCAAGTGTTTAAAAAAAGCGCCATTGAGAAAATAACTAATGATGCGATTTCTTTTTTTTTTGCGGTACACAAAACTTCACATTTTATAAGGTCTCATGAGATATAAGTGATTGGTGCACTAAGTATTGTTGTGAGAACTTGCCACTCCAGTACAGGCCCCAAAAATTTGCCAATAGGCATTCAACTGACAGCAAAGAACGTTGGATTCTGTGGCTGGAGGTACATTAGGCGGTCACAGGATAAATATGTAACTGTAGGCCAGTACAGGCCCCAAAATTTAGCCAATAGGCATTCACCTGACAGCAAAAAACTTTGGATTCTGTGGCTGGAGGTACATTAGGCGTTCACAGGAAAAATATGTAACTGTAGGCCAGTACAGGCCTCAAAAATTAGGCATTTAACTGACATAAAAGGCCTTTTATGCCGCTGTATTTACCTAAGACAGGGACCATGATTTGTTCTGGGTGGTGGAGGATATTTGTGAGCTGTCATGAGGAATTTCAATCAAACATGGTCGAATTGTCACATGTGTTGAATTCCTCCAAGATCCATGCCTCATTCATTTTTAGAAATGTGAGGTAGACAAGTGCACTTATTGGTCATGATCCCCCCTGCTGTGCTGAACGTCCTTTCGGACAGGACACTGGACGAGGGGCAAGCCAACAGTTACATGGCAAATTGTGCCAGCTCTGGCCACAGGTCAAGCCAGCACACCCAGTAGTCCAGGGGTTCCTCGCTTCTCAGAGCGTCCACATCGGCCGTTAACCCGATGTTGTCGGACACCTGAGGCTGGATCCGGATGTCGATGGGTTGGCTGCAAGAATAATCTCATATCTGAAGTGACCAACACATCTTCAAACCTCCCTCTTCTTCCATGCACTGTTGGATTGGTACGCGCAACTGTTTCTCTGTGAGTGGAAATTCCTCTGCCAGCGCCCGCAAAAGCAGAATGCAGCATTTCTCGAAGCAAGACCTGGAAGTGCTGCATTCTGACAGCCCTCTGTGATGGTGGTAACATTTCCACCGTTTTGTGTTTGTACCGGGGGTCTAAGTACGATGCCACCCAGTACTGGTCCTTGCCCTTTATGCTTTTTATATGGGGGGGTCCCTCTTCAAACACTGGAGCAAGAAGGCACCCATTTGCACTAAACTAGAAGCGGTGGAGTGGCCTGGCTCCTGCTCATCATCCAGGATAATTTCGTCCTCATTCTCCTCCCCCCATCCACGGACAACACCAGGGATCCCAGAAACGTTTAAAGCATGCTCTTCTTGCTCCTCCTCCGCCCTGGCACCATGCTCCTGACTCCTCTTCAGACTCCTGTTCTTGACTTGTCTCAGATGGAGTAGCCCCCCCTGGGAATTCATCCAGCATTGCGACTTCCTCATCCTCTTCTTCCTGCTCCTGCTCCTCGACGACTTGATCAATGACAGCAGCGCAATGCACGCTCCAGAAAGAAGGCATAAGATACGATGTCACTGATGGCGCCCTGGCTGTGACTGACCAGTTTGGTGATCTCAAAGTCTGCATGCGTGGCGCATGAGCATCCACTGGCGCTGTGAAAAAAACGAAAGCTCCCCAGAACCTGTCCTGCCACAGAGTTCGTACAGGTAGTCATTAACTGCACATTTCTGCTGGAGCAGCCTATCAAGCATATACAGTCCTGATCAAAAGTTTAAGACCACTTGAAAAATGGCAAAAATATTTTACATTGTTGGATCTTAACAGGGTTCCAAGTACAGCTTCAACATGCAACAAGAAGAAATGAGAGTGAGACAAAAAATTTTTGAGCATTCAATTAATTTAAAATAACGATTAAATTGAAACAGGCTGTTTTTCAGCTGATCCAAATTTTAGGACCACATGCCTTTAAAAGGCCAAATCTGTGCAAACATGTGGATTCATTGTCATTTTCTGTCAGGTAGTCACACGTTGTGATGGCAAAGGCAAAAAAACTCTCCCTTTTTGAACGTGGTCGGGTTGTTGAACTGCATAAGCAGGGTCTCTCACAGCGCGCCATCGCTGCTGAGGTGGGACGCAGTAAGACAGTCATTTGGAATTTCTTAAATGATCCTGAGGGTTATGGAACAAAAAAGTCAAGTGGAAGACCCAAAAAAATTTCATCAGCACTGAGTCAGAGGATCCAATTGGCTGTCTGTCAAGACACTGGACGATCCTCGACCCAAATTAAGGCCCTTACTGGTGCTGACTGCAGCCCCATAACCATCAGGCATCTGAGACTGAAGGGCTTCAAAAACAAAAAACGTCTTGAAAGACCTCGTCTCCTTGAACGCCACAGAACTGCTCGTTTGGACTTTGCACGAGAGCACCAAACATGGGACATTCAAAGGTGGAAGAAAGTTTTATTCTCTGATTATTTTTTTTTAACCTTGATGGTCCTGATGGTTTTCAACATTACTGGCATGACAAGCAGATCCCCCTGAGATGTTTTCCATGTGCCACAGTGGAGGGGGCGCCATAATGGTCTGGGGTGCTTTTTCCTTCAGTGGAACAATGGAGCTTCAGGAAGTGCAGGGGCGTCAAACGGCCGCTGGCTATGTCCAGATGTTGCAGAGAGCATTCCTCATGACTGAGGGCCCTCGTCTGTGTGGTAACGACTGGGTTTTTCAACAGGACAACGCTACAGTACACAATGCCCGCAGGACAAGGGACTTCTTCCAGGAGAATAACATCACTCTTTTGGCCCATCCTGCATGTTCCCCTGATCTAAATCCAATTGAGAACCTTTGGGGATGGATGGCAAGGGAAGTTTACAAAAATGGACAACAGTTCCAGACAGTAGATGGCCTTCGTGCGGCCGTCTTCACCACTTGGAGAAATGTTCCTACTCACTTCATGGAAACGCTTGCATCAAGCATGCCGAAACGAATTTTGGAAGTGATAAACAATAACGGCGGAGCTACTCATTACTGAATTCATGTTTGGAAGTTGGATTTCTGTTTTGGGGGGGTTTATGTTCTTTTGGAGGTGTGGTCCTAAACTTTTGATCAGCTGAAAAACACCCTGTTTCAGTTTATTCGTTGTTTTCATTAAATTGAATGCTCAAAAAATGTTTTGTCTCACTCCCATTTCTTGTCGTTGCATGTTGAAGCTCTACTTGTAACCTTGTTAAGATCCAGCCATGCTAAATAGGATTTTTTGCCATTTTTCTTAAACTTTTGATCAGGACTGTACAAGGTGGAGTTCCATCGTGTCGGGCAGTCACAAATCAGATGTCTGACGGGCAGGTGGTGTCGCCTCTGAATGTCAGCAAGGCGAGCCATGGTCGTGTAAGATCTTATGAAATGGCCAGAGATTTTCCTGGCCTGCCGCAAGACGTCCTGGACCCCGGGGTATTTGGCAATGAATCGCTGCACGACTAAGTTCAGGACGTGTGTCATTTTGCCCTGTTTCAGCACGCTCAGCAGATTGGCACTGTTGTCGCACACCACTTTTCCAACTGTCAAATTGAGTGGGGTTAGCCACTGATCTGCCTGTGACTGCAAAGCTGAAAGGAGTGCATGACCGATGTGGCTCTTGGCTTCCAGGCACAACAGATGCAGCACTGCATGGTAAAGTCTCACCTATCATGTCGAATAGGTTCTGGGGATCTTGGAGGGCGCAGCGGAAGAGACGATAGCAGAGGAAAAGGAGGAGTCAGCTGAGGAGGAGAGGGAGAATGGAGTAGGAGGAGCAGAAGAAGAGGCAGGTCTGCATGAAATCTGTGGTGGTAACACCAAATCTACACAGGTGCCACGGGTTGCATGCTTGACGGCCGTCAGAAGCTTTACCCAGTGGGCAGTAAAATGTATGTACCTTGCTTGCCCGTGTTTGCTAGACCACGTGTCTGTGGTCAGATGTATTTTGGCACCGACACTGTGTGCCAGAGATACATTCACTTGCCGCTGAACGTGGCCATATAGCTCTGGGATGCCCTTCTGGGAGAAATATTTCATTCCGGGGACCTTCCATTGCGGTGTTCCAATGGCCACAAATTTTCTAAAGGCCTCAGAGTCCACCAGTTTATATGGCAGTAGTTGGCGGGCTAGCAGTTCTGACAAGCCAGCGGTCATCCGTTGGGCAAGAGGGTTATCCGGCATCATCATCTTTTTTTGCTTGAATATTTGGGGCAAGGAAGCCTGCCTTTTGCCAGATGAACGCGACAACGGCACGGTGGAAGGTGGAGTGGAGGATAACTGGGAGGAGAGAGGAGAAGGAGAAGAGGCAGGATGGTGAGCGCCGGGAGTGTGGCTTTGTGGGTTCTGACGGTGTTGCTCCCACTGGGCTCGTGATGGGAGGCCTTAAGGCGGTTGTCCCTAGGTGAGTGTTGGGCTTACCGCGACTTATGCGTTGACAGCACAGGCTGCAGATGGCAACACTATTGTAGGCAGCGGACACAATAAAAAAAGCCCACACTGCGGAGCCACGTGCCGGCGTCTTGGGAGCACCAGATGTGACCGTGCATGGTGGATGTTTCGTTCCAGAAACATTAGCAGACTGCTTTTTGCCTCCTGTGCACTGCAAGTTCTGCCTGATTCTCCTCCCTATCTGCTGCTCTGTCTCTCCCTCTGAACTCCCCTCCTCTTCCTCTCTTGTGGGCACCCACGTGACGTCCATCGACACGTCATCATCGGATTCGTCACCTTCACCACCACTGACATTAGAGATCTCAGAGTAGGCAGCAACAGCGGGGACCACCCTCCTTTGGCTGATCTGGGTACAGTCGTCAGAGCCACTCAACCAAGTCTAATGCGTCCTTTGACGTAATCTCATGCACCTTCTGCAACTTCCCTCTTAGGCTCCGGACTGGTGCACCTGCCCGACCCCTACCACCCCTGTGGAATGTCCTGCCTCTTCCTCTGCCTGTCATTTTCAAAATGGCTCTGTGACAAAAGTCGTTGTAGAAGAGCAGTATTTGTGAAAGAAGTTATATCACACCCCTGCCTCAATCAGTTTTTTTGGGGGGCAACTGGTAAATCCCACCAGTAGAAATAATTTCTTTAAATAGTGTCTGTCACTCTGTGTAGATGCGGTAAAACGAAGCAAAACCGCAGACAAATGCTGCACTACCTAAAAGCACTATATACTGTAGAATGTATATTATTGGTATATAAAATCCCTGCTTCAATCAGAAATTATTTCTTCAAATAATGTTTGTCACTCTGTGTAGATGCAGTGACGCAGCAAAACCGCATAGAACTGCTGCACAATACAATTGCACTATAATATACTTTCTATGTTAGTATTTTACACCCCTCAGTATGTCACACCTATCGATAGCACACCTATACCAGTCCTTAAAAGGACTTTTGTATCCCTATTAGCTAGCGATTTGTGTCCCTAACAGTCTGTCACTGCTCCACTCAAGAACCTCTCCCTACACTGGCAAAAGACTGAATGTAAAATTGCGCCCAGATCAGGTTTATTTATAAGGTAGGGGGTATGTACATGTGCTGAAACTTTTCAATTGGCTGTCCTGTACCACCTGATAGATGTGTCATGGGTAGGGATGAGCGAACCCGAACTGTATAGTTCGGGTTCGTACCGAATTTTGGGGTGTCCGTGACACGGACCCGAACCCGAACATTTTCGTAAAAGTCCGGGTTCGGGTTCGGTGTTCGGCGCTTTCTTGGCGCTTTTTGAAAGGCTGCAAAGCAGCCAATCAACAAGCGTCATACTACTTGCCCCAAGAGGCCAACACAGCCTTGCCTACTATTGGCATGGCTGTGATTGGCCAGTGCAGCATGTGACCCAGCCTCTATATAAGCTTGGGTCACATAGCGCTGCACGTCACTCTGCTGATTCAAGCATAGGGAGAGGTTGCTGCTGCGATGTTAGGGCGAGATTAGGCAGATTAACTCCTCCAACAGACTTCATTCTGTGATCGATCTGCAGCTGTGGATCATTGAAGTGCTAATATCGACTTGCTCACTTTTTTGAGGCTGCCCAGAGCGTTTTTAGATCACTTTTTTCTGGGGTGATCGGCGGCCATTTTGTGGCTTGTGGTGCGCCAGCACAAGCTATCACCAAGTGTATTTAACCATCAATAGTGTGGTTATTTTGTGCTATATCCTACATTAGCTGCAGGCTGAGCCTGTGTCACCAAAGTGCATTTAACCATCAACAGTCTGGTTATTTTTTGGCCATATACTACATCTGGTGCAGGCTGAGCCTGTGTCAACCAAGTGCATTTAACCATCAATAGTGTGGTTATTTTTTGGCCATATACTACATCAGGGGCAAGTTGAGCCTGTCACCCAGCGCCTAAAAAATAGACCTGACATTTCTATTCAACCAAATTTGTACTGTTTTAGCTGGTCAAGTTATTTGTAGTGACCGTAAAAGCACAGTTTTTCTTCTGGGTTGAAAAACTATTCCCAAATTTGCCATTCTCAAAATAACTCGTTTCTGCTATATGAGGCCTACTTGAAATCTGTCCCAAAAAGGATATCTTACATTGAAGAGTCTGATAGTGTTATTCAGAAAAACCTAAGACACACGCTACCGTGCAGACAGAAGTCTAATTCTGTGATTAAACCTATACCTGTCACACAGCGCAAAAAAAAAAACAGGCCTCACATTTCTATTCAACCAAATCTGTACTGTTTTAGCTGGTCAAGTTATTTGTATCGACCGTAAAAGCACATTTTTTGTTCTGGGTTGAAAAACTATTCCCAAATTTGCCATTCTCAAAATAACTAGTTTCTGCTATATGAGGCCTACTTGAAATCTATCCCAAAAAGGATATCTTACATTGAAGGTGCTGATAGTGTCATTCAGAAAAACCTAAGACACACGCTACCGTGCAGATAGAAGTCTAATTCTGTGATTAAACCTATACCTGTCACACAGCGCAAAAAAAAAAACAGGCCTCACATTTCTATTCAACCAAATCTGTACTGTTTTAGCTGGTCAAGTTATTTGTAGTGACCGTAAAAGCACATTTTTTGTTCTGGGTTGAAAAACTATTCCCAAATTTGCCATTCTCAAAATAACTAGTTTCTGCTATATGAGGCCTACTTGAAATCTATCCCAAAAAGGATATCTTACATTGAAGGTGCTGATAGTGTCATTCAGAAAAACCTAAGACACACGCTACCGTGCAGATAGAAGTCTAATTCTGTGATTAAACCTATACCTGTCACACAGCGCAAAAAAAAAAACAGGCCTCACATTTCTATTCAACCAAATCTGTACTGTTTTAGCTGGTCAAGTTATTTGTAGTGACCGTAAAAGCACATTTTTTGTTCTGGGTTGAAAAACTATTCCCAAATTTGCCATTCTCAAAATAACTCGTTTCTGCTATATGAGGCCTACTTGAAATCTATCCCAAAAAGGATATCTTACATTGAAGGTGCTGATAGTGTCATTCAGAAAAACCTAAGACACACGCTACCGTGCAGATAGAAGTCTAATTCTGTGATTAAACCTATACCTGTCACACAGCACAAAAAAAAACAGGCCTCACATTTCTATTCAACCAAATCTGTACTGTTTTAGCTGGTCAAGTTATTTGTAGTGACCGTAAAAGCACACTTTTTGTTCTGGGTTGAAAAACTATTCCCAAATTTGCCATTCTCAAAATAACTAGTTTCTGCTATATGAGGCCTACTTGAAATCTATCCCAAAAGGATATCTTACATTGAAGGTGCTGATAGTGTCATTCAGAAAAACCTAAGACACACGCTACCGTGCAGATAGAAGTCTAATTCTATGATTAAAACTATACCTGTCACACAGCGAAAAAAAAAACAGGCCTCACATTTCATTCAACCAAATCTTTACTGCTTTAGCTGGTCAAGTTATTTGTAGTGACCGTAAAAGCACATTTTTTGTTCTGGGTTGAAAAACTATTCCCAAATTTGCCATTCTCAAAATAACTAGTTTCTGCTATATGAGGCCTACTTGAAATCTATCCCAAAAAGGATATCTTACATTGAAGGTGCTGATAGTGTCATTCAGAAAAACCTAAGACACACGCTACCGTGCAGATAGAAGTCTAATTCTGTGATTAAACCTATACCTGTCACACAGCGCAAAAAAAAAACAGGCCTCACATTTCTATTCAACCAAATCTGTACTGTTTTAGCTGGTCAAGTTATTTGTAGTGACCGTAAAAGCACACTTTTTGTTCTGGGTTGAAAAACTATTCCCAAATTTGCCATTCTCAAAATAACTAGTTTCTGCTATATGAGGCCTACTTGAAATCTATCCCAAAAAGGATATCTTACATTGAAGGTGCTGATAGTGTCATTCAGAAAAACCTAAGAAACACGCTACCGTGCAGATAGAAGTCTAATTCTGCGATTAAACCTATACCTGTCACACAGCGCAAAAAAAAACAGGCCTCACATTTCTATTCAACCAAATCTGTACTGTTTTAGCTGGTCAAGTTATTTGTAGTGACCGTAAAAGCACATTTTTTGTTCTGGGTTGAAAAACTATTCCCAAATTTGCCATTCTCAAAATAACTAGTTTCTGCTATATGAGGCCTACTTGAAATCTATCCCAAAAAGGATATCTTACATTGAAGGTGCTGATAGTGTCATTCAGAAAAACCTAAGACACACGCTACCGTGCAGATAGAAGTCTAATTCTGTGATTAAACCTATACCTGTCACACAGCGCAAAAAAAAAACAGGCCTCACATTTCTATTCAACCAAATCTGTACTGTTTTAGCTGGTCAAGTTATTTGTAGTGACCGTAAAAGCACATTTTTTGTTCTGGGTTGCATAACTATTCCCAAATTTGCCATTCTCAAAATAACTAGTTTCTGCTATATGAGGCCTACTTGAAATCTATCCCAAAAAGGATATCTTACATTGAAGGTGCTGATAGTGTCATTCAGAAAAACCTAAGACACACGCTACCGTGCAGATAGAAGTCTAATTCTGTGATTAAACCTATACCTGTCACACAGCGCAAAAAAAAACAGGCCTCACATTTCTATTCAACCAAATCTGTACTGTTTTAGCTGGTCAAGTTATTTGTAGTGACCGTAAAAGCACATTTTTTGTTCTGGGTTGAAAAACTATTCCCAAATTTGCCATTCTCAAAATAACTAGTTTCTGCTATATGAGGCCTACTTGAAATCTATCCCAAAAAGGATATCTTACATTGAAGGTGCTGATAGTGTCATTCAGAAAAACCTAAGACACACGCTACCGTGCAGATAGAAGTCTAATTCTGTGATTAAACCTATACCTGTCACACAGCGCAAAAAAAAAACAGGCCTCACATTTCTATTCAACCAAATCTGTACTGTTTTAGCTGGTCAAGTTATTTGTAGTGACCGTAAAAGCACATTTTTTGTTCTGGGTTGAAAAACTATTCCCAAATTTGCCATTCTCAAAATAACTAGTTTCTGCTATATGAGGCCTACTTGAAATCTATCCCAAAAAGGATATCTTACATTGAAGGTGCTGATAGTGTCATTCAGAAAAACCTAAGACACACGCTACCGTGCAGATAGAAGTCTAATTCTGTGATTAAACCTATACCTGTCACACAGCGCAAAAAAAAACAGGCCTCACATTTCTATTCAACCAAATCTGTACTGTTTTAGCTGGTCAAGTTATTTGTAGTGACCGTAAAAGCACACTTTTTGTTCTGGGTTGAAAAACTATTCCCAAATTTGCCATTCTCAAAATAACTAGTTTCTGCTATATGAGGCCTACTTGAAATCTATCCCAAAAGGATATCTTACATTGAAGGTGCTGATAGTGTCATTCAGAAAAACCTAAGACACACGCTACCGTGCAGATAGAAGTCTAATTCTGTGATTAAACCTATACCTGTCACACAGCGCAAAAAAAAACAGGCCTCACATTTCTATTTAACCAAATCTGTACTGTTTTAGCTGGTCAAGTTATTTGTAGTGACCGTAAAAGCACATTTTTTGTTCTGGGTTGAAAAACTATTCCCAAATTTGCCATTCTCAAAATAACTCGTTTCTGCTATATGAGGCCTACTTGAAATCTATCCCAAAAAGGATATCTTACATTAAAGGTGCTGATAGTGTCATTCAGAAAAACCTAAGACACACGCTACCGTGCAGATAGAAGTCTAATTCTGTGATTAAACCTATACCTGTCACACAGCGCAAAAAAAAACAGGCCTCACATTTCTATTCAACCAAATCTGTACTGTTTTAGCTGGTCAAGTTATTTGTAGTGACCGTAAAAGCACATTTTTTGTTCTGGGTTGAAAAACTATTCCCAAATTTGCCATTCTCAAAATAACTTGTTTCTGCTATATGAGGCCTACTTGAAATCTATCCCAAAAAGGATCTCTTACATTGAAGGTGCTGATAGTGTCATTCAGAAAAACCTAAGACACACGCTACCGTGCAGATAGAAGTCTAATTCTGTGATTAAACCTATACCTGTCACACAGCGCAAAAAAAAAACAGGCCTCACATTTCTATTCAACCAAATCTGTACTGTTTTAGCTGGTCAAGTTATTTGTAGTGACCGTAAAAGCACACTTTTTGTTCTGGGTTGAAAAACTATTCCCAAATTTGCCATTCTCAAAATAACTAGTTTCTGCTATATGAGGCCTACTTGAAATCTATCCCAAAAAGGATATCTTACATTGAAGGTGCTGATAGTGTCATTCAGAAACACCTAAGACACACGCTACCGTGCAGATAGAAGTCTAATTCTGTGATTAAACCTATACCTGTCACACAGCGCAAAAAAAAACAGGCCTCACATTTCTATTCAACCAAATCTGTACTGTTTTAGCTGGTCAAGTTATTTGTAGTGACCGTAAAAGCACATTTTTTGTTCTGGGTTGAAAAACTATTCCCAAATTTGCCATTCTCAAAATTGTGGTGAACGGGAGCAATGAGGAAAACATTTAATAAGGGACGCGTACGCGGACGTGGACATGGTCGGGGTGGTGTTAGTGGACCCTCTGGTGCTGGGAGAGGACGTGGCCGTTCTGCCACAGCCACACGTCCTAGTGAACCAACTACCTCAGGTCCCAGTAGCCAGCAGAATTTACAGCGATATTTGGTGGGGCCCAATGCCGTTCTAAGGATGGTAAGGCCTGAGCAGGTACAGGCATTAGTCAATTGGGTGGCCGACAGTGGATCCAGCACGTTCACATTATCTCCCACCCAGTCTTCTGCAGAAAGCGCACAGATGGCGCATGAAAACCAAGCCCATCGGTCTGTCACATCACCCCCATGCATATCAGGGAAACTGTCTGAGCCTCAAGTTATGCAGCAGTCTCTTATGCTGTTTGAAGACTCTGCTGCCAGGGTTTCCCAAGGGCATCCACCTAGCCCTTCCCCAGGGGTGGAAGAGATAGAATGCACTAACGCTCAACCACTTATTTTTCCTGATGATGAGGACATGGGAATACCACCTCAGCACGTCTCTGATGATGACGAAACACAGGTGCCAACTGCTGCGTCTTTCTGGAATGTGCAGACTGAACAGGAGGTCAGGGAGGAAGACTGGGTGGAAGACGATGCAGGGGACCATGAGGTCCTAGACCCCACATGGAATGAAGGTCGTGCCACTGACTTTCACAGTTCGGAGGAAGAGGCACTGGCGAGACCGAGCCAACAGCGTAGCAAAAGAGGGAGCAGTGGGCAAAATCAGAACACCCGCCGCCACGAGAGTCCGCCTGCTACTGACCGCCGCCATCTGGGACCGAGCACCCCAAAGGCAGCTTCAAGGAGTTCCCTGGCATGGCACATCTTCAAACAATGTGCTGACGACAAGACCCGAGTGGTTTGCACGCTGTGCCATCAGAGCCTGAAGCGAGGCATTAACGTTCTGAACCTTAGCACAACCTGCATGACCAGGCACCTGCATGCAAAGCATGAACTGCAGTGGAGTAAACACCTTAAAAACAAGGAAGTCACTCAGGCTCCCCCTGCTACCTCTTCTGCTGCTGCCGCCTCGGCCTCTTCTGCTGCTGCCGCCGCCTCGGCCTCTTCCTCCGCCTCTGGAGGAACGTTGGCACCTGCCGCCCAGCAAACATGGGATGTACCACCAACACCACCACCTGCGTCACCAAGCATCTCAACCATGTCACACGGCAGCGTTCAGCTCTCCATCTCACAAACATTTGAGAGAAAGCGTAAATTCCCACCTAGCCACCCTCGATCCCTGGCCCTGAATGCCAGCATTTCTAAACTACTGGCCTATGAAATGCTGTCATTTAGGCTGGTGGACACAGACAGCTTCAAACAGCTCATGTCGCTTGCTGTCCCACAGTATGTTGTTCCCAGCCGCCACTACTTCTCCAAGAGAGCCGTGCCTTCCCTGCACAACCAAGTGTCCGATAAAATCAAGTGTGCACTGCACAACGCCATCTGTGGCAAGGTCCACCTAACCACAGATACGTGGACCAGTAAGCACGGCCAGGGACGCTATATCTCCCTAACTGCACACTGGGTAAATGTAATTGCGGCTGGGCCCCAGGCGGAGAGCTGTTTGGCGCACGTCCTTCCGCCGCCAAGGATCGCAGGGCAGCATTCTTTGCCTCCTGTCTCCTCCTCCTCCTACTCAGCTTCCTCCTCCTCTTCTTCCACCTGCTCATCCAGTCAGCCAAACACCTTCACCACCAACTTCAGCACAGCCCGGGGTAAACGTCAGCAGGCCGTTCTGAAACTCATATGTTTGGGGGACAGGCCCCACACCGCACAGGAGTTGTGGCGGGGTATAGAACAACAGACCGACGAGTGGTTGCTGCCGGTGAGCCTCAAGCCCGGCCTGGTGGTGTGCGATAATGGGCGAAATCTCGTTGCAGCTCTGGGACTAGCCGGTTTGACGCACATCCCTTGCCTGGCGCATGTGCTGAATTTGGTGGTGCAGAAGTTCATTCGCAACTACCCCGACATGTCAGAGCTGCTGCATAAAGTGCGGGCCGTCTGTTCGCGCTTCCGGCGTTCACACCCTGCCGCTGCTCGCCTGTCTGCGCTTCAGCGTAACTTCGGCCTTCCCGCTCACCGCCTCATATGTGACGTACCACCATGTGGAACTCCACCTTGCATATGCTGGACAGACTGTGCGAGCAGCAGCAGGCCATAGTGGAGTTTCAGCTGCAGCACGCACGGGTCAGTCGCACTGCGGATCAGCCCCACTTCACTACCAATGACTGGGCATCCATGCGAGACCTGTGTGCTCTGTTGCGCTGTTTCGAGTACTCCACCAACATGGCCAGTGGCGATGACGCCATTATCAGCGTTACAATACCACTTCTATGTCTCCTTGAGAAAACACTTAGGGCGATGATGGAAGAGGAGGTGGCCCAGGAGGAAGAGGAGGAAGAGGGGTCATTTTTAGCACTTTCAGGCCAGTCTCTTCGAAGTGACTCAGAGGGAGGTTTTTTGCAACACCAGAGGCCAGGTACAAATGTGGCCAGACAGGGCCCACTACTGGAGGACGAGGAGGACGAGGATGAGGAGGAGGTGGAGGAGGATGAGGATGAAGCATGTTCACAGCGGGGTGGCACCCAAAGCAGCTCGGGCCCATCACTGGTGCGTGGCTGGGGGGAAACACAGGACGATGACGATACGCCTCCCACAGAGGACAGCTTGTCCTTACCTCTGGGCAGCCTGGCACACATGAGCGACTACATGCTGCAGTGCCTGCGCAACGACAGCAGAGTTGCCCACATTTTAACGTGTGCGGACTACTGGGTTGCCACCCTGCTGGATCCCCGGTACAAAGACAATGTGCCCACCTTACTTCCTACACTGGAGCGTGATAGGAAGATGCGTGAGAACAAGCGCACGTTGGTAGACGCGCTACTGAGAGCATTCCCAAATGTCACAGGGGAACCAGTGGAAGCCCAAGGCGAAGGCAGAGGAGGAGCAAGAGGTCGCCAATGCAGCTGTGTCACGGCCAGCTCCTCTGAGGGCAGGGTTAGCATGGCAGAGATGTGGAAAAGTTTTGTCAACACGCCACAGCTAACTGCACCACCACCTGATACGGAACGAGTTAGCAGGAGGCAACATTTCACTAACATGGTGGAACAGTACCTGTGCACACCCCTCCACGTACTGACTGATGGTTCGGCCCCATTCAACTTCTGGGTCTCCAAATTGTCCATGTGGCCAGAGCTAGCCTTTTATGCCTTGGAGGTGCTGGCCTGCCCGGCGGACAGCGTTTTGTCTGAACGTGTATTTAGCACGGCAGGGGGCGTCATTACAGACAAACGCAGCCGCCTGTCTACAGCCAATGTGGACAAGCTGACGTTCATAAAAATGAACCAGGCATGGATCCCACAGGACCTGTCCATCCCTTGTGCAGATTAGATATTAACTACCTCCCCTTAACAATATATTATTCTACTCCAGTGCACTTCCTCATTCAATACTATTTTTATTTTCATTTTACCATTATATTGTGGGGCAACCCAAAGTTGAATGAACCTCTCCTCTGTCTGGGTGCCGGGGCCTAAATGTGTGACAGTGGCCTGTTCCAGTGGTGGGTGACGTGAAGCCTGATTCTCTGCTGACATGAAGACTGATTCTGCGCTGACATAAGGACAGATTCTCTGTTACGGGACCTCTCTCCTCTGCCTGGGTGCCTGGGCCTAAATGTGTGACAGTGGCCTGTTCCAGTGGTGGGTGACGTGAAGCCTGATTCTCTGCTATGACATGAAGACAGATTCTGTGCTGACATAAGGCCAGATTCTCTGTTACGAGACCTCTCTCCTCTGCCTGGGTGCCGGGGCCTAAATGTGTGACAGTGGCCTGTTCCAGTGGTGGGTGACGTGAAGCCTGATTCTCTGCTATGACATGAAGACAGATTCTGTGCTGACATAAGGCCAGATTCTCTGTTACGGGACCTCTCTCCTCTGCCTCGGTGCCTAGGCCTAAATATGTGACAGTGGCCTGTTCCAGTGGTGGGTGATGTGAAGCCTGATTCTCTGCTATGACATGAAGACAGATTCTGTGCTGACATAAGGCCAGATTCTCTGTTACGGGACCTCTCTCCTCTGCCTGGGTCTAAATATGTGACAGTGGCCTGTTCCAGTGGTAGGTGACGTGAAGCCTGATTCTCTGCTATGACATGAAGACTGATTCTGCGCTGACATAAGGCCAGATTCTCTGTTACGGGACCTCTCTCCTCTGCCTGGGTGCCTGGGCCTAAATGTGTGACAGTGGCCTGTTCCAGTGTCGGGTGACGTGAAGCCTGATTCTCTGCTATGACATGAAGACTGATTCTGCGCTGACATAAGGCCAGATTCTCTGTTACGGGACCTCTCTCCTCTGCCTGGGTACCTGGGCCTAAATGTGTGACAGTGGCCTGTTCCAGTGGTGGGTGACGTGAAGCCTGATTCTCTGCTATGACATGAAGACTGATTCTGCGCTGACATAAGGCCAGATTCTCTGTTACTGGACCTCTCTCCTCTGTCTGGGTGCCGGGGCCTAAATGTGTGACAGTGGCCTGTTCCAGTGGTGGGTGACCTGAAGCCTGATTCTCTGCTATGACATGAAGACAGATTTTGTGCTGACATAAGGCCAGATTCTCTGTTACGGGACCTCTCTCCTCTGTCTGGGTGCCGGGGCCTAAATATGTGACAGTGGCCTGTTCCAGTGGTGGGTGACGTGAAGCCTGATTCTCTGCTATGACATGAAGACTGATTCTGCGCTGACATGAAGCCAGATTCTCTGCTATGGCATGAAGAGACTGATTCTCTGCTGACATGAAGCCAGATTCTTTGCTATGGCATGAAGAGACTGATTCTCTGCTGACATGAAGCCAGATTCTCTGCTATGGGACCTCTGTCCAATTGATATTGGTTCATTTTTATTTTTTTAATTTTTATTTTAATTCATTTCCCTGTCCACATTTGTTTGCAGGGGATTTACCTACATGTTGCTGCCTTTTGCAGCCCTCTAGCTCTTTCCTGGGCTGTTTTACAGCCTTTTTAGTGCCCAAAAGTTCGGGTCCCCATTGACTTCAATGGGGTTCGGGTTCGGGACAAAGTTCGGGTCGGGTTCGGATCCCGAACCCGAACATTTCCGGGAAGTTCGGCCGAACTTCTCGAACCCGAACATCCAGGTGTTCGCTCAACTCTAGTCATGGGTCAAAGTTCTTCATAATGTAAAAGAATATGGCGGGCGTGAATATCGCCATATGTTCTCATGTTCGACGAATCGCGAATGCACAAAGTTTGCCACGAATCGGCCGCCGGGTGAACCGCAAGGCCATCTCTAATGGCCGTAACTTGATGGCGGCTTTGGAGCTCGGCAAGCTCACATACAGTACAGACCAAAAGTTTGGACACACCTTCTCATTCAAAGAGTTTTCTTTATTTTCATGACTATGAAGGCATCAAAACTATGAATTAACACATGTGGAATTATATACATAACAAACAAGTGTGAAACAACTGAAAATATGTCATATTCTAGGTTCTTCAAAGTAGCCACCTTTTGCTTTGATTACTGCTTTGCACACTCTTGGCATTCTCTTGATGAGCTTCAAGAGGTAGTCACCTGAAATGGTCTTCCAACAGTCTTAAAGGAGTTCCCAGAGATGCTTAGCACTTGTTGGCCCTTTTGCCTTCACTCTGCGGTCCAGCCCACCCCAAACCATCTCGATTGGGTTCAGGTCCGGTGACTGTGGAGGCCAGGTCATCTGGCTTTGCACCCCATCACTCTCCTTCATGGTCAAATAGCCCTTACTTTCAAAGTTTTCCCAATTTTCCGGCTGACTGACTGACCTTCATTTCTTAAAGTAATGATGGCCACTCGTTTTTCTTTACTTAGCTGCTTTTTTCTTGCCATAATACAAATTCTAACAGTCTATTCAGTAGGACTATCAGCTGTGTATCCACCTGACTTCTCCTCATTGCAACTTATGGTCCCAACCCCATTTATAAGGCAAGAAATCCCACTTATTAAACCTGACAGGGCACACCTGTGAAGTGAAAACCATTTCAGGGGACTACCTCTTGAAGCTCATCAAGAGAATGCCAAGAGTGTGCAAAGCAGTAATCAAAGCAAAAGGTGGCTACTTTGAAGAACCTAGAATATGATATATTTTCAGGTGTTTCACACTTGTTTGTTATGTATATAATTCCACATGTGTTAATTCATAGTTTTGATGCCTTCAGTGTGAATCTACAATTTTCATAGTCATGAAAATAAAGAAAACTCTTTGAATGAGAAGGTGTGTCCAAACTTTTGGTCTGTACTGTACATCCCATGCCTAGCCGACGTCTTAAACTTAGTGGTTTAGTGGTTTCTCAAAACCTACCCCAATTTGCCTGAGCTACTGGTGAAGGTGTGCCGCGTGTGTGCACATTTCCACAAGTCATCGACAGCTTCAGCCAGTCTGTCAATGCTGCAGCAGCGCTTGAAATTGCCAGCTCACCGGCTGTTGTGTGACGTGTGCACGCGCTGAAACTCCACGTTCCACATGATGGCCAGGCTTTCTGAGCAGCAGAGGGCAGTAGTGGAATACCAGCTGCAACATGGTCATCGCCTTTCCAGTCAGCTTCCGCTAATCAGAAGCGAGGAGTGGGCATGGATGTCTGACCTCTGTGACGTTTTTAAGAATTTTTGAGAAATCAACACAAATGGTGAGCGGCGATAACGCTATTATCAGCTTAACCATTCCACTTCTTTGTCTACTCAAACGCTCGCTGCTCACAGTTAAGGACAACTCTTTGCATGTGGAAGAGGTGGAAATGGGGGAAGAAGACATTACACAAGGTGATAGCCAGACCACCCTCCGTCCATCTTCTCAGCGCGAATTGGACAATGAAGAGGAGGCGCAGGAGATGGTTGCCTCCGCTACAGAGGGTAGTACCCATAGAGGTTTAATTCCATCTGTTCAGCGTGGGTGAGCAGAAGAGGAGGAAGAGTATGAGGAGATTTAGAGTGATCCTCCTGATGACGACAGCGAAGTCTTGCCTGTTGGTCCTCTGGCACACATGGCTGACTTCATGTTAGGCTGCCTTTCCAGCGACCCGCATGTTATACGCATTTTAGAAAACATGGGTGTTACTGGGTGTTCACCCTTCTCGATCCCCGCTACAAAGATAACTTCTCATCTGTCATTCTTCAGGTGAAGAGGACTAGCAAAACTATGCTATACCAGAAGGTCCTTGTTGAAAAATTGCTCCAAAGTTGATAGGGCAGACATTCAAATGGATCGTTGCCGTCACTGGGGCATGCGATCACCTAGAAGTTATCTAGAGTCAACAAAGCGGCAGCAGGCCCTCAACTAAAAGTCCAGTCTCAGTAGCCAAGAGTCTGGTCAACACAATCCTCATCATGATGGCACACTGGGTGAACGTTGTGGCGGCCGGGAGCAGTTTGGCTCCTGGCACCAGATTTGCCCTCCAATAGATCCTTGTTAATGGAAAGTGTACTCATTCCAATAACAGGGCCACTTAGGAGTGCTGTATTGTTATTTATTGTCACTACCTCCCCGAGTCGGGAGTGGGTAATTGCCGCGTGCCTGCTGCCTTCCTTGAATGCTTGTGCTTTAAAAACTTGACCCACCCTCTCTGGGTGGTTCACAATTAGGGAAAAAAATGGGCAAGGCAACAACAGCCTATCAGATTTCAGCCATTGACCTCACTTGGATGTGGTACCCCTTTCTCAGGCTCCCTGTACGGCATCGAACCCTGATTGCCTGTTACCCGTGATCACCATGGTAGGCACAGAAAAGAACATCGAAAGTTGATAGGGCAGACATCCGAATGGATCGTCTCCGTCACAGGGACGTGCAATCGCCCAGAGGTTATCTAGAGTCACCAATGTGGCAGCAGGCCCTCGCCCCTAATGTTTTAGATGGTCAGATTAGCAGGCCCTTGCTCCAAATTTTTTAAGGGTCACCAGCAGTCCATCAATCATAATTTTTCAAGAGTGTGTATGATGCCCTCCTTTATGTGTAACAAAGGGTGTTTTGGAGTGCCGGTTCCTTGTACTTTTTGGCAGCCCTTTCACTTAGTGCAAAGGCTTTATGAGTGTAGGAGTCCCACTACCTGAACAATTGTACCACAATGTGAATGAGGCCCTCCATTATGTGAAATACAGGTTGTATCGGAGTTCCTCTTCCTTGTAATTTTTGGCAGCACTTGCACTTTATATACAAGTAAATATATAGGAAAAAATGTTTCTTAACAATTTTTCCTCTAAAATTGATTTTGTTTTCAGTTTTATGCATATTATTGTCAGTCTGTAAAAGTGGCGTACTACCTGGCCTGCAGTAAAATTGATATCTATTGACCGTGTAATATACCTCCTCCCACATATTCACTTGATCTTTTCTGTCCGGTGAATGCCTAATGTTTGGGGCCTGTAGTCCAGTGGCCTACAGTAAAAATTTTATCCATTGACATACGCATAATGTACCTCGAGCCACATAATCAGAATTTCTTTTATGTCAGGTGAATGCCTAATTTTTAAGGCCCGTACTCCCATGGCCTAAAATATAATTGTTCTAGGCTCCAACAGGGCATATTTTAGAGAATTTCCCTTTAAAACGCATAAAAATGTCCCCTGATTAAGATACATATTTTTTGTTGGAATTTTTGTTGTTGATCGCCCACTAGTATGTCACTGTCCATGTGTCATGGAAGGTGAGGGAAGGGAAGCAAACCAAACACAACAAAATTAAACCTAACAGCAGGCTAAACCCCACAGCTAGGGAACAGGGAAAAGTCACCTCCTGACAATCCCTGGGCCTTTCCCTGACTGCTATAAACATGAACAAATCTCGATGGTAGAAGTGTTCATGCAATTGAACCTAAGCCCTGCTGCAAATGACACAAACCCTCAGCTAGGGAGCAGGCGAAAAGACAACCGGTTCATTGCACAAGATGAAGGAACCAGCGTCTACCTAAGGCCTAGCCAGTACAAACAGCAGAAGGGAAGGAAGGAGGACTTAACTGAAGACGAACTGGGAGCAGGAGATCCACCAAACACCAGCAGAGAACTCCAGGAGAAACTATAAACCGCAAGGGCTATAGTGAGAGGCTGGTATAAATAGCATCACTAAATAACTAATGAGCAGAACCTGTAGGGTGGCGGGATCCTGCCCAAAGCCACAACAAAGCAATCTGTCAGATTCATGTGCAGCAAGTCTGACAGATGGTTAACGTAAAGACAGGACAGCACCACTTACTGACATGTATTAGTCCAGATATGGCGGCAGTGCTCGCAGTGTCAGGCCCCGACCTAATGGCCCCCTTGGTTACCAGAAAAGATTTTTAGAAACCGCAGCACTCCCAATATTGAATCCAATCTTGTGTTGTCTGACAGATCTTCTCAGAGGGCACAGGGCCACTCACAGGGCAGGGCGTGACACCATGTTGTGGGACTATTTGTACACTTCTACTAAGTATTTGATGGCTGCAAATATGAGCTGAAGGTTTTTCAGGTTCGCCCGTCATTAAAGTGAATGGGGACCGCCGCAAACTTGTGGCTTCGAGAACATTTGATCGCGTTTAGGCACCGTCCTGGCCGATATTCGTCCACTAGTACTGATATTACTATCTGGTCTAATGCGGCATTACAGGCCTTTTCTGCTGTGAAAGAATGTTTCGCTTTGGCCCCTATTCTGCTGCAACCCGACTTGTCTCAGCCAATTATTGTTGAGGTTGACGCATCCGAGGTAGGGGTAGGAGCAATCTTGTTGCAGGGTCCTTCACCCAGTAAATGGCGCCCATGTGCATTTTTCTCTAAAAAACTCTAGACTGCTGAAAGGAATTATGATGTGGGGAATAGGGAATTGCTGGCCATTAAGTTGGCGTTCGAGGAATGGTGGCATTGGTTGGAAGGAGCAATTCATCCTATTACAGATGACAACAATCTGGCCAACCTGGAGTAAGCTAAGCGACTGAACCCAAGGCAGGCCAGATGGTCATTGTTTTTCACCAGATTTAACTTCATCATCACTTTCCGCCCTGCGGTTAAGAACGTCAGGGCAGATGCTTTGTCGCATAGCTTTCCTGGGGGGGTAAGTCTAATGACCCTAGTCCCATTTTATCTGAAGGGGTAGTCATATCCGCTCTTTATCCTGATCTCGAGGCCAAGATGTTGGAGGCACTGGAGGATGCTCCGGACTCTTGTCCTCTGGGGAAAATGTTTGTTCCCCTCCGAATTACGTCATAAGGTGTTCAAGGAACATCACTGTACGGTGCTTGCTGGGCACCCTGGGAGAAGATAGTCTGTTTATCTCATCTCTTGCAGATTCTGGTGGCCGGGGTTGCGTAAGTGTGTTGAGGACTGTGTCAGCCTGTGGTACCTGTGGTACCTGTGCACGTGCTGTTGTAAAAATTCCCTCACATCAGATGCACATATCCAAGCTGCGCTAAAAGTGCGCCGAAGTGGGGGCGTGGCTTGCCAGACATGTGAGCGGACTGCCTCGGTCAATTATCCGCAGCCTAAATCCCCAAATAATTTGGACTGACCACCAACAGACGATTCAGAGGCTACTCCGTCACCAGCAGGCGCTTGAAATCTGCTGCCATGTCCAAACGGAGGGACGGGAAAGGAGATGGCAAGTCTCTGCAAGATGGCGCTGGGACTGCCACGCCAAAGCGCCGGGATCGTGTGAGCGATTTGCAGCAGGAGGTAGCTGAGAGACTAAGTCAGTTTGCACATACTCCGGAGCTCCTCAGAGAGAGCTGTACCTCTGGCAATAACAGTGAGTCCTCCATGACTGGAGCGGGAAGGGATTCAGATAGGGAAGGGCCTGGAGAGGTGATGGGCCTGAAGCAGCACCCTAATAGATTTGCCGCCATTCAGGAACAAGATGGGGCTGGAGACCCAGATATCCCGGACTCAGACATGGAGGAACCGACTATAAAGGACGTTCTCCAAGCCATTTCTAAGTGGGGCAAGTCGCTTAACATCCTGACTATGCAGATGGGAGCCATTAAAGAGGATATCTCTATTGTCAGGCACGATCTGAGAAAACTTGCAGACCGTACTACGCCCCTGGAAGATCGTATGGGGGACATGGAGGATGTGGTGCACCCTCTCAAGAGAGACTCTGTGGATCATTCTCGCAGGCTTGATGCAATCTCTGCTAAACAGGACGATCTAGAGAACCGTCTGAGACAAAACAATGTGAGGCTAGTTAGAGTGCCTGAGAAAGTGGAAGGCTCTAACCCCACTGAGTTTTTTTTAAACTGGTTTAAAGAACAGTTTGGAGGGAGCGTATTAACCCCTTTATTTGCCATCGAACGCGCGCACAGGGTTCCTACCTGGCCTTTACCACCAGGGGCGCCACCAAGACCGGTCCTTATGAAAGTGCTACACTATAGGGATCGAGATTCTATTCTGCGCAAGGCAAGAGATCTGCCTGACCTTTCTATTGACGGACACAGGGTGTCTTTTTTCCATGATTTCTCCATGGAGGTCCAGAAGAGGCGTGCTAGGTTCCTGGCCAAGCTCAGAATAGCGGCTCTTGGATCCACAAGCTTCTTTGAAGACCCGAAGGAGGCATCCAAATGGCTGGACCGACATGAAAGACAACTTCGTGCGGAAAAGAACCAGGGCGAATAAGAGGTCTACTTAGCAAAGTGACATTGTACACTCTGGATGGTGAATACAGTATATGTGGCAATGCATTGATGGTTATAGCTGGATATAGTTAACCTCCTGCCCGCTCGGTGTTAATGTCAGGAGCCAAGATAACTGTGTAATGCATAGGTCTGATATACGCAGCTAGCATTGTTTATTTTACTCATAACTGAGGTAATGCAGGATGTTATCCATTTTGGATATTTCTGCTGGTTAACAGTTTGTATTTGAATTTGGCGAAATACGGAAGCGTTCAATTCCGCCAGATATTATGGTTTTAGGGAGCCCGCTCTGCTGATAGATATACTAACTGCCCACGAACCATAATATTAAGGTGTATTGGTGGGATCTGTCAGGAAGAGTGACTTCCAGTGTTATTTGGATAATGGGGAGGGTGTTATTCAGGTTAGGGAAGGGAGGGAGGAAGTTGGGGAAATGTGGTCCCAGGTCCATATGCTCCATGGGGCAATACTGCTTCTAAGCTTTAAGTTAAAGTATCCAATAAAGATGAGGTTCCATATACTTAAGTATGGCTAACCCAGTGAATTTTCTGAGCTGGAACATTAGAGGGGTTAAAGATGCCATTAAAAGGAAGGCTGTAATGGAGAGTGTTAAAGTGTACTACCCTACAGTCTGCTGCCTACAAGAGACGCACCTCCTTCAGGAACAATCCCATTTGCTTACCCCTAGATGGGCGAGTCAATGTTATCACTCTACTTACTCCTCATATGCAAGGGGAGTAAGTATATTGATTCACAGACAGCTGAACTTTAGCTGCATAGATAAGAGGATTGATACGAATGGATGCTACGTCTTCCTTTATGGCAAACTTTTTAATGTCCAATGTATTATATGTGGGATATACATACCACCGCCTTATTCCCCGCTTGTAATTAATAAGTTGATGGCCTTTCTGTCAGATTATCCAGATACCCCAGCAATGATACTGGGGGACTTTAATAATGTGATATGTACTGACTGGGACAGAATGTCCGCTTCCGTGGTGCAATCGGAGAGGCTGCTTACACCGTTTGGGAGACTTTTTGGAGGCTGCGTAATCCGTTTGTACGGCAGTAATCTTGCTGTTCTAGCACGTATCAAACACTGTCAAGAATATATTTAGCTCTTGGGAACGAAGCGATGGGCTGCCGTATTTGTGATATCAGATATCTACCCAGGCAACTTTCAGATCACTCGCCTATATTAATATCCGCCAATTTCCTTCCCTCTGTGACCAGCTGTAGGCCATTATGGAAATTCAATCCATTTTGGCTGTCAGTCTTACCCACAGTCTCAAATATTGGGGATACGCTGAAAGAGTTCTTTACACTTAATCTTCCAGGAGCTTCCTCATTGATTGTTTGGGATACCATGAAAGCCTTTCTGCGGGGAGTACTTATTGCTGAGGTTAATAAAAAGCGAAATGAGTCCCGAATGATGGTTAAAACTTTAGAACGCCGAACTGTTGAGGCAGAAACTCAATATGTCCTGCAGCCCACGGAAGTGCATAGGGCTCAATGGCAGGAAGCACAACATAAACTGAATGATAAACTTCTTCTTAGGGCAAAAAACAAACGCTTTTTCCAAAATACAATCATTCTATGAAGAGGGGGAGAAGACAGGTAGATTGTTGGCACTAATCTCTAAAGCGCAACAGCCCTCTGCGTATGTCACTGCTTTACGTGACGTCGAGGGGGCTGTGTGCACAGCTCAAGATAAAGTTTTAGATATTATGCATGGATTTTACTCATACCTTTACGAGTCCAAAATAAATGCAAGGGATTCAGAGATTACACATTTTCTAGATGGGATCCAGCTTCCTAAACAGAGTATTGATCAGGTGAGAGTTTTCGATGGGCCCATAACAATTACAGAATTGGAACTAGCCCTGAGCGATCTGTCTAATGCTAAGGCCCCTGGGAGTGATGGACTGCCTGCCGAAGTTTACAAAGCATTCGCCCCTATCCTGCTTCCTCAGTTGTTGGAGGTGCTCAAGGAGGCACAACTTCGGAGCGGACTGCCACTTAGTATGAATGAGGCGATCATGGTCGTCATTCCTAAACAGGGCAAAGACCCCCTGATGGCAGAATCATATCGGCCTATCTCACTGCTCCAAGTTGATGTAAAACTATTAGCGAAAGTATAAGCGAATAGACTCAATGCTGTGATTACGACACTTATACATTCAGATCAGGCAGGATTCATGCCTAATATGTCGACAGCGGTCAATATTAGGTTTTTTTTCTTAAACATACAGGCAGGCCGATTCCACCGATTGAATGTGGCGGCCGCGTCTCTTGACGCGGCCAAAGCATTCGATAGCGTGGAATGGAGATACTTGTGGGCTGTGCTCAGGAGAATAGGCTTTGGGTCAACCTTTATTCAGTGGATCTAACTCTTATACAAATCCCCAACTGCTAGGATTAGGGTGAATGGAGCTCTCTCCCGATCTTTCCGTCTGCATAGAGGGACTAGACAGGGATGCCCCCTGTCACCCTTACTTTTTACAATAGCAATTGAGCACCTGGCAGCGGCGCTAAGGGAAGCGCGGGAGGTCCAAGGTTTTAGATATAGTGGGCTTATCAAGAAAGTGGCCCTTTACGCCGATGATATGCTTCTATTCCTAGATGAATGGAGCTCCTCTCTTCCGGCAGCCATGAACATTATTAATGGATTTAGTAGCCTGTCAGGTCTGAACATTAACCCCTTAGGGACGCATGACGTACCGGTGTGGCATGTTTCCCGAGTCCTTAAGGACCCATGACGTACCGGTACGTCATGTGTTGTTCCGATCACTGCCCCCCGGCCGGCTGTGATCGGAACAAGGTGCCTGCTCAAATCATTGAGCAGGCACCTCAGCTAAATGCGCGGGGGGGTCCCGTGACCCCCCCCAAGTCGGCGATCGCAACAAACCGCAGGTCAATTCAGACCTGCGGTTTGCTGCGCTTTCTGTAGTTTCTGATCCCCGCAGTCCCTGACCGCGGGGTTCAGAAACTTTAGTATTCCTAAAATATATATGTTTCACCCCCCCTGCACCCCTGGATGATTTTATCCCGGTGGGAGGTGCAGGGGGGGGTGTTGTGGGTGGTGGGGGCGGTGCGGCAGGTGGGATCGCGATCCCCCGCCCGCCTCCTCTTGAATAATCGTTGGTGTCCAGTTGGTACACCAGGGTGTCAGCACATTGCTGACACCCTGGTATAAACGGCTGACATCTGTGATGCGATGTCAGCCTTTTAACCTTCGTACGGACCGCTGTATGGAAAAGGTTAACAGCTGAGGGAGCTCCCTCCCTCTCCCATCGGGGGGCTGCTGTGCCTTTGCAGCCCCCCGATGGAGAGGGAGAGAGCCCCCAGACATCCCCCCTCCTTACCCTTCCCCGTCTGCGCAGTTCTGGCCACTACTGAGCAGACGGGGAAGGTTCCCATGGCAACAGGATGCCGTCTCAGGCATCCTGCTATCCATGGTGCTGAACAGATCTGTGCTAAAGGCATTGATCTGTTCAGACAAAGTGTAAGTATAATACAGTACAAAACACTATATGGTGTACTGTACTGTATTATACAGACATCAGACCCACTGGATCTTCAAGAACCAAGTAGGTCTGGGTCAAAAAAAAAGTGAAAAAAAAGTGAAAAAAAAGTAAAAATCTAAAAAAAAATTTATCACTGATTAAAAATGAAAAAAATAAAATTCCCTACACATGTTTGGTATCGCTGCGTCCGTAACGACCTGATCTATAAAACGGTCATGTTACTTTACCCGAACGGTGAACGCCATAAAAATAAAAAACTATGATGAAATTGAAATTTTGCCCACCTTACTTCCCAAAAAAGGTAATAAAAGTGATCAAAAAAGTCGCATGTACGCCAAAATAGTGCCAATTAAACCATCATCTCATCCCACAAAAATCATACCCTACCCAAGATAATCGCCCAAAAACTGAAAAAACTATAACTCTTACACTATGGAAACACTAAAACATGATTTTTTTCTTTCAAAAACTTACATAAATAAAAATAAATATACATATTAGGTATCGCCGCGTCCGTATCGACTGGCTCTGTAAAAATATCACATGACCTAACCCGTCAGGTGACCACCGTAAAAAAATAAAAATAAAAACGGTGTAAAAAAAGCAATTTTTTGTCATCTTACATCACGAAAAGTGTAATAACAAGTAATCAAAAAGTAATATGCACCCCAAAATAGTGCCAATCAAACTGTCATCTCATCGCGCAAAAAATGAGACCCTACTTAAGATAATCGGCAAAAAACTATAAAAACTATGGCTCTTAGACTATGGAGACACTAAAACCTTTTTTTTTGTTTTAAAAATGAAATCATTGTGTAAAACTTACATAAATAAAAAAAATTGGACACATATTAGGTATTGCCGTGTCCGTGACAACCTGTTCTATAAAATTACCACATGATCTAACCTGTCAGATGAATGTTGTAAATAACAACAAAAAAAAACGGTGCCAAAAAAGCTATTTCTTGTTACCTTGCCGCACAAAAAGTGTAATATAGAGCAACCAAAAATCATATGTACCCTAAACTAGTACCAACAAAACTGCCACCCTATCCCGTAGTTTCTAAAATGGGGTCACTTTTATGGAGTTTCTACTCTAGGGGTACATCAGGGGGGCTTCAAATGGGACATGGTGTCAAAAAAACCGGTCCAGCAAAATCTGCCTTCCAAAAACCGTATGGCATTCCTTTCCTTCTGCGCCCTGCCGTGTGCCCGTACAGCAGTTTACAACCACATATGGGGTGTTTCTGTAAACTACAGAATCAGGGCCATAAATAATGAGTTTTGTTTGGCTGTTAACCCTTGCTTTGTAGTTGGAAAAAAAATATTAAAATGGAAAATCTGCCAAAAAAGTGAAATTTTGAAATAGTATCTCTATTTTCCATTAAATCTTGTGCAACACCTAAAGGGTAAACAAAGTTTGTAAAATCAGTTTTTAATACCTTGAGGGGTGTAGTTTCTTAGATGGGGTCACTTTTATGGAGTTTCTACTCTAGGGGTGCATCAGGGGGGCTTCAAATGGGACATGGTGTAAATAAACCAGTCCAGCAAAATCTGCCTTCCAAAAACCAAACTGCGCACCTTTCACTCTACGCCCCGCTGTGAGGCCGTACAGTAGTTTACGGCCACATATGTAGTGTTTCTGTAAACGGCAGAGTCAGGGCAATAAAGATACAGTCTTGTTTGGCTGTTAACCCTTGCTTTGTTACTGGAAAAAATTGATTAAAATGGAAAATTTGCCCAAAAATTTTAATTCTCAAATTTCATCTCCATTTGCCAATAACTCTTGTGGAACACCTAAAGGGTTAACGAAGTTTGTAAAATCAGTTTTGAATACCTTGAGGGGTGTAGTTTATAGAATGGGGTCATTTTTGGGTGGTTTCTATTATGTAAGCCTCGCAAAGTGACTTCAGAGCTGTAGTGGTCCCTAAAAATTGGGTTTTTGTAAATTTCTGAAAAATTTCAAGATTTGCTTCTAAACTTCTAAGCCTTGTAACATCCCCAAAAAATAAAATATCATTCCCAAAATAATTCAAACATGAAGTAGACATATGGGGAATGTAAAGTTATCACAATTTTTGGGGGTATTCCTATGTATTACAGAAGTAGAGAAACTGAAACTTTGAAATTTGCAAATCTTTTAAAATTTTTGGTAAATTAGGTATTTTTTATGCAAAAAAAAATTATTTTTTTACTTCATTTTACCAGTGTCATGAAGTACAATATGTGACGAAAAAACTATCTCAGAATGGCCTCGATAAGTCAAAGTGTTTTAAAGTTATCAGCACTTAAAGTGACACTGGTCAGATTTGCAAAAAATGGCCAAGTCCTTAAGGTGAAATAGGGTCCAAGTCTGTGCTGATGCTTCTCTCTGCTGATAACGGGAAAGATTATTGCTCAACAGAAGGCTTGCAACTTGTCAAGTCTTTTAAATATCTAGGTTCAGGTCACCATTGATGTTGAAGACTATGAAAAACTGAATTTAACTCCGCTGTTACAGAGATTTCGACAGAAGGTACAGATTTGGACCAAATTACCACTCTCAGTAATAGGAAGGGTTAACCTTCTGAAAATGATACTAATGCCACAACTTCTATACTTGCTGCACAATGCACCTATATGGGTTCCTGCCCGATTATTTGTCACGGTTAATGCAATATTTAGGGACTTAATCTGGAAGAGAGGAGTTCCACGCATAAAATTGGCTACACTTTGTCGACCAAAAACAGATGGGGGACTTGGGTCTCCAGAACCATGGATTTATTATTTGGCTGCCCAACTTCAACATCTACGGGGTTGGGAGATGGACGAGGGAATTAATAAAGCGGGGAGAATCGTACAAATTCTTGTAGGGGGGAAAAATCTAATAACAGCATTAGAGGATGGATCGCTGGACAAAGCGGGGAATGATATTCCGTTACTTCGAGTAATTCAAAAAGTTTGGTGGAAAGCGAGGAAAGTAGCAGGGATACAAGGTTACACTATGTTTACCATAATTTGGCCCAATCTCATGTATGCAGAATTGCATAAAGTATCTAATGTTCAGATTTGGGGACGATATGGACTCACCCACATGCATCAGCTATATGATGGGGGCACCCTGAAAGAATATGCCCAACTACAACGTGAGTTTCAGCTTCCACACTCCCAATTTTACTTATATTTGCAGCTTCGGCATGCCATCGACTCCCAAGACAAAGTAGAGGGGATTGGACCGGCTTCCAAAAATCTGATTATAGATCTGGCGGGCTCTGGGGGATCCACCTGTGGGGTTATATCGCTGCATTACAGCAGTCTTATGGAAATGCAATTTAAAAGGCAGCCTCTCTGATTGTATGATAAATGGCCGAAGGATATCGACGACTTGACGGAAGACCAATGGCACACAGTGCTAGAAGGGTTTACTGATATAGCGGTAGGCGAAACACACAGAATGTCACAGCTGCTATTGTTACACAGAGTTTATTGGACACCTGCCCTCCTAAGGAAAATGGGGTACAGATCAGATAACTTGTGTCCCAGGTGTGGTTCACCCAATTCTACGCTGATACACCTAATGTGGAACTGCCCTAGGCTGAGGAGATATTGGGGGAGAATAACAGATGTACTACAAAAAGTGTTTGCGACACAAATTGAAATCAACGCCAGGTTGTTTGTACTTGGATGTGTTGAGATTATACAAGTACCTGCTGAACAAAAATTAGCGATTATTCGCATATTGTATCAGGCAAGAATGGTGATAGCGTATCATTGGGTGGATCCTGATCCTCCTAAGGTTAAGGAACTAGTCCATAAGGTTCACACTCTGTTACAAATGGAGAGATTTGTATACCAAAAGAGAAATAACCTCAAGAAGTTTGAGAAGATTTGGGGCAGGTGGTTGCAACATTACAGTATTGTAAATTAACACTGATTTGAATGACAGTTGGTGACCAGATTGCCCCGGTCTTACAAGTGCTTTTGGGTGTTGTCCCTCTGGAAATATGGTACTGGTGCTCCCTGGGAGCAGGAGAGGCGCGGTGGATACGGGTGGGATAAGGTTCTAGCTTTTGAGGGACTGATGTGCTACATACGACCCATTACTTTACCTTGTAATATGATATTATATGAACCAAAAGGTAGATTTGTTTTATGTACTGCAAAAATGTGGATTATGTATCAGGAGGTGTGTTCACTGGCTCACTCAGAGGGTGAGTTAAGAAAAACAGGGATAGATTATGAGAGGGAGACAGATACTGGGTCTCTTCCCCTAATAGTGTCCCTGTGTCCTAACTATAAACGAAGACCCTCTCTGACTGTCCCTAGATGGCCCTCAGACCAATCCGTTGACTGCCCAGCTTCGTCGGAAGCAATAAAGACCAGTCACTTGCTAGGGCAGACAGACAAATGAAAAATAATAAACAATGTCCCTACGCGTTTCACTGGCGGATGCCAGATCATCAGGTGACCAAACAATACCAGGAACGCAGGCAGACAGTAACAAACAATATGTGCTTGTCACAGCCTAGATTATAGGCTATAGCAATTGTTAAGACAGTCCTATCGATGTATCAGGGTGTACTTAGCTTGCCAGGTAGTTTGCTTGCGTCCTCGGTCCGCACCTCTCCTGCGTATGGCAGTGCATACGCCCAATGCTAAAACTCTTGCACAGGTGTTTGTCGACAGCATCGTGAAACTACATGGCATTTCCTCTGATGTGGTGTCTGATCAGGGGACTCAGTTTGTTTCCAGATTCTGGAAAGCGTTCTGTACTTGACTGGGTGTACAATTGTCCTTTTCGGCTTTTCATCCTCAGTCGAACAGACAGACGAACCGCACTAATTAGAATCTGGAGACTTAATTGAGATGTTTTGTTTCAGAGAATCAGAAAAAGTGGTCTTTATTTTAGTTGTTAGCTGAGTTTGCTATAAATAACCGTAGACAGGAATCCACTGATAAGTTGCAGTTTTTTGGGGCATATGGGTTCCATCCACAGTTTGGTACATTTTCTGGTGCTCAAAATTCTGGCATTCCTGAGGAGGAACGATTTTTCTCTTCTTTGTCTTCTATTTTGCGGAAAATCCAAAATAACCTGAAAAAGATGGGCAACCGGTATAAGTGTGCGGCTGACAGGAAACGTATGAGTGGTCAGGCCCTGAGAGTGGGTAATTCTGTGTGGTTGTCTACAAGAAACATTAAACTTAAGGTACCTTCTTGGAAGTTGGGCCCAAGATTTATTGGTCCATATAAGATCACTGCCATTGTTAACCCTGTAGCCTTCCGTCTTGAACTTCCTTAGGCTTTAAAAATCCATAACGTATTTCATAAATCGTTAAAGAAATATGTCGAACCTGTTGAGCTGTCCTCCTCATATCATCAGGATTGTGGACTCCCGAGTTCTCCGGAGATCCCTCCAGTATCTTGTTCATTGGAGAGGGTACGGACCAGAGGAGAGGATGTGGGTTCCAGCGATCAATGTTAATGCTAGTCGTCTGGTGAGAGCATTCCACAGAGCTCATCCTGATAAGGTCGTTCCTGGGTGCACGGAGGTCACCCGTAGAAGGGGGGGTACTGTCACACATGTGACAGGTGTTAGAAGGTCTTATAGACTGACTGCACATGAGTGATCTGACAGCCTCTTTTGGTTTCACTTTGTCTGTGTGTTGCTTGTATGTCCACACCTCACGGTTGTTTATTAGGCCTCAGCGAGACACTGGTTCCTTCACTTCAGGGAAGGAACGGGTTGTCTCTGCTCTGTCATTACCTTTAGGGCATCCGAGGGTTACCATAGTTTTCCAGGTTACTGTGTATGGGCATCTCTATCATTGAGAGGTGCCCATACGGATAGGAGTTAGGGCCAGGAGCAGGGTTGTATAGGTGGTGACCTTTTTCCTTCCCTAGCAGTGAGGCCTAGTGTCTTTCCTCTTCCTTCTTGTTGTCTTTTGGTGTTCTCCCCTGCTACATCCGTGACAGGCGGTAGCAGTCAGTCAGTGCGGAGTGTTGGGGGTAAAAATCACCTACTCGGTAGTGTGGCAGTTTTTTGTTAAGCCGCCGGAGGAGGTGAACATGGCCATTTGCCAAATCTGTGGGGAGAAGGTGAAGTGTGGGCAGAGTTACAATGTTGGCGCCACGGCCCTGCGTCAACATATGCAGCGTCACCATAAAGTGGCCTAGGAGAACTGTGGCTCCAATGTGGTGGTCCAGCCTGCCGCAGCAACCGATGCTTCACCCAGTGGCACGCACCAGATTTCAGGAAGTCAAGGCTCCACCACCTCAGCTGAAGGGAGCAGTCTGTCCTTTCCATCATTTACCGGTCCTGATGCTCCTGCTCCTCACCCTCCGACTCCTCATCAGTCATTCCATCAGCAATCGATCACCAAAGCGATTGCCAAGAGACAGCAGTATGTGTGCACTCATTCAACGGCGCAGAAGCTGAACATGCTCCTGGGCAAGTTGCTGGTGCTGCAGTCCCTCCCTTTCCAAGTGGTGGACTCCTTTCAAAGAACTGATGGCTTGTGCCAAGCCTAGGTGGAGAGTCCCAAGCCAGCATTTATTTGCCAAAAAGGCAGTACCAGACCTGCACAAATATGTAGAACAAAAGGTGGGCCAGTCCTTGAGCCTGTCGGTGTCTGACAAAGTGCTTGGCAGGGCCGACGTGTGCAGCTGTAACTACAGTCAAGGACAATATATTTCCTTTGCAGCCCACTGGGTAAATGTGGTTCCTGCCCAGCCAAACCAGCAACTTTGCCAGGTGATGCCGCTTCCACGTTCTCACGCCGTTAGTTCTGCCACAATGTTCGCCTCTGCCTCCTCATCCACCACCGTGTCCTCGGCCTCCACTGCAGGGAAAATTCACAGTGCTACTCAGCATACCGCATGTGCAGGGCAAATGGAGTCACACAGGGGAGGAACTGCTCTGTGTACTTCATCAAGAAATCGAATCCTGGCTTTCTCCGCAACAACTCAAAATCAGAACCATGGTGACCGACAACGGGAAGAACATGGTGTCGGCGCTGCATCAAGGACAGCTGAGCCATGCGCCCTGCATGGCGCATGTGTTCAATCTGGTTGTTAAGCAGTTCCTGAAGTCTTCCATCCATCTGCAAGACATCCTAAAAATGCCCAGGAAACTTTGCATGCACTTCAGCCACTCGTACACCGCCAAGCACACCCTCTGTTAAGGGTGCTAGCTCACCTGCGTGGGAGGGCACCGGGCAGTGTACCGGGTGGAGTCCAGTAGCGGGAGACCGCAAGGAGAGAGGCGGGGTGGAGGCGTCCGGGTCGACAGCAGACAGGTAGACGGTAGTAGAGGATCAGGCAAGAGAGTAGTCAGGGACGATTCGGAGGTTGGCAGCAGACAGGTAGACGGTAGTGGAGGATCAGGCAAGAGAGTAGTCAGGGACGATTCCGAGGTTGGCAGCAGTCGAGTTGGTAGTAGTAGCAACAGAGGAACAGTGGTAGATACAGCAGGATCAAGTTCAGAAGAACAATAAACAGCAGGGGTCAGGTGCAAGAGGCTGGGCTTATAAAGAGGAAGTAGCAGGTGCAAGGAATCACAGAGATTAACAAGGCAAAGCAGGAACAAGGCAGATCAAAGAGTTCAGTAGCAGGAAAAGTCCAGAAGGGTTTGTAGCCTAGTGGTTAGAGCTACCGCCTGGGACATGGCCGGTCCCGGGTTTGAATCCCGACACCCTCCTAGAGCTGCAGCAGCAGAATAGCATCCCCCAACATCGTCTGATATGCAACATTTCCACCTGTTGGAATTCCACCCTCCATATGTTAGACTGACTATACGAACAGAGAAAGGCCATAAATGATTTTTTGATGATCCAAGCGGACAGGAGTACTCCCCTGTGTAAGTTCAATGTCAGACAGTGGCAGCTCATGCCTCACACCTGCCATTTGCTCAGGCCCTTTGAGGATGCCATATTATTTGTCAGTCGCCAGGACTACGGGATGAACGTCATTCCACCGCTTTATATCCTAGAACAGATGCTGGTAAATATGGCTGGTCAGGGGACTCAAGAAGTGGCACCTACATCTCATGGCCACATGAGCCCTGTGGGAGCTAAACTGGAGGAGGAGGTCATTGGAGCACAAACAATATGTAGCTAAATGGGTGTTTTTTCTACACAGGTGACAGGAGAGGAGGAGCAGGAGCAGCCGGAGGAGCAAGAGGGAGATGAGGAAGATGAGGCAGATGACCCAGGTACACCTTGGCAGTATGCAGTGGAGTTGGAGGCAGGGAGTCCCACCAAGTCACGTCAGAGGGATGATTTCTGGCTTTCCAGCTTGTTGGACTCTTGCTACCAGTCCAAAATGGGGGCCTTTTTTACACCCGCTGAGAGGGAGAACAAACTGAACTACTATAGAGACATCCTATGTTGTCAGTTTGCCTCTGCCTATCTGCGCAATCGTCCATCCTCTCGCAGGTCTGACTGGGGGGGCCCTCTGCACTCTTATTCCACTGCCATGGCTGCTGTGATGGGGTGGGGCAGTAGGAGCAGTACCAGCTCCATCAGAAGCAGCTTGAGTCTAGAGTTGATGATGAGCAGCTTTCTTAACCTGCCTAGTGAAGAAACTACTCACTACCAGCATCAGCTAGACCTGGAGCAGAACCTTAACCAACAGGTGGTGGCATACCCTGCCACCCCACATTGAAGATCCGCTGGACTACTAGGCAGCCAAACTGTATTTGCCCTGTAAAAGCTGTGCTGCCCGGCCAGTAGTGTGGCATCAGAGTGGGTGTTTAGTGCAGTGGGGGCCATAGTTACAAGGAGAAATCACCTGTCCACCCAAAATGTGGAGAGTCTGATCCGTGTCAAGGTGAATCAGGCATGGACAAGCCAGAATTTCCACCCACCAATGCCTTATGCATCAGATTAGATCATCCGTGCTGCCTCACTCAAACCGTGACCGGTTTCTTCTGGCTACCTGCTCCTTCTTACATCCACCATCTTTAGCAGGTACTGTTTTTGCTACTGCTGCCATCTCCACACTCTCATTGTGCCACTCTGTGGTCTCCTCATGCTGCTGTTAACTCAACACTATGTCACCTTGCCAGTCTGTGGCCTCCTCATGCGGCTGCTGCTGCCACCTCCCTACTATGTCACTGGGCCACTCCATGGTCTCCTCATGCTGATGCTACCTCAACACTATGTCATTGGGCCACTCTGTGGACTTCTCAAGCTGGTCTCCCACCCTTCCCACTCCATGACTGGGTGACTATTTTGCTTTTTTGGTCTGGATGACATCATCATTTATTTGACCCTTCTTCTGATCTGTCAGAAGGAAGGAAAAATGAGACACACAACTGATCCTGTCTGTGTAGCAGCTGTAAGGCCTGTATGGTCCCATCAGAATTGGCTTATGAAGGAGTGGGTACAAAACTCAGAAGACATAAAAATTTTCCATTTATGTGTCATCTCTGTTTTGGATCCACTCCTGTTTTTTTTGGGGGGGGGATTTAGCAATACTGATGGATTACTGACCAAATGCTCAACAGAAAGGATAAGTTTTTTTGGGGGGTATTGTATTGATGGATCAGAGGAAAGGCAAAATAATCAGTGACGTCAACACAAACGTACTGCTGACACCCTCTCTACTCTACTCATATAAGCATTTAATAGTACAGGTTCTGTAGACATCTATGTGGAATAAGCTGACAATGGTGTAAAAGTAGTGCACTCTTTCACGCTACAGTAGGATCTTGGCCCTCTGCATGGTTCTTTATACCTGGCGCTAACATCGACCTGTAAGGCTGAGTTCACACTTAAGTTATTTGGTCAGTTTTGGCCCCGTAACTGCCCAAATAAGTGAAGTGTGCAGTGATTCTAAGAGTGACGCCTGTCATGTGCGTGTCATACTGACTCACAGTATTGTTTCACTACCACACCAGACTCCCTATGCGTGTTACTGCAAGGCACAGTGTCCAACACCACTATGCAGGCTCTCTACAGCGAGGAAATAGCTGTTTTTCAATGCGATTCACCGCAATAAATTTGAATCAAATCTTTTACGAAAATTTGGCGAACCGTCCAAATCAATTTTTTTTTTAATTTGCTCATCTCTACTTATGACACATCACAATGACGATGCTCATCTTTAATACTCTTTTAAAAAAATATGTATTGTCTAAGGTGTTGTCCACTATTAGATGTCTAAAAATATATGTGTAATGTGTTTGTACGGAATTTAATGGGTATAATAATCCATTTTAATGGACAATTCCTGGTTGAGTATGCAAATAATACTCTTATGATTCATCTATTTAGATGTCTAAAATGCTGATTCTACAGAACTGACCCAGTTTCTTGCAAAACTCTCATCCTGCATGCCATATGATGAGAAATTTTTTACCCTCAGAATACATTTTAAGCTAAACCTCTCAAGCAATACCTCAATCAACGGTGGGAACTCTGAGTGAGCTTTTCAGCTGACAAATTGTCTTTTGGTCACCTTCATCTGTAGGTACAACGTCTGATCCAAATACTGTATCAGCCTGTAACAACCATGATGCTTTGTTTGCCTGAAAGTCAATTATACTAGATGCACAGTATGCCTCTGTAAGAATACAAGAAAAATGAACTCACCTATACAGAATGAGCTCAGTTTTCAAAACAATCTACTTGGGTGTTACAATAGCATTGCCAACCCCATTGTGGGTTGAACTAACATAAGTAATACACACATGGACAAATTTGTTGGTACCTTTCCTTTAAAGAAATCAACAATGGTCACTGAAATAACTTGAAATTGACATAAGTAATAATAAATAATCATTTACTGAAAATCAACTAATGAAAATCAGACATTGCTTTTGAATTGTGGTTCAACAGAATAATTTATAAAAGAAACAAATGAAACTGGCCTGGACTAAAATGATGGTACCCCTAGAAAAGATTGAAAAAAATCATTTTAAATTATTCTGTTAAACCACAGTTCAAAAGCAATGTCTGATTTTCATTAGTTAATTTTCCGTAAAATCTCACCTATACAGAATGAGCTCACCTATACAGAATGAGCTCAGTTTTCAAAACAATCTACTTGGGTGTTACAATAGCATTGCCAACCCCATTGTGGGTTGAACTAACATAAGTAATACACACATGGACAAATTTGTTGGTACCTTTCCTTTAAAGAAATCAACAATGGTCACTGAAATAACTTGAAATTGACATAAGTAATAATAAATAATCATTTACTGTCACGGAACCATGAACCAGACGTACAACAAGAGATAAGTGAAAATAAGAAGGCTTTATTGAAAATAAAGCTGTAAAGCAAAAGTCCAAACGGATGGCGAAACCGAAGCAGAGTCTTAGCGAAGCCAGAGGTCAGGAACCAGAAGGGTAGTCAGACGAAGCCAGGATCAGGAACCAGCAGGGTAGTCAGACGAAGCCAGGATCAGGAACCAGCAGGGTAGTCGGACGAAACCAGGATCAGGAACCAGCAGGGTAGTCGGACGAAACCAGGATCAGGAACCAGAAGGGTAGTCGGACGAAACCAGGATCAGGAACCAGAAGCAGCAGCAGACTAGAAGCATGTGAACACAGGAGGACCAAGCAAGGAACTGAAGCCACAGACCTCCTATATATATGAGCTAGGCATCCAGCTCCTCCCAGTGGGAAGGAGGAGCCGCAGGATGGGAGGCTACAAGAAACCCAGAAACCAAGATGGCCGCCAGCACATGTCAAACGAAGGAGAACAGCAAGAAGGTAAGACCATGACAGTACCTCCCCCTCAAGGGCCCCTCCTCCGCGGAGTAAAGAACGGTTTCTGAGGGAAGCGTGCGTGGAAGGCTCGTAGCAAGGCAGGAGCATGGACATCTGCGGAGGGAACCCAGGAACGCTCCTCTGGACCATAACCACGCCAATGGACCAAAAACTGCACCCGACTGCGGACCAGGCGTGAGTCCAGGATATTGCTCACCTCATACTCCTCACGATTACCCACTTGGACCGGACGAGGCCGAGGAACCGAGGAAGTGAAACGATTACACACCAGTGGCTTCAACAGGGAGACATGAAACACGTTGGAGATCCGCATGCCAGGAGGAAGCGCAAGGGCATAGGCTACCGGGTTTACCCTGCGAAGCACTCGGAAGGGACCAACAAAGCGAGGCGCCAGCTTGGGAGTGGGCACTCGAAGGTTGAGGTTGCGGGTGGACAACCATACACGGTCTCCGACCTGGTAGGAAGGAGCAGGCGCTCGTCTGCGATCAGCCTGGAGTCTCTGGCGCTGCGCAGAGACCTCAAGGGACTTCTGGATGAGTACCCAAGAAGCACGTAGGACGGAAAGGTGATCCTCCACAGCCGGAATATCCTGGGGAGAGAATACCTCCGGTAACACGGCAGGTTGGAACCCATAATTGGCCATGAAGGGAGACGTCCCAGAGGAAGAGTTCACCGCCGTGTTCCTGGCAAACTCAGCCCAAGACAGGAGGTCAACCCAATTGTCTTGGTGATCGGAGACATAGCAACGAAGGAATTGCTCCAAGGCCTGATTGGATCGTTCTGCGGCCCCATTAGACTGAGGGTGGTAGGCCGAGGAGAAGGAGAGATGAATCCCCAACTGGGAGCAAAAGGCGCGCCAGAACCTGGACACAAACTGACTCCCCCGATCCGACACAATCTCCTTGGGCAAACCGTGCAACCGGAAGACCTCCCTGGCAAAAATCGTGGCCAACTCTTGTGCAGAGGGTAACTTCTTGAGAGGAACACAGTGGCACATTTTGGAAAACCGATCCACAATCATGAGAATGACCGTATGGCCTCGGGATGCAGGGAGGTCCACAATGAAATCCATCCCCAGGTGTGACCATGGGCGCTCCCCGGTGGCTATGGGTTGCAGAAGGCCCAACGGAAGGTGCCGAGGGGACTTACTCTGGGCACAAACGGAGCATGCCGCTACATATGCGGCGATGTCGGAACGTAGGGAAGGCCACCAGAACAGACGTGAAACAGCCCAGGACAGCTGATTCTTTCCAGGATGCCCCGCGGTCTTGGAGATATGGTAGGTTCGCAACAACCGAGTGCGCAACTCCTCAGGCACAAAACATCTGCCGTTGGGTCTCCCAGAGGGAGCACCAGATTGAGCCGCCAAAATCTACTCACCCAGGGGAGAGGTCAGGCTGGTGCGAATGGCGGCCAAGATCTGATTCGGAGGTATGACCGAAGTCGGAATCGACTCCTCCCTGGACAGCTCGGAGTACTGCCGTGATAAGGCATCCGCCCTGATGTTCTTGGAACCGGGTAGGTAGGAGACCACGTAATTAAAACGTGACAAGAACAGGGCCCATCTGGCCTGACGAGGTGTCAATCTCTTGGCCTCAGAAAGGTAGGTCAGATTCTTGTGGTCCGTCAGGATGAGGACCGGAACCACCGAACCCTCGAGCAAGTGCCTCCATTCTTTAAGGGCCTGCACGATGGCCAATAACTCCCTGTCACCAATCTGATAGTTGCACTCCGCGGAAGACAGTTTCCGGGAGTAAAACCCACAAGGAAGCAGAGGACCCTCTGGTGTTCTACGCTGAGACAGAAGGGCGCCTACTCCCGTCTCAGACGCGTCCACCTCGAGGACAAAGGGCAACCCAGGGTTGGGATGCGACAGAATCGGAGCCGACACAAAGGCGGACTTTAGAGCCTCAAAAGCTCGGATGGCCTCGAGCGGCCAGACCTGGGAATTACTGCCCTTCCTGGTCAGATCCGTGAGAGGCTTGGCTAGCATGGAAAAGTCCCTGATGAACTTCCGATAATAATTGGCGAAGCCCAAAAAGCGCTGCAGGGAACGAAGACCACTGGGCTGGGGCCACTGTAAGACAGCCGAAACCTTCTCAGGATCCATGGAGAACCCCTCAGCGGAAATGATGTAACCTAAGAAGGTTACCTGGGATCGGTGAAATTCGCATTTCTCAAGCTTACCGAACAGCTTGTTCTCTCGTAACCGTTGCAACACTCGTCTGACATCCAGAATGTGGGCCTCCATGGATTCAGAATATACTAAGATGTCATCCAAATAAACCACCACACACTGCTGCAACAGGTCACGGAAAACATCGTTGATGAATTCCTGAAAGACTGCGGGCGCATTGCACAACCCAAAGGGCATAACCAAGGATTCATAATGACCGGTCCTGGTGTTAAACGCGGTCTTCCACTCATCGCCCGCCTTGATCCTTACCAGGTTATATGCCGCCCTCAGGTCGAGTTTGGTAAAGACCGTGGCCCCTTTAAGGCGATCGAACAGCTCGGAACTCAAGGGTATCGGGTAAGCGTTCTTGATCGTGATGCGATTGAGACCCCTGTAATCGATGCAAGGCCTCAACTCACCGCCCTTCTTTTTCACAAAGAAAAATCCAGCCCCTGCCGGGGACGAGGATTTGCGAATGTGTCCGCGTGAAAGCGCCTCCCTCACGTACTCCTCCATGGCCTCATTCTCCGCTACCGACAGTGGATAGACCTTGCCACGAGGAGGAACGGCACCAGATTGTAACTCTATGGCACAATCGTATGGGCGGTGCGGAGGTAGGGCAACCGCGCGCACCTTATCGAATACATCCCGGTACTCCTCGTATTCAGGAGGCAACAGAGAGTCCGAGGAAGTACACAGCAACTTGACAGACCCATGGATGCAACTAGCCCCACACTGGGGTGACCACGAGAGGATCTCAGCCGATCTCCAATCGAAAGTCGGATTATGCTTCCGGAGCCAGGGGTACCCCAAGACCACCGAGTAGTGTGGAGACGAAATAACCTGGAGGCAGACTGACTCTCTGTGAACGGCACCAATGGCTATCCCCACTGGAAGGGTCTCATGAGTCACGTGTGGCGGCAGAAGGGGTCTGCCGTCTATCGCCTCAAGAGCCAGTGGGGAACCTCGAGCCTGCAGAGGAATGGAATTGGCGGCAGCGAACACCTTATCAATGAACAAACCACCAGCACCAGAGTCCACCAACGCCTGGGTCGTCACCGAGCCCCCGACCCAGGAGAGGACAACAGTGATCAGTGGTTTGTCAACACGGGAAACCGGGGACGAGGAGACTCCACCCAAGATCTTCCCCCGACAGGATCTCAGGTGCGAGCGTTTCCCGGACGGTTCGGACATGCCAACCGAAAATGCCCACCGAGACCACAGTACATGCATCGGCCCTCGCGTCTCCGGAGTACCCTCTCCCCCTCGGACAGGCGAGCAAACCCCAGCTGCATGGGTTCACCCCCAGACAAGTCATCCCCAGGAGGCGTGGGAGGAGAGGGAGGCACGGGTGGGACAGCAAACGTAGGCGCCAATCTGTTAGAAAACCTCCGCAGGCTCTCCTTAAAGGAAGGTCTCTCCCTGAGTCTGGTGTCAATCAAAATCAGGAAAGAAATAAGAGACTCGAGCTCCACTGGTAGGTCCTTAGCTGCAACCTCATCCTTCAAGGCATCCGAGAGACCATGAGAGAAAGCAGCGACCAGAGCCTCATTATTCCAGCCCACCTCTGCTGCCAGGGTACGAAACTCAATGGCGTATTCAGCTACGGATTGTGAACCCTGTCTGATGGACATAAGGAGCTTCGCAGCAGAGGCAGCACGAGCCGGCACATCGAATACCTTCCGAAGAGAAGCAACAAAACCGGAAAACTCGGCAACCACCGGATTGTTGTTCTCCCATAAGGGGCTGGCCCAGGCCAAGGCCTTGTCCGAGAGCAGCGAGATCAAGAAGCCCACCTTTGATCTCTCAGTAGGAAAGGCATGTGGCAGCAACTCGAAATAAATGCCCACCTGGTTAAGGAAACCTCGGCACTGAGTTGGCTCTCCCCCAAAGCGCTGTGGAAGAGGGGCAGAACCGGTCATACCCCGAAACACCGCAGGTGCAACAACAGGTGTCGGGGTAGACTCTGGCGCAACAACCGGAGCGGCAGTAGGAGCGGGCCCAGGAGCGACAACCGACCCATCGGCAACGGGAGCGAAATGAGCCGTGCGTTCAAGCAGGGTTTGCAACGCCACAGCGAACCGACCCAACAGGTGATCCTGCTGATCAAGTCTGGCAACCAGCGTGGGTAGCGAGGATGGCCCTGTACCGTCAGAATTCATGGCTTGGTCCTAATGTCACGGAACCATGAACCAGACGTACAACAAGAGATAAGTGAAAATAAGAAGGCTTTATTGAAAATAAAGCTGTAAAGCAAAAGTCCAAACGGATGGCGAAACCGAAGCAGAGTCTTAGCGAAGCCAGAGGTCAGGAACCAGAAGGGTAGTCAGACGAAGCCAGGATCAGGAACCAGCAGGGTAGTCAGACGAAGCCAGGATCAGGAACCAGCAGGGTAGTCGGACGAAACCAGGATCAGGAACCAGCAGGGTAGTCGGACGAAACCAGGATCAGGAACCAGAAGGGTAGTCGGACGAAACCAGGATCAGGAACCAGAAGCAGCAGCAGACTAGAAGCATGTGAACACAGGAGGACCAAGCAAGGAACTGAAGCCACAGACCTCCTATATATATGAGCTAGGCATCCAGCTCCTCCCAGTGGGAAGGAGGAGCCGCAGGATGGGAGGCTACAAGAAACCCAGAAACCAAGATGGCCGCCAGCACATGTCAAACGAAGGAGAACAGCAAGAAGGTAAGACCATGACATTTACTGAAAATCAACTAATGAAAATCACACATTGCTTTTGAATTGTGGTTCAACAGAATAATTTATAAAAGAAACGAATGAAACTGGCCTGGACTAAAATGATGGTACCCCTAGAAAAGATTGAAAAAAATCATTTTAAATTATTCTGTTAAACCACAGTTCAAAAGCAATGTCTGATTTTCATTAGTTGATTTTCATTACTATTAGTATTGAGCAAAATGGAAAAATTTGATTCGCTGCAAAGCCAAATTTCTTTGTCCTTCATGGTAGCAAATAGATTTCCATGAAATGGTGTAAAAAGCAAAAAAGAACATACTTAAATCATCTATTTGCTTAAGACGGGTAAGCCGCCGCCATCTTGATTGAAGATTTTGCACAAAATTCCATGCGAGATTTAACCCCAGATCTTCAAGATGGTGGTGGCCGGCCTGTCACAAACAAATGCATGAGGTAAGTATGACGTAAATTTTTTCTTTCTTAATTTTACACTGTAATATTGCTAATATATGCCACAATAAGCTATGAAAGCAGCATCTGAAGGGTACAATGATGGGGAACGGCACAATATCTGCTTCCTGTCTTTACTCCCACTACTTTCAAAAAATGCTGCATTTGTCAAAAAAGCCAAATCACATTTTTGAATACTTCACTCAACACTATCTGCTGCCAAAGCAGTAAAATTCCAGGTAGTATTGTGCTTTACAGTACTAAATCCGACAGAGATAAATACTAACCACTATATAAACCCATGCCCATCACTCATAGAATTCCCACACATGTGATGTACTTTATTATACACATTCCGGGTTGACAGATTACTGGGAGGGGCTGGAGAAGATCCAGCGGTCATGGTCCATATCAGAACCAATGACAAACTTAGAGGTAGGTGGAGAGTCCTTAAAAATGATTTCAGAGATTTAGGTCAAAAGCTTAGGGCAAGGACCTCAAAGGTAGAATTTTCCGAAATACTGCCTGTACCACAAGACACACAATCAAGGCAGCGGGAGATTAGGGAGATTAACAAGTGGCTCAAGAACTGGTGTAGGAAGGAGGGGTTTGGGTTCCTGGAGAACTGGGCCGACTTTTCTATCGGCTACAGGCTCTATCGTAGGGACGGGCTACACCTCAATGGGGAAGGGGCATCTGTGCTGGGGAGAAAGATGGCTAGAAGGTTGGAGGAGTGTTTGAACTAGGGACTGGGGGGGAGGGAAATTACATTATAGGAGGGGAAGATAGGGCAGATAGAGACCGGGGGCAATGTAGTGGGACTGGGGGAGGAATGGAAGGAGGGACTAGAACAGTTCAGAAGGAAAGGTGTAGGGTAAAAACTCTACATAAACCTCTCAAATGTATGTATACTAATGCCAGAAGCCTGACTAATAAAACTGGGGAGCTGGAATTAGTGATGTGTGAGGAGAACTATGACATAGTGGGAATAACTGAGACATGGCTGGATGATAGCTATGACTAGGCAGTTAATGTACAAGGTTACAGTCTGTTTAGAAAGGATCGTCAAAACAGGAGAGGGTGAGGGGTTTTCCTTTATGTAAAGCCTTGTCTAAAGCCCACACTCCGTGAAGATATAAGTGAGGGACATGAACATGTGGAGTCACTGTGGGTAGAGATACCTGGAGCTAAAAACAACAATAAATTACTAATAGGAGTTTACTATAAACCTCCTAATATACCAGAGTCCACAGAAAATCTACTACTAAACAAGATAGACGAGGTGGAAAATCATAATGAGGTGGTTATTATGGGGGACTTCAACTACCCAGATATAGACTGGGAAACTGAAACTTGTATATCTCATAAGGGAAACAGGTTCTTGGCAATAACCAAAGACAATTACCTCTCCCAACTGGTTCAGGACCCGACTAGAGGGACAGCCATACTGGACTTAGTATTAACCAATAGGCCTGACAGAACAACAGACGTGCAGGTTGGGGGACACCTGGGAAATAGTGACCATAAAGTAATAACCTTCCAATTATCATTCAAAAGAGCGTTTCTACAGGGAGGAACAAAAATACCAAACTTCAAAAAAGCTAAATTTAGCCAACTAGGAGAGGCCATAGGCCTAACTAACTGGGACAAAGTCCTCAAAAATAAAAATACAGCCACAAAATGGGATATCTTTAAAAACATCCTAAAATCTCATTGTGAGAGGTACATACTGTATGGGAATAAAAGGTTAAGGAACAAAAAGAAACCAATGTGGATAAATAGAACTGTAAAGAAAGCAATAAATGACAAAAAGAAAGCATATAAATCACTAAAACAGGAGTGTAGCACAAAAGCACTGAAAAACTATAAGGAAAAAAATAGAACATGTAAAAAACAAATAAAAACGGACAAACTAGAGAGCGGGAGATTAATTGCCAAAGAGAGTAAAACTAACCCTAAAATGTTCTTCAATTATATAAATGTTAAAAAGTATAAATCTGAAGGTGTTGGCCCTTTAAAGAGTAATGAGGGGGGAGTCGCAGACAGCGACGAGGAGAAAGCAAAGCTGTTAAATATTTTTTTCTCCAATGTATTCACTGAGGAAAATAAACTGTCAGATGACATGCAGAATGTAAAAATAAATTCCCCATTAAAAGTGTCCTGTCTGACCCAGGAAGAAGTACATCAGCGACTTAAAAAGATTAAAAGAGACAAATCGCCAGGACCGGATGGCATACAACCCCGTATCCTAAGGGAATTAAGTAATGTCATAGCCAGACCCTTATTTCTGATATTTGCGGACTCTATACTGACAGGGAATGTCCCACAGGATTGGCGCATGACAAATGTGGTGGCAATATTCAAAAAGGGTCCAAAAACAGAGCCTGTAAACTATATGCCGGTAAGTTTAACATCTGTTGTGGGTAAACTGTTTGAAGGTTTTCTGAGAGATGCTATCTTACAGCATCTCAAGGGAAATAAGCAAATAACGCCATATCAGCATGGCTTTGTGAGGGATCGGTCATGCCAAACTAATTTAATCAGTTTCTATGAGGAGGTAAGTTCTAGACTTGCCAGCGGCGAATCAATGGATGTAGTATATCTGGACTTTTCCAAAGCATTTGACACTGTACCACATAAAAGACTGGGAGAAAAGTCTGTATGTGGGTAAGTAACTGGCTCAATTATAGAAAACAGAGGGTGGTTATTAACGGTACATACTCAGATTGGGTCACTGTCACTAGTGGGGTACCTCAAGGGTCAGTATTGGGCCCTATTCTCTTCAATATATTTATTAATGATCTTGTAGAAGGCTTGCATAGTAAAGTGTCAATTTTCACAGATGACACTAAACTGTGTAAAGTAATTTACACTGAAGAGGACAGTATACTACTACAGAGGGATCTGGATAGATTGGAGGCTTGGGAAAATAAGTGGCAGATGAGGTTTTACACTGACAAATGTAAAGTTATGCACATGGGAAGGAATAATGCAAGTCACCCGTACATACTAAATGGTAAAACACCCGGTAACACTGACATGCAAAAGGATCTAGGAATTTTAATAAACAGCAAACTAAGCTGCAAAAACCAGTGTCAGGCAGCTTCTGCCAAGGCCAATAAGATAATGGGTTGCATCAGAAGGGGCATAGCTGCCCGTGATAAGAACATAGTCCTACCACTTTACAAATCATTAGTCAGACCACACATGGAGTACTGTGTACAGTTCTGGGCTCCTGTAAACAAGGCAGACATAGCAGAGCTGGAGAAGGTCCAGAGGAGGGCAACTAAAGTAATAACTGGAATGGGGCAACTACAGTACCCTGAAAGATTATCAAAATTAGGGTTATTCACTTTAGAAAAAAGACGACTGAGGCGAGATCTAATTAATATGTATAAATATATCAGGGGTCAGTACAGAGATCTATCCCATCAGCTATTTATCCCCAGGACTGTGACTGTGACGAGGGGACATCCTCTGCATCTGGAGGAAAGAAGGTTTGTACACAAACATAGAAAAGGATTCTTTACGGTAAGAGCAGTCAGACTATGGAACTCTCTGCCTGAGGAGGTGGTGATGGTGAGTACAATAAAGGAATTCAAGAGGGGCCTGGATGTATTTCTGGAGTGTAATAATATTACAGGCTATAGCTACTAGAGAAGGGTCGTTGATCCAGGGAGTTATTCTGATTGCCTGATTGGAGTCGGGAAGGAATTTTTTATTCCCCTAAAGTGGGGAAAATTGGCTTCTACCTCACAGTTTTTTTTTTGCCTTCCTCTGGATCAACTTGCAGGATAACAGGCCGAACTGGATGGACAAATGTCTTTTTTCGGCCTTATGTACTATGTTACTATGTTACTATGTTATGTACTATGTTACCTATATGGAGATCTTCCCCCGTACAAGGACCTTTACTGCAGAGCATCATTAGATCACTACCTCATCCATGCGCACTTTCTCCAAACTTATGAAATCACAGCACGGTAATAAATTTGGTGCAAGTACAATGAAGTTGTACATACTTCAGTGAAAGCATGCCTGGGAATGGATGGCATGGAGTTGTGACTTTTCTGTGACTTAATTGAAAAGTCACAAAGGATAAATGAGATGAAAAAATGATCTGCAAGGTAAACAAAACCAAATTCTCACTTCTCTTCTGAAAGTTTCTTAAGATTATTATATATGTATATGTATGTACATAATATATTTAGTTAATTTAATCCTCTTTGTTAACATTGATTAAGCTCAGATCTTTTCCTACCTCCTTTAGCTAGATTGAAACAGATTGAAATTGGTGAACCACATTTTCATAATCATTTTATAAATATGGCTATTATCTAGAGTCAAAGTTCATTTAAATAGGGTTAACAATATCTCTGGCTAGAATAAACAACTGAGTTTATAATGCATCAGGTATACTATGCAACAAAATGTAATTAATATAGTGATGATAATTTCTGATTATGCACATGTGTTTTCTAAATGCAGCACTTTATACTTAGTCAAGGTCAGATATATGTCCCTAATGGTTAAGCACTCATGAATTATGGTAATTCAACGTCTACTGTACTTCCTAACACTCCCTCTTATCCCTCCCCCACATATTTAAGAAACCTTAAGCCTTTCAAGTGACTTTCTGATCAAACTGACTTTGTGCTTCCAAAATGACCTGTGCATTCACAAACACACTTTCTACTATTGTTGAATTTTCTTTTGTAATCTGAAGGACTCAAATTGTTTTTTTTTTTTTTGTAAATTCATTTTATTATAAAAAATATAACAAGGACGTACATTCGGTACATTGTATAGTGCTCATACAAATCGACAAGAGCAGTCACAGAAAGCAAAAGCTTAGTTAAAGCAAATCTAGAAAAAGCATATTGGTTGTTATACAGTCCCAGGAATCTCTTATTGGTAACCATGTCCCTTTTTTTTTTTTTTTTTTGGAAGCAGTACTCCCTCGTATCCGCACGAGCACGTTTGAAAGAAGTGTTGGTAAACACAAATGCAATATACATAACATACAAAACTAACATAACCAAACTAAAAGCCAGTGGTTAATTGCCTAGTGTAGTTGTTTGTGAAAATGGGAGATAATCATCCTGCAACCTTCTACTATATTACATATGTAGGTACTTAATTATAGATCAGTATATGCATGGTGAGACAAATCCCCATCTTTCTTTTTCTGCTTATCTCTGTAAGTCTCTCCAGGGTTGCCACACCTTAAGATACCCTTTTCTGTTATTAGTTTCCCAACCCGCCAACTCCTTCATTCTATTGGCTTGTTGCATTTTCACTTCCCACATGTCTAAGGTAGGGGTTGATGTATCTCTCCATTTAGTGGGTATAAGGAGCTTAGCTGCTGCTATCATTTGCGTGGGAAGGTTATGCTTGGAGGGTTTAAAGGCTTGGAGAGGCAACCACAGGAGGAGTAATTCCAGTGTGAGTGTGATGGTGGTGGAGCAAATAGCATTTATGTTACTTTCAATATACTTCCAATATTTGGGTTTTTTGGGCAAGTCCACCATACACTCACCTAAAGAATTATTAGGAACACCATACTAATACGGTGTTGGACCCCCTTTTGCCTTCAGAACTGCCTTAATTCTATGTGGCATTGATTCAACAAGGTGCTGATAGCATTCTTTAGAAATGTTGGCCCATATTGATAGGATAGCATCTTGCAGTTGATGGAGATTTGAGGGATGCACATCCAGGGCACGAAGCTCCCGTTCCACCACATCCCAAAGATACTCTATTGGGTTGAGATCTGGTGACTGTGGGGGCCATTTTAGTACAGTGAACTCATTGTCATGTTCAAGACCAATTTGAAATGATTCGAGCTTTGTGACATGGTGCATTATCCTGCTGGAAGTAGCCATCAGAGGATGGATACATGTTCTCATTCTGTTTACGCCAAATTCGGACTCTACCATTTGAATGTCTCAACAGAAATCGAGACTCATCAGACCAGGCAACATTTTTCTAGCATCCACAAGGCATTTTTGCCCACAGGACTGCCGCATACTGGATGTTTTTCCCTTTTCACACCATTCTTTGTAAACCCTAGAAATGGTTGTGCGTGAAAATCCCAGTAACTGAGCAGATTGTGAAATACTCAGACCGGCCCGTCTGGCACCAACAACCATGCCACGCTCAAAATTGCTTAAATCACCTTTCTTTCCCATTCTGACATTCAGTTTGGAGTTCAGGAGATTGTCTTGACCAGGACCACCCCCCTAAATGCATTGAAGCAACTGCCATGTGATTGGTTGACTAGATAATTGCATTAATGAGAAATAGAACAGGTGTTCCTAATAATTCTTTAGGTGAGTGTATATGCAGCATAGTACCTCTTTCTCCACAACATCTCCAACATTTGTCGCTGGGTGACAGTCCTATGGAGGAAAGAAAGACTGGTGTTTTATACCATCTAGTGATGGTTTTATATGGATTTTCTTGAACGCGGATGCATCTGAAGAATCTGCATACATTGGCTACTTTATACTGTGACTCTGCTTCTGTAAAGGTTCTCTCCAGTTCCTTCTCCCATTGTAGTAAATAGTAAGGTTTAGTAGTTATCTGATTACGTAGCAAATAGTGTAAATCACATTTTTTTGGCTGTTCTAGGAGTAATGTGATATATTCCAACCAGGTTAGGTCTGGAAGGGGCCCAGATATCTGATTACAGAATTTTTTACATGTCTGAGCATAATCTAAGCAATTAATAGGGGAAGGACTGCCCGGGTTCATTTTTGTGAATACAGTGGGATGCGAAAGTTTGGGCAACCTTGTTAATCGTCATGATTTTCCTGTATAAATTTGTTGGTTGTTACGATAAAAAATGTCAGTTAAATATATCATATAGGAGACACACACAATGATATTTGAGAAGTGAAATGAAGTTTATTGGATTTACAGAAAGTGTGCTTTAATTGTTTAAACAAAATTAGGCAGGTGCATAAATTTGGGCACCACAAAAAATAAATGAAATCAATATTTAGTAGATCCTCCTTTTGCAGAAATTACAGCCTCTAAACGCTTCCTGTAGGTTCCAATGAGAGTCTGGATTCTGGTTGAAGGTATTTTGGACCATTCCTCTTTACAAAACATCTTTAGTTCATTCAGGTTTGATGGCTTCCGAGCATGGACAGCTCTCTTTAAGTCACACCACAGATTTTCAATTATATTCAGGTCTGGGGACTGAGATGGCCATTCCAGAACGTTGTACTTGTTCCTCTGCATAAATGCCTTAGTGGGTTTTGAGCAGTGTTTAGGGTCGTTGTCTTGTTGAAAGATCCAGCCCCGGCGCAGCTTCAGCTTTGTCACTGATTCCTGGACATTGGTCTCCAGAATCTGCTGATACTGAGTGGAATCCATGCGTCTCTCAACTTTGACAAGATTCCCAGTCCCTGCACTGGCCACACAGCCCCACAGCATGATGAAACCACCACTATATTTTACTGTAGGTAGCAGGTGTTTTTCTTGGAATGCTGTGTTCTTTTTCCTCCATGCATAACGCCCCTTGTTATGGCCAAATAACTCAATTTTAGTTTCATCAGTTCACAGAACCTTATTCCAAAATGAAGCTGGCTTGTCCAAATGTGCTTTAGCCTAACTCAAGCGGCACTTTTTGTTCTGTGGGTGGAGAAAAGGCTTCCTCTGCATCACTTTCGCATACAGCATCTCCTTGTGTAAAGTGCGCCGAATGGTTGAACGATGCACAGTGACTCCATCTGCAGCAAGATGATGTTGTAGGTCTTTGGTGCTGGTCTGTGGGTTGACTCTGACTGTTCTCACCATTCGTCGGTTCTGTCTATCCGAGATTTTTCTTGGTCTGCCACTTCGAGCCTTAACTTGAACTGAGCCTGTGGTCTTCCATTTCCTCAATATGTTCCTAACTGTGGAAACAGACAGCTGAAATCTCTGAGACAGCTTTCTGTATCTTCCCCTAAACCATGATGGTGCACAATCTTTGTCTTCAGGTCATTTGAGAGTTGTTTTGAGACCCCCATGTTGCTACTCTTCAGAGAAAATTAAAAGAGGAGGGAAACTTACAATTGACCCCCTTAAATACTCTTTCTCATAATTGGATTCACCTGTGTATGTAGGTCAGGGGTCACTGAGCTTACCAAGCCAATTTGAGTTCCAATAATTCGTTCTAATGGTTTTGGAATCAATAAAATGACAACATGACGATTAACAAGGTTGCCCAAACTTTCGCATCCCACTGTATGTCAGATAGGGACAATGTAGTAACAGATTTGAATCCTTCGGCTATTTATTTTAATATTGCCCAACTTATGCCACCAACTAGTTAACTTTAGCATCCTATGATCTAGAAAATTGGGTATGATACTCATACTGTAGGTGCAAGTTTGGCTCAGGATAATCTGAGCGTTGGGGGCTAGATGGTTTTGCCAAAGGAGGGTGTGTAAATAGCGGCCCATCAGACACTGTTCAATATAAAGGCATGGGGTAATCAGAATGGCATTAGTCAGCAGTAGTGATGGACAAACGTCGGCCGGGATGATTCGCGAACGCAATAGCGCAAATGCGATCAAATGTTTGTGAACCACAAGTTCACGGCGGGCCCCATTCAATTTAATGGCAGGTGAACCTTAAAAACACCTTCAGGTTATATTTCCAGCCACCAAATACTTACTAGAAGTGCACAAATAGTCCCACAACATGGACAGTGACATACTAGAATGGGATAAATCACAAAAATTCCCACAAAAAATATGTATTTTAATCATGGGCAATTTTTATGCATCTTAAAGGGAAATTCTCAAAAATGTGCCCTGCTGGAGCCTAGAAATTTTTTATTTTAAGCCACGGGAGTACAGGCCCCAAACATTAGGCATTCACCTGACATAAAAGAAATTGTGATTATGTGGCTCGAGGTACATTATGTGGTCACTGAATAACAATTATACTATAGCCCACTGGAGTACAGGCCCCAACAATTAGGCATTCATCGTACAGAAAAGATCAAGTGATTATGTGGCTGGAGGTATATTAGGCGGTCACCGTACAACAATTTTAATGTTGGCCAGTTAGATTACAGGCCCCAAAAACGATGCATTCATTGTGCAGAAAAGATCAAGTGATTATGTTGCTGGAGGTGTATTGGATGGTCATTGGATATCAATTTTTCTGCAGGCCAGTAGAGTACAGGCCCCAAACATTAGGCATTCACCGGACAGAAAACCTCAAGTGATTATGTGGCTGGAGGTATATTAGACGGTCATTGGATAACAATTTTACTGCAGGCCAGTGGAGTACAGGATAAAACAAAATACGGGTGCCTCGCTATATCTAAAGCAGTGTATGGAAGTAGTTATTATTTAGAACCATAAAAGCAGAGAGCCGAGATCATATTCTGCTACAGCGGCGGCAGTCGCAAGTCCGTACTTCGCATGTACAGAGACAGTTGTCACAAGTCTAAACTCCACACGCGAATCTTCGGCAACAATTTGCTTCACTTCGCATATACAGAGGCAGCTGTCACAAGTCTATGCTCCACATGCGATGAACCTGTTATCCGCCTCCAACATGCAGTTAGATCTCGCCTTGAACCACCGACCGCCCACTCCAAACCGGTCAGGATTACCTTTGCAAGGAAACAAAGAGATGGTGCAATACCTTCAGCAATTAGAGGTAAGAAAAGTTTTATTCTACTCACAAATTTTTTAATTTTCACATGCGTATAATATTGCCCGACCCGGGTTTCGCACTTAGCTTCGTCAGGGGCTGTGGTGCAAATGCCGCTGAAACTCAACAGGTATAAAACAACCCTTAACCCCGGAACAAGTACGGACTTCCGTTGTCCGGCAGTATATAAAACATTTATATATTGTAATTATATTGCCATAAATACAAATACTAACAAAGTTGAATCTAATAACTTACATACAAAACATCCTATCAATATTACAAAATTTCATTAAGAAATATAAAAATTAAAATGTAATAAATAGATATAAAAATTCACAAAATTTTCTTATAAATAAAAGCGGAATACATTCTAGAGGATCAGACCATGCAGACCGATTTAATGTCCCATTCAATGTTGTGTCCATGTGGCTGCAATGTATTAATTTCATAAATCCATTGAGCCTCCCTTTTATTGATCTGTGTGGCGGGGTTACCTCCTCGCCAATGTTGTTTCACAAGTTCTACGCCGCAAAATTTGAGATCAGCGGGGTCTTTTTGATGGAATTTTTTGTAATGTGCAGAGACACTATGGGTCTCAAGCCCCTTTCTAATATTCTTAATAAGCTCAGCAACTCGGACCTTCAGCTTCCTCAATGTTCTCCCAATATACTGGAGACCACACGGGCACTCCAGCATATAAATAACTCCCATCGACTCAAATGAAATATTTCCTCTAACTTTTTTTGAGGTAGATTTGGAGGTAGACACAATATCATCTATTTTGCTTAGGCCTCTTTCACACTTGCGTTGTTGGGATCCGGCATGCACTTCCGTTGCCGGAGGTGCCTGCCGGATCCGTAACAACGCAAGTGTACTGAAAGCATTTGAAGACGGAACCGTCTTCCAAATGCTTTCAGTGTTACTATGGCACCCAGGACGCTATTAAAGTCCTGGTTGCCATAGTAGGAGCGGGGAGCCGGGGAGCGGTATACTTACAGTCCGTGCGGCTCCCGGGGCGCTCCAGAATGACGTCAGAGCGCCCCATGCGCATGGATGACGTGATCCATGTGATCACGTGATCCATGCGCTTGGGGCGCCCTGACGTCACTCTGGAGCGCCCGGGGAGCCGCACGGACGGTAAGTATGCTGCTCCCCTGCTCCCCGCTACACTTACCATGGCTGTCAGGACTTTAGCGTCCCGGTAGCCATGGTAACTATTCAGAAAAAGCTAAACGTCGGGTCCGGCAATGCGCCGAAACGACGTTTAGCTTAAGGCCGGATCCGGATCAATGCCTTTCAATGGGCATTGATCCCGGATCCGGCCTTGCGGCAAGTCTTCAGGATTTTTGGCCGGAGCAAAAAGCGCAGCATGCTGCGGTATTTTCTCCGGCCAAAAAACATTCCGTACCGGAACTGAAGACATCCTGATGCATCCTGAACGGATTACTCTCCATTCAGAATGCATTAGGATAATCCTGATCAGGATTCTTCCGGCATAGAGTCCCGACGACGGAACTCTATGCCGGAAGACAATAACGCAAGTGTGAAAGAGCCCTTATTTTCTTATCCTCCCTCGAGCGGTTTCTACAACATAGGCAGAATCCGCACCAGGAGAAGCCATTGCGCAATTTAGGTGTATTAAGAGCTTCTTTCACATAGCTGTGTACGATGCGGTTTCTGACAGTGGGGGCTCTTTTAAATAAAAAGGGCGGTTTTTTGGGGATGAGTTCTCCTATAACTGGATCATTCAACAGGACATTCCAATTCTGGTGGATTATTCTTTTAATTTGGGGGCAGTTAATGGAGTAGGTAGTAGAAAATGCAAATTTATATTTTTCTTTATTTTGTATTCTCTGATCTCTGCTTTTATGGTTCTAAATAATAACTACTTCCATACACTGCTTTAGATATAGCGCGGCACCCGTATTTTGTTTTATTCTGTATTAAGGAACTTTGAACCTACCCCATTAAGGGCACCGCTGCTTTAGTCCATTATTCCACATCGACCATTTTCCGTTTTGTCAGTGGAGTACAGGGCCCAAACATTAGGCATTCACCGTACAGAAAAGAACAAGTGATTATGTGGCTGGAGGTATATTAGGCGGTCACCGTATAACAATTTTAATGTTGGCCAGTTACAGGCCCCAAAAACTATGCATTCATCGTACAGAAAAGATAAAGTAATTATGTGGCTGGGGGTATATTGAATGGTCATTGGATATAAATTTTACTGCAGGCCAGTGGAGTACAGGCCCCAAAAATTATGCATTCACCTGACATAAAAGAAATTGTGATTATGTAGCTTTAGGTACATTATTGTGGTCACTGAATAACAATTATACTATAGCCCACTGGAGTACAGGCCCCAAACATTAGGCATTCACCGGACAGAAAAGATCAATTGATTATGTGGCTGGAGGTATATTAGACGGTCAGTGGATAACAATTTTACTGTAGGCCAGTACAAATATATGTCAAATACTTTTTTTTTAAAAGAACTAAAAATATTAAATTTAATAAAAAACATGGCTAATGAAATCCCCCCTCTTGAATAAAGCCCAAATGATAATAGGTGAAATCAATAACACGTGGTCATCACAGGTGTTGAATTCCTCAGAGGCCCCAACAATTAAGCATTCACCGTACAGAAAAGATCAAGTGATTATGTGGCTGGAGGTATATTAGACGGTCATTGGATACAAATTTTATCACAAGACACGGATGCTTCATATTGCTTTACCTTCTTTACTGAAACTACCATAGCAGCAAAGAAAAAATGGTACAACAAATGGAAACCATGGTAACAAACTCCTCCCCTTATCCCAGTATATCAGTCCTTGTCTGCCTGGGATCCTCCTCTTTCTTTGCTGCTACCAGGCAGATAAGTACATTCCAACTCTGAATTTTGGCTCAGGGTCTGGTATAACGTGTTACTTAATTGTGATTTAATCCTTTATTCTCAGGGTTATTGTTTTCAATTGATAACTTATTATTATTCTGGGGTTTCCTGGTATTCATTATATATTTATATACGTTTTTCCCTACAGGTTTTTTCCCTACAGGTTTTTCCCTACAGTTTTCCTTTAACTGCGTCCCTTTTCCTTGCTGTCCCTTGCGGCCCCTCTCCCCTTCCGGCGTGGGGCGCGCTATTTCCAGGTTTCCCCCTCTGGTTATTCCACTCTATTTACCTTTCGGTCGCCATTTCGCGCGCTCCGAACATTGCGGCCTGTCTTCTTCTCTTCCCGAGATCTCGCGAGATGAGATTTCGGGCGCCTGTTCTCTTTAGCTCTGTCCGGCTTTTCGCGGGCTCCGCGATCTCGCGAGACTTCGGCTTCTTCAGGGATCTGTCGTTTTGAGCGCACCGGACATTCACTGCTGTCGCCTGTCCGTTACGGTCGCTTTTATTACTACTGTAAGTCCCTTTACTCCACTTACTACATTATCGTTTACCAGCAGGATATATCTGTATAGCTATATCTGTTTTTTCTCTTCTAGGTCCCTTCTTCTTCTTCTGCTCTGGCTGGGGTGACAAACACCTGCCATTTTTTCTTGCACTACCATGTCCACTAGGAAAAGTTCCATTGCCTCTGTAGTCAGTACTGATCCTCCCCCTGTAGGTCAGGGCTCCCCTACTGAGGATAGGAGATCCGAGGTGCTGCACCCGGATGATCCCAATTTGGTGCAGCAGCAATCTATATCAAATGCTATTATCGCCGCCATGGGTTCAATGTCCTCTGCATTAACCCATTCTATCTCGCAGGCCCTCATAGCTCTCCCTAATACCACTATTCAGGCTCCGGTTCCGTCTACAGGGTTACTCCCGTCTACCTCCAGAACCCCTCAGATTGATGGGCTTTCCCCATCCCATTATAACGCGCATCGTTCGCGTAAAAGAGCCTGTACCCGCCAGGCAGAATCCACGCGGGCATGGAAGACTGCCAGGTCACTACCTGAGCCACTATCAGACTCTGATAGAGAGTCAGAGGAAGAGGCACCTGATAAGGAGGATGATCTGATTTATGACGTGGAGGATGATTTGGCTGATGTAGCTGTTGACCCAGCTACTAATATTTGTCCAGAACCCTTACAAAATCAGGGGTCGTCAGTGGATCTATTAAAGGATCCTTCCGGAGAGCCATTATTCAACCCTGACGAGCTGCACCATCCCCGCTCTGCGGAATGGATGCCCGCCACACATGTGGCGCAGTATTTAGAGGCCCGCATTCGCAACCCTCTTAGCAAGGAGGCGCGAAATAAACTACGGGCTGAATGTCCGCGCCCATTGATACCACACAAAGTGTGTGATACCCCATCAGTGGATCCAAAGATGGTCCAATTTTTGTCTAAAACGGGGTTTAACCCCCACAAAGGTCTGGACGCTGCCTTAAGGGCTGTCCAAGATAAGTTACTGGACATTACAGGTCCTTTAGCTAAAATCTTTGACATGGCTGAATCCGCTAAAGCGGCAGGTGGCCAAGTAGACCCAGAAGAATTGAGGGGTTGGGTCCAAAGAGCCATCTGCGTGGCAGGCAATGTTAACGCCTCACTCGCCATTGAAAGGCGTAAGGCGATACTTATGAAAATAGAGCCTAAATTATCAAATTTGGCTCTGACGGAAGCGGGCAAAGAGGCCCAAGGTTTGCTATTTGGCGACTCTTTTATTAAAGAGTTGGGCAAGTATGTCGGAGCCTTTACGGCTCTTGATAAGGCCCAGACATCGATGCGTCGAGTCTTTCAAGGGCGTTTTTCCAACAGGGCCGGCAGTTCAAGGGGCCGACTGTCCGGCCGTTCCAATTTCCATGCCAGGGGTGTCGGCAGAGGCTCCTTTACCTATCGTGCATCTCTCCAGGATCAGAGACACCAGCCGGCCTTTTTCCCATCACGAGGCGCCCCCTATCGTTCCCGTGGCTTCAGAGGAAATCCGAGTGCCCGACGGCCTTTTGGTAAGTTCTATCCTTCATCAGTTACCTTTTTTAGACCATTGTGTCGGAGGCAGACTCCGGTTCTTTACTCATGTGTGGTCAGGCGTGACCTCCGACCACTGGGTTCTTTCTACTGTGCAGGGGTTCACGATAGATTTGATTGCCGACCCAAGTTCCATCCCGGATCCCCCGCCAATTCCGCTGTCCATTTCGACACAATTCCTTTTTCAGAAGGAGCTGTCAGATCTACTGCGCAAAGGCGCGATAGAACGTGCACCGAGAATCTAAGGGGAGTGGTCAGCAATATTTTCATGGTGCAAAAGAAAGGGGGCCAGATGCGTCCCGTCATCAATTTGAAAGCCTTAAACGCTTTTGTACAGTACCGGCATTTCAAGATGGAAGGAATCCATCTTTTGAGAGATCTGCTTCTTCCAGGCGACTGGATGGCCAAAATAGATCTCAAAGACGCGTACCTCACGGTTCCAGTGTCTCCTTCCTCGAGGGACCTTCTGCGGTTTCTGTGGAACGGTCAAACTTGGCGCTTCACTTGCCTTCCGTTTGGCCTTTCCTCCGCCCCTTGGTGCTTCACCAAGATCATGCGTCCAGTGGTGGCGTGGCTCCGCAGCAGAGGAGTTCGTCTGATCGTCTACTTGGACGATATACTGATCATGGCCCAATCACATGCTCTCCTGCTGAAACATCTACACATGTCGGTGTCCCTCATTTCCAATTTGGGTTTTATTGTCAACCAGGAGAAGTCTTGTCTGACTCCCGCCAGGTCAATGGAATTCCTAGGGTTTCAAGTAGATTCAGTGGAATTATCCCTCAGTCTCCCTCTCTCCAAGGTCAAGGCCATTCGCAAAGAACTGCGACATGCTCTTCGTTTACCCCAGATGTCCTTGCGGCATTTGGCGAGAGTTATCGGCCTTCTGGCCGCCTCAATCCAAGCCATTTTTCCAGCCCCCCTCCATTATCGGGCGTTGCAACGTCTCTTATGCCGATTTTGTCACGTTGGATGCGGAAACGAGAGACGAATTGAGGTGGTGGATCCACAACCTCTCGGCCTGGAATGGCAGGGCTATCATGGGTCCCCAACCGGACCTGATCATAGAATCAGATGCGGATGGGGATGGGGAGCGCATTGCTGCGGAGTATCCACGGGAGGTCCATGGACACAGGAAGAATCCCGTCTGCATATCAACGCCCTGGAACTACTTGCAGGGTCGTTTGCCATTCGCAGTTTTGCCAACGGGGTGATCAGTACAGCCATCAGACTGCGCATGGACAATATTTCGGCTGTCCGATATGTCAACTGTATGGGAGGAACACGTTCTGTGGTTCTTTCCCACTTGGCGAAAGATTTTTGGGAGTTTTGTCTCGATCGGAACATTTCAGTAGTAGCAGAATATCTTCCGGGTCTCCACAATACCCTGGCGGACTGGAATTCGCGTTACATCTCGGACTCCAGCGACTGGAGAATAGACGTCACGGTATTCTCTGCTATTTCTTCTCTTTGGGGCCCCTTTTCGGTCGACTTGTTCGCCTCCCGGTTGAATACCCAGCTCCCCAGGTTCTTCAGTTGGAGGCCAGATCCTTTGGCGGAAGCGGTGGACGCTCTGTTACAACACTGGGGAGGCGCGCTAATGTATGCGTTCCCTCCTTTCACACTCATACCGAGGGTTCTTCTTCAAGTCCGTCAGCAGCTGGCGAGACTGACTCTGATTGTGCCTTTCTGGAAAACACAGTCTTGGTTCCCTCAGATCTTAGAACTTCTGGTGGATTTTCCGATTCTTCTTCCCGATCAGTTGTCCCTGCTTCAAGGTCCGTCAGGAGAACTTCATCCGCTCCTCCGGAACGGATCGTTACGTCTCCTGGCCTGCAAGATCTCGGGGATTCAGGAGGAGACGCTGGTTTTTCAGGAACGACTAGGTTCTTACTGGACAATGCTTGGGCACCTGGAACAAGACGAGCTTATGGAGCCGCCTGGGACTCTTGGTCTCGCTGGTGCGTCCAGCGGACTCTGGATCCCGCTACAGCATCTGTAAATTCTATTTTAGCCTTTTTGTCCTCTCTATTTGAGGAAGGGAAGGCTTACCGTACCATCAACGTTTTTAGATCGGCTATTTCCTCCAGGCATGCCGGATTCGAAGGGCGTCCAGCGGGACAACACCCTTTGGTATGTCGTTTACTTAAAGGTTCACGCTTGGCTCGACCGCCTCGTCCGCGTTTTGCTTCAACTTGGGATGTTTCGGGGGTCTTAAACTTTTTGAGCGGCTGGCCTTCTAATACCCTATTATCCTTACGCCAATTATCGGCCAAATTGGTCACTTTATTCTGTCTTATCTCTTGCAAAAGAGTGTCAGATGTGCGTGCTTTGGATTGTGACGCTAGATCCTTCACTCCTGAGGGAGTTCACTTTAACATTTCTCGTCGCACTAAGACCAATATTCGGTCGGTTTTCTACCCCCGGTTTCCGGCATCGCCACAACTATGTCCTGTAGCGTGTCTACTTGAATACAAGGAGAGAACCCGGTCCGTTCTGTCGCCTTCTGTTCCCCACTTATTAATTTCTTTTCGTAGTCCTTTTACTCCAGTCACCAGTGTTACTTTATCTCGCTGGGTTAAATGGATCCTCTCCCTTTCCGGGATTGACACGACCATTTTCACGGCACACTCGGTTTGCAGTGCTGTGGCTACTTCAATGACAACATCGGGAGCACGCTTAGAGGACGTGATGAGGTTGGCGGACTGGTCCAGGACTTCCACATTTCGTGAGTTCTATTTTAGACCAACAACACACGCTTTTGACTCGGTAATGGCTCAGCTTTAAACTAGCAATATGAAGCCTCCGTGTCTTGTGATAAAATTGCAAGATTTTCCTAAAATATGACGGAAAGTCATGATTTTATTAAAGACACGGAGGCGAGTATTGCCCTCCCTGGACCCACCCTAATGTATACCATGGGTGAGTATGTACCGACTGTTTACCATGGGTGAGTATATAACGACTGTTTACTCTATGATCAAAATGTTGAGTTATTTGATAATTCTCTGCAGGTGATTCTCTGCTTGATTCACTGGATCATGGTTTTAGGATGTTTGTTTTTTCTCTTCTCCTCCTAGGTTGAGAGACTAAAGATTTCATCACTCGAGTTATGCAGTTACTGATGAGTCGGATGTCCGTTTGTTCTTCGCGGTCCAAGCCGACAAGTGTTCAAGAGATATTGTCGTTGTCCGGTTATGCAACGTCAGTAGTTACGGTTTTGATCAGCGCTGGTTGAGGCGCAAAGAAAGAGGAGGATCCCAGGCAGACAAGGACTGATATACTGGGATAAGGGGAGGAGTTTGTTACCATGGTTTCCATTTGTTGTACCATTTTTTCTTTGCTGCTATGGTAGTTTCAGTAAAGAAGGTAAAGCAATACTCGCCTCCGTGTCTTTAATAAAATCATGACTTTCCGTCATATTTTAGGAAAATCTTGTAATTTTACTGCAGGCCAGTGAAGTATAGGCCCCAAACATTAGGCATTTACCGGACATAAAAGGCCTTTTTATGCCGCTGTATGTACATAAGAGAGGGACCATTCTTTGTTCTGGGTAGTGGCGGATATGTGTGGGCTGGCATGAGGAAATTCAATTAAACGTGGTTGTCACAGGTGTTGAATTCCTCGTAGATCCATGCCTCATTTATTTTTAGAAATGTGAGGTAGTCCTCTCTGTTGTGAGCTAGGCGAGTGCACTTATCGGTCACGATCCCTCCTGCTACGCTGAACGTCCTTTCGGACAGGACACTCGACGGACGGTTCCGTGGAAAATTGTGCCAGCTCTGGCCACAGGTCAAGCCTGCATACCCATTAGTCCAGGGGTTCCTCGCTTCTCAGAGCGTCCACACTGGCCGTTAACCCAATGTAGTCCGACACCTGTCTAGGCGTTCCCTGAGGCTGGATCCAGAGGGCGGATGTCGATAAGTTGGCTGCATAAATGATCTCATATATACAAACTGAAAAGAATGACGTGGTATTAAACAAGCAGGAAGTGCTCAAACCCACATGCAGTTGTGCATATATATACAGGGGAGCAAATCCTGCACTTGTGGCCCATTGCTAATGACGATCCCCAGCAAAAATGCATACAGTGGAGGATGCCCGCAGCGAACCACAAGTACCACAATAGACATCCTACACAAGATAGAAATTATGTGGATGTGATAATCAATATAACAATATCACAAAAATAATAGCAAAGACAAGTGCACTCTGCAGTCTTACTAAACCCTCAAACTGATTTTAAAATTTAGAGATTAGCCAACATGTCCTACGGTGTAGGACATGTCTGAGCCCGAGCACCGCGCCAAGGTTACTCAAGTAGCTCGGGACCTAACACTTACCTACCTGTGCCATGTGGGCAATACCAGGAGCCAGTAGGCAAATTACAGGAGCATGAGGCCGACTCACAAACAACTCACCAGTTACCTCCAGCATGTAACCATGCTAGCAATGGGAGGAGGGAGGAGTCTGCAAGTCCCACTCAAGACTGGCTGATATGGCCCAGGCCTCACAGGTGCACCTAAATGTAGCCTGTAGATGGAAAGCAGGCACATTTAAATTGGAGTTTATACGCCTCCAAGCATCTCTATATATACAAACTGAAAAGAATGGCGTGGTATTAAACAGGCAGGAAGTGTTCAAACCCACACAGTGGTGTCTCTAGCTTTCAAATTTTGGGGGGGCACACTGGGGGCCAGGACAAAAGTAGGGGGGGGCAGCTATAACAACGATACATTTACACAAGTACGCTTAGAAATACTGCGATGCTTTACCCAACACCTAAAACCGCAACAGGGAAGAAAAGTCCTGCTGTCTGTGGTTTAAAAATAAAATAATAAAATCACTCAGATTTCAACATGTCCTAGCTGCCTGTGGATGACACTTTTATAGGGAGGGGGATCTGTGGATGACACTGCTATGGGGGGGATCTGTGGAAGCCACATACCGTATATAGCATCTTATGCTATATGTGTCATCCACAGATCCACCCCATGACAGTGTCATCCCCATTTCCCCCCCCATAACAGTGTCATCCACAGATCTCCCTCCCCGCCTCTCACAGGAGTGTACATTTGACATTTCTAAACTGTGGCGGATCCAGAGCCTGGTCTCGAGAGGGGCACTTCCAGATTATTTTCTGTCCGCCGCCACAAAACAAGGGTGCTTATAGAACAGACTACACAGTGTAGAGGTATACTGTACATTGTGTGGCACAGTGTAGAGGTATACTGTACATTGTGTAGCACAGTGTAGAGGTATACTGTACATTGTGTGGCACAGTGTAGAGGTATACTGTACATTGTGTGGCACAGGGTAGAGGTATACTGTATATTGTGTGGCACAGTGTAGAGGTATACTGTACATTGTGGGGCACAGTGTAGAGGTATACTGTATATTGTGTGGCACAGTGTAGAGGTATACTGTACATTGTGTGGCACAGTGTAGCGGTATACTGTACATTGTGTGGCACAGTGTAGAGGTATACTGTACATTGTGTGGCACAGTGTAGAGGTATACTGTACATTGTGTGGAACAGTGTAGAGGTGTACTGTATATTGTGTGGCACAGTGTAGGATATATGTGTATAACATAAACATATTCCACATGAACACTTACAATTACTTGGCTTGGCCCTTGGAGATCTCGGACACCACTTCAACACTTGGCTGGGGGGCTCGGCGGAGCTGATGTTGTGCTTTATCCTAATGAGAAAGATTTCATAATAAGGATTTGGAGAAGGGGCAGAGGGATAGCAGAGCAGGGAGAGGCTGGTGCTGCTACTAGGGGGTCATACCATGGGGGAGTAATAAAGCCCACCATAATGCCCCCCCCCAGTAGAAATAATTCTCCTTATAATGTGACAATGCAAAGAATACCCCCTTGTAATGCCCCCAGTTGAGCTAATGTCCCCATAGTGCCCCCATAATGTGCCAGTATAAAATACCCCTATATAGTGCCCCCAGTAAATGCCCCCATAGTGCTCCTCTCCCCCCTTCCTCCTAGTGCCCCCCATAATGTACCAGTATAAAATGCCCTATATATCGTGCCCCAGTAGATGCCCTCAGTGTCCCCCATAATTTGCAAGTATAAAATACCCCTTCTTAGTGCCCCCCGTAGATGACTCCATAGTACTCCTCTCCCCCTTCCCCATAGTACCCACCATGTGTCCCAGTATAAAATGCTACTGTACAGAGCCCCCCATATAAAATAACCCTTCTTTGTGGCCTCAGTAGAGGCCCCTATAGTGCCCACCAATAACGTGCCAGTAATAAGTGCCCCCATCAAGTGCCAGTAATAAGTGCCTCCCATCAAGTGCCAGTAATAAGTGCCCCCCATCACGTGGCAGTAACAAGAGCCCCCCATCACGTGCCAGTAATAAGAGCCCAGCCCCCCATCACGTGCCAGTAATAAAAGCCCAGCCCCCCATCACGTGCCAGTAATAAGAGCCCCCCCAATGTACCAATAACAAGAGCCCCCCATCATGTGCTAGTATTGTAATAAGCCCCCCATCATGTGTCAGTAATAAGCCCCCCATCATGTGCCAGTAATAAGCCCCCTAATGTGCCAGTAATAAGCCCCCCCCAATGTGCCAGTAAAAAGCCCCCCCAATGTGCCAGTAATAAGCCCCCCCATCATGTGCCAGTAATAAGCCCCCAATGTGCCAATAATAAGCCCCCCCAATGTACCAGTAATAAGCCCCCCCAATGTGCCAGTAATAAGCCCCCCCAATGTGCCAGTAATAAGCCACCCCAATGTGCCAGTAATAAGCCCCCAATGTGCCAGTAATAATCCCCCCCATGTACCAGTTATAAGCCCCCCAATGTGAGTAATAAGCCCCCCCAATGTGCCAGTAATAAGCCCCCCAATGTGCCAGTAACAAGAGCCCCCCTTATTGTGCCTGTAAAAATATTGCAAAAAAACAAAAACAAAAACAAAAAAAAAATGTTATACTTACCTCCGTGTCAGCGATGCGATGCAGGCCTCTTCCGGCCTCTTCCGGCCTGTGTCCCGCGCTGTATGGCTCAGGCGGCGCGATGACGTCATCGCGCCACCTGCGCCGGCCTCTGATAGGCTGCCGGCCTAGTGCCTGCAGCCTATCAGAGGAAGGGGAAGGGACACGCCTCTCCATCCCCTGCACCGCCGCAGCACAGGCAGATTACTATGGAGATGAGCGCAATAGAAGCGCTCATCTCCCTCTACCCGACTGCGGCAGTGCGGCGGCTCACTTGAGGGGGAGGGGGGCATTTTAGTTGGGGGGGCACATGGGCGGGCACAGCGTGATGTAGGGGGGCCGTGGCCCCTTCTGCCCCCCCCCCCCCCCGGTGACGCCACTGAACCCACATGCAGTTGTGCATATATATACAGGGAAGCAAATCCTGCACTTGTGGCCCGTTGCTAATGACGATCCCCAGCAAAAATGCATACAGTAGAGGATGCCCGCAGCAAACCACAAGTACCACAAAAGACATCCTACACAAGATAGCAATTATGTGGATGTGATAATCAATATAACAATATAACAAAAATAATAGCAAAGACAGGTGCACTCTGCAGTCTTACTAAACCCTCAAACTGATTTTAAAATTGAGAGATTAGCCAACATGTCCTATGGTGTAGGACATGTCTGAGCCCGAGCACCGCGCCAAGGTTTCTCAAGTAGCTCGGGACCTAACACTCACCTACCTGTGCCATGTGGGCAATTCCAGGAGCCAGTGGGCAAATTACAGGAGCATGAGGCTGACTCACAAACAACTCACCAGTTACCTCCAGCATGTAACCATGCTAGCAATGGGAGGAGGGAGGAGTCTGCGAGCCCCACTCAAGACTGGCTGATATGGCCCAGGCCTCACAGGTGCACCTAAATGTAGCAAGTAGATGGAAAGCAGGCACATTTAAATTGGAGTTTATACACCTCCAAGCATCTCTATATATACAAACTGAAAAGAATGGCGTGGTATTAAACAGGCAGGAAGTGCTCAAACCCACATGCAGTTGTGCATATATATAGGGGAGCAGATCCTGCACTTGTGGCCCGTTGCTAATGACGATCCCCAGCAAAAGTGCCTACAGTGGAGGATGCCCGCAGCGAACCACAAGTACCACAATAAACATCCAACACAAGATAGCAATTATGTGGATGTGATAATCAATATAACAATATAACAAAAATAATAGCAAAGACAGGTGCACTCTGCGGTCTTACTAAACCCTCAAACTGATTTTAAAATTGAGAGATTAACCAACATGTCCTACGGTGTAGGACATGTCTGAGCCCAAGCACCGCGTCATTAGCAATGGGCCACAAGTGCAGGATTTGATCCCCTGTATATATCTGCACAACTGCATGTGGGTTTGAGCACTTCCTGCCTGTTTAATACCACTTCATTCTTTTCAGTTTGTATATATAGAGATGCTTGGAGGTGTATAAACTCCAATTTAAATGTGCCTGCTTTCCATCTACAGGCTACATTTAGATGCACCTGTGAGGCCTGGGCCATATCAGCCAGTCTTGAGTGGGACTCGCAGACTCCTCCCTCCTCCCATTGCTACCATGGTTACATGCTGGAGGTAACTGTTGAGGTGTTTGTGAGTCGGCCTCATGCTCCTGTAATTTGCCCACTTGCTCCTGGTATTGCCCACATGGCACAGGTAGGTGAGTGTTAGGTCCCGAGCTATTTGAGAAACCTTGGCACGGTGCTCGGGCTCAGACATGTCCTACATCGTAGAACATGTTGGCTAATCTCTCAATTTTTAAATCAGTTTGAGGATTTAGTAAGACCGCAGAGTGCACCTGTCTTTGCTATTATTTTTGTTATATTGTTATGAATGATCTCATATCCTAAGTGACCAACACATCTCCAAACCACCCTCTTCTTGCATGCACAGTAGGATTGGTACACGCAACTGTTTCTCTGTGGGTTGAAATTCCTCTGCCAGCGCCTGCAACAGCAGAATGCAGCATTTCTCGCAGCAAGGCCTGGAAATGCAGCATTCCGACAGCCCTCTGTGATGCTGGTAACATGTCCGCCATTTTGTGTTTGTACCGGGGATCTAAGTACGTTGCCACCCAGTACTGGCCCTTGCCCTGTATGCGACTGACCAGTTTGGTGGTCTAATCAAATGGCCGCAGAAGTCTGCATGCGTCGTGCATGAGCAGCCACTGGTGCGGTGAAAAAAAACCATGCTACCCAGAACCTGTCCTGCTGCAGAGTTCATACGGGTAGTCGTTAACGGCACGTTGATGCTGGAGCAGCCTATCAAGCATATATAAGGTGGAGTTCCAGCGCATCGGGCTGTCACAAATAAGATGGCTGATGGCCAGGTGGCGTCGCCGCTGAACATCAGCAAGGCAAGCCATGGCAGTGTAAGATCTTCTAAAATCGCCAGAGATTTTCCTGGCCTGCTGCAAGATGTCCTGGACCCCGAGGTAATTGGCAACGAATCGCTGCATGACTAAGTTCAGGATGTGTGCCATGCATGGCACGTGTGTCATTTTGCCCTGTTTCAGGGCACTCAGCAGATTGGCACCATTGTCGCACACCACTTTACCAACTGTCAAATTGAGTGGGGTTAGCCACTGGGGTTAGCCACTGATCAGCTGTCACAGATGGTGTTGCAGAAAACAAGATCCGACTAACTTGATCCCAAACTAAGGAACACAAGAGTGAGCCCTATTAAAGCCCTAGAGCTCTCCCTGGCTGCTCAGCCCATGCAAAGATCTCAATGATAGTAAGTTGCATGTCCACGTACCTCGACTGTGTGACACCTGAACACCCTATAATAGTGAGGGGACACGACCACCGGCTCCCTGCACTTAATACGGAGGGAGTCAGGGTCACCTAGAATCAAGTCAACAGGAAAACACAATACAGAAATAGACTTATCTTGAGGAACCAGCAGTAGCAACTTCAAGCAGTGAAACCAATCCAGGAAGTAGCGCCATCCTGGATTGTCTGTTCACACAAGGTTTACTTTAGGTAAGCTTTAGGTCACAGTCTCCCTCCCACGGTTTTGTGCTGCCGACACTGAGATTTCTCACCTGGGTTTTTCATTGCTTGGCTGGTCTTATACATATATCTTTATTACTCCTTTGGTCAGCATACTATGTACTACAGACATGGTTAGTTCTCCTATTGACCTTTCCTTACCTTATATCATCTTATAATTTTTTGTCATATCTGGCCCATGGGCTGGTCATTGTACCTTACATTTTTCCATGACCTTACTATTTTTGTACTATGTACTTTGTGACCTGTGTGTTCATCCAGGGTGGCGCTTGTTTTCTCCTTTCCCTGCTCCCACTACCCTGTTCATGGCATCACCTGTATGTGTTTTTAATCATGTTTTGATACAATTTAAATAAAATATTTATTTATCAATTATTCTTTTTGGTACTTTGAGCTCCTTTTCTCTTCCTTTGTCAATCCAGGAAGTAGTATAAACTGCAAGGTGAGGCAGTATGGGAGGAGATATATAGGGAGGCAATCACTGCTAATAGATGAAAGCTGGGAGAGGGAGAAGAGATGTCAAAGCGAAAGCAAAACAAAAGAACATCATGCAGTAGGTACTGAAGAACGTCTGTCAGAACTCCTCAGATATCTGGCGGTGACAGTACCCCTCCCTCTACGAGTGGACTCCGGACACTCATAGCCAACCTTCTCAGAATGGGACCTATGGAATGCCCTGAGAAGACAAGTGGCCTTAATGTCCGCCACTGGAACCCACATCCTCTCCTCAGGACCATAACCCTCCCAATGAACGAGGTACTGAAGAGAACCGAAGACAATACAAGAGTCCACAATCCTAGAGATCTGAAATTCAAGATTACCATCAACCACATTTGGAGAAGGAGGCAAAGCGGAGGGTACAGTGGGTTGGACATAAGGTTTTAATTGGGACTTGTGAAAAACATTATGGATCTCCAAGTCTGAGGAAGATCAAGACTGTAGGTAACGGGATTGATGACGGACAAGATTTTGTAAGGCCCGATAAACTTAGGAACCAACTTCCAGGAGGGAACCTTCAATTTGATATTCTTAGTAGACAACCACACCAGATCACCAACATTCAGGTCCGGACCAGGCACACGTCTCTTATCCGCCACACGCTTATATCTCTCACTCATGCTCTTTAGATTATCCATAATCTTTTGCCAAATAGATGACAAAGACGAGGAGAATCTCTCCTCATCAGGTAAACCAGAAGCCCCCTCTCCAGAGAATGTCCCAAACTGCAGATGAAACCCATATGCACCAAAAAATGGTGACTTATCAGAGGACTCCTGACGACGGTTATTTAAAGCAAACTCAGCAAGGGAGAGAAAAGAACATCAATCCTCCTGATTCTCCGCCACAAAACAGCGCAGATATGTCTTCAGATTCTGATTGACGCGCTCTGTCTGGCCATTCGACTGCGGGTGGAAAGCAGAAGAGAATGACAACCGACCCCCCAAGTAAGAACAGAAAGCCTTCCAGAATCTGGAAACAAACTGCCTGCCCCTATCAGAGACTATGTCAGAAGGAATACCATGCCATTTGACAATGTGATCAATAAATGCCTGCACCAGCGTTTTAGCATTGGCCGACCCACAAAAAGGAATAAAATGCGCCATTTTGCTAAAACGGTCCACCTCGACTAGAATTACAGTCTTCCCTGAGGAACGAGGCAGGTCCGTAATGAAATCCATGGACAGATGTGTCCAAGGAAGGGAAGGAATGGGTAACGGAAGGAGAGGACCTGATGGCCGTGAATGAGGGACTTTGGCACGAGCGCAGGTCTCGCAGGCTGCCACAAAACCCTCAACCGACTTACGAAGAGCCGGCCACCAGAATCTCCGAGCAATGAGATCCACAGTATCGTGGTGCTCCTTAAAAACCTTGTGTCGTAAAGCGAGAGGTACAAGCAACCTCCCAGGAGGACAAAGATCTGGCGTTTCTGCCTGGGCTGCCTGAAACTCTGCCTCCAATTCAGGATAAAGAGCAGACACAACCACCCCTTCAGCCAAAATGGGACCCGGGTCTTCAAAGTTCCCCCCTCCCGGAAAACAACGTGACAGGGCATCCGCCTTCACATTCTTAACCCCAGGGCGGAACGTGACAACAGAATTAAACCTTGAAAAGAACAAAGACTATCTGGCCTGTCTCAGGTTCAGACGCATGGCTGACTCCAAGTAGGCCAGATTCTTATGGTCGGTAAACACGGTAATAGGGTGTCTGGCTCCCTCTAGCCAATGGCGCCATTCCTCAAAAGCTAGCTTGATGGCCAACAACTCCCTATCTCCCACATCGTCATTTCTCTCTGCGGAGGAGAGTTTTTTTAGAGAAAAAGGCACACGGTCGCCATTTGGCAGGAGAGGGACCCTGAGACAAGACCACACCCACACCCACCTCAGAAGCGTCCACCTCAACAATGAAGGGTAGAGAGATATCAGGTTGTACCAAGATGGGAGCGGAAGCAAAACACTCTTTGATACTAGAAAAGGCCTTACGCGCCTCTACCGACCAGGAGGAAAAATCTACCGCCTTTCTAGTCATATCAGTCAGTGGCTTAACAACAGAGGAATAATTCAAAATGAACTTCCTGTAATAATTGGCAAAACCCAAAAACCACATCAGCGCCTTCTGATTCTCAGGAAGCTCCCAATCAAGCACAGCGCGGACCTTCTCAGGGTCCATGCGAAAACCAGAAGCGGAGAGAAGAAAACCCAGAAATTGAATTTCTGGAACCGCAAACACACATTTCTCCAGTTTAGCGTACAATTTATTCTCCCGCAGAATGAGCAAGACCTGACGTAGGTGGTCCCTATGAGTTTTGAAATCAGGAGAAAAAATGTCATCTAGATACACTAGTACAAATCTCCCCATTAAATGATAAAAAATGCTGTTCACAAAATGTTGGAAGACGGCTGGAGCATTCATCAAACCAAAAGGTATAACCAAATTCTCAAAATGACCCTCAGGGGCATTGAAGGCTGTCTTCCATTCGTCCCCTTCTCTGACCCTGACCAGGTTGTATGCCCCTCTTAAATCCAACTTGGAAAAAACTTTAGCCCCAACAATCTGGTTAAACAGGTCCGGGATCAGAGGAAGCGGATAAGGGTCACGAATTGTGATACTGTTCAGCTCCCTGAAATCCAGACATGGTCTTAAAGAACCATCTTTTTTCTTAACAAAAAAGAAACCAGTGGCAACAGGTGACTTCGAGGGTCGTATGTGTCCTTTTCTCAGGCTCTCAGAGATATAAGAACGCATAGCGACCCTTTCAGGTTGGGAGAGATTGTATAAACGAGATTTAGGCAGCTTGGCGTCTGGGATGAGATTAATAGGGCAATTGTACTCCCGGTGAGGGCGCAGCTCCTGAACATTACTCTCAGAAAACACATCCGAAAATTCTGAAAGAAAAGATGGTACAGTCTTAGTAGAAACCTCTGAAAGAGACGTCGAGAGGCATTTCTCTCTGCAAAAGTCACTCCAACCATTTATTTGCCTCGCTTGCCAATCAATGGTGGGGTTATGTTTAGTGAGCCAGGGTAGCCCCAACACTAGAGGAGTAGGTAACCCGCCTAGGACGAAACATGACACATCCTCAACATGAGCATCAGCCACAATCAAACAGATTTTGTGAACTATGCCCTTTAACGATTTTTGAGAAAGTGGAGCGGAATCAATAGCAAAAACAGGTATGTCCTTTCTCAAAGTGCATACCTGGAAACCATGTGTTACAGCAAATTGATTATCAATGAGATTGACAGCTGCTCCACTATCTACAAAAATCTCACAAACAATGTTCTTGCTCTCTAGCGCCACCCTGGCAGGTAGGACAAAACGGTAACTACAAGCAAACGGAAACATTCAATTTCCGCATCAACCTTGCCAATAGTAACAGATGGAACGTTTTTAGAGGACTTTTTTCTTTTTGTTTTTTTTATTATTCTCTAAAAACTCCCTGAGTCTCCTAGACGGACAAACATTTGCCAAATGATTTATACCTCCACAACAGAAACAACCCCTCCTCTGAGAGCTGAATCCTCTATTGTTAGAGGCAAGCAAACCCAGCTGCATGGGCTCCTGCTCAGAGAGGATTTAGAGAGACTGAGGCTCCTGCGCACTGAATGAGACCACCCCACTGTCCTTTGACTGAGTATGACAGGAAGGAGTGATCTCTCCTCTCTCTTTAAGATGCCTGTCAATACGAACAGCCCGAGACATGGCAGACTCCAAAGAGGTAGGTCTCTCATGAAAGGCAAATGCATCTTTCAATCCCTCTGAAAGACCATGGCAAAATTGACTTCGGAGTGCAGCATCATTCCAACCAGTATCAGCTGCCCATCTCCAAAATTCTGAACAGTATATCTCTACTGGCACCTGGCACAAAAGACGCAGTTTAGACTCAGCCAGAGCAATACGATCCGGATCATCATATATCTGACAAAGGACTACCAAAAATTCATCCATTGAACGGAGGGGCCGTGCCCCCACTGGCAGCGAAGAGGCCCAGGACTGAGCATTATCCCTGAGCAGCGAGATGATGATCCCCACCCTCCGCTCCTCATCACCAGAGGAATGGGGAAGTAGGCGAAAATGGAGTTTGCAAGCCTCTCTAAAACGAACAAAATTCTCACTACCCCCGGAGAACGTATCCGGGAGCGAGATTTTAGGCTCAGAACAAATTCCATGAACGCAAGCAGAAACGGTCACCTGAAACTGAGAGACAGTTTTACGGAGATCTGCTACCTCCAGTGAAAGACCCTGCATGTGGTCAATCAAGGCTGAAACCGGATTCATGCTTAAGACGGTTTTGGCGGTTTATAATGTCACGGATGATGTTGCAGAAAACAAGAAGTAACAAATAAATATCCGACTAACTTGATCCCAAACTAAGGAACACAAGGGTGAGCCCTATTAAAGCCCTAGAGCTCTCCCTGGCTGCTCAGCCCATGCAAAGATCTCAATGATAGTAAGTTGCATGTCCACGTACCTCGACTGTGTGACACCTGAACACCCTATAATAGTGAGGGGACACGACCACCGGCTCCCTGCACTTAATATGGAGGGAGTCAGGGTTACCTAGAATCAAGTCAACAGAAAAACACAATACAGAAATAGACTTATCTTGAGGAACCAGCAGTAGCAACTTCAAGCAGAGAAACCAATCCAGGAAGTAGTATAAACCGCAAGGTGAGGCAGTATGGGAGGAGATATATAAGGAGGCAATCACTGCTAATAGATGACAGCTGGGAGAGGGAAAAGAGATGTCAAAGCGAGAGCAAAACAAAAGAACATCATGCAGGAGGTACTGAAGAACGTCTGTCAGAACTCCTCAGAGATCTGGCGGTGACATCAGCCTGTGGCAACAGATCTGACAACAATGCAGGACCAGTGTGGCTCTTGGCTTCCAGGAACAACAGCCACAGCAAAGCATGGCAATGTCTTACCTGGCACGTCAAATAGGTTCTGGGGAGCTTGGGAGGACAGCGGAAGAGGCGGTAGCAGTGGAAAAGGAGAAGTCAGCCGAGGAGGAGACTGAGGATGGAGTAGGAAAAGGAGAAGAAGAGGCAAGCCTGCATGCAATCTGTGGCAGTAACACCAAATCCACACGGGTGCCACGGGTTACATGCTTGACGGCCATCAGAAGGTTCACCCAGTTAGCAGTAAAAATTATGTACCAGCAACAGCGGTACACCCTCCTTGGGCTGATCTTGGTACTGTCATCAGACTGCTGGGTGGTGGCCGTTTCTACCTCCTTTTCCTCATCCGATGCCAAGAATGGCTGCGCATCGGTAAGGTTTGGGAATGGATAGGAAAATAATTCCTCTGACTCGAGTGGAGAAGCTATAGTGGTGGTGGTGTCTTTGGGGGTGCACACAGCAGAGAGTGAGGAGGGTGCAGATACAGCGGATGAGGAGGGTGCAGAAGTGGAAGGCTGAGTGAGCCACTCAACCAACTCTGGTGCGTCCTTTGATGTAATCGCACGCACCTTCGTCAATTTCCCACTTAGGCGCTGGCCTGGTGCACCTGCCCGACCACTACCACCCCTGTGGAATAGCCTTCCTCTTTCTCTGCCTGTCATTTTCAAACTGACCCTGTGACAAAGTCCCTATAGAAAAGCAGTATTTGTGGATGCAGGTACATTGCAGGCCTCAATCAATATTTGGTGAAAGCCAGTATATCAATCCCCTCTATCAGTATTTTGTAGAAACAGGTATATAGAACCCCTTAATGAGTATTTTCTGGAAGCTGGTATATCGAACTCCTTAATCAATATTTGGTGGAAGCAGGTGTATCGCAGGCCTCAATAAATATTTGGTTGAAGCAGGTATATCAAACCCCTTTATCAATATTTGGTGGAAGCCGGTGTATCGTAGGCCTCAATCAATATTTGGTGGAAGCTGGTATATCAATCCCCTCTATCAGTATTTTGTGGAAACAGGTATATAGAACCCCTTAATGAGTATTTGCTGGAAGTGGTAAATCAAACCCCTTAATCAATATTTTGCGGAAGCTGGTGTATCGCAGGCCTCAATCAATATTAGGTGGAAGCGGGTATAGCAATCCCCTCTATCAGTATTTTGTGGAAACAGGTATATAGAACCCCTTAATGAGTATTTGCTGGAAGCTGGTAAATCAAACTTCTTAATCACTATTTTCGGTGGAACCAGGTATATCGCAGGCCTCAATCAATATTTTGTGGAAGCCGGGGTATCACACCCCTCAATCAATATATTGTGGAAGCTGGTGTATCAAACCCCTCAATCATTATTTTGTGGAAGCAGGAATATCGCACTCCTTAATCAGTTTTTTTGGAGGCAACAGGTATATCACACCAGTTGCAATTAGTTATTCCAATAGCGTTTGTCCCTTTATATAGCTGCGGTATCTCAGCTGAACCGCACACAACTGCTGCACAATACCAATGCACTATAATATTCTTTCTATGTTAGAAGGTATTTTATAGATATATCACACCCCTCAATCATTTGCAATAGCGTTTGTCTCTCTATCTAGCTGCAGTATAGCAGCAGAACCGCACACAACTGCTGCACAATACAAATGCACTATAATATACTTTCCATGTTAGAATGTATATTATAAGTATATCACACCCCTCAGTATGTCACACTTATCGATAGCACACCTATACCAGTCCTTAAAAGGACTTTTATGGCCCTATTAGCAAACATTTGGTGTCCCTAACAGTCTGTCCCTGCTCCACACAGCAATCTCTCCCTACACTGGCAAAAAACAGAATGTAAAATGGCTGCCAGATCAGGTTTATTTATATGGCAGGGGGCATGTCCATGTGCTGAAACGTCTCACTTTTCTGTCCTGTCCCACCTGATGGATGTGTTATGGGTCAAAGTTCGACACAATGCAAAAGAATATGGTGCCGGTGGACATCGCCATATGTTCGCTTGTTCGGCGAACCGCAAACGAGCAAAGTTCGCCGCTAAACGACCGCCGGGTGAACCGCAAGGCTATCTCTAGCACAGCAGTGACCATCTGACCAATTGGATCAATTTTTGATAAAGAGCTAAATCAGGAAGTGAGATTCCACCATTTCTCCTTTTCTGGGTGAGCAATGAGTATGCTAGCCTAGGTCTTCTTCCTCTCCAAAGAAAGGAGATGAAGAGGCTTCTAAATTGAGAAAAATAGATTGATGGTACAGTAATTGGCAATGATTGCATAACATATAAGATGTGTTCGAGGACATAAGTAGACAACAGATTTTTCTACCAAACCAAGACATAAAAGGTACATTGATGTTATTTAAATATGACTTAATCTTTGAAATAAGTGGAGTATAATTTAAGCTGAAGAGACGAGAAGTGTCTGCCGATATTTGGAGGCCTAAATATTTTATGACTGTGGATGGCCACTTGAATGGTGAGGAGGACTTAAGGCCGGATAGAAGATGTGGGGCCAGGGATATGTTTAGAGCTTCAGACTTGGTGAAGTTAATTTTAAAGTTTGATGCTCTCCCATAATCTTCATGATCACTGGAAAGGCCTCCACAGGATTAGAAATTAATAGCAAAAGGTCATCTGCAAAAGCAGCTGTTTTATGCGTGTATTGGCCCATAGAAAAGCCCTGTATCATATCAATCTGTCTGATCTTAAGCAAAAGCATCTCTATACATAATATAAATAGGGAGGGGGAAAGGGGGCATCCGTATCAGGTCCCATTTCTGATAGAGAACTTATCTGAGAGAAATCTGTTTACTAAGACTTGTGCTGGGGTTTGGGCGTATAAAGAGAATATTGGGGTGATAAACTGTTGGGGGAAGTTACATTTCTTCATAGTTTCAGTCATAAATTCCCAGTTAACTATCAAAAGCCTACTCGGCATCAGTACCGAGAAGCATAAGGGGTAATTTCTTCTGTTTCGCTGCATGAATTATATGCACCACTCTCCATATATTATGCTTTCACTCCGTGCCAGGCACAAACCCCATGTGTTCTGGGTCTATAATTTATGCAGGAAGGAGCTATTCTATCTGCAAGTAACTTGGACCACCATTTAAGATGGTGCAAAGTTGAGTAGTGATATTGGTATATAACTGCCACAGTCCTCAGGATCTTTGCCCTCTTTGTGGAGGATTGTGATATGTGCTCTCCGGGCCTGAGGCGGCAGGGGTGTGACACCAAGGAGGGAATTGCACACCTCTAGAAAGTGTGGCATCAGATGCTTCTTAAGCTTTTTATAATATATAATTGGCAAACCATCTGGGCCACGACTTTTTCCAGTTGTGACAGAGTGAAGGGTGTTAAGAGCACTTCTTGATCAGCTGAAGATAGGCTTGGGGATTTAATAGAATGAAGAAAAGAGGCTATTATTGATGTTGCTGAAGCATTAGGTTTACAATTATCGGTCCCTTGTGCTGACAGTTTATATAGTTTGGCGTAGTGTATCTGAAACGCCTTTGCTACAGTATATCTGGAGTCGTAGGGATCCTATTCGTTCTTCTCTTTTTTATAAGATGGGACATGATTTTTTCCCTTTATCACCATGGGAATAGAATTTATATTTTAAAAGCTGCAAGGATTTAGCAATTTTGACAATAATCAGGTCTTTAACTTTTTGTCTAAGCGAGGTCAATGCTGATAAGTGTGTTCCCAATTGTGAAGACTTATGAATAGGGTTGAGCGAACATGCCTACTAATGGCATGGCTGTGATTGGCCAGTGCAGCATGTGACCCAGCCTCTATATAAGCTGGAGTCAAGTAGCTCTGCACGTCACTCTGACGTGCTTAGTGTAGGGATAGGATGCTGCTGCTGTGAGGGAGAGAATAGGACAGAACTCCAATTGAACTCAGCGATCTACATAGATTTTGTTGTGTGGGTGCAGTGCACAATCTTTTTACCCTGCCCTGAGCCCAGTGACAGAGAAAAATAACTTTTATCCGTCTGTTAGTTAGGTGGGTGGTGGCGGCCATTTTATGCAAGCTCAGTGCACCAGAACTGCATATGTGCTTTTGTGACATTCAAATCCAAGTTTGAAATACTGCAATAATAATCTGGTTTTAAAAAAAACACCCTTTTCACCCTTGACAATATCCTACATCTGGTGCCTTTGCAGCATTAATCAGTGTGCAATTTAAACTAGAAATACAGCTATAATTTTCTGGGTTTTAAAAAACACTCTTTTTGGGCAAAATATACAATTTTACAGCCCTTGCTGCATCTGCACGTGTGAAATTCAAGCGTTATATACTGCTGTCATATTCTGTTAGTAAAAAAAAAACACCCTTTTTGGGCAAAATACTTAATATTGCAGCCTTTGCTGCATCTGTTATTGTTAAAAACAAGCTTGAAATACTTCAATAATTTTATGGCTTTGAAAATACATCCATTTTTGGCAACACCCTCTGTCACGACCACCCCCGTTAAAATAAGACTTATGACTGCCAGGATGCCCCAGCATGGGGCCTCAAGCAGGTCCCTTAGAGGGTCCACCTCCTCTCCCTCAGGCATGCTACATACTGCCAGGACATGTGTCTTTTTAGCATGTTTACATGGAAGGTTCTGTGTCCCCTCTCCCCCATGTCAACCACATAGTGGACCCTGTCCTTATACTGAACTATGGGGTAGGGGTCCTCCCATGGAGCCTGAAGTTGTTTTTGTCTCAGGGGAAACAGCACGTACATCTGGTCCCCCTCCTGGTAGGTCCTTTCCCTGGCATGGCGATCGTACCAGCATTTTTGGGTACGTTGCGCCTGTGCCATGTTCTCTGCCACCTGTTTGACCAGGGACTCCATCTTAGCCCTGAATCGCAGCACATAGTCAACCACCGATTGGTCAAGGCTGACACTTGGTCCTTCCCAGGACTCCCTAATGAGGTCCAGGGGGCTCCTTACACATCTCCTGTATAAGAGTTCAAAAGGTGAGAAACCCGTGGACTCCTGTGGCACATCCCGGTAGGCAAAAAGCAGGTGGGGCAGATATCGTTCCCAGTCCCTACCCTGGGACTCCACAAATGTGCGCAGTATTTGCTTCAGGGTCCCGTTGAATCACTCACACAGGCCATTGGTCTGCGGATGGTATGGACTAACCACAATATGCTCCACCTGTATTTTTCTACAAAGGCCCTGCATAAGGTCAGACATGAACTGTGGGCCTTGGTCGGTCAGCATTTCGGCCGGGAAGCCGGCGCGTGCGAATATCCCCAGCATGGCATCCGCAACTTTGTCTAGCCGGGTGGAGGACAATGCCACAGCCTCGGGGTATCGAGTGGCATAATTGACCACTGTCAGTATAAATCGAGGGGACCAATAACGTCCACAGCCACTCTCCGGAAAGGTTCCTCAATTATGGGCACGGGACACGTCGCCCGTCTTGCCAACACGCTGACAGGTGTCACAAGACCGACAGTACCGCTCTACGTCTGAGCTTATACCAGGCCAGTAGAAGTTATACAACAAACGGGACCTGGTCCTTTTAACCCCTAGGTGACCAGCCAAAGGGATCTCGTGCGCCACACGCAGCAATTGTCCTCGGTATTGGGTAGGGACAATCATCCGCCTGTAGGTCGGATCACTTCCACCCTCACCTGGGAGTACCGCTTCCTGGTACAACCTACCATTCTCCCAGAAGACCCTGAATCAATACATACTTTCCCAATTACCTGTGGGCCCTCTGCTGCAAATGTCCCTGAATCTTCCTCCTCTAGAGATTCCCTCCCACACAAGTCAGCCTCCCCCGCCCGTACAGTCCCCCAGGATACCTGACCCCCACTCACATCTCGGGTAGGTACCCTGGAATGTTCCGGACGTCCAGAGGAGTCCTGTTTGGTACCAGGCAGCACATAGCATGGCTGCATCCTGCACAGATCAGTTCCGAGCAGGGTATGCGTATTCGTGGGTATGTCGGCCATGACACCCACCTCCCTCATTCCACTCCCGACACCCCCGTCCAAATAAACACGAGCCAGGGGTACCTTGGGGAGCGGCCCTCCAACGCCAGTGAGCGAGAGGGTTCTCCCTGGAATGAGGTCCTTTTCGTCCACCATCTCTGGACGAACTAGGGTTACCTGGGTTCCCGAGTGGTGCATCGGTTACCCACGGTAACGACTTGCATATTGTCCGCTGGGTGCTGGATCTCCTTCCCGACGAGGAAAACTCCAGGCAGCTTGCGGAAAGGTGTGCTGGTTGGGTTGCTGGTGGGCCTGCCAGTTGATGATTGTGGACTTCCCTTTTTCTCTGGGCACTCGCGGCTGAGGTGATCCGGCTTGTGGCACCGGTAGCAGGTCCGGATCTCCGCTGAGGCTGGCTTGGCTCCATCAGGTTGCTGGACAGGCCTCCGGAAGGGTCGCTTGGCCGGATAAGACAAAGCCGGCCGTGAGGAGGAAACAGGGGAAGGGTTTCCTCCCAGGTGTGACAGAGTGTCCGTGGAGGCCCGAGTGCTGGGCATAGCAAGGAATTCATCGGCTAACTCGGCCGCCTCCCGCGCACTCTTTGGCTTGTGCTCACAGACAAACTGTTCCCGGACCATCAGATCAGCCAGGGACTGCTTGGTGTCGTGGGTTAGGGGATCAGACCACTGTTTGAAGATTGTCTGCAATTTGCCAAGATAGTTCATAAATGTATCCTCGGGTCCTCTCCTCAGGGACCGGAATGTCAAACGGTAAGTCTCTGGGGTAAGCATGTACTTGGCTAGGATAGCATTTTTGATGGCCTTGTAACTGGCCCGCTCTGCAAAAAGTAGTCCAACAAGGGCCTCTATGGCTTGTCCCTTTAGCGCAGACATAAGGAGTCCCGCCCACTGTGGCTCTGGCACTTGGTACTGATGGCATGAGGTCTCAAAAGCATGCAGGAAGATGTCAATGTCACAGTTCTCTGACTCCATCACAGGCAGTTTTGGCTTGACCACCAGGGATGGTCCTGTGCAAGCAGCAGCCCGGTATGGCCTTTGAAGCTGTAATTGGGCCATTGCCAGTTCATGACGTTGGTCAGCCTCACGTTCCGCTCGACGCTCCTCCAGCAGCCAAAAATACAAGTCTGGGTTAGTGTGGAGTAGCTGGTCCATAACACTTGGGGATGGCATAGAAACAGAGCTATGCTCAGCTGGAGAACTGCAAGGCTCAGCAGGATGTCCGTTTCCAAGTTCATCATCCTCAGCCTGGGAGGGGTTATCCAACTCAGTGGCATCTGAGTTTCCTCCATTCAATAACTCCTGGCCCTTCAGCATACCTCGGGTTTGAGGGCCCTGTGGTGCACTCATTGTTGCCAAATAAAAGAAAGGAAAGAAAAACAAAGAGAGGGGTTGGGGTACACTTCCAGGTGCTATGTATGTATAAACAAAAAATGCACCGTGTCTCTTTCTTAAAAAACGGTTAGGTTTTGTCACTGTGAGGCTAATCGCTTAACCCAAACACTGACGCTCTAAGCAAGCTGCAATACCACTTAGCTGCCAACAGTTCTGTCACGACCATCCCCGTTTAAATCAGACTTATGACCGCCAGGACGCCCCAGTGGGGAGAAAAGCCCAACCGAGGGTGGACCGTGACAGGGGGGAGATTCAGGATTACATAAACAGTCAATCCTGGAACCCCCTTATTTTCTGCTGCCACCACATTCGTGAGTGAACGACTCTATAATTGTAGAGATAGGGGTGCGGACCACTCACAGATCAGCCCCACTACCACGCTACAAGCTAACACCAATCGAGTCATAAAACAGTTATGTCTCTAATATCAGTCTACTATAAGACAGGTAGGTCTCTTCAAGGCATGTGTGTACTTTGTTGCAGTGGGGCTTAGAGCGATAAGAGAGAGACAATTGAAAAGATATGAAAATATCTTTTACTTTAAAGGATAACTGTCACACTTAGACCCTAATTTCAATTTTCATATATGTAGTTAGTAATAACATGATATTCCAGAATCAGTTACTATTAGACTGACTTACCCCATATTTAATAAGATTCAGCCCTTAGCAACCAGTCTGCATAAAACTGCAATTTAACTATTCAGTTAAGATGGCCGCCACTACCCTCACCCTGAGGCTAATCCCAACTGCCCTCACTAGCCAGTAACAATAGCCCCCCAAAAGTGTCAGTAACCAGAGCCCTCCCCCCTAAAGGGTTAATCTCCTGCAGCACAAAGGGGTCCTCTTACCACATGTTGCTTTAATTTATGCACTGATGGCAGATCTCCCTTCCCTGGTCTGCGCTGCTTCAACTCTACTTCTCCAGCTCTGCTGAGTGAGGGAGCGTCTGCCAAGCGCAGGGACAGGGAGAAGTGCCCACAGCCCAGGCACTGTTATCAGCTGCTGGGGAGGACCTAGCTTTAATCATTTACTTACAGTCCCTGGCTGTCAGTAATCTGACCTTGCACATCTGACCTTGCACGCAGCCTGCTTCTGCATCCTCCGTCCTTCAACAGATAGACGGAACATGCCTAGCAACCCTATTTTAAGCACAGGTAAAAGTAGGCACTACAGCGAACAAAAATGTGGAATTAAGGGGTAATTAAATACACAGTGAAAAGTTGATATAGGGCCACCAAGGAGATATTAATCACCACAATCTTATACTCCAAAAAAAATAAAAAATACGACAGTTATACTTTAAGTAACAAAGAAGTGAAACAAACAATGCATACAAAAATTGACAGAAAAAGATTACAATAGCAAGCTGGAATCATGTGAAAAATAAACGGGGATAAAAAGAGAAATTACTATCTTGGATTTTGCCTATGCAAAATCCAGGCACAAAACTTACGTTCCAACGGACAGCCTATCGGTGATGTGACCACAGGGCAAAAAGCTCTCCTCTCCCATTGCGCACAGACTTTTATGCCCCATTTTGTGGGAGGGTAAGGGGGGTTGGCCCAGCCAATCGCTGGCCAAGGGCTGCACGGTGGGTGTTCCTGAAGGAGGGTTTGGGAGGGCTTATTCGCCCCTCCCTGCTGCTGGCCAGGCCAGTTTTCCCTAATTTTACAAAAATGGCCCATAACTTTGCCTGCACAATAAATTCGGGCACTTCTGCTGGGTCCCCCATGAATTTATGGACGATTCCATGGGTGACACCACACCTCTCTCCCCTCCAGGTGACTAGTAACCCATTTCCCAGTCTGGGAAGACCCAAGAGCTGCCAAGTTTGAACTCTCCCAGTTCCTCTGGGTAAGAGGTGCATTTTGAGTGTACCTATATTTTTGGGTCATAATTTCATATAGCGCCAATATGCTTTTTGGGGTTCTCAGAGCACGGCTTACATGTCTCTCCTATGCGCTCCCCCCTCCCAGATCTCTCTGCTTCTGATGTATAAATTGACCAGGCAGCAAGGAAGGGCCAACTAGCATGTGTTTAACTTTCATGGTTTCAATGTGGGCAGGAGACGCATGGTCTGGGTTTGTCCTTAGAAGCTGTCCGAGGTGTGAGGTGATCTCAGCAGGGGGTGATTAGATTCTTTGGTCTACAAAGGGCTACAGGAATGGCCATATATGGATGTCCTGTTCCCTGTCTAGAAGCAGTTAATTTTTTTAAACTGACAGTTAACTGGATTCTACTCATAAACCATTTTTATGAATAAGATCCGGACGGTGATGTGACATCGCGTCACACCCTCCATCTGGGGCCTCTGCTGTATTAGTCAGTGTGCAATTTAAGCTAGAAATACAGCTATAATTTTCTGGGTTTTAAAAAATAAGCTTTTTTGGGCAAAATACACAATTTTACAGCCAGTGCTACATCTGCACGTGTGAAATTCAAGCGTTATATACAGCTGTCATATTTTGTTAGTAAAAAAAAATACTCTTTTTGGGCAAAATACTTAATATTGCAGCCTTTGCTGCATATGTCATTGTGAGATACAACCTTTAGATACTGTTGTTCTATTCTGCTATTAGAAAAACACCCATTTTGGGCAAAAATATTAAATTGTGGCCTAGTCTGCATCTGTACGTGTAAGATACACCATTTAGATACTGTTGTTCTATTCTGCTATTAGTAAAACACCCATTTAGAGCAAAATCCAAAATTTGAGAAATATGAGGAGATAGTCAAATAAGGGACGTGGCTCCGGTCGTGGTACTGCTGGTGGAGCTCCTGTTGCAGGGAGAGGACGTGGTCGATTTGTGCCAGCTACACGCACAAGTGAAACACCTTCCTCAGGTGCGAGTAGGCGACAGAACCTTCAGCGGTATTTGGTCGGGGCTAATGCGGCTCTACGAATGGTGAGGCCAGAACAAGTACAGGCGATAGTAGATTGGGTTGCTGACAGTGCCTCCAGTTCCTTCACATTGTCTTCCACCCAGCCTCCTGCTGAAAGATCAGAGTTGACATCTGCAGCTGATGTCCATCAGTCTTTCACCTCACCCCCTTGCAAATCAGCCAAGCAGTCTGAGCCCCAAGTCATGCAGCAGTCTCTTCTGCTTTTAGATGACTCTGTTAGCTTGGTTTCCCAGGGACATTCACCTAGCCCTGCCCCAGAAGTGGAAGAGATGCCCAACCACTTATGTTTCAGGATGAGTACATGGGAGGACCATGGCAGGCCGTCTCGGATGATGACAAAACACAGATGCCAACTGCTGGGGCTTTCGAAAGTGGGCAGACTGACAAGGAGGGCAGGGGTGAAGACTGGGTGGAAGATGATGTGGAGGACGATGAGGTCCTCGACCCCACATGGAATCAAGGTCAGGCGAGTGACCTGTGTAGATCGGAGGAAGAGGCGGTGGTCGCACAGAGCCACCAGCACAGCAGAAGAGGAAGCAGGGTGCAAAAAAGACCGGCCATCCCATAGACAGTACGCCTGTTACTGCCCACTGCAGCAAGGGACCGAGCACACCAAAGCCAGCTCCAAGGAGTTCCCTGGCATGGCAGTTCTTCAGACAATGTGCTGACGACAAGACACGAGTGGTTTGCACGCTGTGCAATCAGAGCCTGAAGCGAGGCATAAACGTTTTCAGCCTGAGCACAACCTACATGACCAGGCATTTAAGTGCAAAGCACGAGCTGCAGTGGAATAGACACCTCAAAAACCAAGAAAGGTTTCTGGCTCCTCCTGCTTCCTCTTCTGCTGCAGTCTCGGCCTCTTCATCCACCTCTGTAGCGACAGTGCCACCTGTCACCCCGCAAACAGAGGATCTGCCAGCAACACCCCAATCTGGGTCACCAAGCATCTCCACAATGTCCCACAGAAGCGTTCAACTCTCCATCTCCTAAACACTGGAGCGGAAGAGAAAGCACCCCCCTACCCACCCGAGATCCCTGGCCCTGAATGCCAGCATTTCAAAATGACTGGCCATTGAAATGCTGTCATTCCGTCTAATGGAGACGGAGAGTTTTAAAAGCCTTATGGCGGTGGCTGTCCCACAGTACGTCGTGCCCAGCTGCCACTACTTTTCCAGGCGTGCCATCCCTTCCCTACACAACCAAGTGGGGGGAAAAATCAGGTGTGCACTGCGCAACGCCATCTTTGGCAAGGTGCACCTCACTACAGATACGTGGACCAGTAAGCACGGTCAGGGACGTTATATCTCCATAACAGTGCACTGGGTGAATGCAGTGGCGGCTGGGCCTGAGGCGGATAGCAGTTTGGCGCATGTTCTTCCACCACCGAGGATTGCAGGGCGCTTCAGTTTGCCTCCTATTGCTTCCTCCTCCTCCTCCTCCTCCGCTTCCTCATCCTTTACCGGCTCCTCATCCAGTCAGCGTGACACCTTCACCACCAACTTCAGCACAGCCAGGGGTAAACGACAGCAGTCAGTTTTAAAACTTATCTGTTTGGGGGACAAACCCCACACCGCGCAGGAGCTGTGGACGGGCCTTGAACAATAGACCGATGAGTGGTTGGTGCCAGTGAGCCTCAAGCCCGGCCTGGTGGTGTGCGATAATCTCGTAGCAGCTCTGGAACTAGCCGGTTTAATGCATATCCCTTGCCTGGCGCATGTGCTGAATTTGGTGGTGCAGAGATTCCTTAAAAATTACCCCGATATGTCAGAGTTTCTGCATAAAGTGCGGGCCATCTGTGCGCGATTTTGGTGTTCTCATCCTGCTGCTGCTCGCCTGTCAGCGCTGCAGCGTAACTTCGGCCTTCCCTCTCACCGCCTCATATGCGACGTGCCCACAAGGTGGAACTCCACCTCGCACATGCTGGCCAGACCGTGATAGCTGCAGCAGGCGATAGTGGAGTTTCAGCTGAAGCACGCACGGGTGAGTCCCTCTGCGGAACAGCACCACTTTCCAACAAAGACTAGGCCTCCCTGGCCAGTGCCAATAACGCCGTTCTCAGCGTTACTATCCCACTTCTATGCCTCCTTGAAAAAACGCTGCTGGCGATGATGGAAGAGGATGTGGCACAGGAGGAGGAGGGATCACTTCATAGGGTTTCCGGCGAGTCATTCACAAGTGGCTCCGAGGGTGGGTTCCTGCACCCACAAACCCAAGGTACACAATTGTCCAGCCAGGGCACAGTACTAGAGGATGATGAGGTGGAGGATGAGGAGGAGGAGATGGAGGAGGAGGAGCCATGTTCACAGCAGGGTGGCACCCAGACCAGCTCATGGCCATCACTGGTGCGTGGCTGGGGGGATACAGAGGACACAGACAATACACCTCCAACAAAGGACAGCTTTTCGTTGCCTCTGGGCAGCCTCCTGGGCAGCCTGGCACACATGAGCGATTACATGCTGCAGTGTCTCCGCAATGACCGCCGAGTTGCCCACAGTCTAACTTGTGCTGATTACTGGGTGGCCAAGCTGCTGGATCCCCATTACAAGGACACCGTACCGTCCTTAATTCCCTCACTGGAGCGTGATCCGCCAGCACCTCAGAAGGCAGGGTTAGCATGGCTGCAATGTGGAAAAGCTTTTTCAGCACGCCACAACAACCAGCAGCACCAGCTGATATGGAACGTCTCAGCTGGAGGCAGCATTTCACCAACATGGTGGAGCAGTATGTGTGCACACGCCTACACGTACTGAATGACGGGTATGCCCCCTTCAACTTCTGGGTCTCCAAATTGGGCACATGGCCTGAGCTTGCCCTATACGCCTTGGAGGTGCTGGCCTGCCCTGCAGCCAGTGTATTATCTGAACGTGTGTTTAGCACGGCAGGGGGCGTTATCACAGACAAGCGCAGCCGCCTATCCACAGCCAATGTGGACAAGCTCACGTTCATTAAAATGAACCAGGCATGGATCCCAAAGGACTTGTCTGTACCTTGTGCAGAATAGACATGTATACCGGCCTTAACCAGCTATTGTTATACTACAGCGCAATTGCCTATTCTTGTATTTTGGATATTTCACACTCTCTTTTGGAGTGTACCCTAATAAAAAATTAAAAAATATTAAAACCAAAAACCAGTATTGGCTACCTCGTCCTCCTCTACTGCTGCTTCAACCTACACCGCTACATCCACCGCCTCCTCAAACTCCTACTCCATATGGACCTCCAACTCATAACTCAATTATTATTATTTTTTTTCTATGTATTTTATTTTATTTGATGTAATTTCACTTATTTGTCTGTTACATTTTAGAGTGAAATTCAGCAATTTTTGGGTGTGATATACCACTGCTATACCTAGTAGACAGGTTAAAAAAATTCACAAATTTTTTTGTTACATTCTTGGGTTGATATTTTACAATTTTTGACATGAATAAACCCCTGCTCTGCATAGGTGACAGGGACCAAAATTTTAAAAAATAATCTGTTCCATTGGTGGGTGACATTAACCCATTTCTGGCGATGAAAAACCCCTACTCTGCATAGGTGACAGGGACTTAAATTTCTAAAATTCGTCTTTAATTGGCCCTTTCCTTCGATCCTTCTGCTTTAATAACTTTTCCCATAATTCCGCTTGATCAAAATTAAATTTCATCCATTGATCTCCCTTGGATGTGGTTTCTCTTTCTCACGCTCTCTCTCCAGCGTGGAACCCTGATTTGTCGCTAACCGCGATCAACATGGTAGGCTCAGAAAAGAACATCAAAAGTTGATAGAGAAGATATCCAAATGGATGGTGGACGTCACAGGGGCACCTCTGCATAGGTGACAGGAGCATACATTTCAAAAAATCGTCTGTTACATTGTCAGCTGACATTTTACTAATTTTGCCAGATAGAAACCCCTGCTCTGCATAGGTGACAGGGACTTAAATTTCTAAAATTCGTCTTTAATTGGCCCTTTCCTTCGATCCTTCAGCTTTAATAATTTTTCCCATAATATCCAATTGGTTCGTGAACATCATGGGGACGTGCGATATGGTGGGGCAGTATGTTTGCACACGCCTACATGAACTGACTGATGGTTCTGGCCCCTGCAACTTCTGGGTCTCCAAATTGGGCACATGGCCTGAGCTTTCCCTTTACACCTTGGAGGTGCTAGCCTGCCCTGCAGCCAGTGTATTGTCTGAATGTGTGTTTAACATGACTGGAGGGGGTTATCACAGGTTATATTTCCCAATGTTTTGGGGTGTACCCTAATTTAAAAAAATAATAATAAATTTAAACCAAAAAGCAGTGTAGGCTACCTCCTTCTCATCCACTGCTGCTTCCACCTACACCGCCACATCCACCGCCTCCTCAACCTCCTACTCCATATGGACCTCGTCCTCCTAGATCAAGATTATTATTATTTAAAAAAAAAAAATTATGTTATTTAAAGTCATTTCCCTATCCACTTTTGACATTTTTACAGCCATTTTATTGTTCAAAAGTTTGGATCCCCATTGACTTCAATGGGGTTCGGGTTCGGGGTCAAGTTTGGGTCCCGAACTCAAACTTTTTTGTGAAGTTCGGCCGAACCTGTCAAACCCGAACATCCAGGTGCCCGCTCAACTCTAGTTGTAATGAAATAAAATTGCATGAAGGAAAACGCAGTGGATCATCGTCATATAGGAAACTAGACGTCCATGGAAGAAGCAAGATTTATTTTGGCTAATAGAGGCGTAGCTGGTAGTTAGGTTCAAGCAAGAATGGGTATTACGCAGCCTCAACAACGAAAGAGATCAAAAAATAGCAAGTTCAAGAATTAAGATGACAAGCGATCAAAGGTTGCTCAGGGCAATTTTATTAAGCAGAGGCTTGAAACGCCAAACGCCAAAAACACTGAACCCTCCTGGGTCTATAGGGTACCTCTGGATGGTTATCAGGTGAGATAGGCCAGTTAAGGCCAGTATTATTACTGTCTTTTACCAATACGTTTACTCTTGTAGTCTGTAGTCTTTATATTACTATACATACATAATTATTTCATAGTAAAACATGATGTGAAAAAGTTTCCAGGAGAGTACAATATTAGAACAAAAAGTAGTCCTAAAAATTGACTCATCTTCAACACTGAATTCTGAAACCATTCCATGATTTGAAAGCATCATCAATTTTTAGCTTCATTTTAGTTGTTCATCGCATTGTATTATTGTGAATGATAAATTTAGCTCTCCTGCACATGCTACAGAAGTGTCATATTGACACATTGACTTGTTCTGTACTAATCAGTCTATGGTGACTCCCATTTTAGTACTTTTCTTATAAATGTCTAACCTCTGTATTTCTCCCATATGTTCTCCTTCCCCATCAATGACCTTTGGGAACCCTTGAGGTAGCAATTAATCTGGATCAAATTTATGAAGAATGAGATGGTATGTCATGTTTTCTGAGAGATGATTTTTGGTCACAGGTTTTCCTAGCTTTAGATAAAATCACTGTGTGTTGGCAAGTGCTATAGTCTATCTAGAAGGGACATTGTATGCACACATGTCTTATGCGACTTGTTTTTATTCATTCATTCTTAAATTAACATTGATAAAAAATTCAAGAAAGATTTGTAGCTATTTTTAAAAAAAGTAGTAAAAGTCTAGTAAAATTATTTCATTTACCTCACAGTGTGAAATTAGGATTTATCAATTGTCTTGTTTTCATGCACAAAGCATACATATGCTTTAACATTTTAAGAATGCAGCGATTTTCTTTTTTTTTTCTTTTTTTCTTTTTTCTTTTAGTTATTTCCTCCTGAGTCCTTGCCTTTCTGGAGCCATAACTTTATTTTTCCATCAACATGACCATAAAAGGCTTGTTTTTGCAGGATAAGTTGTATGTTCTAATGGCACCATTTTATATTGCATTCAAGTAGTGGGAAGCTGGAAAATTTGTCCTGTCAGGCTTAGATACCTTGGCAAGCCTGGATGCCTGTGAAGGTGTCCGGTTGCCATCGTAACCAATGAGACACTGCCAAAGCAGTGTAGCGACTCAATGGGAAAGGGAGGGAGATTCCTCCCTCTGTTAACCTCTTCCGTACAGTGTTACCTAAGGACCGCAGCATGGAAGGGGTTAAACGGGCAACATCGGTGCCAGCACCGATGTCGGCTGTTGCAGCAGAGTGTCAGCTGTATGCTACAGCTGACACTCTGCTGCCGCTCCGCCATCCTGAAGATAATTGCAGAAGAGGAGGGAAGGGAGGAGGGAAGGATCGCTACACACATCCCACCGCTGGCCATCCTGAAAGGGGGCGGGGGCCACACATTGAGGACTGCAGATATGTCATTCAAACAGGAGTCTCCCTCAGGCCTAATGATAAACATTCAAAAATTTCACAAGGTTCTGATCCCCACAGTCATGAACTGTTAGGATCAGAACCTTTTGCCCGTGATTCAATCCTCTGATTGGCTAGCTGAGAACCCTTGCTGTGTGTAAAAGCCACGATCTCAGCACTGTCACCTTGTACATAGACATGGTGACAGTTTGCTGTCATGACAAACCTGTATGTCATGGTGGCTTAATGCAATGCAGTCCATGATGTACAGGTATTTCATGGTGGCTTAAGGGGTAAATATCTTTTTGTTATATTTTTTAACTTTTTTTACACTTACAGTAAGTCCCCCTACTGGAATTTAACATATGATCGTCTGATTGCTTCTCCCATAGACAGCAATGATTTAACATTACGTCCTATTAGAGATTCAGTGTGCCCCACAAGTGGGGCTTGATAGAAACTTCACTGTGGACCCAAGACTGTATAGCAAGTGAACGGCTCCCTTGATCTATGCACAGGGAGCTGTTTGGTCCCCAGAAATTTAGCACTCCTGTGAAAAGACGCTCAGATGCTGTGGTCGCAATCAACCATGGAATCTGGGGGGGTAGAAGTTTGGAATTGGCCTAATATTTGTATGTAGACTTTGGCCCTGCGTGTGTGTTGCATAAAAAATCAAGAACCGAGTGACTACGGCGCTTGCTAAGCTCCTGAGTGCACTCTGTTTAAAGTCCCGACTTGAGCCGTACATGTATGGCCTAAGTTGTGATGAAGAAAAAAAATTCAGATTAACGTGCTAATAGAGATCTCAAGACACTATTGGCACCTTTCTAGTTGACCCAATTATATATTTTTTCGTAAGGTCTCAGACTCTAAAGGGGTTGCCCATCAAGAACCGAGTGACTACGGCGCTTGCTAAGCTCCTGAGTGCACTCTGTTTAAAGTCCCGACTTGAGCCGTACATGTATGGCCTAAGTTGTGATGAAGAAAATAAATTCAGATTAACGTGCTAATAGAGATCTCAAGACACTATTGGCACCTTTCTAGTTGACCCAATTATATATTTTTTCGTAAGGTCTCAGACTCTAAAGGGGTTGCCTCAATCATGAATGGCGTGTTTTAAAAAAAGAGAAAAAACTTAATACGAGCTGCTGTGCATGCATGCCTATGCATGCTCCCACTGTCCCAGCCCCCCAGGTGGCCGTCCCTCTTTCCTATAATGTGCAAGCATGACCATCAATGCTGGATTTGCAGGATTGTACCCCTGAAAATGAGCAGTGTATAATGCAATTGATGAATTAATCAAGCAGGCAAAAGAGTCAATATGGGCACTCACAATTACGGTAGTAAGTGCCTTGTATTAACTTTGCTACATGATAAATGCCATTTGCTGGAGTGAGACAACCCTTTTATGATTTTCCTTCACTAGAACTATGGGGTCTAGGCCAAACCCAGAAAAGGAACCCCATAGAAATATCACCTTTCTACCAAAATTTACAGTTGGCACAATGCAGTCAGGCAGGTAGCATACTCCTGGTATACACCAAACGAAAACTCATCCTTTCGGCTGCCAGATAGAGAAGCATAATTCATCATTCCACAGAAGACATTTCCACTACTCCAGAGTCACGGGGTGTGGTGCTTTACACCATTAAATCTGATACTTGGCAATGTACTTGGTGATGTAAGGCTTGCATTCAGATGCTCTCCATGAAATCCCATGCCATGAAGCTCCCGCCACACAGTTTTTATGCTGATGTTAATACCAGAAGAGGTTTGGAACTCTGCAGTTATTGAGTCAGCAGAGCGATGATGACTTTTATGCACTGTGCACCTCAGTACTTGGAAAATCTGCTCTGTAATTTTAGGTGATCTTCCACTTCATGGCTGAGTTGCTGTGGCTCCTAAACACTCCCACTTTACAGAACTACCACTCACAGTCGAATATCTACGAGGGAAGAAATTTCATGAACTGATTTGTTGCAACTGTGGCATCCTATTGCAGTATCATGCAATTCAAATACCAAATCCAAAGTAAAGTGGAGCTTTGTCCAGAACGAGCGCATAGAAGCATTATCTCTCGTTACTACATGGGGTAATAAGTGAGCTGGCAACAGTGGAGAAATGCCATTGAATAGTATGTTGGAGATGCAGAAAGAGCGCCACACAGCTACCATACCCCCCCACCAATGTGTTGGAGATAGTTTGTACATCAGCACTCTCCGGTAGCCATAGAATTTTCAAATGGTCAGGTCCTAATACCAGTAGGTCAGATCCCTGGTAAAGGTCTGAGGGAGAGTTTGTAACTAAATGAAGCCATCTTTGCAAGTGAATCAGTGTAATATTGTTTAATGTCGACAGAAAGTGAGGAGCAGCATGGAGTGGGTCTGACGTGGGAAGCCAGCTCCGTTCCTCCCTCACCTCTGTGATCTGCAGTGAGCAGGCCGTCCATGCGAAGGCAGTGGGAAGACACCGGGGGAGACGCCACGCGCGTGAGCTAATGCGGCTCAGTCTCCCCTGCTGGAGTCGGATCCAGTGAGGTTAGCGGTGCCTCTCCCCGGTCCCCCGTGTGTACCAGACGTTCGCAGTGGAGGTTGGTCAGTACTTAAGGTGATGGGTCTGAAGATAATGCATCCCGTATTGTGACATTGCTGTGGAGGGTCGGGTGAGAATGGAGCAGTCGGCCCTCAGCAAGCAGTGTATGTTAAGCGGTGGGGGCATAAGAGGAAGAGAGGAATAATAGATGTTAAAAAGGGTGCTGGGCTAAAGATTTCTCTTTTGGATTCAGTTAATGAAGAGCATATCTATATTTGCAGATTTTGTCTGCTTTATCTTATCCGTTTTGCTCCCTTTTAATCACTGCGTCTTGGACCCTTTAATAACTCTCTATTCTCTACCTCGCAAACCGCTGATAAAGCAAACCGGTTTTGGGACTGTGACCCCTCCATAGACTGCTGTAACATTCTCTTCAACCTACCATCTTACTAATGTGTACTAAACTCAGACTGACAAATTTCTAACCAGTATATTTTTTAATAACTGGACTTTGCTTTTGCTATTTAGTTACTCCAATCACTGCAAAAAATGCACCAAAATGATACACAACTGACAATAGTAGCTAATTCCTCAAGCTGATGTTAAAAGCTGAGGACATTGCCAATATCTTCCAGTCAGGAACATATCGGAGCCCCTCATGCACCACGTCACGGTGTCTCAGCACGCATGGGGTCCTACCACTCAACTAACCGCGGTGTGTGAACAGGGTCTGAACGGTGCTAGAAACCAACTCACAGCCAGGCTCTCACATGCCTCCATAGTGGTATCACCAATGCACTGTGAGGTAGGATATAGCTGCGAGCCGCACCCACAACAGACCATGTGACACAGAAGCCGCACCCACAACAGACCATGTGACACAGAAGCTACCAGGTGCAAAAGAACGTTACCAACAAAATGAAGTGGCACATTCCATACACATAAAGACAAAAACTCACTGAAAAAAGTGGCCTAAACGTTTGGAAATGCTTAAAACCCAGACACTGTAGCGTGTCTATAACCGGGGGAGCAATTCCTCCGCGTGCAGTCCGCAGATAACGGCAATCCCCAGCAAAAAATGTGTACAATGGAGGATGCCAGCGCAGACCGCATGCACCACAAGGACATCTTACACAAAATGATACATTGTGCAGATGAAAAAATATATACATTCACAAATCTGCAAAAAATGCAGCAAAATTATAAACAACTGACAATACTAGTTAATTCCTCAAGCCGATGTTAAAAGCTGAGAACTTTGCCAGCTGATGTTCCTGACTGGAAGATATTGGCAAAGTTCTCAGCTTTTAACATTGGCTTGAAAAATTTGCTAGTATTGTCAGTTGCATATCATTTTGGTGCATTTTTTACAGTGATGTTGATGATTTTGCGTAAGATGTACTTGTGGTGCATGTGGTCCTCCCCGGCATCCTCCATTGTACAAATTTTTTGCTGGGGATTGCCGTTATCTGCGGACCGCATGCGGAGGAATTGCTCCCCCGGTTATATACACGCTACAGTGTCTGGGTTTGGAGCATTTCCACCCGTTTAGGCCACTTTTTTCAGTGAGTTTTTGTATTTAATTACTCCTGCTGAAAATTCCACCTAAAAAGAGACAATCAACATGGATCTATTACTAACAATGCTAACAGACTGTCCCGTGCGGGTCTGGGTGTAGATACAAGACAGAAACAAAATGCTTTAAGTAAATATCTGACTCCTACATCTTCACTGAGGAGGATGTCCAAGGGATAAAGCTCAAGACACCAAGGGACGCACCTCCCCCACCAGGGTCGTTTGTAGTGTAGTAGGAATAACACGGCAGTCTCTGGTACTTCTGGTGCTTTCCTTTAATTTCTTAAAATCACAGGTGGGCTCAATGCATTTCGGGGGGTTAACAATAGCTCCACTGATGCTCTCCACGATGAGCGGGAGCGGAAGTACTTCTCCATTGCGCTCACCATTAGTGCCCCCTCCCCATGGATCAGATTTAGTTTGGCGCCATTTTGGTGGTTGGCCCCTCCCCCACTTTTTTGCCTCTATCTTCTGATGCAGGAGGTGTTCCTATGCCTCCAGCCACCATAGGCAGCCTTTGTTTTTGATCCAGTAAGCAGGTTACTTTCTCTTCCTAATCCCCTCTGGCGCCCTGCTGGTTGTCATAAGACACTCTTTTTGGGGGTTCTTCTGACAACCACTCTTTTTTACCCAAAAATATATAGATTTTTTTTCTCGTTTTACCTACATCTTTCCTACTAAGACCCCTAATCCTGAGGAGAGATAGGTGAGGGGATATAGCTGGGTTTGGAAGAAAATTTGGATGCCCCAGAAGGGAAAGAAGTGGAGGGAGTAAAAGGAGACTCTGACCCAAAAATTGTGAAATAAATCTTCTGTGCGGTGTGACACAGTGAGAGGTTTGGACTTGGAAAACAGGTATTTTCCTCCCAGCATGTGCTGCTGGGCTGATTTACAGCCAGGTGAGGTCAAATACCGGACCAGATTTTAAGTGCCAGTCCAGGTTTTGGCAGCACCTGTCTGTCCTTAAATAGGCAGCTGGGCTCAGAAGCCATGTCTCTGTGTTGGGATCTGGGAGCCTTGTGTCTGGATGAAGGCTTGGTACTTGGCGTGAAAACAAGTTAGTGCTGCTATGGTCAAGGACTCTGAGGCAGGATTGCCGCATGGTGTGAATTACCACCAACACCGCAAGGTGACTTTTTGCTTGATTATGACTGATTGTTTTGTCACTTGCCTAAATTGTGAATAAAACACTGAACTGTTTGATCCAAAGAACTTGTTGCCTCTATGCTGCATCCGCTAATCCTGTCTACCAGAGCGAAACCCCACAATTGGTGGAGGATGCGGGCAGGAGCAGTGAGGCTGGCGTGAATGTCAATATTTTTGGTTTCTGCATTTTTCAGGCATGGTTGTATGTCGTACATTAAACCAGCTGTATTACAACCAGTGCCCCACAACAAAATGGAGGCTGTTGTGAAGGCCCTCATGGAGGCAAATCTTCAGCAGCGAGAGACTAACCTACAGCAACGCGAGGCTAATAAGCAGCAGCAGGAGACTAACCAGTTGCTGCTACAACACGTAATGGCTTTGCAGACAGCAGGAGAAACCCAGAGCGTCCACGATGCCCGGAAAGCAGTCCGTGCCACAATTCCTAAGATAACCGCTGCAGACGACATCGAAACCAACCTGCCGATGTATGAGAAAGTGGCCATCAGGGAAAAGCTACCCCGTGACCAGTGGGCTGAGGTCGTCTCTCCATTCTTGGCATCCGATTAACAGCGGGTGTATTTCGACTTGCCAGACGATCAAGCTGCCAACTACCACAAAGTCAAGTGTGAGATTCTGGCAAGACTGGGAGTGAATGTGTTGGTCCGGGCCCAGCGGATGCATCAGTGGGGATACAACCCGGCTGAGCCTGTAAGACCCCAGTATTATAACTTACTTCACCTTTTGCAAAAATGGCTACAGCCTGACGTGCTAAGTACCACTGCTATGCTGGATTGTCTGTTAGCCGATATGTTCTGGATGGCTTTGGCATACCCTGATGGAACGCTATGAAGCTGCTAGGAATCTAAAGCAGGGTTCTGTCGGGAGGGGGTCGGCAATCCCTGGAAATCTCCAACCCAGGCCAAGAGATTTGAGCCAATAAAACCCGCCCAGGATGTACCACGGCAGACCTGGCTCTAATAGTCTGCTGGCGGTGTCAGGAGCCTGGCCATGTAAGGGCTGACTGTCCCCATCAGTTTGAGCACTTGGATACTAACTATGGCTACCGTCAGTTGCTATATGACAGGAGGCTGTGTGCAACAGGTACCCCAGAGTCTCTAGATTACTTTTGCCAGGTGGAAGTGGGAGACACTCCGCCAGAGGCTCTGCTGGACTCAGGGAGTCTGATGACCCTAGTAAGGGCTAACCTGGTGCTGTCCACTGAGTATACTGGCCAGAAAGTCGGGGTGATGTGCATCCACGGAGACTTAAAACTAAGACTAAGACTAACTTAAGACTATTCCACCACACTGGTGTTTCTAACTATGGTGGCTGGTAGATGGACCCATGAGAGACTTCCCAGGCTTCCCGTCACTGTGGCCTGCTATGAGAGTGACTGATACCCATAAGACAGGGGGAACCCTAGCAGAGTGGCCGGGCTCAGGGGGAGACCAGAACCCTGGGAACCTGAGACCGAAGGGCCAGTGGTAGGGGTGACCGCCACTTTGGTAAAAGAGGGGGAGACAACCCTGCCAAGTGTGATGGTGGGAGATGTGGAGGACTTGCCACGGGGTCCTGAATTGGTAGACCTCAATTTCTCCGGGGATAATTTTGGTACCGCCCAATGTCTGGACCGAACCCTATCCCGCACCTGGGAAAATGTGTTAATAGTAGATGGTGAATCCCAACAACCTGGGGTAGAGTCAGTGTTTCCCCGTTTTGTGGTTCATCAAGATATGTTGTATCGAGTAAACCTACTACAGGGTGAGCCTATTGAACAGTTGGTGGACCCCAAGGTTTATCTCAAGCTTGAGTTAGATCTAGCCCACCAACACGTACTCGGGGATCACCTGGGGCTGCATAAAACTCAGCATTGTATTCTACAGTAGTTTTACTCGCCCAGCATATTCAAAGAAGTTGAAGAGTTTTGCAAGTCTTGCCCGACCGGCCAGAAAACTAGACCCTGGCCACATTTCCGTAGTCCCCTAGTACCTCTCCCGATTATTGAAGTACAGTTTGACCGAATAGCTATGGACCTCATAGGCCCAGTACCGAAGTCTGCCAAAGGGCATTAACACATCTTAGTCATTCTAGACTACGCCACTCGGTACCCATAGGCGGTGCCACTGCGACATACCTCGGCCAAACTCATAGCCAAGGAATTAATGGAGATGTTTTCCCGAGTATATGGAGGCAGCTCAGCGAGCCCAGAGTCGGGTCTATAATCGGCAGGCTTGGGTTCGGATATTTAACCCGGGTGATCGGGTTTTGGCTCTGGTGCCGACCGTGGACAGTAAGTTCCTGGTTAGGTGGCAGGAGCCCTACGAGGTACTCAAAAAAGTTGGAAATGTAAACTACAAGGTACACCAGCCAGGGCAACGAAAGCTGGAGCAGGTTTACCATGTGAATTTACTCAAACCGTGGAAAGATAGGGAAACCTGTACAGAAGACAGCCCGTGGCCGGGTTTTCTAGTAGAAGAGGTACCGTCCCCTCTGTCTGATGCAAGAGAGGCGGCTGCCACAGTAAAAATTGCTGACAGCCTCTCCTCTAAACAGACTCAGGAGTCCAGGGAGTTCATTAGTTGGAACACTGATGTGTTCTCGGACCTCCCTGGATGCACTTCCATAATCCAGCATGACATTGTCACTGAGCCTCAGGCAAAAGTCAGATTAAAACCATACCGGGTACCCGAGGCTCGGCGACAAAACATATTGAAAGAGGTTCAGCTAATGTTGCAGTGTCTATACTGCGTCCGCTAATCCTGTCTATCAGAGCGAAACCCCACAGCGGTTACGAGGTTAGAGAGTATGATGGGGAAGGTGGTAGCACAGATTGGGGGCATCCAAACAGATGTGTCATTAATTAGAGATCACTTGAAAAAGGTGAGGAACCGCATACAGGAATTGAAAACAAGACTGTTCCCGGTGGAAGACTTAGTATTTAAGCTGGAGAAAGATGTAGCATCTATAAGACAAATGAATGTTGCCATGGAGAGTAAGTTAATAGATATAGAAGTTCTTGCAAGAAGAAAAAATCTGAGATGGGTAGGAATACTAGGGGTAAAAGAAGGATCGGATTGTGTCTGCTTTATGGAAAAATGGATATTGGAGAACTGTAAACCTGGGAAGGTGTTAAATACCTTAATATGATATAAAAAAGAGATTAAGGCAGGCTGGGGTAAAATATAGTTTGGTGTTCCCAGTTAAACTCCGGGTGGTTTACCAGGATAAAACAATATTTTTCCAGTCCCCTAAAGAAGCAAGTGAATGGGCAGATTTAAAGGGCCTGCACGAAACGTAGAAATTGTTAATATGGTTATTTTGAGGTGTGGGGGGTATGTGGAGCACAGCATGCAAGTTAATGGGGCTCCCTGTTTGTACAGAATGGGGAGAAAATAGGGGAGATTGGTTAGGGGGAGGGATTAGGTTTTTCCAAGATAGAGAGGGTTGTGTGTTTTTTTTTTCTTTCTTTCTTTTCTTGCAATATTTTCTCTGAATTATAAGAATTATTTCTATTAATGTACGCGGGTTAAGAGAAAGGTTAAAGAGATTTGCTATCTTTGATTGGGTGGGAAGGTACTTGCCGGCTATCATCTGCCTTCAAGAAACACATATGGATAAAGATTTGTTAAATTGCTTAGACAAAGGATGGGTAGGGGCACGATATTATTCAATATATAAATACAGTCAGGTCCATAAATATTGGGACATCAACACAATTCTAACATTTTTGGCTCTATACATCACCACAATGGATTTGAAATGAAACAGACAATATGTGCTTTACCTGCAGACTGTCAGCTGTAATTTGAGGGTATTTACATCCAAATCAGGTGAACGGTGCAGGAATTACAACAGTTTGCATATGTGCCTCCCACTTGTTAAGGGACCAAAAGTAATGGGACAATTGGCTTCTCGGCTGTTCCATGGCCGGGTGTGTGTTATTCCCTCATTATCCCAATTACAATGAGCAGATAAAAGGTCCAGAGGTCATTTCCAGTCTGCTATTTTCATTTGGAATCTGTTGCTGTCAACTCTTAAGATGAGATCCAAAGAGCTGTCACTATCAGTGAAGCAAGCCATCATTAGGCTGAAAAAACACAACAAACCCATCAGAGAGATAGCAAAAACATTAGGCGTGGCCAAAACAACGCCCTTCACAACAGTTGGCCAGATCAAGAACACTCTCCAGGAGGTAGGTGTATGTGTGTCAAAGTCAACAATCAAGAGAAAACTTCACCAGAGTGAATACAGAGGGTTCACCACAAGATGTAAACCATTGGTGAGCCTCAAAAACAGGAAGGCCGGATTAGAGTTTGCCAAACGACATCTAAAAAAGCCTTCACAGTTCTGGAACAACATCCTATGGACAGATGAGACCAAGATCAACTTGTACCAGAGTGATGGGAAGAGAAGAGGATGGAGAAGGAAAGGAACTGCTCATGATCCTAAGCATACCACCTCATCAGTGAAGCATGGTGGTGGTAGTGTCATGGCGTGGGCATGTATGGCTGCCAATAGAACTGCTTCTCTTGTATTTATTGATGATGTGACTGCTGACAAAAGCAACAGGATGAATTCTGAAGTGTTTCGGGCAATATTATCTGCTCATATTCAGTCAAATGCTTCAGAACTTATTGGAAGGTGCTTCACAGTGCAGATGGACAATGACCCAAAGCATACTGCAAAAGCAACCAAAGAGTTTTTTAAGTGAAAGAAGTGGAATGTTATGCAATGGCCAAGTCAATCACCTGACCTGAATCCGATTGAGCTGCATTTCACTTGCTGAAGACAAACCTGAAGGGAAAATGCCCCAATAACAAGCAGGAACTGAAGACAGTTGCAGTAGAGGCCTGGCAGAGCATCACCAGGGATGAAACCCAGCGTCTGGGGATATCTATGCATTCCAGACTTCAGGCTGTAATTGACTGCAAAGGATTTGCAACCAAGTATTAAAAAGTGAAAGTTTGATTTATGATTATTATTCTGTCCCATTACTTTTGGTCCCTTAACAAGTGGGAGGCACATATGCAAACTGTTGTAATTCCTGCACCGTTCACCTGATTTGGATGTAAATACCCTCAAATTAAGGCTGACAGTCTGCAGTTAAAGCACATATTGTTCGTTTCATTTCAAATCCATTGTGGTGGTGTATAGAGCCAAAAATGTTAGAATTGTGTCGATGTCCCAATATTTATGGACCTGATTGTATATCATATTCAAGGGGAGTTACTATTTTAATACACAATAAAGTTAATTTTGAGTATATTTCATGTAAGGCGGATGACTGCGGCAGATACTTCTTCTTACAGTGCAGGGTTAATGGGATATTGATGGTAATAGCAAACATATATATTCCACCTACGTATAAACCTGACGTATTATATGAGTTGTATAACTATATGATTGAAAGACAAAATTTGGAATTATTGGCAGCGGGAGATTATAATACAGTGATAGATCCAAGTATAGATAGATTATCTAAGTGCAATGTTTTACGTCATAATACTAATTTTGCTAGATTATTATTGGAATTCGTTTCGAGTGATATTTGGTGTCTATATAATCCTGAATATAAGGCTTTTTCCTGTTACTCGAAGACGCATCTGTCCTGGTCTAGGATAGATGCGATCCTCGGTAATGGGAAATTGTTGGAAAGAAATGAAATAAGTATAAAGTATTTTCCTATGTTTATGTCAGATCATTTAGCAATTTTAGCGTAAATTGGGTCCTTGGTAAAACAGACATCCAGGGTTTTTTCATTTAATGCCCATTGGTTTAATTTGTTGAATGATAAGAACTGCATTATGGAGGAATTTAAGTTTTTTTTTTTTTTCGTTAATAGGGATTCCGCTGATAAGCTGTGGATTTGGGATGTTCCTGAGGGGAATATTATGTAAGCAAGTAATCAATTGGAAAAAAAGGTAATCGGTAAAACTCAGAGTTTAAAACAGAAGTTAAAAAAACTCTGAGCAGAGGACCCCTCATTGGGAAAAAATAAATGAAATGGTTAAAGAAGTATATATGGAAAAAATACTAATATCTATGTTTTTCAAGGGGGTCAGGTTTTCTGCGGAGGGAGAAAGAGTGGGTAGGCTATTGGCAAATCTAATTAATAATCAACAGAAAAAAAAAAGTTGGATAGGCCCATTAGCCAGTTCTCTACCAGCGATGTACATGTATGGCGCTGGAGCGATGTTTAAACATAGTGACCGCTCGCACATGCAGCAGACGTCATGGCTGACAGATCTCTGCTGTTTCAAACAGCAGAGATCTGCGACTAATTACCGTGACCGGCAATAATGCCGATCGCGGTATTTAAATACTTTAGATGCCGTGACCAAATGAGGTCAAGGCATCTAAATGCACAAAAACCCAGAAGCTCGCACTACCAGGCTTCCTACCAATGCCCCAATTGGCCATACAATGGGCCACTGATTGGCCACTGATGAGGCTGAAAGTGTTCATGCTGCAATTCTTATTTTGGCCAGGAGAAGAAATGAGCAAAATCTAGTTTAAATGACATTTTAAAAATCCCTTATAGGCCAAAATTAAAATTTCAAAAACATAATTTATAGGCTCAAATATGAGCAACAAAATCATCACAAAAAATGTAAAATTTTTAAAAAATATATAAAAATATATAAAAGTTTAAATCACCCCCTTTCCGTATAATTAAAGAATAAAAGCCTAAATAACAATAAATATAAGCATGGGTATAACCACTACCAAAAATGCCCATACTATTAATCAATGTCGAATTGCGTAACAAAAAAAGTGTAGAAATGGCCGATTTGCCATTTTTTCATTGCTTCTCTTACAAAAAAAAATAATAAAATGTGATCAAAAAGTCACACACACTCCAACATGGTATCAATAAAAACTACAGATTGTTCAGCGAAAAATGCTCCCCTAAACAGCTCAGTAGACAGAAGCATAAAAAAGTTATGGGTGTCAGAATGTGGTGATGTAAAAAAAAATAAAATCAAGTTTAAAGAATTTTTTACACTATTTAGACATAAAGAACCTATACATATGGGGTATCGTTGTAATCGTACTGACCCAGAGAATGAAGGGCATGTGTCAGTTTTTTCGTAAACAAAACGCCGTGGGGAAAAAAAATGTAAAACGGTGGAGGAATTGCATTTTTTTTCCTATTCCACCCCATTTGGAATTTTTTAACCACTTTCCAATACATTTTATGCCATAATTGATGGTGGCATTAGAAATTAAAACCTTTCCCGCAAAAACTATACCCTCATACAGCTATGTGACCAGAAATATAAAAAAGGTATGGCTCAAGGAAAATAGGGAAGAATAATGAAAACGCAAAAACGAAAAAACCTTCGGTATACTAAGGGTTAAAAGATAATTATGTGTGAAATCTCCTGCACAGATTAGTATTCTATTTAGTAGATATTTAGAAAAAAATGTAAAAAAAAAATTAGATATAATAGGGAAGATTTATGTCATTATTTGGATGATATTCCCTTCAGGAAGCTTGCTGAAGTTCATAAGATTCAGCTGGAGGAGAGTATACGGTTGGATAAATTAATGAGAGACCAAAATTCAACTAAAGATAAAAAAGTTCCAGGAGGGGACAGTCTTCCATTTGAGGTATACAAAGAATTTAGTTCATTTCTTCTCCTGGAATTAATGGAGACCCTTACTGAGGCTAAGAGAATAAATAAATTACCTACATCAATGGAAGAAGCCACGGTAGTCCTGACTCCAAAACCTGAAAAGGATCTAATAAAACTTGCATAGAGTCGCATAGACCCATTTCACTGCTGAATACTGATATTAAGTTATTAGCTAATGTACTGGCAAACCGGTTAACAAAAGTAATAAAGACAATAATAAAAGAAGACCAAACAGGGTTTATTCAGGGGCAATTGAAATATTCCAATATTAGAAAATTATTTATGAATATAAAAGCAAATAGAAACATAGAAACATAGAATGTGTCTGCAGATAAGAACCAATTGGCCCGTCTAGTCTGCCCAATATACTGAATACTATGAATAGCCCCTGGCCCTATCTTATATGAAGGATGGCCTTATGCCTATCCCATGCATGCTTAAAGTCTTTGACAAATAAAAATAGTAAAAAAGCAATATTATCACTAGATGCAATTAAGGCTTTTGATTGTATAAAGTGGAAATATTTGTGGGAGATTCTTAAACGTTTCAGTTTTGGGGAGTCCTTTATAAATTGGATTAAATTTATCTAATCATGTCCTAGGGCGAGGATGGTGGTGAATGGGGTGATATCCCTGCCTTTTGCCCTATACAGGGGCACTGTGTTTTACCTGGGTTAATGATATGTACCTCTTTTTGAACTAGGCACCAGAGATTTATCCAGGGTAGCTACCATACCTGGTATTGTAAAGGTGCTGGGTGGTGGTACAGCTGAGAATGCATAATCACTGCAGTCCAGTCCAGCATATATACCAGTCAAGTTAGAATACACTTTGGGGAGACTCGCGGATGGTTATTTGGCGACCACACATGCTGTATCCATAAGCAGGGCCAATTCTGATCCACTGTCTGGTGGTATGGGGAGGTGAAGATATACACACCCTCTCCCAGCACTTACCCCTTCTGCCTATCTCTATACACTAAGAGTGGGATTAGCCATATTCTAATGAATATTTATATCTTCAATAAAGTTTTGTTATTTTGTTATAACCGTTCTTTTAGGCAGTGAACTACGATAGCTGGATAAAGAAGATGGATCCAGGAAGGGATTCTTGAGTATGGGTGTGATGGTTGCATGTTTAAAAGAGGAAAGGAAGACACCAGTGCTTAGTGATAGGTTGAAACAGGGCCGGCCTTTGGGGTGTGCGGGCTGTGCGGCCGCACAGGGCGCCATAGCAACAGGGGCGCTGGGCGGCCGACAGCCCGCCGCAAACTAAGTATACTTATTACTATTTTGTTGCGGCCGCCCATGGGCGTAGGAAGCGGGGCAATGTGTGCGGCGGCGGCGGGGCAGGCACTGAGATGAGCCAGGGCTGGAGATGATAGTTCTCTGCCCCGCCGCCGATGTTCTATTCAGCAGCACAGTGGAGGAGGAGTCTCTCCCTCCCCCTGTGCTGCTGCCCCGCCACTGCCAATAAGAAGAGAGACGGGAGGAGGAGGGGAGGGGCTGCGCCACCAATGAAGATAACTGACCTGTAATACAAATACAGGAGGCGGGTGCCGGAATCAAATAGCCAGGGAGATAGCTTTGTGTCAAGGAGCTGCGATGACAGGGAGCTGCGATCAGCTGCAGTTGAGTTAACCCTTCAGGTGCGGTACCTGAGGGGTTAACTGCCGCTGATCGCAGCTCCCTGTCACAAAGGTCGGGTGCCAGCTATTTGATTCCGGCACCCACCTCCTGTATTTGTATAAGAAACGTTGGTGGCACAGTGGGAAGTGCCAATGAGGGTTAAAAAATAATTAAAAAAATTAACTCACCTCCTCCAGTTGATCGCGTATCTGCCGGTCTCCTGTACTTCCTTCAGTACCTGTGGTGACGTCACTGAGCTCATCACATGGTCCATTACCATGGTGATGGATCATGTGATGTATCATGTGATGAGCACAGTGATGTCACCACAGGTCCTGAAGAAAGAACAGGAGACGATCAATTGGAGGAGGTGAGTTAATATTTTTTTTATTTTTTAACCCTCATTGGCACTGCCCACTGCACCACCAATGTTTATTATATTGCGCCACCAATGTTTATTATATTGGGGGGGCGCACTGCGCCACCAATGTTTATTATACTGGGGTGTTGGGAGGCGCACTGCACCACCAATGTTTATTATATGGGGGGGCGCACTGCGCCACCAATGTTTATTATACTGGGGTGTTGGGGGGGGCGCACTGCACCACCAATGTTTACTATATTGGGGGGGCGCACTGCGCCAATGTTTATTATATTGGGGTGTTGGGGGGGCGCACTGAGTCCCATAGATTCAGATACCGTATCGTGTAGCAGCATTATGGGTCCCAAAAAAACAGTGGTAAGGGGGGGGGCGCCACAAGGTTAGCTCGCACAGGGCGCCTGAACACCTAAGGCCGGCCCTGGGTTGAAGAGGTGGGTTAGAACAGGGATAACTATAGTGGTGAGGTTGGGAATGGGATTGGGTCAAGGGCAAAGGTGGTGAGGTGTGATCTGGAGATAAAGGTGGAGAGCTTTTCTTCTGCGACAGTGGTAAACTGTGTTATGTAGGGAGAGCACTTGGCAGCTGTGTTTGAGGTAGTGGGAGTTGTTTGAAGCTTTCACTGGTTTTACCAATTTTATCTTTGAAATATGAGGCAAAGTGTTCAGCTAAGGGGTGTGGGAGGGAGCGCCAGGGAACAGAATAGAAAATTAAAGGTATTAAACAATTGTTTGGGTTTGTGGGAAAGAGAAATTTCCATCTCAGATATTTATAATGCAGGATGTGCCCTTCCATACATTTACGTGTACATATAAATGTACATTACATGTATACTGAGATGTGTGGTACAGGATTTCCACAATATAAAAACTTGAGTTTGCGATATTCTGTGAAAATATGTTTATTCGATATCTATGGCCACCCAGTGGTTTTGTGAACTTGTTGTGATTTTATATTAAATTTATTTCATGAGAAATTGTAGTCCTTAACCAAATTTGAGATAATGTAAGGGCGGACACATCTGTGTTTTGAGATGGGAAGCGCAAAAAGACCAGTATTGAAATACTCATTGCAAGTCGTATATAAAAATACTAATACTGGACAACCGTCCCCTTCCCTTAATTCTCATGACCTCCCATCCCCTGGATGAAATTTATAGACATGTATTTTTTCAACCATACTAACTAGATATCTATGTAATCTCTGTATCCACTAATGCCTAATAACTGTAAGTCCCACTTTGAACCATTATTTTCCAATGCAAAGTGGCTATCAACGGTCACTATTCCACATTAAATAGAGAGGTGGGTGTAATTGTAAGTAATTCCCTCGATGGGAGTCTAGAGCAGTTAGGAAAAGATCTTAATCACAGACTTATGGAAAGAGGCAAGTTATGGAAAGAGCCTTTTTTTTATGACTTACATATGCCTATTGAAAATAATAAATGAACTAACACATTATTAAATTTTATAACATCTGTATTTTTGTGTAATAATTGATGTTCTGGTCCATAATATGAAGAACAAAATATAAAGATGGTATTTGAACTTATAGGCTTCTACTGGAATACTCTACTTATTTTCCATTGCTTACTTTGAATTCATATTTACACATAATGGAAACATATTAAATAATGTGTTACCGGCAATTCAGTGACTTATTGAAACTATGAATAAGCATCTCTTTCTGATTCATAGACATAATGAAACTGGTCCCTAAAGTGAACAGACAAGACACTGTTAAAGTTTTCCTGTCATATACCAAGTGAAGCCACCATTAGTTACATCTGTTTCAGGGAAGTAGAATAACGGAATACACATTTGCTGTGTGTTCTAAAAATAAGAATACACTGGTCAGAATATAAATGGTAAGCACAGGGTGAAAACATTTTTTACCTTAATATCATATTAGATTTAATGTATGAGCATAGATGTGCAGCAGACAGTATCAGGTCATTATACTTGCACCTGTACTCCTCAGTGCTTTAAGAAACTAGAAATCCTTAAGTCTATGAAACCTTCTGCTTTTCAAATGGTTGAATGTAAGAATTATTTTTTTCCTGTAAATAAATTTCTCTCTATGGATGCCTACAAGTTGGCAGCAGGTGCTACTTAATCCGGAGAGCTGGGTCCACAGTACCAAAGCAGATGGCATAGTGGCAATATCATGCGAGTTGATGTTGTTATTAAGAAAACCTAGACACTCCAATACTGATAAAACACAAATAGTACAATATGTGCGACACTATGCAAAGACTCACCAAATGTTTAAACACACACATATAATGTAAAGACATAATTTAATTAATAGAAATTCATACAAAACATGATACATAACATCATTAAAAATAGCAGCAATACATGAGGTGCTGTGACAAAAAGTATTCCCCCACCCTCAACCAGGTCACATATTTATAAATTAGAACCAGGTATACAGTACGCTAGATAAACTAATTGACCCATACATTAATTCACCCTGGTCCTATCCCAAAGTATTATATGCCACAATATAGTTCATATTCATATCCAACAACAAAAATAACTGCTAATGCAAAAAAGTCCCTAGATAGGGCTCAAAATAATTGGTGTTGGATATGAAAAACATAATAAGCAACATGAACAGTGGCAAGAAGATGACATACAGAACCGGGACCTGGAGGGAACACCAACCCCGACATGAGTTTCGCCTTGCTTCCTCTTGGGGGCGTACCCTACCGTCAAAGATACAACCTATTTATACCCCTTCCTATTAGTGCTTAATTCCTACACTTCATTATAATTCCACACACCTGAGAGTTGATCCACAAAACCTGAGTTGGAGCGACATCGCCCCAGACTTCCTCAAACATGGCTGCGAATTCTCGCGATAACTCACGGTCATGTGATCGGCTTACCCACGTGATCTGCTCTACAGACACCGGCAGCCACAGAGTAATCACAGTGCCCAGAGACAACCAGAGATATCGCAGTCACATGACCAACCAAATCAACGTCTGCAAACTCTGAACATCAAACACATGGGTGCCATTTTTGAAAAGGGCAAAATGCCACTATCAATATTTCAGAAGAATAAAACAGCTATGGACATATTGGACTAGATTGGCTGATATATAAAAACTACATTTAGGACATATATCTTTATTCATCAGTAGCTATTCACAATATTTGTGCAAATACTGTATGTGTATTTAAGCCCAAATACTCACTATAAATGCATATATAACACATATATGTGACAGGACAAATTGCCCAATAAATACAGTGAAAAACCCATATTGAAAATGATTCAAAAGTAATCATTATAAAAATAATTAACATACAGTACAGACCAAAAGTTTGGACACACCTTCTCATTCAAAGAGTTTTCTTTATTTTCATGACTATGAAGGCATCAAAACTATGAATTAACACATGTGGAATTATATACATAACAAACAAGTGTGAAACAACTGAAAATATGTCATATTCTAGGTTCTTCAAAGTAGACACCTTTTGCTTTAATTACTGCTTTGCACACTCTTGGCATTCTCTTGATGAGCTTGAAGAGGTAGTCCCCTGAAATGGTTTTCACTTCACAGGTGTGACCTGTCAGGTTTAATAAGTGGGATTTCTTGTCTTATAAATGGGGTTGGGACCATCAGTTGCGTTGAGGAGAAGTCAGGTGGATACACAGCTGATAGTCCTACTGAATAGACTGTTAGAATATGTATTATGGCAAGAAAAAAGCAGGTAAGTAAAGAAAAACGAGTGGCCATCATTACTTTAAGAAATGAAGGTCAGTCAGTCAGCCGAAAAATTGGGAAAACTTTGAAAATAAGGGCTATTTGACCATTAAGGAGAGTGATGGGGTGCTGCGCCAGATGACCTGGCCTCCACAGTCACCGGACCTGAACCCAATCGAGATGGTTTGGGGTGAGCTGGACTGCAGAGTGAAGGCAAAAGGGCCAACAAGTGCTAAGCATCTCTGGGAACTCCTTCAAGACTGTTGGAAGACCATTTCAGGTGATTACCTCTTGAAGCTCATCAAGAGAATGCCAAAAGTGTGCAAAGCAGTAATCAAAGCAAAAGGTGTCTACTTTGAAGAACCTAGAATATGACATATTTTCAGTTGTTTCACACTTGTTTGTTATGTATATAATTCAACATGTGTTAATTCATAGTTTTGATGCCTTCATAGTCATGAAAATAAAGAAAACTCTTTGAATGAGAAGGTGTGTCCAAACTTTTGGTCTGTACTGTATCATAATTCAACACATTAAAAACTAATGCATAAAGTGAGATCTATGCAAAAGGGGAAGTGCAAAGTGCAAGTGCTCAATGCAAAAAGTGACATGCAATAACGTGCAAACCAAATCATTATAAATAGCGCTGGGCATTAAAATACTATATCATATTTTATACCATCTTTTTCAAGGTCCTTGCCCCCAATATTCTCAGAAAATCCAAAGTCCCTATCAACATCAGCCAAAATCCAGTCCTCCAAACTGAGTTCTTCTTTATCATAAAACTCGTGGTCACCAAAATCAAAGATCAATATCCCCAGAAGAACAGCCAGAAGGTGAGTATCTGAAAGGTGAATATCTGAAATATATCAAAATCGTTAGACGGAGAGTACCAAAATTAATTACCTGTTAAAAAACAATAATGCAAAATTAATAACAGATCTGTTAAAAACATATTACGTCAAGGGTTTTGAAGCTAGGTCGGAAAATCACCACTGAGTCGCACAGGCACGCATACAATCACAGGATACATTGCCTAAAGGAATGGGGTAAAAATATTGCCTTCATTTAAACCAGACGGTGTCACTGTAATGATGATGAAGATCCACTTTGTCTCCTTTTCACCTAATATTTTTTTCCAATTACCTCCTCTAGGAGAGATCAAAACCCGATCTATACCCTAAATCGCAGGAGAGATCCCTCAGAATCGTATTTCTCCTTAAAGTGTCTCGCCAGGGTCTGTAATTGTGTAACATCTTCCTCCTCTTTGGCCGACTCAATCGATAATATGTGTTCCCTGATCCGCCTCTCGACGTCATCCCAACATAGACGAGGTTACATGGGCACTGGGCCCAATAAATCACACCCACTGTACATTTGATAGAATGTGTAATTCTATACTCCCTAGCCCATGTAGAGTTCCAAAAGTTTGTCGCTTTGTCCATGTTGGCACAGGCTACACATTTTCTGCACTTCTTGCTACCCCAAGGATCTCCCTTTGTTCCAAAGAGCCCAGGTTCTGAACCAAAAGATCCCTAAGATTTCTGGCTCTCCGGTAGGTTATTGATGGATGATGGGAGATTATTTGTTGCAATTGGGGATCTATTCTCAATATTTCCCAATATTTGGCACAAGCTAAATTTCCTTTATTTTTACAGAAGAATTATTTCTGGATAATGAAAATAGATTTTCGATCACTGGATCATTCCTTGTTATCCCAGGTGGATGCAGTTTTTGTGGGAGTTGCTGTGGCGGGCGACGACCCGGGTCGGAGGAGCACCATTGAGTTGAAGGCACAGTTAAAAAATACATTGCACAGAAGAATGAAACTATGGTGGAATAAGGCCAACTTGGAAAAATACTTCTTAAAAGGATTAATACCGAGAGGGTTGCGGGTTCAAACATTCCCATTCTATGGAAGGGGAGATGAGGAGTTCTGTGGCAAATGGGAGGCAGCCTGCGGTTTTTGCTCGGCTGCTCTGATGCGCCTCATAATTGAATTGAATACAAAAACTATGTCCCAGTTGGTATTGGACATCACCGGATTGGAAGAACAACTATCCCAGAAATTAACATCAGTGGAGTTTAAGAAGGAGATGGATGATGCCTTCCTTGTCTGGAAGATGGTTTTGGGGAGGGTGGGCAATAGCACAGGGGAGCCAAGATGAAAAGAAACGGATGGGAAGGGTGTAGTAGGTCTATGGGAGGTTACGCTGGTACTATTTGGTGGATAGTTCTACTTCACAGTATCCATATATGACAGAGCATATATCACTGTGTCTATACTATTATGGTTGGTGATTCTGTTTTACAGTCTCGATATATGGTATAGCATATATCACTGTGTCTATGTTTATTCTTGTTTATTGATTCTATTTCACAGTCTTGATATATGGCAGAGCATGTATCACTGTGAGAGTACTTAAAAATAATAGACGGTTTTTAAAAATTGTTAAAACGAAGGGGGACTTACTTCACCAGGGAGGAAGGTATAGGATAAGCATAATACACCGAGATAGCTCGTCAGATGGTATGAACTTTCCTCCACGTCCCAAAGAATGGTAGTCAAGGTTCTAAATGGACAAATGGAAGGGGCAATTTGTCCCATCACATATATGTGTTATATATACATTTATAGTTAGCATTTGGGCTTAAATACACATACAGTATTTGCACAAATATTGCGAATAGCCCTAATGAATAAAGATATATGTCTTAAATGTAGTTTTTATATATCAGTCAATGTAGTCCAATATGTCTATAGCTGTTTTATTCTTCTGAAATATCGAAAGCGGTATTTTGCCCTTTTCAAAAATGGCACCCATGTGTTTGATGTTCGGAGTCTGCAGACGTTGTGCGTCACATGATCTGGTTGGTCATGTGACCGCGGTAACTCTTGCGAGACTCAATGGTTGTATCTGGGCGCCGCAATTACTTTACTCTGTGGATGCCGGTGTCTGTAGAGCAAAATACGTGGGTAAGCCGATCACATGACCGCGAGTTATCGTGAGAGTTCGCGGGCATGTTTGAGGAAGTCTGGGGCGATGTCGCTCCAACTCAGGTTTTGTGGATCAACTCTCAGGTGTGTGGAATTATTATGAAGTGTAGGAATTAAGCACAAATAAGAAGGGGTATAAATAGTTGGTATCTTTGACGGTAGGTACGCCCCCAAGAGGAAGCGAGGTGAAACGCACGTCGGTGTTGGTGTTCCCTCCAGCTCCCTGGTCTCTATGTCATCTTCTTGCCACTGGTTTATGTTGCTTATTATGTTTTTCATATCCAACACCAATTATTTTGAGCCCTATCTAGGGACTTTTTGTATTAGCAGTTATTTTTGTTGTGGGATATGGATATGAACTATATTATGGCATATAATACTTTGGGATAGGACCTGGGTGACTATATGTATGGGTGTTACAAATATTGTCATTTTTGGTCAATTAATTTATCTAGCGTACTGTATACCCGGTTCTAATTTATAAATATGTGACCCGGTTGAGGGTGGGGGGAATACTTTTTGTCACAGCACCTCATGTATTGCTGCTATTTTTAATTATGTTATGTATCATGTTTTGTATGAATTTCTATTAATAAACTATGCATATGAAAAACAGCCTGTTTCAGTTTAATCGTTATTTTCAATTAATTGAATGCTCAAAAAATGTTTTGTCTCACTCCCATTTCTTCTTGTTGCATGTTGAAGCTCTACTTGGAACCTTGTTAAGATCCAGCCATGCTAAATATGATTTTTTGCCATTTTTCAAGTGGTCTTAAACTTTTGATCAGGACTGTATCAATTACAATCTACTCCAGTTTCCTGCACCCGCACAACTCACTCCCCACCCCGCTCAACCCACTTTTTGGAAGAGTGGCATGTGGGACAGAAAACCACAAAGATTTTCACAAGCGGGGTGTGCACCAAACGTTGTGACTTTTTTACATCTTTTTTTCTGGAGTGCAGAGTATAAATGTCCCCAAATGTCTTCATTTCAATACATAAAATTTTTGATCTTAATATTTATATAATATACATAACTATGTTAACATACTACATATTGTATAATTTCTTATATAGTTTGGTGCTAGGTTAAATAATAGAGGTTGAGGATTGGAGTTTAAGGAGTCCTTGGTTTCAATGCTGTGCAAGGAGATTTGGAATGGACTTGCTGTATTGAACAGACAATTGATATTTTCAGTAACACAGGACAATTCATAACCAGAGAATACAACGGCCATAGGACATAATAGTAAAATGACAAGCTTATGGCCTACACCTAAATCAGAACCTTATGGGTGTCTTTACTTCCCCCAAAAAAAATTGCAGAAAGTTCTGCAAAAGAAAATCAGTTCAAGTCATCTGAATGGGGCTTCAATAAATATATGTGCTTGCCCTTAAAACATCCCCATTCTGATGAATAAAATAGATTTTCAGATGAAGAACTTTCTGGTGCATGTGAAGGCAGCCTAAAAACAAAACAACATCAGAACCAGGTATCAGTTTTATACAGCTTAGAAGGCTAGAACGAGGTAACAAACTCAAGCTCAGATTTAAAGAATAGCTAAGAAAAAGTAACTTTAGGTATTACTAGCCTGAGCTTGTTCCTGTACACCGAGTACAATACAGGTTGCAGTAGTTGAGAAAGTCATGTTACACGCTGACAGGGCCAGGTAGTATAAATGTGATCACGCAAAACTATGCTCTGTCAATCAAAGTGCAGAGGGCATGGCAGTTGCAGAGAGAGCTGAGCCTCCAGGAGTAACAGCAAAGTCCCCGTTGCTATTAGAAGCTCATTTTCATATAGTATCAGCTTCCGAACACTCATGCAACAGGTCAGCCAGTTTCATAGGTACAAATCTGCTGACAGATAACCTTTAAATGTCAATATTAATTGTGAGTTTATGTGGATCATGTATAATGTTAACTAGATCTACTCTCTTCTCATTAAGGTCCTGATATTATTTGATTAAAGAGAATCTATCAGCAGGAACAACCCTACTAAATCTACATGTTTGGTCCTGTCAATCACGTGGAGACGCAGTAACCAGGGAGGCACAGCAAAGGAGTTAAGGTGAATCGAGCATCTAGGGCCTATCTCTAACGCACTTAAATTTTTATTTGCATATTTCAAAAAACACTTATTTGTCTTAAATACAGCAATGGATTGGGGAAGAAAGGTATATGGCTTAGTGGTTACAACTCTAGACAGTGGCAACAAGCTTGATAATTACCAAAATAAACAAAACAATATCTTACAACTGTCTCCTCCAGGTGTATCAGGCGATTTTCCACTCTGTAGGGATATGCATTATTATAGTCTGCACAGTCTGGGAAACAGTAGTAGACCACAGCATAATATAAATAGGCAGTGGTCCGTAACTACTCTCAGGTTCCTTTCTCAGGCAATTACTTAGGTTGGGATTTGGTCTGTAACCAGAGGCTTTACACCACTCCAGGTCAGTACAACAGGTCCAATCATGGAGTCTATGTAGATATGGTATAGGGCAATTCCTTACTGGGATATTACCCAGTTAAGCTGGCCCAATTCCTTCCAGCACCAATCACTGCTACTTGGTGTTTGATAGGTAGCTATGGGCATGAGTGCTTTCTGAGTGTATCTCTCTCTCCCTTACTCTTAATAATGCTATGAGGTGTTCTAAACATCTCTTTACTGGCTCATGTCAGTCCAAACTTAGTGTGCTCTCGCATGTAACTAAAACTTAGCCAGTTAGGGGTGTGTTATCCTATACACTGTGACACAGTTCAATCAATGTGGCCAATGTTGAAATGTGGAGGGACACACCACTTTTACAAATTGTATCACCCAGCTGTCAATTAATTCATACATCAGTATGAGAAATAACAGAGTTATAAGAAAATGGGCTTCAGAATTGTTATTTTATGGGGAATGCAAGACTTTATGAAAACAATGATGTCAGATGAGCTCACAGGTCTTCCCTAACTACCAGTACCAGTGCTCAGAAAACCTATTTCCTTGTGCATCAGACTGACCATTTGTGCAAATGTTGCTTTTCAGGGCGGTCCTCTCGTATAACAGTAATGTTTTACATCAAATATTAATAAAAGTGTGCTCTAAATTTTCTAGTATTTTTTAGCCAATACAACACAAAATGAGTGTGCTTTTTATTTTTTATTCTTAGGGCTCGTGCACACGACAGTATGTATTTTGCGGTTCGCAAAAACGGATCCGCAAAAAGTACGGATGACATCCGTGTGCATTCCGTATTTTGCGGAACGGAACAGCTATCCCTGTCTGTAATGCGGACAATAATAGGACATGTTCTATTTTTTTGTGGAACGGAAATACGAACATATGGAAACGGAATGCACACAGAGTAACTTCTGTTTGTTTTTTGCGGACCCATTTAAGTGAATGGTCCGCATACAGTCCGCAAAAAAAACGGAACAGACATGGAAAGAAAATACATTTGTGTGCATGAGCCCTTGTGTGCATGAGCATTTATGCATGTTAATATAGTTTTAGAAAAATACATTATTACAGCATACCTTCCAACTGTCCCGGATATAGCGGGAAAGTATGAGACTTTTGCAACTGTCTCACGGTCCCGCTTTCAGCTGTCTCTGCAGAGTCCATGATGTGTCCCTTCACCCTAGCAACAGTGGCTAGTCTTGCTACTTCATTTTTTTATAGACTTATCCTAGTCAACTGAATGAGACTGAGCTCTAATACCAGTCGCAGCAACGACCAGAAGCATGGCTCCATGCCTGGTGAACAGCAAAGGGCACCTTCAAGCAGTTGATTGGCTAAAATGACGAGAGCTTGGTCTCCTGAACTCTAAAGAACAGGAACATCGCTCTATATTGTGTATTTTCTAAATTTTCTGTACATATTTCTATTTTGCAAGTAATTTACTTAATAAGTGATTAGTGATTTTGTGTACACATTTAAAAATTACAAATGTATGTTTATTAAGCATTAATTTAGTGAAACATATGAGAGGAAAGGATACCTGTTTTAAGAATTCAAATTTATGCCAAATGTAGGACCTTACCTTTTTTACACTTACATACGATGATTGATAAGGTTAATAGGACACTACTTTTTTTTTTTAAATGAATGCGACCCTTACAGATGCAAGGTACCACTCTGGGTTAACTTTTTAGATTAACCTATGTCCTCAGAATTCCACTATCCCCTCCATTTAATGTTATTTTCTATGCCCTCAGTATGGGTCTGTATCCTTCCTCTTACAGATGTGTCCAACTTTACCTTGAATTAAGCCAATTCAATACAATATCACTAAGCCCTTGAGAGGCCAACTGGGTGGCAAAATAGAAACACATAGATATGTCTTGAAAGCACACAAAATCGTGCTTTTTAATGTGCTGAACTAAGAGAAAAGTTAAGGAAGGACAGATCTCTATGCAATGTGACCTAAGCTGCTTGTTTAAAGCATATTTTATATTTTACTTTTGTTCTTTATGCTATATGTGAATGACAACAAATATAATTGATTATGAAGTTGTGATTTTAAGAATGTACCTGCTCATTCATGCTTGCTATTGGGTTGTGTATTATGTCTGGTTAGACTTTTTTGTACAGTGCACTCTTATTGCCAGTATTTTGATATTTTAGTACTGGCGACTTATAGGGGTTTTCCAGGATCTAGTATGTCCAGCAAAGCCACCTTAATTGCAAAGAACATACTTGTAAGAGAAACTTTGTAGTATATTTTGTGTTCCACAGTTTCATGGGTCGACCTTCCGGGACCTGGTTACATAACATTCCTCTTCCGAAAATCTAGTTTCCTCTGACATCATGCTCTTTACCAGGTTTCAGGCCTGAGCTATGGAAGGGATGCCAATTTTGCTGTGGATGGGGCCAGTACTATCCCTGTCACTGGGCAAACAGCATGGGTAAACTTCTGAATCAACCTCACCTGCACATGCACCACAGAGGGATAGTTCTTGACTTGTTCACTTTAGAAGTGACATTCTATCCATATCCCAAACTGGAAACCTGGTAAAGGATGCAACATTGGTGGAAGCTGGATTTTAAGAAGACGTGTCATGTGACTGGATTCCCGAGAGGCCGATCCATGCAACTTCGAAACAGTAAGTTTATTATAAATGTCCTCCTATAAGTGTCTTTTGTGTAATTAATGTGGCTTTGTGGAACCAACTGGGTCTAGGAAAACCCCTTTAAGTATAATTTGAATTTAGTATGTATTAGAGCAACTGGTAAATTAATATCTTTTGATATATACACTCACCTAAAGAATTATTAGGAACACCATACTAATACGGTGTTGGACCCCCTTTTGCCTTCAGAACTGCCTTAATTCTACGTGACATTGATTCAACAAGGTGCTGATAGCATTCTTTAGAATTGTTGGCCCATATTGATAGGATAGCATCTTGCAGTTGATGGAGATTTGAGGGATGCACATCCAGGGCACAAAGCTCCCGTTCCACCACATCCCAAAGATGCTCTATTGGCTTGAGATCTGGTGACTGTGGGGGCCATTTTACTACAGTGAACTCATTGGCATGTTCAAGAAACCAATTTGAAATGATTTGAGCTTTGTGACATGGTGCATTATCCTGCTGGAAGTAGCCATCAGAGGAAGAATACATGTTCTCATTCTGTTTGCGCCAAATTCGGACTATACCATTTGAATGTCTCAAAAGAAATCGAGACTCATCAGACCAGGCAACATTTTTCCAGTCTTTAAAAGTCCAATTTTGGTGAGCTCGTGCAAATTGTAGCCTCTTTTTCCTATTTGTAGTGGAGATGAGTGGTACCCGGTGGGGTCTACTGCTGTTGTAGCCCATCCGCCTCAAGGTTGTGCATGTTGTGGCTTCACAAATGCTTTGCTGCATACCTCGGTTGTAACGAGTGGTTATTTCAGTCAACGTTGCTCTTCTATCAGCTTGAATCAGTCGGCCCATTCTCCTCTGACCTCTAGCATCCACAAGGCATTTTTGCCCACAGGACTGCCGCATACTGGATGTTTTTCCCTTTTCCCACCATTCTTTGTAAACCCTAGAAATGGTTGTGCGTGAAAATCCCAGTAACTAAGCAGATTGTGAAATACTCAGACCGGCCCGTCTGACACCAACAACCATGCCACGCTCAAAATTGCTTAAATCACCTTTCTTTCCCATTCTGACATTCAGTTTGGAGTTCAGGAGATTGTCTTGACCAGGACCACCCCCCTAAATGCATTGAAGCAACTGCCATGTGATTGGTTGACTAGATAATTGCATTAATGAGAAATAGAACAGGTGTTCCTAATAATTCTTTAGGTGAGTGTATATATATATTTATTTAATGCATCTTCAGAACATTGTGTAATTGCTGTGTTCTTGATTTTATGACATGTTTGACCCTTTTATACTGTATTGTATTACATCAAACTTTGACTATAGTTATTTTTGTAAATATTATGCAGGTTGTCATTGCTTTAACACGTGTGCTGCATTACAAGAATAATTTCTAGGGCACTCTAATTTTCAAATATTTCCATTTGTCTTAAACTATACTCAAGAGTCCTTTGATATTCCCAGTACTTGACCGGACTGCACTTTAGCAGTAAATTGTGATATTGTTATGTATCTTTGGATTTCTAGTTTTCTGAAATGCACATTTTAAATTGCTTACTGGTATTTATTTCTTAAAATATTCTTGATTTCCTCAAATACTTGAATTTATATTTCAGTCAAAGAATTGTTTCATATGCGCCTAATCATAATTACTGAAATGATATCAATTAACCACTTAATATATTTTATTTGTGTGTAGTTAAAATCCATATTGCCAATTAACTAAATGGTGACAATGTGCCTATGCGACAGCAGGATGGAAGCAGTGGGAGATCTGCAGCCAAATGCAAAGGGGTACACTGTCTGCTAGTCAGGAAACCACCTGTGAGGAACACACTAGCAGTGCACGGGTTCATAAAAGCAGCAACAGGCAGGCATCATGCAGTGCCCTACTCGACAGTGTGGAAATTTTCTACCAAGTCATGGGGGATGTTAGCGTAGCGGTATGCAGGATGTGTAGAAGTTGAGGCGCGCACCCCACAGCCCCTCTCCAGCAGTCAGGGCTCGTCAACATCAGCAGAAGGAAGCTGTTGTTCCTTCCCATCAACTACATTGTCATATATTGCTTCTGATGTTCCTTCTCCTCATCACTTGTTTTGACAGAAATCGATCACCAAGGTGATTGCAAAAAGAGAACAGTATCTGTGCACTCATCCAATGGTGCAGAAGCTGAACCTGCACCTGGCCAAGTTGCTGGTACCACAGACCCTCCCTTTCCATAGAAGTAGTATGTAGTAGAAAATGGAAATCATTCTTTTTTTATTCACCCCTTAGGGGGGCCAGGTGTCAATGATGACCATCCTTATCATTTGCTGGCTTTACTTCTTCCAAATCACCCTTTACAGTCTCCATGTCTGAGAAAAGTCAGCGAGATGCAGAGAGGAGGAGCTGGATTTTTCTGATGACATATCATCAGTGTTAGATGCTGTGGGAAAGTAGGAAACGCAGATGGCAGAAGAATGGTCTTCCACCTGTAGGGTTGGAGAGCGTTTGGAGTTGGTGAAGTGGTGGTTCACAACTAGGTGTGGGGGGCTTTCTTCTTCTTTCACTCCAGGAATGCCCCATGACTAGGGTTGAGCGAACCCGAACTGTAAAGTTCGGGTTCGTACCGAACTTTAGGATTTTTGGACCCCGAACCCGAACATTTTCGTAAAAGTTCAGGTTCGGGTTTGGTGTTCGCCGCTTTCTTTGCGCTTTTTGAAAGGCTGCACAGCAGCCAATCAACAAGCGTCATACTACTTGCCCCAAGAAGCCATCACAGCCATGCCTACTAATGGCATGGCTGTGATTGGCCAGAGCAGCATGTGACCCAGGCTCTATATAAGCTTGGGTCACGTAGTGCTGCACGTCACTCTGCTGTTACAAGTGTAGGGAGAGTATGCTGCTGGACTTGTGATTTCAGGGAGAGCATAGGAGAGAATCTAACTCAGCGATCTACACATAAATAGTTGTGTTGGTGCAGGGCACTATCGTTTTACCCTGCCCTGAGCTCATTGACCAAAAATACAAACTTTTAGAATTCTGTTAGTTAGGTGGGTGGCGGCGGTGGCCATTTTATGCATGCTCAGTGCACCAGCACTGCATCTGAGCTTTTGGGACATTGCAAATCACAATTTTTGGGGGGCAAACTACAACATCTGTATTAGTCAGTGTGCAATTTAAGCTAGAAATACACCCATCATTTTCTGGGGTTTGAAAAACACACTTTCTTTTTCAAAAAACAGTATTTGCCAGATCTGTAAGTGTTAAATTCAAGTTAAATATATGCAGCATTCATATTCTGTTAGCAAAAAAAACACTTTTTGGGCAATCTACAACATTTGTATTAGTCAGTGTGCAATTTAAGCTAGTAATACACCCATCATTTTCTGGGGTTTGAAAAATACACTTTTTTTTCCAAAAAACTGTATTTGCCAGATCTGCAAGTGTTAAATTCAAGTTAAATATATACAGCATTTATATTCTATTAGCAAAAAAAAAAAAGACTTTTTGGGCAATCTACAATATCTGTATTAGGCCTCATGCACACGACCGTATTTTTTCACGGTCCGCAAAACGGGGGTCCGTTGGTCCGTGATCCGTGACCGTTTTTTCGTCCGTGGGTATTCCTTGATTTTTGGAGGATCATGAAAAAAAAGTCGTTTTGGTGTCCGCCTGGCTGTGCGGAGCCAAACGGATCCGTCCTTAATTACAATGCAAGTCAATGGGGACGGATCTGTTTGACGTTGACACAATATGGTGCAATTTCAAACGGATCCGTCCCCCATTGACTTTCAATGTAAAGTCAGGAGTCCCTATTATACCATCGGATCAGAGTTTTCTCCAATCCGATGGTATATTTTAACTTGAAGCGTCCCCATCACCATGGGAACGCCTCTATGTTAGAATATACTGTCGGATATGAGTTAGATCGTGAAACTCATATCCGACAGTATATTCTAACACAGAGGCATTCCCATAGTCATGGGGACGCTTCTAGTTAGAATATACTACGAACTGTGTACATGACTGCCCCCTGCTGCCTGGCAGCACCCTATCTCTTACAGGGGGCTGTGATCCGCACAATTAACCCCTCAGGTGCTGCACCTGAGGAATTAATTGTGCATATCATAGCCCCCTATAAGAGATCAGGGGCTGCCAGGCAGCAGGGGGCAGACTCCCCTCCCTCCCCAGTTTTAATTTCATTGGTGGCCAGTGCGGCCCCCCCGGCCCCCCCTCCCTCTATTGTAATATCATTGGTGGCCAGTGTGTGGCTTGCCGGCCCCCTCCTCCCTCCCTTTATTGTATTTTCATTGGTGGCCAGTGTGCGACCCCCCCGGCCCCCCCCTCCCTCCCTCTATTGTATTATCATTGGTGGCCAGTGTGCGCCCCCCCCAGCCCCCCCTCTATTGGATTAATATCATTTGTGGCCAGTGTGCAGCCTCCCCTCCCCCGATCATTGGTGGCAGCAGAGATTCCGATCGGAGTCCCAGTTTAATCGCTCTGGGGCTCCGATCGGTAACCATGGCAACCAGGACGCTACTGCAGGCCTGGTTTCCATGGTTACTTAGCAATATTACAATATTAGAAGCATCATACTTACCTGCTGCGCTGTCTGTGACCGGCCGGGAGCTCCTCCTACTGGTAAGTGACAGGTCTGTGCGGCGCATTGCTTAATGATCTGTCAGTAGGAGGAGCTCCCGGCCGGTCACAGACAGCACAGCAGGTAAGTATGATGCTTCTAATATTGTAATATTGCTAAGTAACCATGGCAACCAGGCCTGCAGTAGCGTCCTGATTGCCATGGTTAACGATCGGAGCCCCAGTGCGATTAAACTGGGACTCCGATCGGAATCTCCGCTGCCACCAATGATCGGAGGGGGGGGGGGGAAGAGGGGAGGCCGCACACTGGCCACCAATGATATTAATACAATAGAGGGGGGGCCGGGGGGGCCGCACACTGGCCACCAATAATAATACAATAGAGGGAGGGAGGGGGGGCCGGGGGGGCCACACACTGGCCACCAATGATAATACAATAAAGGGAGGGAGGGGAGTGGGGGAGGCCGCACACTGGCCACCAATGATATTACAATAGAGGGAGGAGAGCCGGGGGGGCCGCACTGGCCACCAATGAAATTAAAACTGGGGAGGGAGGGGGGTCTGCCCCCTGCTGCCTGGCAGCCCCTGATCTCTTATAGGGGGCTATGATATGCACAATTGACCCCTCAGGTGCAGCACCTGAGGGGTTAATTGTGCGGATCACAGCCCCCTGTAAGAGATCGGGTGCTTCCAGGCAGCAGGGGGCAGTCATGTACACAGTTCGTAGTATATTCTAACTAGAAGCGTCCCCATCACTATGGGAACGCCTCTGTGTTAGAATATACTGTCGGATATGAGTTTTCACGAAGTGAAAACTCATCTCTGAAAAAGCTTTTATGCAGACGGATCTTCAGATCCGTCTGTATGAAAGTAACCTACGGCCACGGATGCCAATCTTGTGTGCATCAGTGTTCTTTCACGTACCCATTGACTTGAATGGGTCCGTGAACCGTTGTCCGTCAAAAAAATAGGACAGGTCATATTTTTTTGACGGACAGGAAACACGGATCACGGATGCGGCTGCAAAACGGTGCATTTTCTGATTTTTCCACGGACCCATTGAAAGTCAATGGGTCCGCGAAAAAAGACGGAAAACGGCACAACGGCCACGGATGCACACAACGGTCGTGTGCATGAGGCCTTAGTCAGTGTGCAATTTAAGCTAGAAATACACCCATCATTTTCTGGGGTTTGAAAAACACACTTTTTTTTTCAAAAAACGATATTTTCCAGATCTGCAAGTGTTAAATTCAAGTTTAATATATACAGCATTCATATTCTGTTAGCAAAAAAAGACTTTTGGGGCAATCTACAACATCTTTATTAATCAGTGTGCAATTTAAGCTAGAAATACACCCATCATTTTCTGGGGTTTGAAAAACACACTTATTTGACAAAAAACACTATTTTCAGGCCTTGCAGCATCAGCACGTGTAAAATTACAGGCTTATATACTGCTGTCAAATTCAGTTGTTAAACAAACAGTCGTTTGGGTTCCAAAAATTTAGTTGGTAGCCATTGATGCGGATGTCATTGTGAGATACACCCTTAATACATTTTGGTTACATTCAGAGATTTTAAATACCGCCATTTGGTGCACCAATATTGAAGTCAGGCCTACAGAGGTTCAGGCCCTGTAAGATACCACCTCTACATACAGGGGTTTGAATTAGGCATTTGAAATACAACCATTTTAAATACCGCCTTTTTGTGCAAAGATATATTTACTTTAGGCCTACACAGGTTCAGACCGTGTGAGATACCCCCCTACATACAGGTGTTTGAATTTGGCATTTGAAATACAGCCATATGAAATACTGCCTTTTTGTGCAAAGATATACACTGCTCAAAAAAATAAAGGGAACACTTAAACAACACAATGTAACTCCAAGTCAATCACACTTCTGTGAAATCAAACAGTCCACTTAGGAAGAAACACTGAGTGACAATCAATTTCATATGCTGTTGTGCAAATGGGATAGACAACAGGTGGAAATTATAGGCAATTAGCAAGACACCCCCAATAAAGGAGTGGTTCTGCAGGTGGTGACCTGACCACTTCTCAGTTCCTATGCTTCCTGGCTGATGTTTTGGTCACTTTTGAATGCTGCCGGTGCTTTCACTCTAGTGGTAGCATGAGACGGAGTCTACAACCCACACAAGTGGCTCAGGTAGTGCAGCTTATCCAGGATGGCACATCAATGCGAGCTGTGGCAAGAAGGTTTGCTGTGTCTGTCAGCGTAGTGTCCAGAGCATGGAGGTGCTACCAGGAGACAGGCCAGTACATCAGGAGACGTGGAGGAGGCTGTAGGAGGGCAACAACCCAGCAGCAGGACCGCTATCTCCGCCTTTGTGCAAGGAGGAACAGGAGGAGCACTGCCAGAGCCCTGCAAAATGACCTCCAGCAGGCCACAAATGTGCATGTGTCTGCTCAAACGGTCAGAAACAGACTCCATGAGGGTGATATGAGGGTCCGACGTTCACAGGTGGGGGTTGTGCTTACAGCCCAACACCGTGCAGGACGTTTGGCATTTGCCAGAAAACACCAAGATTGGCAAATTCGCCACTGGCGCCCTGTGCTCTTCACAGATGAAATCAGGTTCACACTGAGCACATGTGACAGACGTGACAGAGTCTGGAGACGCCGTGGAGAACGTTCTGCTGCCTGCAACATCCTCCAGCATGACCAGTTTGGCATTGGGTCAGTAATGGTGTGGGGTGGCATTTCTTTGGAGGACCGCACAGCCCTCCATGTGCTCGCCAGAGGTAGCCTGACTGCCATTAGGTACCGAGATGAGATCCTCAGACCCCTTGTGAGACCATATGCTGGTGCGGTTGGCCCTGGGCTCCTCCTAATGCAAGACAATGCTAGACCTCATGTGGCTGGAGTGTGTCAGCAGTTCCTGCAAGACGAAGGCATTGATGCTATGGACTGGCCCGCCCGTTCCCCAGACCTGAATCCAATTAAGCACATCTGGGACATCATGTCTCGCTCTATCCACCAACGTCACGTTGCACCACAGACTGTCCAGGAGTTGGCAGATGCTTTAGTCCAGGTCTGGGAGGAGATCCCTCAGGAGACCGTCTGCCACCTCATCAGGAGCATGCACAAGCGTTGTAGGGAGGTCATACAGGCACGTGGAGGCCACACACACTACTGAGCCTCATTTTGACTTGTTTTAAGGACATTACATCAAAGTTGGATCAGCCTGTAGTGTGTTTTTCTACTTTAATTTTGAGGGTGACTCCAAATCCAGACCTCCATGGGTTAAAAAATGTGATTTCCATATTTTTTTTTTGTGTGATTTTGTTGTCAGCACATTCAACTATGTAAAGAACAAAGTATTTCAGAAGAATATTTAATTAATTCAGATCTAGGATGTGTTATTTTTGTGTTCCATTTATTTTTTTGAGCAGTGTATTTACTTCAGGCCTACACAGGTTCAGATCGTGTGAGATACCCCCTTACATACAGGGGTTTGAATCAGGCATTTGAAATACAGCCATTTAAAATACAGCCTTTTTGTGCAAAAATATATTTACTTCAGGCCTACACAGGTTCAGACCGTGTGAGATACCCCCCTACATACAGGGGTTTGAATCCGGCATTTGAAATACATTTTTTTTTTTTTCAAAGCTTTATTGAAGACGTAATTCAGCAGTACAAGTAATTTCACTTCAAAGGACAGTAGTGGGCAGTATACAGACGTATACATTAACATTGTACTACTTAGCTATCAATAAAATAACCAAGTTAACAAATTTAACATAGTAGATGTCATTTCCAGTCATATTGCATAGGTTTAGCATAGACAACATAGAATGCAGATGAGAAACAATATATCCTAAAACCATTAATGGACCTCGTTAAAGTGCCTGAAATCAGTCCAGGGTTTCCAAAGGGCGGTGAATTTGTCATGAGAACGGTTTTCCCAAGTGTACAGCACTTCAAATTTGTATATGAAGTCCACCTTGTTTACCCAGTAGTCAAGTGGTGGGAGATCTGATGAGAGCCAGAATCTGGGGATTAAGAGGCGTGCTGCTGATAACAATTTCTTAAACAGTGGAGTGACACCGGTGAATGTGTGGGAGGGGGGGAGGCCTAAGAGAGCAAGTTGAGGAGAAAGCATAATCTTGGATTTGCAGATTGTGTTGCATTGTTTAAAGATCTCGGACCACCAATTATACAAAGGTGAGCAGGACCACCAAATGTGAAGGAATTTACCACCCCCCTCACCACACCTCCAGCCTACGTCAGAACCAGTACTGTTATATCTACAGGTGATATCAGGCGTAGTTTCGGGAAAAAGGGAGACAAAGTGATCTTTATGGATCACGTTGCCGTCCTCCCCAAAAAGAGAGAGAGCCGGAGTGGAGAGGGAAGTGGGATTCCATTATCAGATCTTTGGAATTTATCCCATGCTTCCAGAGTGGCTGTTATAGTTGGGCTAGTGTTCTTATATTTAACTTTGGTTAAACCTTTGGTTAAACCTTAGCAAGGTTTTGCTGAGGATGAATCAGAAGGGTTCTGAATGAGACGTTAGCTAGGGCAGCTTCCATACTAGGCCAAGATTTGTATGTAGGATTTCTGAACCAATCAACAGCCCTGGTTAATAAGGTAGCTAAGTTATATAGAGAGGGATTCGGCAGGTTGATGCCGCCGAAGGTTTTGGGGTTCTGTAGTATAGAGAAACGTACGCGGGCTTTCTTACGACTCCATATAAAGGAGCGAATTTCCTTATCAAGGGATTGGAAGAAGGATCTGGGAATAGGGAGGGGGAGGACTTGTTGCAGATAGTTTAGTTTAGGGAGGACTAATGAGGTAAATATATTTTTACGGCCAAACCAGGATAGTGTGTGAAGGTTGGAGGTTGTTTAGTTGGTCTAGCATGTTTTGTAGCAGTGGGGCAAAATTAAGTTGAAATAATTTGGAAAGATCAGTGCCAATTTTAACTCCTAAATATGTTATGAAAGGGATATCCCAGTTAAACGGGGATTGGGCTGCTAGGTCTAATTTAGTACGAGCATTTAGGCCTATACTCAAGATATGGGACTTTTTCATATTTATTTTGAGGTTAGATAGGGGACTAATTTTTTCAAGGGTCTCATATATTAATGGGAGGGATGTTTTCGGATTAGAGGTAAGGAGAAGGAGGTCGTCCGCAAATGCTGCAACTTTATGTTCGCGATTTCCAAGTTTAATACCTTTGATTTTGTCATTTTGGCGAAAGGATTGTAGGAGTAGTTCCATAGTTAATACGAAAACCAGGGGGGAAAGTGGACATCCCTGGCGCGTACCATTTCTAATGGGGAAGGAAGGGGAGGTAGTTTCATTCACCAGCACCGACGCCGAGGCATTGGAATACATGAAGAAGACTGCTTCTATAAAAGATATTGGTAATCCAAATTTAATCAATGTAAGGCGCAGAAAGTCCAAACTGATCCTGTCAAAAGCCTTTTCGGCATCAGTGCTGAGGAGAACTAGGGGATGAGAGAACTTGGTGGCAAATTGGATAGCATTGAGGATTCTGACCGAGTTGTCTTTACCCTCTCTACCAATCACAAAGCCTGTTTGGTCGCCATGAACCAATGATGGGAGAATAAGGGAGAAGCGGTTTGCTAACATCTTAGCTAGAAGTTTTAGGTCGAGGTTCAGCAGAGAGATGGGACGATAATTTGCGCAGTGTGCTTGGTCTTTACCTTCCTTAGGTATGATGGTTATTAAAGCTCTCGTCATGTCTATGGTGAGAGGAGTGCCCTTGAGTGATTGATTACAAATATTAAGAAGGTAAGGAGAGATAGATTCTCTGAATGTGTTATAGTAAAGGGCTGTGAGACCATCAGGGCCTGGAGCTTTATTTTTTGGGAGCTGTTTGATGGCATTTTTCAGTTCATCTATAGAGAAGGGGGATTCTAATATTTTTTTATTAGAAGTATTGAGCTTAGGGAGGGAGACAGAATCCAGGAATCTGCTGATGGCTTCTATAGTGGATGGGGCACTGGTTGAGGGAGTAGGTTGGGGTAGATTATAAAGGGATTGGTAGAAGGCTTGAAATTCGGAGGCTATTTCTTTGGACGTTGTGACAGTTTCTCCTTTGTTATTATGGATCTTACAAATATAGTTGTGATTTCTCCTTTTTTTTATCCTATTCATGACAAATTTGGACGCTTTATCGCCATGGGCAAAATATTTGAATTGGGAATTGAGAAAGTATTTGGCCGATATGGAGTTTAAGTTATTTTTAAGTTCAGAGTGAAGTGAGTTGAGTTTAGGGAGGTGCTGGTCAGAAAGGGATTTTTTGTGGATCGCTTCAATTTTCCGAATTTCAGATAGAAGGCCATCAATTCGGGCTTTTCTCAATTTTTTAAGATGGGCGCCTAGGCTGATGAATTTGCCCCTTATGTATGCCTTGTGGGTGTCCCATAGGATGTGGGGGAAGGTTTCTGGAAGGGCATTTAGGGAAAAGAAATCGTTGAGGGATTTCTGAATTTTGGCTTTGTTTTCTTTTGAGGAGATCAATTGTTCATTGAGTCTCCAGTTAGTTGTTTTGGGAGCTAGTTGGGGGATGGAGATAGTGACAAATATTGGAGAGTGATCGGATAAATGAATGGAGTCTATGTGGGTTTTGGAGCATAACTGGAGATGTGGTTTAGAGATAAATAGGTAATCTAACCTTTGGTATGAGCCATGAACGTTTGAAAAAAAGGTGTAGTCCCTTTCAGTGGGATTAAATGTTCTCCAGGTGTCAACCAGGTTTAGATTGTGAAATTTGTTGCATAGGAAGTTAAGCTTTTTCCGTGAGAGGACAGATTTTTTTGTTGAGGAATCTAGAGCGGGATTTAGGGCGACATTAAAGTCCCCTCCCATGATAATTGTACCTTCTTGGAAAGATTCTATGATTGGGCAGATATTATCAAACCAAGAAGCCTGGTTAACATTAGGGGCGTATATGTTTATCAATGTATAAATATGGTTAGCTATAGTTCCCTTTAGCATTATGTACCTTCCTTCTGTATCTTGAATATGTGAAACATATTGGAAAAATGTGTTTTTGTTAAATCTGATGCTAACCTTCCTGGAAGCGGAGGAGTCTGAGCCGCAGTGGAACCACATTGGAAAGCTGGAATGGGAAAGGTCTGGGTAGTGATTGAACTTAAAATGGGTTTCTTGTAAAAATAATATGGAGGTATTTCTTTTTTTTTAAAGTGAAAAAATTTGGCATCTTTTAAAAGGGGCATTGGAGCCTCTAACATTAAATGATGCTACTGTGAGATCTGCCATAACTTTTTAATTTGTGGGGTGGACCACTGCGATTCAGGCTTCCCCTCGCAAGAAGTAAACATAAGATATAAGGTATCTATTGGTTTGTGCATTGGTAGTAGGAGCATAGATATACGGTGTCTTGACTGAGAAAAGGCTAGGTCACAATATGACAGGCATCTACAGAACAAATATGAATAGCAAAACCTTAAACATAAAAATAAACTTATATAAGAGAATAATTGCGCCAGTGCGCAAGAAACTTGTTGGTGGATTAGAGGGGGAATTTCAAATATGTGAAAAATATCACCCTATTTTGAAATATATATCCAGAACATTGCAGAATAATTATAGATGTAAGAATGGAGGAGGGGATGAAGGGGTTAAGTAGTAGGTACAGGTATAAGGGTGGGAGGTTGAAGGTAGAGGTAGTGATGAGAGGGATAAAGCTTGGAGAGAGGGAGTGATAATGGAAGGCAAGTAGATGACTGTCCAGCTCACTCTCCTAATGGAAGTCTTCTTGGTGTGGACTGTGAGACATCCCTTCTGGTCCTAGTAGATCTTGGGGTGCGTTGTTTTTCCCATGGAACCGGTATAGGTAGATCCGGTAAGGAAGATAAGTTCTGAACTAGGTCCCAGTTTTGAATGTTCATAGGTTCGATGTTGAGGTGGTCAAAGACTTGGTTGAGGTCTGTGAAGGTAGATGTATTCATTCTACGACCTTCGTGAAAGAAAGACAGGCCAAAAGGAAATGTCCATCTATATGGGATATTGTGTGATCTAAGCCAGTCTGTTAATGGCTTCAAAGATCTCCTCTTCTTTAGTGTGGATTGGGAAAGATCCTGATATATGGTAATGTTGTATCCATCCCAAGAGATCTCTCCTGCAGAACGAGCTTTAATCATGATGGCTTTTTTAACTTGGAAGCTTAGGAATCTACAGATAATGTCCCTTGGTGGGTCTGTTGCGGCTGGTTTGGGTCTTAGAGCTCTGTGCGCTCTTTCAATTAACACTTCGTGGGCTGAGTCAGGGCCCAAAATGGAGAGGCAAATTTGGGTGATGACGTGGGGAATATCGCTTGTGACAATCGTTTCCGGCACCCCCCTGAAATCGCAAATTATTGCGCCTGCCGCGATTTTCTTGGTCTTCAAGAGCACAATAGAGGGTGTTTAGATTGCTTTGTATGAAGACCAGATTATTGGTTACCCCCATTTGGTGACTCACCAGGGCTGCTTGTGATTCTTCTAGGATCTCGACTCTTCTGCCGATTTGCCGAACGTCCTGCTTGATCGCTGTGAGGTCCGTGCTCAGAGGCTCCAGAGCTGCTGTTAGAGAGGAGGTAAGAATATCCTTGAGATACGATCTTGAGATAGGTAAGTTGTCTGTCTCTATTTCTGCATCTTGGGACGAATCAGACGGGTCTTTCTGTGGGCGGCCTGCAGTGCGTGGTGAGGCCGGCGCCATCTTGCTTTCCCTCGCCACATAAGCAGAAGCTGCTTTTTTGATGAATTTGTCCATGTCCCCTTTGCAGACAGGGGTTTTGTGTTGATCGGCGGTGTCATCGGCCTTGGATCCTCCGATTTTGACCATGGCTGGATCTTCAGGCGTTAAATCCAAGCTAGTTAGGGTGATTTGTGTACGGAGCTATTCACTCATGCAGCCATCTCCTGCCGGCGCTAGCTCCGCCCCCATGAAATACAGCCATTTTAAATGCTGCCTTTTTGTGCAAAGATATATTTACTTCAGGCCTACACAGGTTCAGACCGTGTGAGATACCCCCCTACATACAGGGGTTTGAATTAGGCATTTTAAATACAGCCATTTCAAATACCGCCATTTTGTGCAAAGATATATTTACTTCAGGCCTACAGAGGTTCAGGCCCTCTGAGATACTACCTCTACATACAGGGGCTTGAATTAGCCATTTGAACTACAGCCAATTGAAAAACAGCCTTTTTGTGCAAAGATATATTTACTTCAGGCCTACACGGGTGCAGACCATGTGAGATACGCCCCTACATACAGGGGTTTGAATTAGGCATTTGAAATACAGCCATTTGAAATACAGCCTTTTTGTGCAAAGATATATTTATTTCAGACCTACACAGGTTCAGACCGTGTGAGATCCCCACTATACATACAGGGGTTTGAATTAGGCATTTTAAATACTGCCTTTTTGTCCAAAGATATATTTACTTCAGGCCTACACAGGTTCAGACCGTGTGAGATCCCCTCTATACATACAGGGGTTTGAATTAGGCATTTGAAATACAGCCATTTGAAATACAGCCTTTTTGTGCAAATATGTATTTACTTCAGGCCTACACAGGTTCAGACGATCTGAGAGCCCCTCTATACATACAGGGGTTTGAATTAGCAATTTGAAATACAGCCATTTGAAATACAGACATTTTGTGCAAAGATATATTTACTTCAGGCCTACAGAGGTTCAGGCCCTCTGATATACTACCTCTACATACAGGGGTTTGAATTATCCATTTGAAATACAGCCATTTGAATTACAGCCTTTTTGTGCAAAGATATATTTACTTCAGGCCTACACAGGTTCAGACCGTGTGAGATACCCCTCTACATACAGGGGTTTGATTTAGGCATTTGAAATACAGCCATTTGAAATACCGCCATTTTGTGCAAAGATATATTTACTTCAGGCCTACAGAGGTTCAGACCGTGTGAGATCCCCTCTATACATACAGGGGTTTGAATTAGGCATTTGAAATACAGCCATTTGAAATACAGCCTTTTTGTGCAAAGATGTATTTACTTCAGGCCTACACAGGTTCAGACGATCTGAGATCCCCTCTATACATACAGGGGTTTGAATTAGCAATTTGAAATACAGCCATTTGAAATACAGACATTTTGTGCAAAGATATATTTACTTCAGGCCTACAGAGGTTCAGGCCCTCTGAGATACTACCTCTACATACAGGGGTTTGAATTAGGCATTTGAAATACAGCCATTTGAAATACTGCCTTTTTGTGCAAAGATATATTTACTTCAGGCCTACACAGGTTCAGACCGTGTGAGATACCCCCCTACATACAGGGGTTTGAATCAGGCATTTAAAATACAGCCTTTTTGTGCAAAGATATATTTAGTTCAGGCCTACACAGGTTCAGACCGTGTGAGATCCCCTCTATACATACAGGGGTTTGAATTAAGCATTTGAAATACAGCCATTTAAAATACAGCCTTTTTGTGCAAAGATGTATTTACTTCAGGCCTACACAGGTTCAGACGGTCTGAGATCCCCTCTATACATACAGGGGTTTGAATTAGCCATTTGAAATACAGCCATTGTATAGAGATACAATAGATAGAATGATGCCAGTATAGAGATATACCCAGACTTCTCTAAGGTTACGCAAGATAAAAGAAGGGAATATAAAGATGTTAAAAAGAGATTGATACAAGCGCAATTAAAGTACTCCATGATGTACCCCGCGAAATTACGGGTCATATATAAAGAAACCGTTCAATTCTTCGTCAATCCAAGCGATGCAGCAGACTGGATGGACTCAAAGGGCATTAAATAATATGTCAGCGATGCATTGAGGGGAGGTTGGGGGGGTCGACGGCGGGGGGGAGGGGGGTGATAGCCTAAGGTTTGAGTCCTATGAGTCACATTCTGCGACTCATGGGTCAGAATGGGAGTAGGGTTTGGGGAGAGGGTAGGGGGGTTTTCTTTCCGCGGGGGACTGTTGAGGTATTGAGGGTGCTCGTTTGGGGAGCCCCTGCCCCTTCGCCCAGTGCCGCTTTAATGCTAGGTGGGATCAATAAAAAAAATAAATAAATAAATAAATAAAAAAAATGTCAAGAATAATGAGTTGGAATATCCCCGGTTTTGCGGATAAAATCAAGAGGTGCATAGTGTTTGATTTGGTCTCTAGACATCTACCAGCAATAGTGGCCCTGCTAGAAACACACCTTACAGGTGAAAAAGTGTCGGCGCTCGGCGGAAGGAGATGGGCCTCCCATGAATACCACTCATGTTATTCAATATACTCTAGGGGGGTTAGTGTCTATGTTCATAGAGAGGTAGACTATGAGCCAATAGAACAATTAATTGATCAAGAGGGACGGTTAATTTTTCTTCACTGTTACTGGCAAGGACAAAGGAGAATTATTGCCTTTAAATACAATCCACCCCCCTTCACGACAACGGTACTATGCAGACGGATGGATTACATCTCAGCACGAGAGGAGTGCCCGGTGCTGGTGATGGGCGATTTTAACTCGGTCATGGACATTAAAAAAGATAGGATCTCCACAAAAACCAATTACGAATTAAATCCTGGTTCAAGCACTCTGCTATCCAGAATGTGTAAAGAAATGGCGTTGGTTGATATATGGCGATCGCTTTATGGAAATAAGCAAGTATAGTCATGCTTTAGCAATACACATAGGTCCATGTCGCGAGTTGATCTGGCCCTCGCCAGCCCCGGGCTTATGAACAGGGTTAAAAAAATGAATTACGAACGCCATGGTGTTTCCGATCACAGCCCTGTTATGGTAATACTGGATAGCCACACTAAACCAAACCAAAACAGGATTTTTATACTCAATCCCCACTGGATGACATTAATAAGGGATCTGGATAAGATCAATGAGGAAATAAAGCTCTTTTGGAGTGACAATGTTAACTCAACACACATTCATATGGATTGGGACGCGCTCAAGGCATACCTTTGGGGTATATATTCACAACGAATCAGGAAACAGAAAAATGCCTTCGCCCAAACCCAAAAAGAAATAGAAGATTTACTTGGCCAGATAATGAATGAGATCATATATGCAAATACCCCAGAAAAACAACTCCAACTCCAAAAAGTGCAAGATGACTATAAACAATATCTATACAAAAAAGCACAGAATAAAATGTTCTTTTCAGGGTTGAGAACCTTTAGCGAGTCCGGTAAACCAAGCAGACTGCTATCCATGATAGTTAAAAATCAAAGGGGGAGTAATAACATTGCCGGCATTAGGACAGAGGCAGGAAATATTCTACGGGACTCTGGTGATATTTTAAGGGAATTCACCCGATATTTTTCATTACTTTACAAAGCGGGGACTAAAAATCAAGGAGGACAAATAGATCAATATCTAGACAATATCAAGATCCCTGAATTCGACCAACAAGACATTGATTGGTTAAATAGACCTATCCAATTGATCGAGTTGCAAAATACGTTAAAATCTATTAAGGGTAATACATCCCCCGGGGTGGACGGTTTCCCATTTGAACTGTATCGGAAACACGAAGGAACTGTACTCCCCCTAATGCTAGAGGTATTGAACCAATCATGGATAACAGGCTCCCTACCCCCTTCATGGATGGAAGCCATCATTACATTAATCCCTAAAAAAGGGCATGACCCGCTGTTAGTTACATCTTACCGCCCCATCTCTCTGTTGAACACAGATTACAAAATTCTTGCTAAACTATTAGCGAACAGATTAAAAACAACTATCCACAAAGTTGTCCATGCAGATCAAACTGGGTTTATTCCTAAAAGGAATATACAGGATAATGTGAGGAGGGCCTTCTTGAACGTCCAGGTAGGGGAAGGGGAGGACTGCTCCATCCTGTCCCTGGACGCCGCTAAGGCCTTTGACAGGGTGGAGTGGCCTTTCCTTTGGAGAGTAATGTCCCGGGTTAAAATAGGCGAATACTTTTCCAGATGGGTCCGTATTCTGTATCAAGGGCCGGTATCCAGGGTTCGAATCAATGGTGAATACTCAGTCCCCTTCCCCTTCACCCGAGGAACACGGAAAGGATGTCCCCTCTCCCCCCTGCTCTTCTCGCTGTTTCTGGAGCCAATGGCATGTAAAATTAGAGAGGATAAGGAGATACTAGGCTTTGGGTGCGAGGGAGAGGTGGACAAAATAAGTCTCTACGCGGATGATATGCTACTGTTTTTGGGGAAAGGATACATGAACCTGCCTAGGGTCATGGATAGCCTGGATGAATTTGGATCCCTGTCTGGATATGAGATAAACTGGGGAAAATCAAAATTTCTCCCGTTAAGATGTCCGGTCCCGCCTGACTATAAATTTCAGGTTAGTATATTGACCCCAGGAGACTCCCTACCATATCTGGGTATCCAGATAGGGACCAAGTTGGAACATTATACGGAATTAAATATGCTGCCAATAATAGATAGAGTTAAAGAAAAAAATAGAATATGGCTAAAACTCCCCTTGTCACAAATTAATCGTATAGCACTTATTAAAATGTATAAAACAATATACTGGGCACTCACACTAGACGTGGAAACATACGACAATATAGTAATTTAAACAGTTTATTAATAAAGCTTGATGTGAATAATAAAATACAATACAATATACTGGGCTATTTAAAAGTCAAAAATGGAATACATTAGTATAAAAACCGTGAGATAACGATAGACTAAAATTGATAATAAATAAACAATTGGCAAGGAATTAATAATGCAGTTGAAATGTAAAATAACAGAGATGATATTTCATAAGTAATGTCTCATTCCAGTTTGGGAATAGATAATAGGTTGGAAAAAGTCTCAGATTATTTCAAAGGACAAAAAGCAGTACTCTGTTGTAGTGAGTGTTTGGTTGCGGCGTCCCGCTTTTACTCACTGTTCAGTAGTTGCTGATGTTAATTTCACTGCTGTGGTTCCGGTTCTCTGTGTTTCCGACTGCTCGCCTTCTGGTTATCTCCGCCTCCGGGCTATGTGGCTCTGGGCACCGCTCCGTGCGATTTCAAGAGCCGATGTCCTCCAAGCCTCTATTTGCCTGCTTCCACACTGGTATGACTCTGCGGAAAAAGAGCTTGTTCTCTGGATATGAGAAGCTCCTCGTGAGTCAGCGTGCCAGGTCCTCTTTGCTTAAGAAGCGTTCCGGATTTATAGCGCCAACCTAGAATGACTGCGGCAATGGGTACAACAGGAGTTCGTGTGCAGGTAAGCTGGGGGTCTTGGATCAAACGCGTTTCGGGGCTTCACGTTGCCCCTTCCTCGTGAAGCCCCGAAACGCGTTTGATCCAAGACCCCCAGCTTACCTGCACACGAACTCCTGTTGTACCCATTGCCGCAGTCATTCTAGGTTGGCGCTATAAATCCGGAACGCTTCTTAAGCAAAGAGGACCTGGCACGCTGACTCACGAGGAGCTTCTCATATCCAGAGAACAAGCTCTTTTTCCGCAGAGTCATACCAGTGTGGAAGCAGGCAAATAGAGGCTTGGAGGACATCGGCTCTTGAAATCGCACGGAGCGGTGCCCAGAGCCACATAGCCCGGAGGCGGAGATAACCAGAAGGCGAGCAGTCGGAAACACAGAGAACCGGAACCACAGCAGTGAAATTAACATCAGCAACTACTGAACAGTGAGTAAAAGCGGGACGCCGCAACCAAACACTCACTACAACAGAGTACTGCTTTTTGTCCTTTGAAATAATCGGAGACTTTTTCCAACCTATTATCTATTCCCAAACTGGAATGAGACATTACTTATGAAATATCATCTCTGTTATTTTACATTTCAACTGCATTATTAATTCCTTGCCAATTGTTTATTTATTATCAATTTTAGTCTATCGTTATCTCACGGTTTTTATACTAATGTATTCCATTTTTGACTTTTAAATAGCCCAGTATATTGTATTGTATTTTATTATTCACATCAAGCTTTATTAATAAACTGTTTAAATTACTATATTGTCGTATGTTTCCACGTCTAGTGTGAGTGCCCAGTATATTGTTTTATATTGTTTATTTGTTAAAGGAAGGGCGAATCCTTTATTACTGAGAGCACCTCCCTCTGTGGTTTCACTCACTCCTGTGCGTCTCATATCAGCTACTCACTTATTAAAATGTCACTACTTCCAATGTTATTATAGATAATCAATGCCAGTCCAATAACGATAGAAGATACGTTTTTTAATAAATTAGAGACTCTCTTCAATGAACTAATATGGGGGCGCAAACGAGTCAGAATCAAGATACAATATTTGCATAAAGATGAGGGCGGAATCTCTATCCCTTTTTTGAAAGGATACTATATAGCTGCCCAACTGAGATGGTGTGTGAGGAATCGAAAGAATAAATGCATTTGGCTTATTTTGGGGCGATGCTGTAGACCTTGGGAGGATCTTTTCCACATCCTTGAAGCTGGTATCATGGAGAAGAGAAGAACACAGAACCCATTCAGTAGAATGCTTAGGCACATTTGGCAACAAATCAGATTGATGGTTGGAGTCTCCCAAGCAGTCCAGTACACCCCACTATGGGGGAATGCTCATCTTCCACAAGTTACGGAACCGGGTGATGTAGATTACTGGGAAAAATACGGGATTAATTTAATTACACAGGTTTTTCACAGAGGACAGTTGAAGCCCCTTAATGAAATCCTACCAGATATTACACTAGGATTTATGGATAAATTCCGATACGAACAATTACGACACGCCATACACTACACGGAGAATAAGAATTATTTGAATGTTGTACGGAACACTTTTTTAGATTTCTGTCAGGATATGACTCTTAACACATCTATATCGCACATCTACGCAAAGTTTAAACTTGAATACACAAAAAAAAATCACATTTAGAGGTGAGGTTAAATGGGAAAAGGACTTGCCAAATGGGGAATCTATTCCGTGGAACATTGTCTACAGGAATATTAAAAGATCGACGGTCTCCCCTGCTCATGCATGGATTCTTTTGAAAATCATACACCGTCTCTATTACACTCCGGTATTACTACACACCATTTACAACGACAGAAAACAGAATTGTTATAAATGTAGTAAAGACAGAGGAGACTATAAACATCTGCTGTGGGAATGCCCAGGGATAAAAGATTACTGGATTAAAATATCCCGGAAACTACGAGATAGCTCCCCTATGAAATATGTAATGTGTATTGAATATGTCATCCTGGGCACTCTCCCAGAGACAGATAAAAACAAAATTGATCAGATACTCTGGCTCCGGGGCATAGCCCTGGCCAAAATAATAATAGTTAAATATTGGGGTTCCACGAAATACCCTAGTTTTCAGGAGTGGAGGGAACGGATGAACAGGGTTAAGCAATATGAATACAAGAGTGCGATCACATTTGTATTCTCCGTTTGTATATGTATTTTGCCATAGTGATCTGCACCTATATGCAGGTTGTGCTGACTCAATTCCCCAAAAATATGAATACATCCTTGCCCAAACAGCAGGGAAAAAGGTAGCTTGGTTGCGGACATGGGGCAATTGGGAGTGATAATACTGGGTATAATGAAAAGGTAATGACGGTAGCTCCGCGAAAAGAAAAGGGGGTTGGAGGGTGGGGGTTAACAAAATAAGAGGGAAATTATTTATTATATGAGATGAGCATAAATGTCTTTCTCTTTTTGTAATATTGAAATGGAAGACTGTACATCTTTGTATTTTTGAAAATAAAAAGATATAAAAAAAAATAAAATAATAAATACAGCCATTTGAAATACAGCCATTTTGTGCAAAGAAATCTTTAATTACGGCCTAGTCTGGTTCAGGCCGTGTGAGATACACCGTTTACATACTGTCGTTCTTTTTTACTATTAATTAAACACCCATTTAGGGCAAGATCCTAAATTCTAAAAATATGAGGAGAGCGTCAAATAAGGGACGTGGCCCAGGTCGTGGGGCTGCTGGTGGAGCTCCTGTTGCAGGGAGAGGACGTGGTCGATCTGTGCCAGCTACACGCACAAGTGAAACCCCTTCCTCAGGTGCGAGTAGGCGACAAAACCTGCAGCGGTATTTGGTTGGGCCTAATGCTGCTCTACGAATGGTGAGGCCTGAACAAGTACAGGCGTTTGTAGATTGGGTTGCTAACAGTGGATCCAGTTCCTTCACATTGTCTCCCACCCAGTCTTCTGCTGAAAGACCACAGTTGGCACCTGCAGTCGATGTCCATCAGTCTTTCACCTTACCCCCTTGCAAATCAGCCAAGCAGTCTGAGCCCCAAGTTTCCCAGGGCCACCCACCTAGCCCCAGAAGTGGAAGAGATTGAGTGCACCGATGCCCAACCACTTTTTTTTCAAGATGAGTACATGGGAGGACCATCGCAGAACGTCTCGGATGATGACGAAACACAGGTGCCAACTGCTGGGGCTTTCGAAAGCGTGCAGACTGACAAGGAAGTCAGGGGTGAAGACTGGGTGGAAGATGATGTGGAGGACGATGAGGTCCTCGACCCCACATGGAATCAAGGTCATGCGAGTGACCGATGTAGTTCTGAGGAAGAGGCGGTGGTCGCACAGAGCCACCAGCACAGCATAAGAGGGAGCAGGGTGCAAAAGCGGAGTGGCCGTCCTCTAGACAGTACGCCTCCTACTGCCCACCGCAACAAGGGACTGAGCACACCAAAGCCAGCTCCAAGGAGTTCCCTGGCGTGGCAGTTTTTCAGACAATGTGCTGACGACAAGACACGAGTGGTTTGCACGCTGTGCAATCAGAGCCTGAAGCGAGGCAAAAACGTTCTCAACCTGAGCACAACCTGCATGACCAGGCATTTAAGTGCAAAGCACGCGCTGCAGTGGAGTAGACACCTCAAAAAACAAGAAAGGTCTCTGGCTCCTACTGCTTCCTCTTCTGCTGCAGTCGCGGCCTCTTCATCCACCTATGGAGTGACAGTGCTACCTGGCACCCCACAAACAGAGGATCTGCCAGCAACACCAACACCTGGGTCACCAAGCATCTCCACAATGTCACACGGAAGCGTTCAGCTCTCCATATCCCAAACGCTGGAGAGGAAGAGGAAGCACCCCCCCTACCCACTCGCGATCCCTAGCCCTGAATGTCAGCATTTCCAAATTACTTGCCTTTGAAATGCTGTCATTCCGTCTGGTGGAGACGGATAGTTTTAAAGGCCTTATGGCGGTGGCTGTCCCACAGTACGTCGTGCCCAGCCGCCACTACTTTTCAAGTTGAGCCATCCCTTCCCTTCACAACCAATTAGGGGACAAAACCAGGTGTGCACTGCGCTACGCCATCTGTGGCAAGGTGCACCTGACTACGTATACGTGGACCAGTAAGCACGGTCAGGGCTGTTATATCTCCATAACAGCACACTGGGTAAATGCAGTGGCGGCTGTGCCTGAGGCGGATAGCAGTTTGGCGCATGTCCTTCCACCACCGAGGATTGCAGGGCGCTTCAGTTTGCCTCCTCCTACTCCGCTTCCTCATCCTCTACCAGCTCCTCATCCGGTCAGCGTCACCACCAACTTCAGCACAGCCAGGGGTAAACGACAGAAGGCAGTTAAAAAAATTATCTGTTTGGGGTAAAGCCCCACACCGTGCAGGAGCTGTGGACGGACCTTGAACAACAGACCGATGAGTGGTTTGTGCGAGTCAGCCCGGCCTGGTGGTGTGCGATAATGGGCGAAATCTCGTAGCAGCTTTGGGACTAGCCGGTTTGACGCACATCCCTTGTCTGGCGCATATGCTGAATTTGGTGGTGCAGAGATTACTTAAAAATTACCCCAACATGTCAGAGCTGCTGCATAAAGTGCGGGCCGTCTGTGCGCGCTTTCGGCGTTCTCACCCTGCTGCTGCTCGCCTGTCAGCGCTGCAGCGTAACTTCGGCCTTCCCGCTCACCGCCTCATATGCGACTGGCCCACAAGGTGGAACTCCACCTTGCACATGCTGACCAGACTGTGCGAGCAGCAGCAGTGGAGGTTCAGCTGCAGCACGCACGGGTGAGTCGCTTGGCGGAACAGCACCACTTCACCACCAATGACTGGGCCTCCATGCGAGACCTGTGTTCCTTGTTGCGCTGTTTCGAGCACTCCACCAACATGGCCAGTGCCGATAATGCCGTTTTCAGCGTTACTATCCCACTTCTATGCCTCCTTGAAAAAACGCTCCTGGCGATGATGGAAGAGGATGTGGCACAGGAGGAGGAGGAGGAAGAGGGATCATTTCGTAGGGTTTCCAGACAGTCATTCCCAAGTGGCTCCGATGGTGGGTTCCTGTTAGTGATGTCGCGAACATAAAATTTTCAGTTCGCGAACAGCGAACGAGAACTTCCGCAAATGTTCGCGAACTGGCGAACCGGGCGAACCGCCATAGACTTCAATAGACAGGCGAATTTTAAAACCCACAGGGACTCTTTCTGGCCACAATAGTGATGAGAAAGTTGTTTCAAGGGGTCTAACACCTGGACTGTGGCATGCCGGAGGGGGATCTATGGCAAAACTCCCATGGAAAATTACGTAGTGGACGCAGAGTCGGGTTTTAATCCATAAAGGGCATAAATCAACTAACATTCCTAAATTGTTTGGAATAACGTGCTTTAAAACATCCAGTGTGTGTATACGATCAGGTATGATGTTGTATCGATCAGGTAGTGTAAGGGTTACGCCCGCATCACAGACATTGACAGACCAAACTCCCCTTTTAATGCACCGCAAACAGTTCATTTGCACAACCGCAAACTCCCCATTTGCACAAGGTTGGATACCAAGCTAGCCACGTCCCGGTGATGTCATTGAAGGTTTCTTCCTCCACCCAGCCACGTACAACACCAAGGGTCCCCGAAAGGTCAATTGAATTGATTTTTCGAACGGTGAGATGGTTAAAAAAACGCTGGCTCCCTCCCCTTTGTTTTTATCCACGGTGACTGCGTCTGCGCCGTGCAATTTACTGTCACACCCGATATGAGTGGTATTTTCTGTAGTACTATTCTCATCAGTTTAATCCCTCTAACGTCCCCAATCTGGGTGCCATTTATTGAATAGATTTTTCGAACGGGGAGATGGTATCAGTGGTTGGCACTGGCAGTGGGCACACTACAGTCAGTAGAAGCGGGCCTGACACACACTGGCAGCAGGCAAGCAACTGAAATTACACTAAAGTGTAAAAATTAAATGCCTTATTTATCGGCAAGCTACTGTGCCACCCGGTATGAGTGGTTGGCACTGGCAGTGGGCACACTACAGTCAGTGGAAGAGGGCCTGACACACACTGGCAGCAGGCAAGCAACTGAATTTAGACTACTGTCTAAAAATTAAATGCCTTATTTATCGGCAAGCTACTGTGCCACCCGGTATCAGTGGTTGGCACTGGCAGTGGGCACACTACAGTCAGTGGAAGCGGGCCTGACACACACTGGCAGCAGGCAAGCAACTGAATTTAGACTACTGTCTAAAAATTAAATGCCTTATTTATCGGCAAGCTACTGTGCCACCCGGTATCAGTGGTTGGCACTGGCAGTGGGCACACTACAGTCAGTTGAAGTCGGCCTGACACACACTAGCAGCAGGCAAGCAGCTGAAATTACACTAAAGTGTAAAAATTAAATGCCTTTTTTATGCAAAGTCCTGTGCCAGCCGGTATGAGTGGTGGGCACTGGCAGTGGGCACACTACAGTCAGTGGAAGTCAGCCTGACACACACTGGCAGGCAACTAACCTTAGATTAAAGTGTAAAAATTAAGTGCCTATTTTTTAAGCAAAGTCCTGTGCCACTCGGTATGACAGGGGTGGGCACTGGCAGTGGGCACACTACAGTCAGTGGAAGTCAGCCTGACACACACTGGCAGGCAACTAACCTTAGATTAAAGTGTAAAAATTAAGTGCCTATTTTTTAAGCAAAGTCCTGTGCCACTCGGTATGACAGGGGTGGGCACTGGCAGTGGGCACACTACAGTCAGTTGAAGTCGGCCTGACACACACTAGCAGCAGGCAAGCAGCTGAAATTACATTAAAGTGTAAAAATTAAATGCCTTTTTTAAGCAAAGTCCTGTGCCAGCCGGTATGAGTGGTGGGCACTGGCAGTGGGCACACTACAGTCAGTGGAAGTCAGCCTGACACACACTGGCAGGCAACTAACCTTAGATTAAAGTGTAAAAATTAAGTGCCTATTTTTTAAGCAAAGTCCTGTGCCACTCGGTATGACAGGGGTGGGCACTGGCAGTGGGCACACTACAGTCAGTTGAAGTCGGCCTGACACACACTGGCAGGCAACTAACCTTAGATTAAAGTGTAAAAATGAAGTGCCTTTTTTTTAAGCAAAGTCCTGTGCCACACGGGATGACAGGGGTGGGCACTGGCAGTGGGCACACTACAGTCAGTTGAAGTCGGCCTGACACACACTAGCAGCAGGCAAGCAGCTGAAATTACACTAAAGTGTAAAAATTAAATGCCTTTTTTATGCAAAGTCCTGTGCCAGCCGGTATGAGTGGTGGGCACTGGCAGTGGGCACACTACAGTCAGTGGAAGTCAGCCTGACACACACTGGCAGGCAACTAACCTTAGATTAAAGTGTAAAAATTAAGTGCCTATTTTTTAAGCAAAGTCCTGTGCCACTCGGGATGACAGGGGTGGGCACTGGCAGTGGGCACACTACAGTCAGTTGAAGTCGGCCTGACACACACTGGCAGGCAACTAACCTTAGATTAAAGTGTAAAAATGAAGTGCCTTTTTTTTAAGCAAAGTCCTGTGCCACACGGGATGACAGGGGTGGGCACTGGCAGTGGGCACACTACAGTCAGTTGAAGTCGGCCTGACACACACTGGCAGGCAACTAACCTTAGATTAAAGTGTAAAAATGAAGTGCCTTTTTTTTAAGCAAAGTCCTGTGCCACACGGGATGACAGGGGTGGGCACTGGCAGTGGGCACACTACAGTCAGTTGAAGTCGGCCTGACACACACTAGCAGCAGGCAAGCAGCTGAAAATACACTAAAGTGTAAAAATTAAATGCCTTTTTTATGCAAAGTCCTGTGCCAGCCGGTATGAGTGGTGGGCACTGGCAGTGGGCACACTACAGTCAGTGGAAGTCAGCCTGACACACACTGGCAGGCAACTAACCTTAGATTAAAGTGTAAAAATTAAGTGCCTATTTTTTAAGCAAAGTCCTGTGCCACTCGGGATGACAGGGGTGGGCACTGGCAGTGGGCACACTACAGTCAGTTGAAGTCGGCCTGACACACACTGGCAGGCAACTAACCTTAGATTAAAGTGTAAAAATGAAGTGCCTTTTTTTTAAGCAAAGTCCTGTGCCACACGGGATGACAGGGGTGGGCACTGGCAGTGGGCACACTACAGTCAGTTGAAGTCGGCCTGACACACACTAGCAGCAGGCAAGCAGCTGAAATTACACTAAAGTGTAAAAATTAAATGCCTTTTTTATGCAAAGTCCTGTGCCAGCCGGTATGAGTGGTGGGCACTGGCAGTGGGCACACTACAGTCAGTGGAAGTCAGCCTGACACACACTGGCAGGCAACTAACCTTAGATTAAAGTGTAAAAATTAAGTGCCTATTTTTTAAGCAAAGTCCTGTGCCACACGGGATGACAGGGGTGGGCACTGGCAGTGGGCACACTACAGTCAGTTGAAGTCGGCCTGACACACACTAGCAGCAGGCAAGCAGCTGAAATTACACTAAAGTGTAAAAATTAAATGCCTTTTTTATGCAAAGTCCTGTGCCAGCCGGTATGATTGGTGGGCACTGGCAGTGGGCACACTACAGTCAGTGGAAGTCAGCCTGACACACACTGGCAGGCAACTAACCTTAGATTAAAGTGTAAAAATTAAGTGCCTTTTTTTAAGCAAAGTCCTGTGCCACACGGAATGACAGGGGTGAGCACTGGCAGTGGGCACACTACAGTCTGTGGGCCTGCAGCTCCTCACACACAGGCAGGCCAGGCAACTGCAATATGTATATAAAGGAAAAAAAAAAAGCAGACTAATGTTGCAGCCCTAAAAAGGGCTTTTTGGGGTGCTGTCAGGACGCTGTCCTTACAGCAGAGATCAGATGAGTCTTTCAGGACTGGAGTGGACACTGAATTCACTAGCCTAGCTATCGATTTCCCAATTAAATCAGCAGCAGTTACAGTCTCCCTCCTCTCACTAAGACTGCAGCTTCAGAATGAATCTAAAATGGATGCTGTGCAGGAGGTGGGAGGGTCTGGGAGGGAGGGTATGCTGCTGATTGGCTGGAATGTGTCTGCTGACTGTGAGGTACAGGGTCAAAGTTTGCTCAATGATGATGTATAGGGGGCGGACCGAACATCGCATGTGTTCGCCCGGCAGAGGCGAACGCGAACAAGCTATGTTCGCCGGGAACTGTTCGCCGTCGGATAGTTCGGGCCATCTCTAGTTCCTGTACCCACAAACCCAAGGTACACAATTGTCCAGCCAGAGCACAGTTCTGGAGGATGAGGAGGTGGAGGATGAGGAGGAGGAGATGCAGGAGGAGGAACCATGTTCACAGCAGGGTAGCACCCAGACCAGCTCATGGCCATCACTGGTGCGTGTATGGAGGCATACAGAGGACACAGACAATACACCTCACACAGAGGACAGCTTTTCGTTGCCTCTGGGCAGCCTTGCACACATGAGTGATTACATGCTGCAGTGTCTCCGCAACGACCGCAGAGTTGCCCAACATTCTGACTTGTGCTAATTACTGGGTGGCCACGCTGCTGGATCCCCGTTACAAGGACAACGTACCGTCCTTAATTCCGTCACTGGAGCTTGATCGTAAGATGAGCGAGTACAAGCGCACGCTGGTAGATGCGCTGCTGGTGGCATTCCCACCTGACAGTGGGGGTACAGTGGAAGCACAAGGCGAAGGCAGAGGAGGAGGAAGAGGTCGCCAATGCAGCTGGGGCACCTCCAGCACCTCAGAAGGCAGGGTTAGCATGGCCGACATGTGGAAAAGCTTTGTCAGCACGCCACAACAACCAGCACCACCAGCTGATATGGAACGTCTTAGCAGGAGGCGGCATTTCACCAACATGGTGGAGCAGTATGTGTGCACACGCCTACACGTACTGAATGACTGGTCTGCCCCCTTCCTTTTCTGGGTCTCCAAATTGGGCACATGGCCTGAGCTTGCCCTTTACGCCTTGGAGGTGCTGGCCTACCCTGCAGCCAGTGTATTATCTAAACATGTGTTTAACACGGCAGGGGACGTCATTACAGACAAGTGCAGCCGCCTGTCCACAGCCAACGTGGACAAGCTCACGTTCATTAAAATGAACCAGGCTTGGATCCCACAAGACTTGTCTGTACCTTGTGCAGAATAGACATTTATACCACCATCAAACATACATTCTTGTACTCAAGTCAAGTGCAATGATTCTTTGTTTACTTTTTTTTATTTGTCACAATATTTTGGGGGCTACCTACCCCAATAATAAATTTTAAAAAAACATTGTTGGCTACCTCCTCCTCCTCCATTGCTGCCTCCACCTACAACACCACATTCACTGCCTCCTCAACCTCCGACTCCATATCCACCTCCTTCTCTGAGTTGCAGGTTAATAATTAGTAATTTTTAGATATTTTAATTCATTTTAAGTTATTTCCCGATCCACATTTGTTTGCAGAGCAGTTGCCATGCTCTTAAGCACATTTTACTGCCTTTTACATCCCTCTAGCCTTTTCAAGGACTATTTTATAGCGATTTTAATGCCAAAAAGTGCAAATTTTCTGTGCCCTAAATTGAAAAAAATCTCTTATTTTCAATTGTCGGGTGACATTTTACCATTTTTGGTTTACACAAGGCTGAGCCTGGGTGACAGGGGCCTAAATCTCTCAAAATCCTCTGTTCTATTGCTGGGCGACATGAACCCCCTTTTGCCGTGAATAAACCCCTGCTGTGCCTGGGTGACAGGGGACTAAATCTATCAAAATCGTCTGTTGTATTGCAGGGTGGCAAGAACCCCCTTTTGCCGTAAATGAACCCCTGCTGTGCCTGGGTGACATGGGCCTAAATCTCTCAAAATCCTCTGTTCTATTGCTGGGTGACATGAACCCCCTTTTGCTGTGAATAAACCCCTGCTGTGCCTGGGTGACAGGAGCCAAATCCTCTCAAAATCGTCTGTTCTATTGCTGGGTGACATGAACCCCCTTTTACCGTGAATAAACCCCTGCTGTGCCTGGGTGACAAGGGCCTAAATCTCTCAAAATTGTCTGTTCTATTGCTGGGTGACAAGATCCCCCTTTTGCCGTGAATGAACCCCTGCTGTGCCTGGGTGACAAGGGCCTAAATCTCTCAAAATCGTCTGTTGTATTGCTGTATGACATGAACCCCCTTTTGCCGTGAATAAACCCCTGTTGTGCCTGGGTGACAGGGGCCTAAATCTCTCAAAATCGTCTGTTGTATTGCTGGGTGATATGAACCCCCTTTTGCCGTGAATGAGCCCCTGCTGTGCCTGGGTGACAGGGGCCCAAATCTCTCAAAATCGTCTGTTGTATTGCTGGGTGACATGAACCCCCTTTTGCCGTGAATGAACCCCTGCTGTGCCTGGGTGACAGGGGCCTAAATCTCTCAAAATCCTCTGTTCTATTGCCGGGTGACAAGAACCCCCTTTTGCCATGAATGAACCCCTGCTGTGCCTGGGTGACAGTGGCCTAAATCTCTCAAAATCCTCTGTTGTATTGCTGGGTGACATGAACCCCCTTTTGCCGTGAATGAACCCCTGCTCTGCATTGCTGACAGGGAACTAAATTTAGTGAAAACATCTGTTACTGATCGGAAGATGCACGACTACAAGCGCACGCTGATGATAGCATTCTCACCTGACAGCGGGAGCACAGTGGAAGCACAAGGTGAAGGCAGAGGAGGAGGAAGAGGTCGCCAACGCAGCTGGGGCACCACCAGCACCTGAGAAGGCAGGGATAGCATGGCCAAAATGTGGAAATGCTTTGTCAGCCTTGGAGGTGCTGACCTGCCCTGCAGCCAGTGTATAGTGTGAACGTGTGTTTAGCACGGCAGAGAGCATTATCACAGGCCGCAGCCAATGTGGACAAGCTTACGTTTATTAAAATGAACCAGGCATGGATCCCACATCATTTGTCCGTACCTTGTGCAGAATAGACATTTATACCAACCTCAACCATCCATTCTTGTACTCAAGTGTACTTATTCTTTCTTTTATTTTGTTAAATGTCCCAATATTTTGGGGGATACCCCAATTTAAAAATAAAAAATAACACAAATCAGTGTTGGCTACCTATTCCTCCTTCACCGCAGCTTCCACCTACACCGCCACATCAACCTACACCGCCACATCCACCCATCCATCCTCTCCTCAACCTCCTACTCCTAGATCCAGATTGTTATCTTTTATTTTTCTGTATTTTATGTTATTTTAAGTCATTTTCCTATCCACATTTGTTTGCAGAACAGTTGCCATGCTCTTTAGCACATTTTGATGCCTTTTGCAGCCCTCTAGCCCTTTCCAGGACTATTTTAGAGCCATTTTAATGCCCAAAAGTTCGGGTCCCCATTGACTTCAATGGGGTTCGGGGTCAAGTTCGGGTGCCGAACTCGAACTTTTTTTTCAAGTTTGGCCGAACTCGCCGAACCCGAACATCCAGGTGTCAACTCTACCCATGACCTCTCTCCTCTTTTATCAGTTTGTTGGATGCAACTGCCAGTCACATGCTGCACCACGAGGTACTCTTCATACGCAGTTTAAGGATGCAAGGGTTAAAGGTAAATGTAACTTTAATTATTAGGTAAAATGTATATAGTGGTCAACTATTGGCCCCTTTATGTAATTCTCAAGCAAAAGGGGCATTTTCAGGAGATGCATATTGTGCAATGCACCAAACCAGCCAACCCCCATACCAGCAACAGCCCCTGTTTGGTGAACATATTATATGGCAGCTACTGGTTTTTAAGCTCCTGTTCCTTATGGCAATAATCCTGCAGCCATATTTGAGCCAGCCACCATATTCGGCCCATCTGGTTTTAATCCTAATACATTTTTAAAGAGAAATACCACCTGGTTCATAGTATATATTTGTGTAGTTTTTTATTTTGCACTTGGAATACCGAAATCATAATTTTGTTAAAAATAATTTCTGTTCTTTAAGTAGTTTTCAATTTAACAGAACAGAGCAATTAGCAATTTTAATGTGTACATTTTTATATTTATTCTCAGTTTATTTTTGAAAGTTCTTTATTGTTTGTATTGTTTTCAGAGCATATAGTACAGGGCCCATTTTAGGTTTCGCATTTTCGTTCCTCTCTTCCTCCAATAGCCATAACTTTTTTACATTTTCCTTTCATATGGCTATATCAGAACTTATTTTTGGGGGATATGTTGTACTATTTAAGGAAAATGGTAAAAATTTATTTGTGGGGTTAAATTGAAAAAAAAATGTAAATACTATTCCACCAAGGTTTTTGTGGTTTTTAGACCACGATGTTCACTGTGCGCTAAAAAATTCTGCATCTCAATACGAATATGGTGATACAAACTTGTATATTTTTTTTGTTTTACTACTTTAAAAAAAATAAAAACCTTTGAAACAAAATCCAAATTTTCTTTGCATTGCCATATTCTGACAGCCATAACTTTTTTATATTTTAGTCTACAGAGATGTATGAGGGGTTGTTTTTTGCGAGCAAAACTTAGATTTTGTTGGTACCATGTATGTGGTAGATACGACTTTCTGATCACTGTTATTCAATTTTTTTTGGGGGGAGGCAATCAGTACACATGAAATTTGTATTAATGTTTTAATAGTTCAGACATTTTCGGATGGGGCGATACCTAATTATTATTTTTTGTTTATATATTTTTACATGTAAAATTGGGAAAGGGGTGATTTAAACTTTAAATATTAAAATTTTTATTTTTTTACTTTTAAAGTGAGAAATTTCCTTAGGGTGCTAGAACCTGAGATCTTTTGATCCCTTGTCCTATTCACCCTAATAGAGAACTATTAGGGTGAATAGCATTTTGACGCTCTCTTTGCTGAGCTGTGTCTTGTGCACAGCGCAGCAGGGAGGTTACCATGGCAGCCATGGAAAGCTTCAAAAGCATCCAGGCTGCCATAGTAAATGATTGGACCCCTGCGATTTCACTGCGGGGGCTCCAATCAGAAGGCAGAGGGAGCCATATCCTTCTGCCTTAACTCCCGGATGCCACAATCAGTGTTCATCACTGCATCTGATGGTTTAAATAATGTGGTTTGGTGGGATCGCCATTCCCATCATTGCAGCCGGATGTCTGCTGTATGATACAACCAGCACCCACCGCATATGGAGCAGGCTCACTGCAGCAGCCCACTCCATACATTCCCTCAGCCACCTTGACATACAGGTATACCTGATTTACAGCGATTCGTGATTAATTAATTAGTTAGTAACTAATTAAATTTCTTGTCCAAGTTAGGCAAATTGGCCACATCAAATTTTTCTAAATATCGCTCATCTCTACTTGCCACAAAAAGATGGCTGAAATGCGGAAACAGTTTCCTGGACATGGCCAGAATCCTCTGTAAACCAATGTACTTTTTTAAAAAGTGTTGCCTGACTAGATTTATAACATGCACCATGCAGGGAGCATGTTTTATTTACCCTAAATGCACGATGTTCCTGTCATTGTCACTGACCAATTTTCCTAGTTAGAGTTGGTGGGGAGACAGCCAGCGGGATGTTTACTGCTTGATTCAGGTAAGCTAGTGATCGATTGTGTGGCTACTCTCGCCCAGGCCAATCAGCTCTGACACGGCATGGCAAGGTTGCACTTTATACATATTTGGGAGAGGGAATAACACTCTGCCCTGCTGCTATTTATAGACAGGAAGATGTCCATGAAGTAGGACATGGAGGAAGCGGATAAGCACCTGGTGTGGGAACCAGGCCGACAAGCGTAAAGGTTTCAATAGGAACTGGCCTTTTTGCTGCGGTGCTGCCTCACCTTGAAAAACATTGACCCAGTTGGACATGAAAGAAATGTACTGTTCCTGCCTGTAACAGCTGCTGCAGGTGTCCATGGTCGAGTGCACCTTACTGCACAGTGAGAATTGAAAAGAGCAGCCCACATTCTCTGCCACATGACAATACAAGGCAAAGATCTTTTCTAGAGAAATAATGCTGGCTATGTATCTTCCAGTGACGCTGAGAGCATGCCATCAGCTTCCTACAGGCAGCAGAATCTACAAAGTGGTACAGCAGTGACAGTACTTGGCCAGATGGGAGTTAAGCTTGCACACCTGTGGATTGCATGGCATTTAGAATTGTTTGCTGGCCACACATTCCATTATCAATTGCTGACAACAGAGCTGAGTAGGAGGAGTCTGAGCAGGTAAACCAGTAAGTGATTATGACGATGACAAGGACACTGTACTGCAGCCTGGCTGCCACAAAGGAGACCAGGAGAAGGAGGACACTCTTGTTGTGCTAGCTGGTGGCCACTTCCATTTTCCCACTGGATTGGGTGATGCCACTTCAGGTGCTGCAATAGAGCTGTGGTGCCTACTTTCATGTTTGAATGCCCATGACTTATTTTAGTACTGCAGATCTTGCACTAGCATTGTGGAGAAAAACTGCCAGATGGGAGATACTCGCTCACACTGCATTTATTATCTGTCCTGTAAATAGGGGATACATTTCTAACTTGGCAAAACCCCTTTACATTAAAGGGTTTTTCTGTTTTTAACTATTTATGGCATATTCACATAAATGACTGATATATCCATGTTACACCTGTGGGACCCACACAAATCTCTGAAGGTCTCACTATTTTACATTTATTTAGGGGTGAGCACCAGGTAAATTTTAAGGGAAAAGAGCACCAAATGAATCTTTGCCACAGGAGAAGGAAAGACTAACTATACCTCTGCCCGATAACACCCATTAAAACTACAAGAAGTATGCTACAGTGCAACATTCTTCACAACGGTATACACATTGGGATGTGTTTCATCAGAATAGAAACGCTCCCATTAATTTCTTCCTGAGCTGACATGCAATACAAAAAACATTTTTAAGCCAAAACATGCTATTTACTAGTCCTTGGGTGTTTTTTCTTACATTGTGTGTTAAAGCTATTTTAAATAAGAAACCAATCAAATTGCATACATCGGACATGTAAGCAAATCACTTTAGATGTCTTGTTTCACACATGTAGCTCCATTGCTTTCAACTGAATGGCACCCCGGGTGAACACATGTCAAGCAAAGCAAAGCTTGTTATGGCCAGTGACAGCAATTAGTTGACAAGCTAGGATGATACAAGTCTGTTGATCTCTTCTAATAAGTCAGCTGGGAACCAGGTAAAAGTATTCTGCAACTCCTACTCCTGGATTAGAGACCAATAATTGGCTAATATATAATGTAGCTTCTTATAAGGATGAAACACAATACATATAACTAAGACCATTGCATTTGTATTACAATATAAAATATAAGAACATATTCAGTTTTATGGCTACACAAGCAAGGAAAGACAGATGCATACCCCAGGAGCATACTACCCACTATGCATATTTCCGTAACATAAAACATAAAAGCAGCAATAGAAATATTATATAGTTACAGTACATACACATTTCTGCTCTTTTTTTTCCTTCCATTAATATAATTATAAATGAACCAGTCATTGATTAAATATGAAATTGTAATAAAAAGAGTTGGATTTGGACGGATTGACAAGTGTGTATATTATATAATATACAGTGCATTCGGAAACTCTTCAGACCCTTACACTTTTTTTTTACATTTCGTTATGTTGCAGCCCTTTGCTAAACTTAAAATAAGCTCAAATACCCCATAATGAGAAAGTGAAAACAGAAATTTAGGGCTCTTTGCTAATTTATAAAAAAACTAAAATCTTGCATTGACATAAGTATTCAGACCCTATACTCAGTACTTAGTTGAAGCACCTTTGCCAGCAAATACAGCCTCCAGTCTTCTTTGGTATGATGCCATAAAGTTTCCAGTCCTGGATTTGGTGATTATCTGTTATTCTTCTCTGCAGATCCTCTCAAGCTCTGTCAGGTTGGAAGGGGAGTATCAGTAGCAACCTTTTTTCAGGTCTCTCCAGAGATGTTCGATTAGGTTCAAGACAAGTCAAGGCTTTGGCTGGGTCACTGAAGCCTATTCACAGTTGTCCATAAGCCACTCCTGTGTTGTTTTGGTTGTTTATTTAGAGTAACTGTATCGTTGGACAGTAAACCTTCAGCCCAGTCTGAGGTCCAGAGCACTCTGGATCAAGTTTTCATTAAGAATATCTCTGTTTGCTCTATTCTGCTTTCCCTCAACTCTGATCGGTCTCTCTGTGACAAAAAAACAAACAAAAAAAACACCACATAAGGCCTATTGCACATGACCGTATGGCTTTTTCAGTGTTTTGCGGTCCGTTTTTCATGGATCCGTTGTTCCGTTTTTTGTTTCCGTTGTGTCTCCGTTTGTTTCCAATAGTGTTTGTAACTCTGTGTAAATGCAGTAACTAGTGATGGCCGAACATCTGCCGGGATGGTTCGCGAATGCGATCGCGCAAAAGCGATAATGTTCGCGAACCGCAAGTTCACGGCGGGTCCCACTCATTTTAATGGCAGGCGAACCTAAAAAACCTTCAGCTCATATTTGCAGCCAAGAAATAATTACTATAAGTGCACAAATAGTCCCACAACATGGACAGTAACATACTAGATGTATTATTCGAATTTGCGATCTCCATTTATTATTTTTTTCAATGCGAAATATCGCCAATATAATTTTTGAGTACGCGCATGCGCAAATGCACTATACAGTACCCAAATGCACTATAAAGAAAGTATATTGGTATATAACACCCCGCTTCAATCATTTTTTTGAGAGACGACTGGTATATCACACCAGTAGAAATTATTTGTCCCAATAACGTTTGTCCCACTATGTACCTGCAGTATCGCAGCAGAACCGCACACAACTGCCGCACAATACAAATGCACTATAATATACTTTCTAACATAGAAAGTATATTATAACATTGTACACAGAAGGCAATCTATTAGAATGTACATATAGATAAAACGTAACCTTTAATAATTTTACTATGAGGGTCCATTCACACATCCGTAAGTGTTTTGCGGATCCGCAAAACACGGAGACCGGCAATGTGCTCTCCGGCAATTTCGAGGACCGATCATCGCTGTCACTATAATAGAAAATGCCTAATCTTGTCCGCAATTGCGGACAACAATAGAACATGTTCTCTTTTTTTGCGGAAACGAAAGCACAGATGCGGAAGTGCGGATCCGGAAATGCGGATGTGGATCCGCAAATGCGGATGCGGACAGCACATTCCGGCCCCATTGAACATAAATGGGTCTGCACCCGTTCCGCAAAATTGCGGAACGGATGTGGACCCATTTTGCGGACGTGTGAATGGAAAAGATATCCCTCAAAATGAAAATAAATTAAATTATTAAAGTTTAAGGGGTTCAGCTCTTTGTTTTAACTGATAATCTATCCTCTGGATAGATCATCAGCATCTGATCGGCGGGGGTCCGACACCCAGGACCCCCGCCGATCGCTGTTTGAGAAGGCAGCGGCGCTCCAGCAGCGGCGTGGCCTTATCACTGTTTACCGCTGGCCCAGTGATGTCACGACTAGTATCAACTAGAGTGGGCGGGGCTAAGCTCCATTCAAGTGAACAGAGTTTAGCCCCGCCCACGCTAGTTGATACTAGTCGTGACGTCACTCCCGCCGATCAGATGCTGATGATCTATCCAGAGGATAGATCATCAGTTGAAACAAAGTGCAGAACCCCTTTAAGCAAAAAGCATAGATGTGGTAGGCAATAACAAGTGCTCGGCGGCACTAAATCAGGTGCTCGGCGGCACCAAATCAGAAACCATATTTCCTACCACAATCCGGGGGGTTCCAGTGCACATCCATGAATCCCGGAGGGAAAGCAAAAACCATCTATCCCTGGGCTAGATGATGATGTGGTATTGAAGGACAGGGTGGGCAAAGAACTGTCCCTGATATTTCCCTACAGGGGGGTGCTATTCTGGCCCTGATAGCCTAACTACAGAGCACCCGCCCTGATAAAAGCAACCCCGTCCGGAACCTTACCCTATATAAAAATGGCCCTAGTAAGCCCCTAGCCCCTAGGCCCCTGACTTCCAGTTGATCACTATATAGATCTATGTGTTTTTGACTCATTATAAAAGTATAAGAATATTGCACCCCTCTGTGTATCACACATATAGATAGCACACCTATACCAGTCCTTAAAATGACTATTGTGGCCCTATTAGCGAGCGTTTGGTGTCCCTAACAGTCTGTCCCTTCTCCACACATCAACCTCTCCGTACACTGGCAAAACACTGAATGTAAAATGGCGTCCAGATCGGGTTTATTTATAAGGTAGGGGGTATGTCCATGTGCTGAAACGTCTAAATTGGCTGTCCTGTACCACCTGATGGATGTGTCATGGGTCAAAGTTCTTCACAATGTAAAAGAATATGGCGGGCGCAAATTTCTCCATATGTTCGCATGTTCGGCGAATTGCGAACACGCAAAGTTCGCCACGAAATGACCGCTGGGCGAACCGCTAGGCCATCTCTAGAGGTAACACAGAAAAACTGCAAACAAATGCTGCACTACCTAAATAACACCCCTGCTTCAATCAGTTTTTTGGGGGGGCAACTGGTAAATGACACCATAAGAAATTATTGGTTCCAATGTCGTTTGTCACTCTGTGCAGCTGCGGTAACGCAGCAAAACCGCAAACGAATGCTGCACTACCTAAATGCACTATAAAAAAAATATATTTTATTGGTATATAACACCTCTGATTCAATCATTTTTTTGGGGGGGGAAACTGGTAAATAACACCAGTAGAAATTATTTGTTCCAATAGCGTTTGTCACTCTGTGTAGTTGCGCTAACACAGCAAAACCGCAAACAAATGCTGCACTATCTAAATGCACAATATAAAAAGTATACTATTGGTATATAACACCCCTGCCTCAATCATTTTTTTGGGGGGGGGGGGGGAAACTGGTATATCACACCAGTAGAAATAATTTGTTTCAATAGCGTTTGTCACTCTGTGTAGCTGCAGTATCGCAGCAGAACTGCACACAACTGCTGAACAATACAAATCCACTATAATATACTTTCTATGTTAGAAAGTATATTATAAGTATATTACACCCCTCAATAAGTCACACCTATCGATAGCACACCTGTACCAGTCCTTAAAAAGGACTTTTGTGGCCCTATTAGCTAGTGTTTTGTGTCCCTAGCAGCCTGTCCCTGCTCCACACAGCAACCTCTCCCTACACTGGCAAAAGACTGAATGTAAAATGTCCGCCAGCTAGTTTTTTTTAGAGGGTGGGGGTATGTCCATGTGCTGAAACATCTCAATTGGCTGTCCTGTACCACCTGATAGATGTGTCATGGGTCAAAGTTCTTCACAATGTAAAAGAATATAGCAGGCGCGAATATCACCAGATGTTCACATGTTCGGCGAATCGAGAACACGCAAAATTCGCCGCGAAATGACCACCGGGCGAAACGCAAGGCCATCTCTAATTAACAATAATTCCTATACAGTGGTATCTTTATACACCGCAAACAAAAAACAAATAATGTTTCTCTGCTCCTTGCTTAAAAAAATGTGCAGATAGAGTTCGGAATATCTTATTATTAAAAGGGATTTTAACCTTATAATATAGCCATCCCCAGTACTCAATGCCCAGAACCCACTGCTTTTTTTTCCCCTGACCTCTTCCTATAGCGTGCACGATATGTGGTGTATACAACATCCCACAGACAAAGACATTACTTTTTTTTCCTGCACTCATCGGACATACTTTTGCATAGATTTTACCTAGAGATGAGCGAATCGAAGCATCATAAGTGGAATTCGATCCGAACTTTAGGAAAAATTCAATTCACAACGAATCCGAATTTCTTTGTGCTTCGTGGTAACAAATAGTTTTTTTCACTAACATGTTACAAATTTAAAGTAAGAAGCCCTGAAATGCAATATGACCCATAATGCCGTGCAGATTCCCTGTCACAGCCCTATAAAAGCCTCATCCCGTGCGGTCTCCATCATTTCACTGTGAGCTGACCATAGGGAGAGACGTGGCAAGAGCTAGGGACTGTGTTTCAGAAAGCTTTTAATTGTAGAATATTGGATAGGAAGAGTGCAGGGAAAGTGTAGGGAAATTGTAAGAAGAGTTTTTACACACTGTAGGATGAGCATAGGGAGACTGCAGGAACAGTGCAGGCTGAGTGTAATCGCCCTGTGCATCTTGTTCACTTGCTGCACCATTCCTACTTAATCTGTTCTGTTATAGACAGATTTACTTTGTGTCAGACTCAGTGTCAAAAGGCAGTCTAATATATAGGCACATTTATCTAATTCACCTGTTGCGCCATTAACCCATTCAGGACCAGAGTGTTTTTTATTTATTTTTTTTGTTTTTTTCGTTTTGCGCTCCCTGCTTTCCCAGAGCCATAAAATGTTTATTTGTCTGTTCACATAGCCATATGCGGGACAAGTTGTACTTTCCAACGTCACCATTTAATATTGCATATGATGTAGTGGGAAGCGGGAAAAAAATCCAAACGGGTTGAAATTGCGGGGGAAAAAAGCAATTCCACCAGTTTTACTTTTTTTTTTATTTGCGATGTACGATAAAACTGACTGGTTACTTTTATTCTACAGGTCAGTATGAATCCGGCGATACCTTATATGTATAGTTTTTCTTGCGTTTTGATAGTGATAAAAAAAATTAAAAGTGGGAATTGTTTTTTATTTTTTTTTGTCACCATATAGTAACCCCTATAACTTTTTTGTAATTATGTGTACGGAGCTGTATGGGGCTCATTTTTTGCGGGGCGATCTGAACTTTTCATTGATACCATTCTGGTGTGTATATGACTTTTTGATCACTTTTTATTAAATTGTTTTGTATAAAATGAAGCGACCAAAAACTGTGAATCGGCCATTTAGATGCTTTTTTCTATTTTGCCGTATGGGGAAAATATGTTAATATTTTTATACTATGGGAGTTTTCGCACAATTCGACACCCATGATGTGTATTTTTTATTTTTTTTAATACTTTTTTTTATTTTGGGAAAAGGGGGGTGATTTGAATTTTTATGTTTTTTTAAAAAAAAAAAATTTTTTTACACTTTTATAGTTCCCATAGGGAACTACAGTCAGGTCCATAAATATTGGGACATTGACACAATTCTAACATTTTTAGCTCTATACACCACCACAATGGATTTGAAATGAAACGAACAAGATGTGCTTTAACTGCAGACTGTCAGCTTTAATTTGAGGGTATTTACATCCAAATCAAGTGAACGGTGTAGAAATGACAACAGTTTGCCTCCCACTTGTTAAGGAACCAAAGGTAATGGGACAATTGGCTTCTCAGCTGTTTCATGGCCAGGTGTGTGTTATTTCCTCATTATCCCAATTACAATGAGCAGATTAAAGGTCCAGAGTTCATTTCAAGTGTGCTATTTGAATTTGGAATCTGTTGCTGTCAACTCTCAAGATGAGATCCAAAGAGCTGTCACTAATAGTGAAGCAAGCCATCATTAGGCTGAAAAAAAATAAAACAAACCCATCAGAGAGATAGCAAAAACATTAGGCGTGGCCAAAACAACTGTTTGGAACATTCTTAAAAAGAAGGAACTTACCGGTGAGCTCAGCAACACCAAAAGATCCGGAAGACCACGGAAAACAACTGTGGTGGATGACCGAAGAATTATTTCCCTGGTGAAGAAAACCTTCACAACAGTTGGCCAGATCAAAAACACTCTCCAGGAGGTAGGTGTATGTGTGTCAAAGTCAACAACCAAGAGAAGACTTCACACAGAGGGTTCACTACAAGATGTAAACCATTGGTGAGCCTCAAATACAGGAAGGCCAGATTAGAGTTTGCCAAACGACATCTAAAAAAGCGTTCGCAGTTCTGGAACAACATCCTATGGACAGATGAGACCAAGATCAACTTGTACCAGAGTGATGGGAAGAGAAGAGTATGGAGAAGGAAAGAAACTGCTCATGATCCTAAGCATACCACCTCATCAGTGAAGCATGGTGGTGGTAGTGTCATGGCATAGGCATGTATGGCTGCCAATGGAACTGGTTCTCTTGTATTTATTGATGATGTGACTGCTGACAAAAGCAGCAGGATGAATTCTGAAGTGTTTTGGGCAATATTATTTGCTCATATTCAGCCAAATGCTTCAAAACTCATTGGACAGCGCTTCACAGTGCAGATGGACAATGACCCAAAGCATACTGCAAAAGCAACCAAAGAGTTTTTTAAGGGAAAGAAGTGGAATGTTATGCAATGGCCAAGTCAATCACCTGACCTGTATCCGATTGAGCATGCATTTCACTTGCTGAAGACAAAAGGGAAAATGCCCCAAGAACAAGCAGGAACTGAAGACAGTTGCAGTAGAGGCCTGGCAGAGCATCACCAGGGATGAAACCCAGCGTCTGGTGATGTCTATGCGTTCCAGACTTCGGGCTGTAATTGACTGCAAAGGATTTGCAACCAAGTATTAAAAAGTGAAAGTTTGATTTATGATTATTATTCTGTCCCATTACTTTTGGTCCCTTAATAAGTGGAAGGCACATATGCAAACTGTTGTAATTCCTACACCGTTCACCTGATTTGGATGTAAATACCCTCAAATTATAGCTGACAGTCTGCAGTTAAAGCACATCTTATTCGTTTCATTTCAAATCCACTGTGGTGGTGTATAGAGCCAAAAATGTTAGAATTGTGTCAATGTCCCAATATTTATGGACATGACTGTATAACATGCAATCATTAGATTGCTATTATCATAGACTCCAATGCACTTGCATTGGAATCTATGATGATTTCACTACTTTCCTTTGGAGCCCTATTACAGGCAAGTTCTCCATAGGAAATACTATGCAGCAGCCTCCTGTCATTCACATAGACAGGGGCTGCTGCATACACACTCCGGCTCATCTGATCGCCACACGAGGGAGCCGAAGCATAACCAAAAGTACGCGCTTTTGTTTTTTTAGCACGCTCAGATGCCGTGGTCAGGATTGACCACGGCATCTGAGGGGTTAAATGTCCGCGATTGGCATTACTGCTGGTTACGGACATGAGCTGCGGGTGTCTGCTATAATAAGCAGACGGCAACCCGCAGCTATGGTGCCCGCAGCGCTCAGGAGCGGGCACCATCTTTAAAGACCCGACCAGCGCTGGTCATTAAGGGGTTACTACTTAATCTGTTCTTTTATAGATAGACACATTTATTAATAGATAAGCAATTCCATTAGGCCCTGATTCACAAAGTGGGGTGATATATCTGTCTCATTCTACTGTTTGTGGCGTGTCCACATTGATTAATACAAGGAGGCCCACGAAAAATTAGCCCACCTCTAATGTCTCCAAATTAAACTGCCTAATAGTACATCTTTCTTAGTTGTCCATAGCAACCAATCAGAGCTCAGCTTTCATTTCCTACAGAGCTCTGAAAAATAAAAGCTGTGATTGGTTGCTATGGACAACTAAGACAGATTTACTATTAGGCAGTTTGATTTGGAAATATTGGAGGTGGGCCACCCTGTAGACAAGCAATTCTATTAGGCTTTGATTCACAAATTGGAGGTGTTACACCTGTCTCATTCTACTGTTTGTGGCATGTACACATTGATTAATAGATAAGCAATTCTATTAGTCCCTGATTTACAAATTGGGGTGATACACCTGTCTCATTCTACTGCTTGGGGCGTGTCCACATTTATATTTAACCGCTTTTGTTAGCCAGTTACTGTGATTTAGTGTTATAGAACGGTCTTATACAACACGCAGTGTAAATAAATTGATTCTTCACAAAGCAGTGTTGCCCACGAGAAGTTGTTTTTTGTCTGAAAAATTATTCTTTTAGCGAAAGCATTAGTCTTTTAACAAATAAATTAGTCTTTTACCAAATAAATGATTCTGCTCCAGTTTTACAATCCCCGATTCTATGATGAACGTTGTTGAGCAGGTAACCCACACCTGTCGGAAAAAGGTAGACAAACAGCGATCTCTTTAGTGTAGTGCATGTGCAGCCCTGGACAAGTAAGGGCATGACAGAACAGTTAGGCTGGGTTCACACTTGAGCGTTTTACAGCGCGTTCAAATGCGCTGTAAAACGCTCAACACATGAAAACCAATGCTTCCCTATGGCCCTGGTTCTCACTTGAGCGTTTTACAGCGCTGAAAAACGCACTGTAAAACGCTCTACGCTCAAACAAGTACTTGAGCTTCTTTGGGGCGTTTTGACGCGCGTTTGTGGCCATAGGACATTGCAGTCAATCACACAAACGCGCGTCAAACGCGCGTTTACTATTGCAAAAAACGCTCGTCAAAAACGCGCGTCAAAAACGCGCGTCAAAAACGCGCGTTAAACGCGCATATCAAAGACGCTCAGGTTTGAACCCAGCCTTAGTGCTGAATGCTACTTGGCCCTCCAGGAAGTTTGGCACAGACCACTTGGGGTCAAATAACTTCTTGTATTTGGGTTAAAACCAGATGGGATAAACTTGCTGGATGGATAAAACATGGATTATTGCCGTAAGGGAGTAGTCTTGTTGGTTATCAGAATGAACCACACAAATTGCTTCACCAACTCAACCCAAATTCATTGTATCTAATACATTCTTTTAGCGTTAAAATTAGTCTGAATCAGAATTTGTAAGCCAAAAGCAGGAGTGGGTCCAAAACACCGATGATCTGCAAATAAATCCATTACATTTTATCTCTGTTTTGTCTCCTTTCCCCGGTTGCCTAAGGAAGTACGAACTCTGCCTTCAGCGTTGTCAGATGGAAAAGTCCTGAGCAATCTCTCAACAAGTAACTTCTGGTATTGCACCATTTTACTCATCCTCTCCACCACAGGAATGAGTGATAAGAAGTTTTCTTTGTAGCGGGGGTCGAGAAGGGTAAACACCCAGTAATCCGTGTTATCTAAAATGCGTATAACGCGAGGGTCGCGGGTAAGGCAGCCTAACATGAATTCAGCCATGTGTTCCAGAGTACCAACAGGCAAGATGTTGACATTAGGATGACTCTCCATCTCCTCTTCCTCCTCCTCCTCTTCCTCTTCGGCCCATCCACGCTGAACAGATGGAATTAAAGTTCCATGTGTACTAGCCTCAGTAGCAGAGGCAACAGTCTCCATCTCCTCCTCCTCTTCACGGTCCAATTCGTGCTGAGAAGACGAACTGTGGGTGGTCTGGGTATCACTCTGTGAGATGTCCTCCCCCGGTTCCTCGTCTGACACATTTAGAGCGTCGTCCTTAATTGTGAGCAGCAATTGTTTGAGTAGACACAGCAGTGGGATGGTTACGCTGATAATAGCGTTATCGCCACTAACCATCTGTGTGGATTCTTCAAAGTTTTAAAAAATCTCACATAGGTCTGACACCAATGCCCACTCCTCGCTTGTGAATAGTGGCAGTTGACTTAAAAGGCGACGACCATGTTGCAACTGGTATTCCACAACTGCCCTCTGCTGCTCACAAAGCCTGGCCAACATATAGAACGTAGAGTTCCAGTGCGTGCTCGCGTCGCACAACAGTCGGTGAGCTGGAAACAGCAAGCGCTGCTGCAGCATTAACAGGCCGGCTGAAGCTGTGGATGACTTACGGAAATGGGCACACACGCGGCGTGCCTTTACTAGTAGCTCTGGCAAATTGGGGTATGTTTTGATAAACTGCTAAACCACTAAGTTTAAGACGTGGGCTAGGCATGGGATGTGTGTTGCCAAGCTTCAAAGCCTCCACCAGGTTATGGCCATTGTCAGACACAACCATGCCTGGTTGTAGGTTGAGTGGAGAGAGCGACAGCTCGGTCTGTTCCCTTATACCCTGCCAAAGCTCTGCGGCAGTGTGCTGTTTGTTCCCTAAGCAGATCAACTTCAGCACGGCCTGTTGACACTTACCCACAGCAGTGCTACACTTCTTCCAGCTAGCGACTGATGGCTGATGGCTGCTGTAGGTGGAAGTGGAGGAGGATGAGGCAGAAGAGGAGGAGAACTGGGGGTTGGAGCCAGTAACATAGCTGCTTGTGGAGACCCTAATGGACGTAGGGCCCGCAATCCTGGGCGCGGGTAGCACCTGTGCCATCCCAGGGTACGACTCACTCCCGGCCTCCACCACATTCACCCAGTGTGCGGTCAGGGAAATGTAGCATCCCTGGCCACCAGCACTTGTCCATGTGTCCGTGGTTAAGTTGACCTTCCCAGTTACTGCGTTGGTCAGGGCATGGGTGATGTTCTGGGACACATGCTGGTGTAAGGCTGGCAAGGCACACTGTGAAAAATAGTGGCAGCTGGGGACTGCATACCGAGGGACTGCGGCCGACATCAGGCTGTGGAAGGCCTCAGTGTCCACAAGCCTATATGGCAACATTTCAAGGGCCAGTAATTTTGAAAGCTGGCAATTAAGTGCTATGGCCTCTGGGTGGGTGGGTATTTGCGCTTGCGTTCAAATGACTGTGGTATGGACATTTGGACGCTGCACTGGGACAGGAAAGTGGATGTTGTTGCTGCTGGTTCATTCGAAGGTCCAGGTGCAGGGCGAGAGGCATCCGGGCCTGCGTCTTGGACAAGGGATTAGACAGCATGTAACACAGGGGAATAGGAGGCAGTGGTGTGACCCGCAGACCCAGATTGTGGACCCAGGCGTTCGGCCCACTTAGTAGGGTGCTTGGATGCCATGTGGCGGATCATGCTGGTGGTGGTGAGGTTGCTAGTGTTCATTTGGTTGCAAACTACCACTCTTTTGTCCTCTGCACTTTCCTCAAAAAAGTGCCATACTGCGGAACACCTACCCCTTGCTAAGGTTGATTTACGCATGGGGGTTATCGGTGTAATAGTTGCGGGCCTGTTTGGTGTGGGCCGACTTCTCCCTTTTGCAACCCCACTGCCTCTTCCAGCCTGTTGCGGTGCTGCAGATCCCTCCTCCACTCTACTGCTGTCCTCGCTCGACTTTTCACCTTCCCATGTTGGGTCAATGACCTCATCGTCCAACACTTCCTCTTCCACTTCCTCACACTGATCATCCTTCTGTCTTAACCTAACCACAACCTCAGTCATTGACAACTGTGTCTCATCGTCATCCACTTCGTGAACTAATGATTGACGTTCACCACCATCATCTTCTTGAGACTGTGAAGGCTCAAGAGGTTGGGAACCAGGGCACAATATCTCAGTTCCCTATTCAAGCATGCTGGCCGCGAGGGCAAAATCTAATAATGGAGCTGAAAAGAGTTCCTGGGAATATCCGAGTGTGGGATCACTCGTTTAGCAGGCCTCTCCATGGTGGGAGGAAGGATGATCTGAGCGAGGAGTTGGCTGACCAAACTCTTGGCTACAACGACTGGACTTGTTGGAAGAGAGAGTGGTGCTTACTGCTTAGCCGACTGGAAGCATTATCGTCAGCAAGACAACCGACCAACTGTTCGCACTGGTCTGACTTGGACAGTGTTGTCGTGCGCCGCCTAGCTAAGTTGGACATGAAGCTGGGTATGGTTTTATAACTTTTTTTTTGGTGCACTGGCAGCAGGCACAGTTCAATTGTGCCCAGTGCCATGACCTCTGCCTGAACCATCAGCATAACGCCCACTTCCCCGTCCTTTAGTGCTGGCCTTCTTCATATTTATGGATTTTTTACTGGTTGTGACGCTGTTTTTTTTACTGTCCACAAAAGACAGTTTACAGATACAGGGCAGTATATGACACAGAACAGCACAGATTTTGGACAGTATTTTAGCCACAGATTATTGTAATCTGTAATACAGACACTGTTTTATGATGTTGTTTATATTTATGACTATATTATTCCCAATATATGGGCCTGAAGCGCACAGACGGTACAGAAATGCAATGCACTGCGATTAACGTTTTAAACCGCAGACAAGAAAACTGTGTGCTGATTTAGTGAAATGTGTATATATACAAATTTTCAATTTCTCCAAATATATGGGCCTGAAGCACTCATACGGTATAGAAATGCAATGCGCTGCGATAAACGGTTTCTGCTGCAGACAAGAAAACTGAGTGTAAATTCATTGAAATTTGTATATGTGTAAAGGCCGATTCATTGGCCTGTATTTGTGGGAGGGGCTTGGCCACCTACCTCAACGGCCGGCGCCCTCCCACATGTGTACGACGTGCAGAGTTTCGCAGGAAGCGTGCGCTCGTACCTGGCAGTCCGAGTCAGCTGGCAAGGTGAGTGGACGTCCGTGCGGCGGTCGGCCCTTTGGTAAGCAGGGGCCCCCATGCGCCGGACCACTGCGTTGCTACATTAGGCACAGCGGGGGGTGGGGCCTCGACAGGACGAGGGATCCCTCCTGCCCGTTCGGCAGCGGTACCCCTTCAGCCTCCGGCGGGGGGGGTGGAGCCCCACGGAGACAGCGCTCCCCTCCTCCGCCGCCCAGGTCACGAACGCGGCGTTGCTCTCCGGTGGGGGGCGGGGCCCATGGTCACGAGAGGACCTCCCCCCGCCCGCCTCCTCCGCCCGCCTCCGCCCCAAATGTTCAGCCAGTGCTGCCCCGCTCCCTCACGTGGTGGGCGTGCGCTATCAGCGGTGGGCCGGGCCCCCTAGCGAGGGGAGGCACCCCTGCAACGAGCGCCCTGCCGGGGAGCGGGGCGGCACCACGTGGCTCCTCCTCCCACGACGTAGGGGTGGGGCTGAGCCACACAGGCTTCCCCTATCCCAGGTTTTGCCAGGGGGCAGCGCCGTTTCCCCACGTGGTGGAGGTGCCCAGCCGGCGGTGGGTCGGCCCCTCAAGGAAAGGGGGGCACCCCCGCACTGGGCACCCCACCAGGGAGCGGTGGGGCCCCCCACGTGGCACGTCCTCAATTGGTAAAGGGGGGGAGGCTATGTCTTATAAGGCCTCCCCCTATCCCAGTTCATGCCAGGGGGCAGCGCCGTTTCCCCACGTGGTGGAGATGCCCAGCCGGCGGTGGGTCGGCCCCTCAAGCGAAGGGGGGCACCCCCGCACTGAGCACTCCATCAGGGACCGGTGAGGCCCCCCACGCGGCATTTCTAGTTTATCGGCAAGGTTGGGCCCTCGCTGCCGGGGGTCCCCCCTCTGTCGGTTTCATGCCAGAGGGCTGCGCTGCTCCCCACGCGTAGGAGTGCTCAGCCGGCGGGCGGGCCAGCCCTTGGACGGAGGGGGCCCCCCCCGCACTGAGCACCCTATCAGGGACACGCGTTAGCTCTCCACGTGGCGCCCAAATCGTGTTTGCGTGGGGCGTCAGCCGTTGCCCAAAGGTCTCCCCCCACTTGGTTCACGGTGCCAGGGAGCTCTGCGCTCCCCACGCGGTTACCGTGGAGCACGGTGGGGGATGCAATGGCCCGCTCCTCGCCCACACCTAAAGTCTGGCACGGGCCGCCGTGCCGCTTAGATAGGTAGGGGTTCATCACTGACGCCAGGTAGAGCCAGGGGGTGGTCAACGTCGATCAACACCTACTCCCATCCATCGGTTAAACCTTCAACTCACAGCTCACGTTCCATTAGTTGAGCCTTACGCATTGACTGGTTTCTTTTGTGTTGTTTTGTTGTTGTTTTCCAGGTTCGAAAGAGTTTATAAAACAGAGAGAAGTTGTTTTGGATCTCATTTGATTTTTTCCTTGTCAAACAAGGTAGTGGGGGTACACGTTGGGGGACGGGGAGGTGCTGGCCGTTAGCAGGGTTGTGTCTCATGCACTATTTTACGTACAGGTTGTTCTATTTTTCATTAAACTTCCGTGGGGGTCAGAGTATAGAGTTTCTCAGTTGGTAAGTACGTCAGGTCTCCTTGCATGGACTTCCGGGTGGCGGTTCCTGGCCACTCCTTCACGGCTCTTCTGGTGTTAGTGTGCGTACCTCACAGGGACAGTGCACCCTTTCCATTACGTTGTTAAAACAGCTTCACGGATACTGGTGGTCATCCAGGTTAGTCGGTCACCTTACGTTACTGTTTTCACAGCTGTGATGTCGCACGCGTCAGACATTGTCGAAGCGTCAGTGGACGAGAACGTAGCAGGGACATCCGAAGGGGGCAGTATACCATCCCTGCGTGCTTGGACCATCCCCAGGCTTATGGCGGAGCTGACAAGGCGGGGCGTCCCTTTCCCGGCATCTGCCAGAAAAGCGGAGCTATATCGGCTATGGAAAGACTCCCTGGTGCCCAGTAGTAATGATCCCCCTGCGACCACGATGCAAACGTCGCTGACTCAGATACATGTCATGCTGAACAGTCTGACGTCTGCCGTCACTTCCATGCAGGCGAGATTGGAGTCAATCGAGGCTCGCAGCTCAGTCTTACCAGTTTCCTCCACAGAGGTTCCGGTCGCCTCCACCTCTGCCATAGCGGACATTCGTACTGTCCAGTCCGTCCCCAACGTGACTCCATCCCATTTTGTCCTGATCAACATCAGGAAAGACATCCTAGAGGGTAGGGATGTCAATCTCGCATCACTACTGATAGCCTCCAGGGACCTGTCTGACAACAAGGTCATAGCTTGCGGGGAAGTGTCGGTGATGCTAAGAAGCCGCGACCACCGGCTCAACCGAAAATTAATGGCGTTTAGCCTTTTCAGGGATGTTATTTGCACTGCCAGGCCGGACAGGAGGGAGGAACTAGACCTGTATCTCTTTCGGGTCACAGAATTGGGTCATAGGTATGGAGGGAACGCATTCTATGATTATCACTGTTCATTCTCAGCCAAAGCGGCAGCAGCTCTCTCCCAATTCCAACACGTCGCAGACTGGTCCAACCTAGACACCGAGTTATTCTGCAGACACTTTGCAGGCCTGAAAGCTCCCTCCTGTTCCGCCTGTCAGTCTATCTTCCACTCTGTTGAGTGGTGCCATAAGTCCGCTGTCAGCACGGCGTCTTACCCCTCCAGCTCTGCAGCTGGACCACTCGACGTCTTCAGACCCCCCAATTCGGTAGATAAGCTGGGCCGACCCATCGTTCAGTTAGGAAGGGCCCAGATATGTAACAATTTTAATTACGCGTCTTGTCATTTCGGGCAATGCCGTCTGTTACATATCTGTACCAACTGTTTCAGGGCCCACCCCCGAGTAGCATTCTCATTAAAATCGGTGAAGAATTACATGAGTGTGGTCAATACTAGCTGTTTACAAGAGTACTTGCGAGGTCACCACAATCCAGGGTTTGTACAGTTCCTGGTGTCAGGGTTTCACGAGGGCTTCCATACGGGGTTGATCACGACTCCAGAGTTCACATATGAGTGCAAGAACCTTCAGTCAGCCGAAAGGAATCCCGGTTCTGTAGACGTACTAATAGAGTCCGAGTTAAACAAAGGGTTCTTAATCGGTCCTTTTGGAGTGCCCCCTTTTCAACGGTGGAGGGTCAGTCCCGTGGGGGTAGTCACAGGCAAGTTCAGCAAAAAGGAGAGACTCATTATTGACTTGTCTGCCCCACACGGCTCCCAGGTCCCCAGCCTTAACTCCCTCATTCCTTCGGAGGAAGTTGGCATGAGATATTCTTCGATCGACCAGGCTATCGCCATCATCATGAAAACGGGTCCAGGGTCCATGTTGTCCAAAGCCGACATATCGGATGCCTTTAAGTTGCTTCCCATCATGCCAGCTCTCTGGCAGTGGCACGGCATCAAGTGGAAAGGCCTGTATTATTTCTCCACCAAACTCACCTTCGGTTCCAAGAGCAGCCCGTGTCTCTTCGATCAGTTGGCTCAGGCCCTCCACTGGGTTTTGGTACACAAGGTCCACTGTGAATTTGTCATCCACTACTTAGATGACTTCCTACTGATTGAGAGGCCAGGGGCAGATCCCCCTAGGGCTGGGGAAGTTGCTGAGGTGTTTTTCCCAGTTAGGTGTCCCGGTTTCCCCCAAGAAAGTAGAAGGCCCGTCCACAGTGATCACCTTTTTGGGCATCGAGTTAGACTCCCAGCACATGTTAGCTAGGTTGCCTGCGGATAAGTTAACAAGAATTAGAGAAGTCATCCATACAGGGAGTGCAGAATTATTAGGCAAGTTGTATTTTTGAGGATTAATTTTATTATTGAACAACAACCATGTTCTCAATGAACCCAAAAAACTCATTAATATCAAAGCTGAATATTTTTGGAAGTAGTTTTTAGTTTGTTTTTAGTTTTAGCTATTTTAGGGGGATATCTGTGTGTGCAGGTGACTATAACTGTGCATAATTATTAGGCAACTTAACAAAAAACAAATATATACCCATTTCAATTATTTATTTTTACCAGTGAAACCAATATAACATCTCAACATTCACAAATATACATTTCTGACATTCAAAAACAAAACAAAAACAAATCAGTGACCAATATAGCCACCTTTCTTTGCAAAGACACTCAAAAGCCTGCCATCCATGGATTCTGTCAGTGTTTTGATCTGTTCACCATCAACATTGCGTGCAGCAGCAACCACAGCCTCCCAGACACTGTTCAGAGAGGTGTACTGTTTTCCCTCCTTGTAAATCTCACATTTGATGATGGACCACAGGTTCTCAATGGGGTTCAGATCAGGTGAACAAGGAGGCCATGTCATTAGATTTTCTTCTTTTATACCCTTTCTTGCCAGCCACGCTGTGGAGTACTTGGACGCGTGTGATGGAGCCTTGTCCTGCATGAAAATCATGTTTTTCTTGAAGGATGCAGACTTCTTCCTGTACCACTGCTTGAAGAAGGTGTCTTCCAGAAACTGGCAGTAGGACTGGGAGTTGAGCTTGACTCCATCCTCAACCCAAAAAGGCCCCACAAGCTCATCTTTGATGATACCAGCCCAAACCAGTACTCCACCTCCACCTTGCTGGCGTCTGAGTCGGACTGGAGCTCTCTGCCCTTTACTAATCCAGCCACGGGCCCATCCATCTGGCCCATCAAGACTCACTCTCATTTCATCAGTCCATAAAACCTTAGAAAAATCAGTCTTGAGATATTTCTTGGCCCAGTCTTGACGTTTCAGCTTGTGTGTCTTGTTCAGTGGTGGTCGTCTTTCAGCCTTTCTTACCTTGGCCATGTCTCTGAGTATTGCACACCTTGTGCTTTTGGGCACTCCAGTGATGTTGCAGCTCTGAAATATGGCCAAACTGGTGGCAAGTGGCATCTTGGCAGCTGCACGCTTGACTTTTCTCAGTTCATGGGCAGTTAATTTGCGCCTTGGTTTTTCCACACGCTCTTGCGACCCTGTTGACTATTTTGAATGAAACGCTTGATTGTTCGATGATCACGCTTCAGAAGCTTTGCAATTTTAAGAGTGCTGCATCCCTCTGCAAGATATCTCACTATTTTTGACTTTTCTGAGCCTGTCAATTCCTTCTTTTGACCCATTTTGCCAAAGGAAAGGAAGTTGCCTAATAATTATGCACACCTGATATAGGGTGTTGATGTCATTAGACCACACCCCTTCTCATTACAGAGATGCACATCACCTAATATGCTTAATTGGTAGTAGGCTTTCGAGCCTATACAGCTTGGAGTAAGACAACATGCATAAAGAGGATGATGTGGTCAAAATACTCATTTGCCTAATAATTCTGCACGCAGTGTAGGTTTACAGTCACAACCGTGGTCACTAAGGCTGACCTTCAGTCTCTAGTGGGCATGTTAAATTTCGCCATGCGCATCATCCCGCAGGGCAGAGCATTCATATCCCGCCTGCTGGCGCTCTTGAGTACCGCCCCGGAGCAGGACAGCCCAGTGTGCCTGGACAGTCAGGCCTTAGCGGATCTCCACATGTGGGACCATTTTCTGAGCTGGTGGAACGGGGTGTCCCTATTCGTACCCGAGCTGTCGAGTCGGTCTCCTATAGTCTTCTCAGATGCGGCTGCAAGCTCAGGGTTTGCCGCCATTTTTCGGCACCCACTGGGTTGCGGACGGATGGCCTGCCGAGGTGGGACAAATTCCGGGGTTCCTCCAAACCTCGGCACTGTTCGAGCTGTACCCCATTGTGGTAGCCGCCCACATATGGGGCAGTCTTTGGGCGAATCAGTCTGTTCTATTTGTGACTGACAATACAGCCGTGGTAGACATCGTTAACAGTGGGCTGTCAAAATCAAACCACGTCATGTGTTTCCTCAGACGGTTAGTACAGCTCTCCCTACGTCACCATTTCCATATTTATAGTGCGCATGTGCCAGGTGCGCAAAACTTGGCTGCTGACGCCTTGTCGAGGGCTAACTTCTCCCGTTTCTTACAGATCATGCCAGAGGCAGATGTGACAGGCGCCACCATCCCTCCTCACGAGTCCTTAATGCTAGCGTAACCAACCACCTTGAGACGGCCCACGCTTTGATACACAATTCCCTCTCGCCTAACACAACCAGAGCATACAACACCGGGTGGAAGACGTTCTGCAGGTTCCAAGGGGAATGTCCTCAAGGGGACTCCAGTTTTCCAGAGTACATCCTGGCGTTCATTGGTTACTGCCACTCAGTGCGCAAGCTCTCCCACAGTACAGTGAGGTCGTACCTGGCGGGAGTGCAACATTTCCTCTCTGTTAGTCATCCCGAACAAGGGTCAGTGTTCACCATGCATGCTGTCAAAGCCGCACTCAAGGGTTTGAGCAAGTGCGGACCTCAAGGCCAAGTGCGCAAACAAGCGGTCACCGGCCCCCTTTTCCGTAGACTATCCGACGTCCTGGACAGTAATCCTTTCGGGGTTTTGCCCAGCTTGGTACTTAAATCCGCCATCTATCTAGCCTTTTACGGCTTCCTGAGACCTGGGGAGTTCACTTGTTCTCCTGGCAGTAGCAGGTTCCTCACGGTCAGCCAGCTGGTCCAGAACTCCGACGGGTTCGTACTACTGCTCAAGACGTCTAAGACCTCCCAGGTGGGCCCCCCTGTCCCGGTATCCTTCTTTCCCACATCGCACCAATGGTGCCCCGTCACGGTGCTCCGTCAGCTACGATCTGCCTTGTCAGGGGCCGGACCAAATAGTCCATTGTTGCCCTTCGGGGTGGTTCCACTCACCACCCACCAGTTCATATCCCACGTAAGGTCACTGGTGGCCAGCTTGGGCGGTGACCCTGCCACAATTTCAGGACATTCGTTCCGCATAGGTGCTGCGTCCGCGGCATCCAAAAATCGAGTGCCTGCGCATGTCATTCAGAAACTAGGGCGTTGGCACTCGTCATGTTTCAACCGTTATATACCTCACCCCAAAACTAAAATGTCAGCAGCCTTTCAGACTTTGGCTTTGTAATGACGTTGTAATAAATTACTTCTGCCTATCAGTATGTCTTTTGCCCTCTTTCAGGCGTCCCTCCACGACGCGGTTGCGGCACAACTCTGACCGCTTAGGGGTAGGGTATCCCAGGTAGGGTTAGGTACGTACTTGGTTGCCACGACCACAAGTGTAAAGGCCGATTCATTGGCCTGTATTTGTGGGAGGGGCTTGGCCACCTACTTCAACGGCCGGCGCCCTCCCACATGTGTACGACGTGCAGAGTTCTCCCTCCCACCCACCCTTTTCACCTGTTACTCTCAAAGGGGATGCCCTCTTTCAGGCGTCCCTCCACGACGCGGTTGCGGCACAACTCTGACCGCTTAGGGGTAGGGTATCCCAGGTAGGGTTAGGTACGTACTTGGTTGCCACGACCACAAATATTGATTTTCACTTTTTCCCAATATATGGGATTGAAGCACTCAGACGGTATAGAAATGCAATGCACTGCGATAAACGGTTTCTGCTGCAGACAAGAAAACTGGGTGTAAATTCATTGAAATTTGTATATATATTGATTTTCACTTTTTCCCAATATATGGGATTAAACACTCAGATGGTATAGAAATGCAATGCTCTGCAATGAACAGTTTCTGCCATAGACGATAAAACTGTGTGCAGATTAAGTGAAATTTGGATATATATTGATTTTCACTTTTTCCCAATATATGGGATTGAAGCACTCAGACGATATAGAAATGCAATGCGCTGCTATAAACGGTTTCTGCCGCAGACAATAAAACTGTGTGCAGAATCTGTGAAATTTGTATATATATTGATTTTCACTTTTTCCCTATATATGGGATTGAAGAACTCAGATGGTATAGAAATGCAATGCGATGTGATAAACGGTTTCTAGCGCAGACAAGAAAACTGTGTGCAGAATCAGTGAAATTTGTATATATATTGATTTTCACTTTTTCCCAATATATGGCCCTGAAGTGCACAGATGGTATTCTAATGCAGAGCACTGAGATTAATGGGTTAAACAGCTGACAGCAAAAATGTGGTCAGATTCTGGGACAAAAAAATATTGTTTTCACTGATGTTCTTCCTATCTATGCCCCTGATGCACAGAAGGTATTGCACAGATGTCAGAAGTCACTACAGACACCTTCTATTAAAAAAAAATAATAATAATTGCTGCCAACACACACAGTAGTCCTTAAAAGGACTTTTGGGTCTTTGAAACGTCTTGAGATAGAGTAATTTGCTATCACAATCTCCCTACACTGTCTGTCTCTTCCTAACAGCAGCTCTCCCTGACTCACAATGAGCCGAACCCGCGTGACCGGGTGCTATATAACACCCGATGACATGTTCCGGCCAGCCAATCACTGTAATGCCAGTAGAAAACATAGCTAATGGCATTACAGTGATGGCAATACTTACCAGAATGTTTATTGACTGCTTAGAAGGCGCCAAACGTGCGGGGAGGAGACTCGAGCATGGCGCTCGAGCACATGTGGTACTCGGCCAAGCGCTTTGATCTGCCGAGCATAGTGATGCTTGAGCCGAACCGGTACTCGGCGGAGCATGCTCGCTCATCACTACTTATAACTCCATACTTAAGTAGACTTTTTAATGAAGCATCTGCAGTGGGTACATTTCCCACCGAAATGTTGGAAGATTTGTTCATTACATTACCTAATCCAGGGAAATCCCCTTATGGAGCCTTTTGCCCAATATTTTAGAGTAGATATTGGTATATCTGGCATTTGAGTCCGGTGGATCATTGTAGCAGCTTATTTGCTGAAGACGTTATTGTGTTCTTAGCTGCTCCTGAACTCTCCCTGCACTCAGTAGTGGCCCTACTGGATAGATTTAGCAAAGTCAGCTATTACAAAGTTAACTCCACCAAATCCCTTATGTTAGTTATGAATTTAACTGACGTAGTTAGAAGCTCTATCAGCTCTACTTTTCTTTTCCAGTTGGCCACCGTTAGCATCCTGTACCTAGGCATCACTCTCTCTTATCCTCCCTCCAGGTTGCAACATACCAACTGAACCCTACTTATGACTCAGCACCAAAATTATATTAAAACATTCACTCACTATCCCATATCATGGATGGGTCGCATAGCAGCTGTAAAAAATGCTCCTTCTTAGCAAGGGAGGTTATGGTGCATGTGTCTCTTGACATACTATAGAGCCAGACTCCTGGATCAAACTAGGTTTTGGTGGCATAATGATTTAACTAAACTGTGGGTCAGTCTGGAATCTAACCTAATGGGCTGCTCTTCAATGAAAAAAATTCTGCACCAGACAATACTTACCTGTCATGCTTCGGTGTGGGAGGGAAACACCACACCAAGCATAGGAGGGAAAGGGGAAACAGGGAATCACGCCTGAGAACTAAGAAAGGAAGATGAAAACCTCCTAGTGAAAACCCTAACCAAAATCCTGACTGACTACCAGTATGAACATACTCTTTTCCCCTTCTCTAGAATTATGGCAGATTTCTCAGTGCATAAGCAGGATTTATTATAAATATCTCCAATTGAGATATTCTTCTGTTATCAGGCCTCGTGAGCTTTGAGACATTTTTGGAAATCACAAACTACCTAAGGATATCTCTTTAGGGTACAGAGCTATCCAACTACTCTCTGTAGAGAAAAAATACTTCTTTCAAACCACATGGTTTGCAGCATAGCTGACTTTTTGACTTTTAATGGCATTTTGTATTTTCATTAAGCCCTTGTGTCAACCGTCTTGAATCCACACGTAAACTACTGTACCGCTGGTATTACACACCTTATCAGCTATGCTGAATTTTTCCACAAACATCAGCCCTTTGCTGGCATTGTTCTCAAGACACCCCTACTTGTGTGGTGGACATCCCTTTCAATACGGCAATTTTGGGGTAGTATTAGATCCCTTCATATCACTAGAAAAATCCAGTGGGGGTCAGGAATCGTGCTGCTGTCCCTGTCACGTTCGGGTGTGGGAGGAAAACACAAAGTCCTTACTAACTACCAGAATGAACAGTTCCCAGAGTCAGGACTGAGACAACCTGTTCTTCCAAAAGGAAGGACAAACAGGAGTCTCCCTCAGGCCTTAATAAGAATGACAGGGAAATGCAACACACGCAAAAAAAAAATACAGAAGGGAAAGAAAACACAACTTCAAGTGGCTATGGCAGCACTAGGAACTCATCCGAGATCCATACACCAGCTATCCACAACTCCAACATAAGATATAAACCGCATAGCATAGTGGGAGAAACAACAATAAATAGAGAAGGTTAAATGACCATAATAGCCACACCTGGGGAAGGAAGGTGTGGCAAGCACCAGAAACAACACAGACGTCATTTGATCCAAACATGTAAGATCAAACCACGTGTTGCCAGTCTCACCGATCTCCTTCCATCTGTCGCGTCCATGACAGTTGCCTACCTCTGATATTACTATTGTTTTTTATGTTCTTACTGTCACAAGAACTGCTATTGCTAAACACTGGAAATGCACTGATTTACCTAGTATTCCTAAAATACTATTGAAGGTACACTACAACTATACAATGGAACTACTTATAGCAGATAGATTAGGTTAGGGGATATGCGCAACCACCCTATGGTCTAAATGGCGTACCTAATCTCATACTAGGTGATTGCTCTTCTCATATCTCACTACGTATCTCATTATTGTGTAGCAGAAAATGAAGAAATATACAGCTCCAAGGTAGCGAAGAATCGTAACTTTATTTGCGGTTTAAAATCTTCAAATGACAGGATAAGTTCAGTTACGCATTTCAGACCATAGGTAATTTGTGGTCCTTCCTCATGACACATAGAACTTCCAAATGTTTGCACCATATATGCCATTAACACACCTGGCCAGGTAATCAGAGAGTCACATGACCAAGAGCAGCACAGATGGTGCAATCAATACAACTAGCCACCTCAAAAAAAATTACTTAGTGTGCATATAACAAAAGACACATAATAAAAAAAACATATACATGTGTGCAACATACAAAAAAAACTTCTCTAAAAACAATAGCAAAAATTACTCTCCTAATAATGTTATATAAGGTCATGTCTTTTGTTTAAACCTGTAGGTTGTCTAGAACCAAGTCGGAATATCCAATACGCTTCCCTGTTTAAAAGTTTCCTTGTGTGATCCCACCCCTCTAATAGGAAAGCTAACTCTTTCTATTCCCTGCACAATTAATCCAGAGGTGTCACCCCGTGCATAACCGCACAATGTAAACTGACAGCAGATACATTGCAGTTTTTAAAATGCGGGACATCAGAGATGTGCTTGCGTATCCTTGTTTTTATTTCATTTGTGGTGCAACCCACATATTGTAGCTTACACCTCTCACATGTTATTAGGTACACTGAAAACTTAGTATTACAATGGATGTAAAACTGTATAGCATACTCCTTGTTGTTTGCAGTGGACCTAAAATTCCTATCAGTTTTAGTGTGGTCACAGCAGATATACTTGCCGTGGCCGCATTTGTAGCTCCCCTTGCTCACAAGCCAAATCGGCCTCTGTACTTTTCTTTTTTTTTCCTGATAAAGGCTGGCACTTAACATACTGCCAAATGTCGGAGCTTTTCTAGCCATGCACTTCACCCCATTTGTCACAATATCCATCCACTGTTTGTCACAGGACAACAATGGTAGATATTTCCTGATGATCCTACAAATCACATCAAATTCCACACTAAATTGTGGCACAAATTAGGTGAAAGTGAGCTTACATTCAGATGTATCCCCACGTTGGGCCAGTGGTATTTTTCTAGGGAAAACCAGAGTTTCCCTGCATATTGCTGATGCCTCGTTGATCGTAGATGATATGCGCCTCTGTGGGTATGACCTACTGGTTAATCTATTCATTAAACTTTTAGCCTCTTGGGTGAATGTGAGCATATCGGAACAATTACGGCAAACCCTGATCAGTTCACCTTTGGGAATGTTACCTATGGTGTGGGGCAGAGGACAGGAGGTAGCATGTAAAATAGTGTTCCCAGCAAGTTCTGTCCTGTACGTGGCAGTAATGACTCGGGAGGTGGCAGAGTCCCCCCTCAAACACAAATCCCAAAAATAAATTAGTAAACTGTCATGCTGGAGACTGAATGAAATGGAATCCACGCAAGAGTTTAAGTAATCCGAAAACAGTGGAATGGCCACCACATCACCAGACCATACAAACAACAGGTCATCAATGTAGCTACCATACCACTGTATCAGACCACTAAAAGGGGGGTGTTAATGAGGAGAAAGCATCCCTCCAACAACGCCATGAAAATATTGGCTATGGAGGGAGAGAACTTAACCCTCATCGACAACCCAGCAACCTGAAGGTAAAAAACATTTCCATTCAAAGACCGAAAAGGCTTGCAATACAGACCTTGTGTCCTTTAGGAAGCCTGGAATCTGGGAAATCAAGGGTTGGCGTAGTGTATCAATCCACTCAGACAGCCTTTCCAAAAAGGAGTCAATCCCTGCTACAATTGGTCATAGTGGGGGAGCGAAAAAACCCTTGTGAACTTTAGGGAGTGCATGAAAAATAGATATAACTGTGTGCTGTACATAAATATAATTAATCTCTTTTTTAGTGAGAAAACCAGCTTCCAGGCCCATTGTGAGAATACTGAGCATTTTTGTCTGAAAAGGGAGGAGGGGGTTGCCATCCAGGAGCCTATAAGGGTTAGTGTCCTTGAGCATAGCAAAGATCTGCGATTAGTAGACCCCACTATCCAGGATGACAACCGCTCCTCCCTTGTCAGCCTCTTTTATGATGATATTGTCCCTATCCCTTAAATCCCGCAATGCCCTCCGCTCATTGTGTGCTAAATTCCTATCTCTAGAGTATTGTACTACGTATTCAGCAGTCTCAGTAGAATCATACAGCAAGCAGAGATCCTTCTCCACAAGCTCCTGAGAACGATCTAAGGGAAGAGACCTCGATTGAATCGGATAAAAGTCTTTGTTAGAGACTTTGAGTTCAGACACTCTAGTAACTATATGGTCATCTTGCCTTGTCCGCAGGTCCTTCAGAGAATTACTGTGGACTAGTTCTAAAAAAGTCATACTGTTTTGTAACATTATACCGCTATATTCAGATGAGACAGGATCAGAAGAACAGGTACTCATCATAAACATCAAATATATAATTATTGTCATTCTCTGAAACAAAATCACAAAAATGTCTCTTGAGTGTTAAACTTCGAGCAAACCTGTTGACATCGAGAATAGTCTGGTATAAGTCAAAGTGGTGTGTGGGTGAAAAGGATAACCCCTTTTTTTACCACACCTACCTGGTTTCCTGTAATAATCGATGCCACCAGATTATTGACCTGGATATCAGTTACTCTTTCTTGTTGCGGGACGGATATCAGCGGGCCCCTCCTATGCCGCCTACCTTCCCTCCGTTTTTTGCAATTTTTTTATGTTGTGCCTTCTTCCTTATCGGAGCTTCACTATGGTGGGAGCAACTTGTATCCACAGAAAACTTTGAACCAAAAGAATTTGGGAATCCCAGCAGACGCACCAGGTGTATGCTGTAATCAAGTCCGTGGTTGAGCCCTGTGTAACAGCGTGTGAGCGTGCATCTTCCCTGCGGAGAACCAACCAGTTTACAGAGGATATCTGTGATACGCTTGATATTGGTGGAGTGCCGTGTAAGTACAATCTGTCCACCACAGGGCAGTTTAAACCTACTGATCTACCCTATTGTTTTTCTTTGTAACTTGCAGGATATCCATCACTAGGAGATCTGCAGACCTTGGTAACTTTGTGAAGGGAGGAAGAAAAAATAATCAGTTTTATACCGTATATTTATGATACGCGCGGTCCGAATCTTTATGTACATTCGGAGAGAATGGTTTGCCACTGAGTTAAGAAGGATTCGGAGTATAGAGTGGTGGGTTTCTTTTTGATTCTTAATCCTCTAGGTATCATTTGTTTGTCCAGATATTTTTGGAGAGAGGTTGAATCCCACCATGTTCGCAACTCTTTCAAAAGCAATTTCTCCAACGTGGACATGTGTATCTTTAAATTCAGATCATCCTGTACTGTTTGCTCTGGCATGTTGAAAATGGCATTCATCTTTTGTAATCTATTACCCACCTCATCAATGGGGCGCAACGAAACATGTGCCATATGCCGGACAGCAATGAAGATAAAAACGCAGGTGTGAATATAACACCACGGGAAGGAGTGCACGCCAACCAGGTATATAAGCAATCACAAAGAAGGCATAAGGCAGCTCTCACCTTTCCCTCCACTCTCTGAGCCCAGAAGCAATAATTGTGTAGCAGAAAATGAAGAAAAATCCAGCTCCAAGGTAGCGAAGAATCGTAGCTTTATTTGCGGTTTAAAATCTTCAAATGGCATAGGAGGGGCCCGCCAATATCCGTCCCGCAATAAGAAAGAGTAACTAATATCAAGGTCATTAATCTGTCAGCATCGATTATTACAGGGACCAGGTAGGTGTGTTAAAAAAGGGGTTATCCTTTTCCCCCACACACCACTTTGACTTATACCAGACTATTCTCGATGTCAACAGGTTTGCTCGAAGTTTAACACTCAATACATTTTTGTAATTTTGTTTCAGAGAATGACAATAATGATATACAGGTAAAACTTGAAAAATTTCAATATCCTGCAAAAGTCCATTTATTTCAGTAATGCAACTTAAAAGGAGTTGCATTAATGCAGCTTAAAATTTAAATTTTGTGAAAAGGTTCAATATTCTAGGCTCAAAGTGTCACACTCTAGCCAGCTAATTAATCCATACCCCCTGAGCAAAGGGTACCTGAGATTGTGACTTTGGGGTTTTCATAAGCTGTAAGCCATAATCATCCAAATTATAACAAATAAAGGCTTGGAATATCTCGCTTTGCATGTACTGAGTCTATCTCATATATTAGTTTTACCTTTTAAGTTGCATTACTGAAATAAATGAACTTTGCACAATATTAAAATTTTTCGAGTTTCACCTGTATTTGATGTTTCTGATATGAGTACCTGTTCTTCTGATCCTGTCTCATCTGAATATAGCGGTATAATGTTACAAAACAGTATGACTTTTTCAGAACTAGTCCACAGTAATTCTCTGCAGGACCTGCGTACAAGGCAAGATGACCATATAGTTACTAGAGTGTCTGCACTCAAAGTCTCTAAGGCTACTTTCATACTGGCGTTTCCGGGTCCACTTGTGAGATCCGTTTCAGGGCTCTCACAAGCGGCCCAAAACGGATCAGTTTAGCCCCAATGCATTCTGAATGGATAAGGATCCGTTCAGAATGCATCAGTTTGCTTCCGTTCAGACTCCATTCCGCTCTGGAGGCGGACACCAAAACGCTGCTTGCAGCGTTTTGATGTCCGCCTGACGATGCGGAGCGAAACATACAATGCAATACAATGTGAGTCAATGGGGACGGATCCATTTTCACTGACAAAATATGGTGCAATTGAAAACGGATCCACCTCCCATTGACTTTCACTGTAAGTCAAAATGGATCCGTTTGCATTATCATGAACAAAAAATTAAATAAAAAATGTTGTTCATGGTAATGCAAACGAATCCATTCTAAACGGATACAAGCGTTTGCATTATAGATGCGGATCCGTCTGTACAGATACCAGACAGATCCGCACCTAACGCAGGTGTAAAAGTAGCCTAACAAAGACTTTTATCCGATTCAATCGAGGTCTCTTGCCTTAGACCGTTACCAGGAGCTTGTGGAGAAGGATCTCTGCTTGCTGTATGATTCTACCGAGACTGCTGAATCCATAGTACAATACTCTAGAGATAGGAATTTAGCACACAATGAATGGAGGGCATTGCGGGATTTAAGGGACAGGGACAATATCATCATAAAAGAGGCTGACAAGGGAGGAGCGGTTGTCATCCTGGATAGTGGGGTCTACAAATCGCAGATCTTTGCTATGCTCAAGGACACTAATACTTATAGGCTCCTGGATGGCAACCCCCTCCTCCCTTTTCAGACAAAAATGCTCAGTATTTTCACAATGGGCCTGGAAGCTGGTTTTCTCACTAAAAAAGAGATTTTTATATATTTATGTACAGCACCCAGTTATATCTTTTTTCCATGCACTCCCTAAAGTTCACAAGGGGTTTTTCCCTCCCGCACTATGACTAATTGTAGCAGGAATTGGCTCCTTTTCGGAAATGCTGTCTGAGTGGATTGATACACTACTGCACATCTGTGATTACACGTGCATAAGTCACTGTCACATTTAAAACAGAAATACAGCTTTTTGGTTAGGGTGAAAAAACCCTCTGATATACTGCACATTTGTGATTACACGTGCATAAGTCACTGTCACATTTAGGACAGAAATACAGCTTTTTTATTACTGGGGTGAAAAAAGCCTCTAATATACTGCACATCTGTGATTACACGTGCATAAGTCACTGTCACATTTAGGACAGAAATACAGCTTTTTTCTTACTGGGGTGAAAAAACCCTCTGATATAATGCACATCTGTGATTACACTTGCATAAGTAATTGTCACATTAAGGCCAGAAATCCGGCTTTGGCATACTGGGGTGAAAAACCCTCTGATATACTGCACATCTGTGATTACACGTGCATAAGTCACTGTCACATTTAGGACAGAAATACAGCTTTTTGATTACTTGGGTGAAAAAACCCTCTGATATACTGCACATCTATGATTACACGTGCATAAGTGATTGTCACATTAAGGCCAGAAATACGGCTTTGGCATACTGGGGTGAAAAAACCCTCTGATATACTGCACATCTCTGACTACACATGCATAAGTGATTGTCACATTAAGGCCAGAAATACAGATTTTTTCTTACTGGGGTGAAAAAACCCTCTGATATACTGCACATATGTGATTACACATGCATAAGTCACTGTCACATTTAGGACAGAAATACAGCTTTTTGGTTAGGGTGAAAAAACCCTCTGATATACTGCACATCTGTGATTACACGTGCATAAGTAATTGTCACATTAAGGCCAGAAATCCGGCTTTGGCATACTGGGGTGAAAAAACCCTTTGATATACTGCACATCTCTGATTACACGTGCATAAGTGATTGTCACATTAAGGCCAGAAAAACAGCTTTTGTCTTACTGGGGTGAAAAAACCCTCTAATATACTGCACATCTGTGATTACACGTGCATAAATCACTGTCACATTTAGGACAGAAATACAGCTTTTTGGTTAGGGTGAAAAAACCCTCTGATATACTGCATATCTGTGATTACACGTGCATAAGTGATTGTCACATTAAGGTCAGAAATTCAGCTTTTTTCTTACTGGGGTGAAAAAACCCTCTGATATACTGCACATCTGTGATTACACATGCATAAGTGATTGTCACATTAAGGCCAGAAATTCGGCTTTGGCATACTGGGGTGAAAAAACCCTCTGATGTACTGCACATCTGTGATTACAAGTGCATAAGTGATTGTCACATTAAGGCCAGAAATACAGCTTTTTTCTTACTGGGCTGAAAAAACCCTCTGATATACTGCACATCTGTGATTACCCGTGCATAAGTCACTGTCACATTTAGGGCAGAAATACAGCTTTTTGGTTAAGGTGAAAAAACCCTCTGATATACTGCACATCTGTGATTACACGTGCATAAGTGATTGTCACATTAAGGCCAGAAATTCTGCTTTGGCATATTGGGGTGAAAAAACCCTCTGATATACTGCACATCTCTGATTACACATGCATAAGTGATTGTCACATTAAGGCCAGAAATACAGCTTTTTTCTTACTGGGGTGAAAAAACCCTCTGATATACTGCACATCTGTGATTACACGTGCATAAGTCACTGTCACATTTAGGATAGAAATACAGTTTTGGCATACTGGGGTGAAAAAACCCTCTGATATACTGCACATCTGTGATTACATGTGCATAAGTGATTGTCACATTAAGGCCAGAAATTCAGCTTTTTTCTTACTGGGGTGAAAAAACCCTCCGATATACTGCACATCTGTGATTACACATGCATAAGTCACTGTCACATTTAGGATAGAAATACAGTTTTTTTCTTACTGGGGTGAAAAAACCCTCTGATATACTGCACATCTGTGATTACACGTGCATAATTAATTGTCACATTAAGGCCAAAAATACCGCTGTCATATAGAGTTTTAAAAAAAAAATTGAGTGCAATACCCTATATCAGGGTTTATATTTGCGGTTAATTATTTTTAACATACTTAACCACTTTTTACTTTGCTTTGTAAACGCTAACTATGAGGCAAACATCTAATAAGGGACGCGGTAATGGTCATGGTGGTTCTGTTGGTGGAGCCTCTGGTGCAGGGAGAGGACGTGGCCATTCTGCCACAGATACACGTCCTACTGAACCTACTACCTCAGGTCCCAGTAGCCGCCAGAATCTACAGCGATATTTGGTCGGGCCTAATGCCGTTCTAAGGATGGTAAGGCCTGAGTAAGTACAGGTGCTAGTCAACTGGGTGGCCGACAGCACGTTCACATTATCTCCCACCCAGTCTTCTGCAGAAAGTGCACAGGTGGCGCCTGAAACCCATGACCATCAGTCTGTCACAACACCCCCGTGCATATCGGGGAACCTGTCTGAGCCTCAAGTCATGCAGCAGTCTCTTATGCTGTTTGAAGACTCTGCTGGAAGGGTTTCCCAAGGGCATCCACCTAACCCTTCCCCAGGGGTGGAAGACATAGAACGCACTGACGCACAACCACTTATGTTTCCTGATGAGGACATGGGAATACCACCTCAGCACGTCTCTGATGATGAAGAAACACAGGTGCCAACTGCTGCGTCTTTCTGCAGTGTGCAGACCGAAAAGGAGGTCAGGGAGGAAGACTGGGTGGAAGACGATGCAGAGGACGATGAGGTCCTAGACCCCACATGGAATGAAGGTGGTGCCACTGACTTTCAGAGTTCGGAGGAAGAGGCAGTGGTGAGACCGAGCCAATAGCGTAGCAAAAGCGGGAGCAGGGTGCAAAAGCAGAGCAGCCGTCGCCAAAACAGTTCGCCTGCTACTGGCCACCATCAACAGGGACCGAGCACATTAAAGGCAACTTCAAGGAGTTCCCTGGCATGGCACTTCTTTACACAATGTGCTGACGATAAGACCCGAGTGGTTTGCACGCTGTGCCATCAGAGCCTGAAGTAAGGCATTAACGTTCTGAACCTTAGCACAATCTGCATGACCAGGCATCTACATGCGAGACACGGGCTGCAGTGGAGTAAGCACCTTTAAAACCAAGAAAGTGCTCAGGCCCCTCCTGCTCCCTCTTCTGCTGCTGCCTCGGCCTCTTCCTCCGCCTCTGGAGGAACGTTGGCACCTGCCGCACAGCAAACAGAGGATGTGCCACCAACAACACCACCTCTGTCACCAAGCATCTCCACCATGTCACACGGAAGCGTTCAGCTCTCCATCTCACAAACCTTTGAGAGAAAGCGTAAATTCCCACCTAGCCACCCTCGATCCCTGGCCCTGAATGCCAGCATTTCTAAACTGCTGGCCTTTGAAATGCTGTCATTCAGGCTAGTGGAGACACACAGCTTCAAACAACTCATGTTGCTTGCTGTCCCACAGTACGTCGTTCCCAGCCGCCACTACTTCTCCAGGAGAGCCATGCCCTCCCTGCACAACCAAGTATCGGATATAATCAAGTGTGCACTGCGCAACGCCATCTGTGGCAAGTTCCACCTAACCACACATACGTGGACTAGTAAGCATGGCCAGGGATGCTATATCTCCCTAACCGCACACTGGGTAAATGTAGTGGCGGCTGGGCCCCAGGCGGAGAGCAGTTTGGCGCACGTCCTTCCGCCGGCAAGGATCGCAGGGCATCATTCTTTGCCTCCTGTTGCCTCCTCTTCCTACTCGGCGTCCTCTTCCTCTTCTTCCACCTCCTCATCCGGTCAGCGACAGACCTTCACCACCAACTTCAGCACAGCCAGGGGTAAAAGTCAGCAGGCCGTTCTGAAACTGATGTGCTTGGGGGACAGGCCCCACACTGCGCAGGAGTTGTGGCAGGGTATGGAACATCAGATCGACGAGTGGTTGCTGCCAGTGGGCCTCAAGCCCGGCCTGGTGGTGTGCGATAATGGGCGAAATCTTATTGCAGCTCTGGGACTAGCCGGTTTGACGCACATCCCTTGCCTGGAGCATGTGCTGAAATTGGTGGTGCAGAAATTCATTCACAACTACCCCGACATGTCTGAGCTGCTGCATAAAGTGTGGGCCGTCTGTGCGCTCTCGGCGTTCTCACCCTGCTGCTGCTCGCCTGTTAGCGCTGCAGCGTAACTTCGGCCTTCCCGCTCACCGCCTAATATGCGACGTGCCCACCAGGTGGAACTCCACCTTGCACATGCTGGAGAGACTGTGCGAGCAGCAGCAGGCCATAGTGGAGTTTCAGCTGCAGCACGCACGGGTGAGTCGCACTGCGGAACAGCACCACTTCACCACCAATGACTGGGCCTCCATGCGAGACCTGTGTGCCCTGTTGCGCTGTTTCAAGTAATCCACCAACATGGCCAGTGGCGATGACGCCGTTATCAGCGTTACAATACCACTTCTATGTCTCCTTGAGAAAACACTTAGGATGATGATGGATGTGGCCCAGGACGAGGACGAGGAAGAGGGGTCATCTCTAACACTTTCAGGCCAGTATTTTAGAAGTGGCTCAGAAAGAGGATTTTTGCAACAGCAGAGGCCAGGTACAAATTTCGCCAGGCAGGGCCCACTACTGGAGGACGAGGAGGAGGAGGATGAGGATGGGGATGAAGCATGTTCACAGTGGGGTGGCATCCAACGCAGCTCGGGCCCATCACTGGTGCGTGGCTGGGGGGATATGGAGGACACAGACGATACGCCTCCCACAGAGGACAGCTTGTCCTTACCTCTGGGCAGCCTGGCACACATGAGCGACTACATGCTGCAGTGCCTGCGCAATGACTGCAGAGTTGCCCCCATTTTAACGTGTGCTGACTACTGGGTGGCCACCCTGCTGGATCCCCATTACAAAGACAATGTGCCATCCTTAATTCCCTCACTGGAGCGTGATCGGAAGATGCGCGACTACAGGCGCACGCTGGTAGACGCGCTCCTGAGAGCATTCCCGACTGACGCCGGGGGACAAGTGGAAGCACAAGGCGAAGGCAGGGGAGGAGGAAGAGGTCGCCAACGCAGCTGTGTCAGCGCCAGCACCTCAGAAAGCAGGGTTAGCATGGCCGACATGTGGAAAAGCTTTGTCACCTCGCCGCAACAACCGGCCCCAACTGCTGATATGGCGTGTGTTAGCAGGAGGCAGCATTTGAACAACATGGTGGAACAGTACCTGTGCACACGCCTACACGTACTGACTGATGGTTCTGCCCCTTTCAACTTCTGGGTCTCCAAATTGTCCACATGGCCAGAGCTTGCCCTGTATGCCTTGGAGGTGCTGGCCTGCCCTGCAGCCAGTGTACTCTCTGAACATGTATTTAGCACGGCAGGAGGCGTCATTACAGACAGACGCAGCCGCCTGTCCACAGCCATAGTGGATAAGCTCACGTTCATTAAAATGAACCCACAAGACTTGTCTGTACATTGTGCAGAATAGACATTTATACCACCATCAAACATACATTCTTGTACTCAAGTCAAGTGCAATGATTCTTTGTTTTATTTTTTTTTATTTGTCCCAATATTTTGGAGGCTTTCTACCCAATAAAAAATAAATAAAAAATTGTTGGCTACCTGTTCCTCCTCCATTGCTGTCTCCACCTACAACACCACATTCACCGCATCCTCAACCTCCGACTCCATATCCACCTCCTTCTCTGAGTTGCAGGTTAATAATTTGTCATTTTTAGTTATTTTATTTCATTTTAAGTTATTTCCCTATCCACATTTGTTTGCAGAGCAGTTGCCATGCTCTTAAGCACATTTTACTGCCTTTTACATCCCTCTAGCCTTTTCAAGGATTATTTTAGAGCCATTTTAATTAAAAAAATGTGGCAATTTTAGTGCCCTGAATTGAAAAAATTCTTATTTTCAATTGTCGGGTGACATTTTTCCATTTTTGGCGTATACAAACCACTGCTGTGCCTGGGTGACAGGGGCCTAAATCTCTCAAAATCCTCTGTTGTATTGCTGGGTGACATGAACCCCCTTTTGCCGTGAATGAACCCCTGCTGTGCCTGGGTGACAGGGGCCTAAATCTCTCAAAATCCTCTGTTCTATTGCTGGGTGACATGTACCCCCTTTTGCCGTGAATTAACCCCTGCTCTGCATTGCTGACAGGGGCTTAAATCTCTCAAAATCCTCTGTTGTATTGCTGGGTGACATGAACCCCCTTTTGCCGTGAATGAACCCCTGCTGTGCCTGGGTGACAGGGGCCTAAATCTCTCAAAATCCTCTGTTCTATTGCTGGGTGACATGTACTCCATTTTGCTATGAATGAACCCCTGCTCTGCTGTCACGGATGGTGTACAGGAAACAAGACAATACAATATGAACAATGACTCACTGGATCCACAACTAAGGAACAAAAGGGAGAGCCCTGCAAGAGACCTGCCGCTCTCCCTTATTGCTCAGCCTATGCGACCACCCCTAAGGTGGATGGGCGCATATCCACGTACCTCGATTATCTTACACCTGATGACCCTACAATAGTGAGGGGACACGACCACCGGCTCCCTACACAGACACGGAGGGAGTCAGGGTCATCTGGATCCAGAAAACAGAAAATCATAAATACATAAACAGAACTTATCTTGCAGACGACTGGGGACTGTGGACTGAGAACTAGGAACAGCATGCACACACACTCCAGGAAGTTGTATAAGCCGTACACTACTGCATTCTGGGGAGGAACTTAAAGGGCAGCAATCAGTCCAACTGCATGACAGCTGAGATAGACTAACGAGATGAGGAACTTAACCAAAACAAAGAAACTCAAAGAGGAGGATCTGGAAAGCTCCTGTCAGAGCTTCTCAACTGTCTGGTTGTGACAGTACCCCTCCCTCTACGAGTGGACTCCGGACACTCAGGGCCCACCTTCTCAGGATGGGACCTATGGAAAGCCCTGATGAGACGAGTGGCCTTAATGTCCGTCACTGGGACCCACATCCTCTCCTCAGGACCATAACCCTTCCAATGAACGAGGTACTGGAGGGAACCGCGGACAAGACGAGAATCCACAATCCTAGAGACCTGAAATTCAAGATTTCCATCAACCATAATCGGAGGAGGAGGCAAAGGCGAGGGTACAATAGGTTGAACATAAGGTTTCAATAAGGACTTATGAAAAACATTATGGATCTTCCAAGTCTGAGGAAGATCAAGACGGTAGGCAACAGGATTGATGACAGACAGGATCTTGTAAGGCCCAATAAACATAGGACCCAACTTCCAGGAGGGAACCTTCAATTTGATATTCTTGGTAGACAACCACACCAGATCACCAACATTCAGGTCCGGACCAGGCACACGTCTCTTATCTGCCACACGCTTATATCTCTCACTCATGCTCTTTAGATTATCCTGAATCTTTTGCCAAATAGATGACAAAGACGAGGAGAATCTGTCCTCATCAGGTAAACCAGAAGACCCCTCTCCCGAGAAAGTCCCAAACTGCGGATGAAACCCATATGCACCAAAAAATGGTGACTTATCAGAGGACTCCTGACGACGGTTATTTAAAGCAAACTCAGCAAGGGACAAAAAAGAACACCAATCCTCCTGATTCTCCGCCACAAAACAGCGCAGATATGTCTCCAGATTCTGATTGACGCGCTCTGTCTGGCCATTCGACTGCGGGTGGAAGGCAGAAGAGAATGACAACCGAACCCCCAAGCGAGAACAGAAAGCCTTCCAGAATCTGGAAACAAACTGCGTGCCCCTATCAGAGACTATGTCTGATGGAATACCATGCAATTTGACAATGTGGTCAATAAATGCCTGCGCCAGCGTCTTAGCATTGGGCAAACCAGGAAAAGGGATGAAATGCACCATTTTGCTAAAACGGTCCACCACCACCAGAATCACAGTCTTCCCCGAGGAACGAGGCAAGTCCGTTATGAAGTCCATGGACAGATGTGTCCAAGGACGGGAAGGAATGGGTAAGGGAAGGAGAGGACCTGATGGCCGTGAATGAGGGACTTTGGCACGAGCGCAAGTCTCGCAAGCTGCCACAAAACCCTCAACCGACTTACGAAGCGCAGGCCACCAGAATCTCTGAGCGATGAGATCCAGTGTGGCTCTTGCCCCCGGGTGCCCAGCAAGGACCGTATCGTGGTGTTCCTTAAAAATCTTGTGTCTCAAAGCGAGAGGCACAAACAACCTCCCAGGAGGACAAAGATCAGGAGCCTCTGACTGGGCTGCCTGCACCTCTGCCTCCAATTCAGGAAAAAGAGCAGAGACCACCACACCTTCAGCCAAAATGGGACCCTGGTCTTCAAAATTCCCACCTCCCGGAAAACAACGTGACAGGGCATCTGCCTTCACATTCTTAACCCCAGGGCGGAACGTGACAACAAAATTAAACCTTGAAAAGAACAAAGACCATCTGGCCTGTCTCGGGTTCAGACGCTTGGCTGACTCCAAGTAGGCCAGATTTTTATGGTCAGTAAACACAGTAATAGGGTGTCTGGCTCCCTCTAGCCAATGGCGCCATTCTTCAAAAGCCAACTTGATGGCCAACAATTCCCTATCTCCCACATCATAATTTCTCTCTGCGGAGGAGAGTTTCTTTGAGAAAAAGGCACACGGTTGCCATTTGGCAGGAGAGGAACCCTGAGACAAGACCGCACCCACCCCTACCTCAGAAGCATCAACCTCAACTATGAAGGGTAACGAAATATCAGGTTGTACCAGGAGGGGAGCGGAAGCAAAACTCTCCTTGATATTAGAAAAGGCCTTACGCGCCTCTACCGACCAGGAAGAAAAATCTACCCCCTTTCTGGTCATATCAGTGAGTGCTTTAACAACAGAGGAATAATTCAAAATAAATTTCCTGTAATAATTGGCAAAGCCCAAAAAATGCATCAGCGCCTTCTGATTCTCAGGAAGCTCCCACTCAAGCACAGCGCGGACCTTCTCGGGGTCCATGCGAAAACCAGAAGCGGAGAGAAGAAACCCCAGAAATTGAATTTCTGGAACCGCAAACACACATTTTTCCAGTTTCGCGTATAATTTATTCTCCCGCAGAATGAGCAAGACCTGACGTAAATGTTCCTTATGAGTCTTGAAATCAGGAGAAAAAATCAAAATGTCATCCAAATACACTAATACAAATTTTCCCATTAAATGATAAAAAATGCTGTTCACGAAATGCTGAAAAACGGCTGGGGCATTCATCAAACCAAAAGGCATAACCAAATTCTCAAAATGGCCCTCAGGGGTATTGAAAGCCGTCTTCCATTCGTCTCCTTCTCTGACCCTGACCAGGTTGTATGCCCCTCTTAGGTCTAATTTGGAAAAGACTTTAGCCCCAACAACCTGGTTAAACAGGTCCGGGATCAGAGGAAGCGGATAAGGGTCACGAATAGTGATACTGTTCAGCTCCCTGAAATCCAGACAAGGTCTTAAAGAACCATCTTTTTTCTTAACAAAGAAAAAACCAGCGGCAACAGGTGACTTCGAGGGTCGTATGTGTCCTTTTCTCAGACTCTCAGAGATATAAGCACGCATAGCGACCCTCTCAGGTTGGGAAAGATTGTATAAACGAGATTTAGGCAGCTTGGCGCCTGGGATGAGATTAATAGGGCAATCGTACTCCCTGTGCGGGGGCAAATCCTGAACTCCACTCTCAGAGAAGACATCCGAAAATTCAGAGAGGAAAGGTGGTACAGTCTTAGTAGAAACCTCAGAAACAGATGTCATGAGGCAATTCTCTCTGCAAAAGTCACTCCAACCATTTATTTGCCTCGCTTGCCAATCAATGGTGGGGTTATGTTTAGTGAGCCAGGGTAGCCCCAACACTAGAGGAGTAGGCAAACCGCTAAGGACGAAACATGACACATCCTCAACATGAGCATCACTCACAATTAAACGGATATTGTGAACTATGCCCTTTAATGATTTCTGAGAAAGTGGAGCGGAATCAATAGCAAAAACAGGAATATTCTTTCCCAAAGTGCATACCTGGAAACCATGAGTTATTGCAAATTGATTATCAATGAGATTGACAGCTGCTCCACTATCCACAAAAATCTCACAAAAAATGCTTTTGCTCTCTAGTGCCACCCTAGCAGGCAGGACAAAACGGGAACTACAAGCAAACGTAAAACCTTCAATTTCCGCCTCAACCCTGCCAATAGTAACAGACGGAACATTTTTAAAAGATTTTTTCCTTTTTGTTTCTTTATTACTCCCAGAAAACTGCCTGAATCTCTTAGAGGGACAAACATTTGCCAAATGATTTATACCTCCACAACAAAAACAAACCCTCCCATGCGGGCTGAATCTTCTATTGTCAGAGGCAATCAACCCCAGCTGCATGGGCTCCTGCTCAGAAGGGACTGACAGCGACTGATACCCCTGCGCACAGAAAGAGACCGCTGCACTGTCCCGGGACTGAGTATGACAGGAAGGAGAGATCTCTCCTCTCTCTCTAAGACGCCTGTCAATACGAACGGCCTGAGACATAGCAGAATCCAAGGAGGTAGGTCTCTCATGAAAGGCAAATGCATCTTTCAATCTCTCTGAAAGACCATGGCAAAATTGACTTCGGAGTGCAGCATCATTCCAACCAGTATCAGCTGCCCATCTCCGAAATTCTGAGCAGTATATCTCTGCGGATTGTTTACCCTGGCATAACAGACGTAGTCTAGACTCAGCCAGAGCAATACGATCCGGATCATCATATATCTGACCCAGGGCTAAAAAGAATTCATCCACTGAACGGAGGGGCCGTGCCCCCTCCGGCAGCGAAAAGGCCGAGGATTGAGCGTTACCCCTGAGCCCCACCCTCCGTTCTTCATCACCAGAGGAATGGGGAAGAAGGCGAAAATGGAGTTTGCAAGCCTCTCTAAAACGCACAAAATACTCACTACCCCCGGAGAACGTATCCGGGAGCGAGATCTTAGGCTCAGAACAAACTCCATGAACGCAAGCTGAACCGGTCACTTGAAACTGAGAAAAAGTCTTACGGAGATCAGCTACCTCCAATGAAAGACCCTGGAAGCGCTCAGCCAAAAGTGAAACCGGATCCATGCTTGAGACGGTTTTGGCGGCTTATAATGTCACGGATGGTGTACAGGAAACAAGACAATACAATATGAACAATGACTCACTGGATCCACAACTAAGGAACAAAAGGGAGAGCCCTGCAAGAGACCTGCCGCTCTCCCTTATTGCTCAGCCTATGCGACCACCCCTAAGGTGGATGGGCGCATATCCACGTACCTCGACTATCTTACACCTGATGACCCTACAATAGTGAGGGGACACGACCACCGGCTCCCTACACAGACACGGAGGGAGTCAGGGTCACCTGGATCCAGAAAACAGAAAATCATAAATACATAAACAGAACTTATCTTGCAGACGACTGGGGACTGTGGACTGAGAACTAGGAACAGCATGCACACACACTCCAGGAAGTTGTATAAGCCGCACACTACTGCATTCTGGGGAGGAACTTAAAGGGCAGCAATCAGTCCAACTGCATGACAGCTGAGATAGACTAACGAGATGAGGAACTTAACCAAAACAAAGAAACTCAAAGAGGAGGATCTGGAAAGCTCCTGTCAGAGCTTCTCAACTGTCTGGTTGTGACATCTGCATTGCTGACAGGGGCCTAAATCTCTCAAAATCCTCTGTTCTTTTGCTGGGTGACATGTACCCCCTTTTGACGTGAATGAACCCCTGCTCTGCATTGCTGACAGGGGCCTAAATCTCTCAAAATCCTCTGTTCTATTGCTGGGTGACATGATCCCCCTTTTGCCGTGAATGAACCCCTGCTGTGCCTGGGTGACAGGGGCCTAAATCTCTCAAAATCCTCTGTTCTATTGCTGGGTGACATATACCCCCTTTTGCCGTGAATGAACACCTGCTCTGCATTGCTGACAGGGGCCTAAATCTCTCAAAATCATCTGTTCTATTGCTGGGTGACATGTACCCCTTTTGCCGTGAATAAACCCCTGCTCTGAATTGCTGACATGGGGCCGAAATCTCTCAAAATCCTCTGTTGTATTGCTGGGTGACATGAACCCCCTTTTGCCGTGAATGAACCCCTGCTCTGCATAGCTGACAGGGAACTAAATTTTGTGAAAACATCTATTACTGATCGGAAGATCTGTGACTACAAGCGCACGCTGATGATAGCATTCCCACCTGACAGCGGGGGCACAGTGGAAACACAAGGCGAAGGCAGAGGAAGAGGTCGCCAACGCAGCTGGGGCACCGCCAGCACCTGAGAAGGCAGGGTTAGTATGGCCCAAATGTGGAAAAAAGGGTGTTCATGTCACCCAGCAATACAACAGAGGATTCTGAGAGATTTAGGCCCCTGTCAGCAATGCAGAGCAGGGGTTAATTCACAGCAAAAGGGGGTACATGTCACCCAGCAATAGAACAGAGGATATTGAGAGATTTAGGCCCCTGTCACCCAGGCACAGCAGGGGTTCATTCACGGCAAAAGGGGGTACATGTCACCCAGCAATAGAACAGAGGATTTTGAGAGATTTAGGCCCCTGTCACCCAGGCACAGCAGTGGTTTGTATACGCCAAAAATGGTAAAATGTCACCCTACAATTGAAAATAAAAAAAATTTCAATTCAGGGCACTAAAATTGACACTTTTTTTTATATTAAAATGGCTCTAAAATAATCCTACATTCATTGAAATACTAAGTTTTCAGTGTACCTAATAACTTGTGAGAGGTGTAAGCTACAATATGTGGGTTGCACCACAAATGAAATAAAAACAAGGATACGCAAGCACATCTCTGATGTTCCCCATTTTAAAAAACGCAATGTATCTGCTGTCAGTTTACATTGTGTGGTTATGCACAGGGTGACACCTCTGGATTGATTGTGCAGGGAATAGAAAGAGTTAGCTTTCCTATTAGAGGGGTGGGATCACACAAGGAAACTTTTAAATAGGGAAGCGTACTGGATATTCCAACTTGGTTCTAGACAACCTACAGGTTTAAACAAAAGACATGACCTTATATAACATTATTAGGAGAGTCATTTTTGCTATTGTTTTTAGCGCATTTTTTTTTGTATGTTGCACACATATATATGGTTTTTTTTATTATGTTTTTTTTGTTATATGCACACTAAGTAATTTGTTTAGAGGTGGCTAATTGTACTGATTGCACCATCTGTGCTGTTCTTGGCATGTAACCCTCTGATTACCTGGCCAGGTGTGTTAATGTCTTGAGGAAGGACCACAAATTACCTTTGGTCTGAAACGCGTAACTGAACTTATCCTGTCATTTGAAGATTTTAAACTGCAAATAAAGCTACGATTCTTCGCTACCTTGGAGCAGAATGTTTCTTCATTTTCTGCTGCACAATTATCGCTTCCAAGTGCACTATCCAGGCTCAGAGAGTGGAGGGTAAGGTCAGAGACGCCTTATGTCTTCTTTATATCTCATTATTGCATCCATAGTCTTTCTTGATCTGAGACTCATCACTTTGTATAAATGGCTCTGGTAACTTTGATGTGCAACGGGCCCACTAAGGCCACGCCTGGGGTATCCCTTGCCCCTTAGGAGGTTTCTACGAAATATGTCCCTCTTATAGAGCAAGCAAACGTGACACCAGCTGAGGTTAAGCAGCGGAAGCTCAAGGCTCCCTTTGAAGATGGTAATGTTGGTACCCGGAGATAGAATTGCCAGAGTGGTGCAGGGTGCCCTACAGTCTCTGTAGATGTTATAGACACATGTCACGGTGTTCCTACCTGGAAATCCGTGGATCCCAGACTTGATGTGGTCCGAAGCAGTGCAAAAGGGGTAGGTGAACTTGGATTGTGGATGAGTAGAATAAATGGAGTCCAGACTTTGTAGTAACGTTGAATAGTTGCTTTTACTTGGCACAAATTGATAATCCAAACAGCTTTCAAACAGTATCTTGGTCATCAGCAGGTATTGGCTTATCTTTGGCAGGCAAATACTTCTCTGTGACAATCTCAGCTCTGCTATACTTGGCTGGATAACTAGGAAACTCTTCCTCTTCTGCTGGAACTTAAGTTAGCTGTATTCTGTAGTTTGTCTCTTACTTATAGTCCTAGGAACTTCTTGTCCTGGCTTTAGAGTACCTCAAGCTTCGGCTCAGCTTGAAAGGAGGCAATGCGAGCCCAGGAGGGGACAAGCAACCATGTAGATTTCAGAGGCACAGTTTCTGGGTCGAGCAGAGCAGGCAGCGCTCTGCTAGCCAGCACACAACCTCTCCCCAAGGAGGGTGGCTAGACACTCCTGCAGGCTCGTCCAGGAGGGACATTAGCCTGCTGCTTCCCCTTACAGGGCTAAGCTAGACTGACTCACTAACTAAACGCCTTCCTCTTGCTACAGAAGGCTGGAAGGAACCAAAAGGTTTCTTTCCAGGGAAGCTAATACTGCCAATGTTGCTGATGACCTAAGAATGAAGGGCGCAGATCACTTTTGCCGCAAACAAAATGCTGTAATTGCGTTTTTTTTACAATTACACCCCAGATTTTTTTCCCCACTTCCCACTACATTGTATGCTATATTAAATGGTGACATTAGAAGGTACAAGTTGTCCTGAAAAAAATAAGCCCTCATACAGCTTTGTGAACAGAAAAATAAAAAAGTTTTGGTTCAAGGAAGATAGGGAAGGAAAATCAAAACACAAAAATAAAAAAAATAAAATAAAAAACATCCAGTATCCTAAGGGTAAAATGGTGGCTGCATGTGTTACAAAATGAAAATAAGAAGCCCCGGGACGCTAAATCACCCATAATGCCGTGCAGCCAGCCAATTTGCATGTAGCCACCCCCCATGATACAACAGCCCTATAAAAGCCTCATTCCACATGGTCTCCACCATTGTCTTGTGAGCTGAGCATTGGGAGAGACGTGTCAAGTGCTCATGCGCTAAGAACAGTGTTGCTGCAATAATCCAGCCGCCATGTTTGATCCATCCACCATGTTCGGCATCTGGTTTTAACCCTAATAATTTTAAACACAAAATGAAAATCGATGACTGGCTTCAGTGGTCATATGGCCACAAGCAGCATGTCACCTGGAGTGGGTAAGTATGAATCTTCTTTTTCAGGAGGTAGGCTAGGGGCATTACTTAAAATATAATTATAATTTTAAAATACCTTTAAAGTTCAAAATATAACATAAATATTTTTTTAAGTCCTAGTCGCTTTACTATATCTTGTATAACCAATAAAAATATTCTAACCAAAAATGTAATCGTTGCCAGGCAGCAATCATACAAGAAACACTGCTAAAGTTGTATTTGTATTCCTCTGCTTTGTTTTCAAGTGGCTCCATGTGTTATCTACCCCTGGCACGCTATCTAGCAATGTGTAAAGATGACACATAAATAGTTCAGTCGAATCATTCAATCCCTATACTGGCCTCTTCCACAACAACAGAGCCAGGAGAGACTGAAATCTACACTTGGTCTGTGTTAAAATCTCTAACTTTATGCAACTTTCTAAGCAACCCTGGCAATATTCCCACTGGTGGACAATTGAAAATTTGCACTTCATTAAAGCGGAGTGCATGTTTTCAAAGGGTAATGGTATTCTTAATTTCTAAACAATTTCAAGATCAACAATGCCAATAGAAACTTTAAACCTGCAACTGATCCCTGTTACACGTATGTCAGATGCATCTTGATTTGCTGGAAGGAAAAGGTGGTATTTTCTTCAGGAAACAGATACCTTTATGATTATTTGCGAGCTGAAAAGTGCCTTTTTGTGGTGTTTCCTGACATACAACAAACTCCATTTGTTTCAGAGCATCCGATCCTTTTGGACATCTTTATGCAGAATGAAACAGTGATAGTTATGAGAACATTTCTTCAGGCAATCACAGAATTATTAATTTTCAGCAGACAGTAAAAGTAATCATAGTCACACGTAACATGGTTAATCTATTTCACAAGTAGTTTTATGCTCATGGGCAGAGAAGAATATGTCTGACAGAAGAGTTCTTCAAAGGCCTCGTTCTAGACAATGCCATAGATATTGTAATGAAAACAGCCATGGCATCCTTTTTATCAACTTATATTCATATAAAAATCAGTAAATGTATTCAGTACTTTTGGATTTTTAGCCTTAAGGGTAATATGCAAAATGTTTTTTAATTTCTTTTGTTTTGTTTCTTTACCTATAAAAAGTATTTTGTAACTATGTTTAATTGCACAATAACTTCTTTTTAGAAGGAGAAAGTGTAAAAGTATAGGAAAAATAAATATACACTCACTTCAAATTAGTATTTAGTAGAAGCACTTTTGATGGCAATTACAGTATTGAGTCTCTGTGGCAGTGGCATAGCTCAAACGGTTGCAAATATATCTGGGTTCAGATGCTTGAGGGGTCCCAAACACCCCTCCCCCACAAAGGAGTGCAGCACTACTATAACTGGCTTAAGATGTTGCAGTGAAATGATAACAATAATGCACATAACATATTTCAATCATTGGGTTTTACTGCTGTTCTCTATGGAAATTCTATCATTCTCTGTGCTCTCGAGCTCCATTTTTCAACCTGTGGCATGTGTACCCTAGAGGGTGTCTCTATGGCCAAAATATAAGGAGGGCACACGAAGTATGTAGGGATCTAGGTGAATGCTATCAAACGCTGTTCCTGCTTGCATAATCTATCAATCAATTTATCTCACGACCTATCTATATTCTATCTATTATCGATCTAATCTTTTCTATCTATATACTATCTATCTATCTCTCTGTCTGTCAATCTACTGCTAAAATAAATTCAATAAACATTTAAATCGGCATTTATGAATTAGGGTCCTATATTGAGGAAGTTAGGTATGTAGCAAATGGCCTCTAAAATATAGGGCTGGTTCCGCAAAATATGGAACGCACACGGCCTTTACCCATGTTCTGCGGATCCACAATTTGCGGATGGCAAAACACCCACAGTCGTGTGAATGGACCCTAAGCATGTGATTCAAATATGCAAGCTACAGTGACTGATAAGGGAGACACCAAACTTATTAACAAGGGGCAAGCGGTAAATCTGTATTTCTATTTTTTTGGAAAGGATTATAAAGAATATTTTTTTTAAGGATAAGTGTGCCATATGTGAATGTATTCATTAGAGATGAGTGAAGTTATGGAAAATGTGATTCGGCTGCTTTGAAGACTTTAGCCCCAAAAATTTGATTTGTGATGAATTATGCATTTCTTTTTATGAAGCGGGCGCAATGAAGGAGAATGGCGATGGCTCTGCTCCTGGTCATTGAACCCCCTCAGATGCCGCGTTCATTGCTCATCGCAGCATCTGCGATTAACATTGAGGGCATTCAGGGGTTAATCCGGTAGAAAAATACTCACCTTATCTATTTGATCGCGTAGAGGCTGCCGCGGTGATCTTGATTGAAGACACCACCCAAAATCTTGCACGATGACGTGATGACGTCATCACGTCAGCCAGCAAGATTTTGAGCAGTATCTTCAATCAAGATGGCGGGGGCCTCCTCATGCGCAAATGGATGAGGTGAGTATGTATTTTTTTTTACCGCCATTTCACTGAAAATTGATTCGTTACCACGAAGCGTGATGAAATTTGGCTTAGCAGGAAATCAAATTTTTCCTGAAATTCGGATCAAAATCCACTTCAGATACTTTGATTTGCTTAACACTAGTATTCATACCAGTAATGACATAATGCTACAGTTAGTAACAAAACACAAGTTGAACATATGGTATTTTGGTATAATTATTGGTTGTATTATGTTAAAAAAAAAAACAGGATCTAAAGACTTAGAATGACGTGGAAAATGATGTGATCATGGTTCTTCGTGCATCTGTTATTCTAAAAGTACAGAATCCAACAGTTTTGTGTCAAGAGACGCAATGCAGACCTGTGTGTATCCATCATTATAGGCTACAAACACTGCAGTCCTGTTCCAGTCCTGTTCCACTCCTTTTGCTCGTACTACTTGGTATCTTACAAAAAGCAGAAGAAGGTGACAGATACAATAGAGCAACATACTTATGCTGGGTAAGAGTTTGTTAACCGTAAAAACATGGGCATCACCCAGTTTGAAATAATACAGGTTCATACATTAGGGAATTGCATAATTTATAATGTTGTTATACAGTATATTCTAACTAAAAATAGTCCATTTTGTGTATAGGATGCCTATGGGGAGAGGATACAGCATTTCATAAAACAGTCTGTACCAGGCTGATGGCAGCAGAGAAGACACAAGCTCATCTTGTGAGGCACAAGTGGCTAAATTAGTGACAGTATATTAGTATTCAGCATATCTTATGATTAAATATATTATAATTACACTGTAAACTACCTTGTATACTTCCAAACTGTAAGTGCAATAATGAAAATGTTTAAAGCTTACTGAATGTGATTATCCATCTGGACAAGTTCTTTCCATAAGAGCAAATTTATTTCATAGAGGGGAGGTAGTAGGCTAGTGAGCCTCCTCTATAAAGCAGAGACAAGCCTTAGAAAAGGAAAAATCCCTATATCATCCAGATTTACAAAGTTGTAATTTAATGTCATGAATAGTCATCAAGCAAAGATTGTGTAGACTCGTAATTGGGAACCCTATCATTCAGATCATCACTGATTATGAGAATGTAGGTCCTGTTACCCTAATTGTATGCAGATGTATATGAGATCCATTCACTATCTATGGGACTGTCAGTGACAGCCAAGAACAGCAGCCATATCAACTTGCCACAATCCCTCCATGTCTTAGAACACCAAAAGGTCAAATTAGCAAATCTATGTATGACATTATTTAATTTGTAAGTAGGTATGTGCGGAACGCTGGATGACCGGGTTCGAAGTTGGTTCGGGTTCCGAACTTGACCCTGAACGTCGAACCCCAAAGAAGTCAATGTGGACCTGAACTTTGGGGCTCTAAAATGGCTGTAAAAAAGTCGTAGAAATGGCTAGAGGGCTACAAAAGGCTCCAAAGTGGGCGTAAAAGCAGTACAATTGCCCTGCAAACAAATATGGATAGGGATGTGGACGTGGTGGTTTAGGTGGAAGAGGTGGAGGAAGAAGCCAACACTCTTTAATTTTTTTTTTTATCTGTCTGTCATTTCTGTGTGTGACTGTTAGCCATTTTTAGGGGTGTGGCCGGTATATTTCTCTGCTCTGCCAATATAAGACATAATCTTGAGCCAGAACGTGGAGGTCTGAGTGGAGAAGGAGCCAACACTGTTTCTGTTCTGTTTTCTTCCATTTGTCCGTCAATTCTGTGTTAGATTGCTAAGGGCAACAACATGACAGTTTGGTGCTTGTATGTCCTGGGTTAAAACTGGGTAAAAATGTTTTGTCTCAGCTTAAGATCTCATACGTCCCCTATCTGGAGACTATATATTAAAAATGTTTTTCTCCTACTACAGTAAGATGGATTCCAAAGGGGTGTTCTACATTTTTGAAAATTGCAAGAGTGTCACAGACACACTCCACAGACGAATCTCCTCTCCCACCATAGTTAGACGGATGAAGGTGGTGGTGTTAATTTTTTTTATTATTCATGACTTTCACAGAAGAAGAAAGGGGTGTTCCTAATTTTTTTTTTTAATTCATGACTTTCACAGACACACTCCACAGAAGAATTTCCTCTCATACATTAGTTGGATGGATGCAAAATGGGTCGTCTTTCAATTCTTAATTTTTTATAATTTTTTTTTTTGGGGGGGTTTGGTAACTGTCGACCACCAAACATTGGGAGCGGGCAAAGAGAACCTACAAAGTGCACTGCAGTATAACAATGGCTGGGTGCGGCCGGTACACTTCTTTACTCTGCCAATATAAGACATAATAATCTTGAGCCTAAAGGCAGAGGACATTGATATGTCGCGCCGCCCAAATTAACAGAGTGATTAACTATTATATTTCCCTTTGACGGTGGCAAGTACAGTGTTCTTCACCACAAAAAATAGTAAACCGAATAAATATTGAACGCCTCCACACATAAGGATATTAGAAAACCATGATTTATTGAAAATGATATCATAAAAAATCTGCAACAGCAGAATATAGTTCATAAGACTGTTACCCAAACAATACTTTATTAAGGAATGATATCATAAGAATACAGCAGCATAATTTAATTCATAAAATAAGCAGCAGAAAAGAACAAACAGGATGAAACTAATAGAGCCAGAAGAGGGCCGAGAGTTCGGCCACAGCAGAAAATTCTGGTTACAGACAAAAGAAAAATAGAAAATAAGAAAGACTGCCAGTGGGAAGAATGTAAGACAATATAAAGATAAACCTGTTTTAAGGAAACTAGGTACAGCGATCCCCAAGCTGACAGTAACAACAAGCTAACAAAGTAAATACAAAAAAATATGATACCAAATAGGTAGGTCTCACAACCCAATTAACAGGCTGATTACCTATTATACTGTATATCCCTGTGATGGTGGCAAGTATAGTTTTTTTAAACAAAAAAAATTAGGTAGGTCTCACTGACTCAATTAACATGCTGATTAACTATTATATTTCCCTGTGACCGTGGCAAGTAAAGTTTTTTTCACCAAAAAATATAGGTATTTCTCACCATCACAATAATCAGACTGATTAACTATATTAACAAAAATGCCAGCAGGTCACCCTTATACTGAATAGCAGGATTAAGTATGGTATTTCTGTCTCACTGGTGCAAATGAGCTGTATTGCACCCACCAATAATGCCTACAGGTCATTAGCACACTTTATTAAAATAATAAAGGCCTAACACTCTTCCTGCCTGCAGCAGCGTCCTGTCCCTACACTAGTTAGAACAGAATGGCGGCGCACTATGTGATCCGGAAGCCAATACTAGGCATGACTGTGAAAGCCTCCAAGTGCCCACAGCTTAAACGCTTGTTGACTGGCTGCGCTGAAGCCTTTCAACAAGCTTTCTTTTTAACTACGAACAACGAACCCGGACACGGACTTTGACACCAAAATGTCTGGTACGGTCCCGAACGTGGCGGTCCGGGTTCGCTCATCACTATTAGTAAGAATACCTTCGAAGAAAAGAAATTATATAGCACATCATCTTGCAGAATACTTAGATGAAGAGGTTATTTAACCTCTAAAAGTGTAATTTTGTTAGGGAAAAATGTTTCTTTACAAAAAAACTAGGTGTAAAAAGTCTTCTTAGTAAAGCTCTAACTAAGCATTGCTAAGGAGTAGAGATGAGCGGACACCGGAATGTTCAGGTTCGGCAGGTTCGGCCGAACTTGAAAAAAAAGTTCGGGTTCGGGACCCGAACTTGACCCCGAAACCCATTGAAGTCAATGGGGATCCGAACTTTTGGCCACTAAAATTGAGAAGGCAGTGGATGGGTGAATGTGGCGGTGTGGGTTGACGTGGTGGTGTAGGTGGAAGCGGCGGTGAAGGAGGAATAGGTAGCCAACACTGATTTGTGTTATTTTTTATTTTTAAATTGGGGTATCCCCCAAAATATTGGGACATATAACAAAATAAAACAAAGAATAAGTGCACTTGAGTACAAGAATGGATGGTTGAGGTTGGTATAAATGTCTATTCTGCACAAGGTACGGACAAGTCCTGTAGGATCCATGTCTGGTTCATTTTAATAAACGTAAGCTTGTCCACATTGGCTGCGGCCTGTGATAATGCTCTCTGCCGCGCTAAACACACGTTCACACTATACACTGGCTGCAGGGCATGTCAGCACCTCCAAAGCTTACAAAGCTTTTCCACATTTTGGCTATGCTAACCCTGCCTTCTCAGGTGCTGGTGGTACCCCAGCTGTGTTGGCGACCTCTTCCTCCTCCTCTGCCTTTGCCTTGTGCTTCCACTGTGCCCCCGCTGTCAGGTGGGAATGTTATCATCAGCGTGCGCTTGTAGTGGCGCATCTTCCGATCAGTAACAGATGTTTTCACTAAATTTAGTTCCCTGTCAGCAATGCAGAGCAGGGGTTCATTCACGGCAAAAGGGGGTTCATGTCACCCAGCAATAGAACAGAGGATTTTGAGAGATTTAGGCCCCTGTCACCCAGGCATAGCAGGGGTTTATTCACGGCAAAAGGGGGTTCATGTCACCCAGCAATAGAACAGAGGATTTTGAGAGATTTAGGCCCCTGTCACCCAGGCACAGCAAAGGTTCATTCACGGCAAAAGGGGGATCATGTCACCCAGCAATAGAACATAGGATTATGAGAGATTTAGGCCCCTTTCTGCAATGCAGAGCAGGCGTTCATTCACGGCAAAAGGGGGTTCATGTCACCCAGCAATAGAACAGAGGATTTTGAGAGATTTAGGCCCCTGTCAGCAATGCAGAGCAGGGGTTCATTCACGGCAAAAGGGGGTTCATGTCACCCAGCAATAGAACAGAGGATTTTGAGAGATTTAGGCCCATGTCACCCAGGCACAGCAGGGGATCATTCACGGCAAAAGGCGAATCATGTCACCCAGCAATAGAACAGAGGATTTTAAGAGATTTAGGCCCCTGTCAGCAATGCAGAGCTTGGGTTCATTCACGGCAAAAGGGCGTTCATGTCACCCAGCAATACAACAGAGGATTTTGAGAGATTTAGGCCCCTGTCACCCAGGCACAGCAGGGGTTCATTCACGGAAAAGGGGGTTCATGTCACCCAGCAATAGAACAGAGGATTTTGAGAGATTTAGGCCCCTGTCAGCAATGCAGAGCAGGGGTTCATTCATGGAAAAAGGGGGTTCATGTCACCTAGCAATAGAACAGAGGATTTTGAGAGAGTTAGGCCCCAGTCACCCAGGCACAGCAGGGGTTCATTCACAGCAAAAGGGGGTTCATGTCACCCAGCAATACAACAGAGGATTTTGAGAGATTTAGGCCCCTGTCAGCAATGCAGAGCAGGGGTTCATTCACGGCAAAAGGGGGTTCATGTCACCCAGCAATAGAACAGAGGATTTTGAGAGATTTAGGCCCTAGTCACCCAGGCACAGAAGGGGTTCATTCACGGCAAAAGGGGGTTCATGTCACCCAGCAATACAACAGAGGATTTTGAGAGATTTAGGCCCCTGTCAGCAATGCAGAGCAGGGGTTCATTCACGGCAAAAGGGGGTTCATGTCACCTAGCAATAGAACAGAGGATTTTGAGAGATTTAGGCCCTAGTCACCCAGGCACAGCAGGGGTTCATTCACGGCAAAAGGGGGTTCATGTCACCCAGCAATACAACAGAGGATTTTGAGAGATTTAGGCCCCTGTCAGCAATGCAGAGCAGGGGTTCATTCACGGCAAAAGGGGGTTCATGTCACCCAGCAATAGAACAGAGGATTTTGAGAGATTTAGGCCCTAGTCACCCAGGCACAGCAGGGGTTCATTCACGGCAAAAGGGGGTTCATGTCATCCAGCAATACAACAGAGGATTTTGAGAGATTTAGGCCCCTGTCACCCAGGCACAGCAGGGGTTAATTCACGGCAAAAGGGGTATCATGTCACCCAGCAATAGAACAGACGATTTTAAGAGATTTAGGCCCCTGTCACCCAGGCACAGCAGGGGATCATTCACGGCAAAAGGTGGATCATGTCATTTAGCAATAGAACAGAGGATTTTGAGAGATTTAGGCTCCTGTCAGCAATGCAGAGCAGGGGTTCATTCACGGCAAAAGGGGGTTCATGTCACCCAGCAATACAACAGAGGATTTTGAGAGATTTAGGCCCCTGTCACCCTGGCACAGCAGGGGTTCATTCACGGCAAAAGGGGGTTCATGTCACCCAGCAATAGAACAGAGCATTTTGAGAGATTTAGGCCCCTGTCACCCAGGCACAGCAGGGGTTCATTCACGGCAAAAGGGGCTTCATGTCACCCAGCAATAGAACAGAGTATTTTGAGAGATTTAGGCCCCTGTCAACCAGGCACAGCAGGGCTTCATTCACGGCAAAAGGGGGATATTTTCACCCAGCAATAGAACAGAGGATTTTGAGAGATTTAGGCCCCTGTCAGCAATGCAGAGCAGGGGTTTATTCACGGCAAAAGGGGGTTCATGTCACCCAGCAATAGAACAGAGGATTTTGAGAGATTTAGGCACATGTCACCCAGGCACAGCAAGGGATCATTCACGGCAAAAGGCGAATCATGTCACCCAGCAATAGAACAGAGGATTTTGAGAGATTTAGGCCCCTGTCAGCAATGCAGAGCAGGGGTTCATTCACGGCAAAAGGGGCTTCATGTCACCCAGCAATAGAACAGAGGATTTTGAGAGATTTAGGCACCTGTCAGCAATGCAGAGCAGGGGTTCATTCACGTCAAAAGGGGCTTCATGTCACCCAGCAATAGAACAGAGGATTTTGAGAGATTTAGGCCCCTGTCACCCAGGCACAGCAGGGGTTCATTCACGGCAAAAGGGGGATCTTTTCACCCAGCAATAGAACAGAGGATTTTGAGAGATTTAGGCCCCTGTCAGCAATGCAGAGCAGGGGTTCATTCACGGCAAAAGGGGGTTCATGTCACCCAGCAATAGAACAGAGGATTTTGAGAGATTTAGGCCCATGTCACCCAGGCACAGCAGGGGATCATTCACGGCAAAAGGCGAATCATGTCACCCAGCAATAGAACAGAGGATTTTGAGAGATTTAGGCCCCTGTCAGCAATGCAGAGCTTGGGTTCATTCACGGCAAAAGGGGGTTCATGTCACCCAGCAATACAACAGAGGATTTTGAGAGATTTAGGCCCCTGTCACCCAGGCACAGCAGGGGTTCATTCACGGAAAAGGGGGTTCATGTCACCCAGCAATAGAACAGAGGATTTTGAGAGATTTAGGCCCCTGTCAGCAATGCAGAGCAGGGGTTCATTCATGGAAAAAGGGGGTTCATGTCACCTAGCAATAGAACAGAGGATTTTGAGAGATTTAGGCCCCAGTCACCCAGGCACAGCAGGGGTTCATTCACAGCAAAAGGGGGTTCATGTCACCCAGCAATACAACAGAGGATTTTGAGAGATTTAGGCCCCTGTCAGCAATGCAGAGCAGGGGTTCATTCACGGCAAAAGGGGGTTCATGTCACCCAGCAATAGAACAGAGGATTTTGAGAGATTTAGGCCCTAGTCACCCAGGCACAGAAGGGGTTCATTCACGGCAAAAGGGGGTTCATGTCACCCAGCAATACAACAGAGGATTTTGAGAGATTTAGGCCCCTGTCAGCAATGCAGAGCAGGGGTTCATTCACGGAAAAAGGGGGTTCATGTCACCCAGCAATAGAACAGAGGATTTTGAGAGATTTAGGCCCTAGTCACCCAGGCACAGCAGGGGTTCATTCACGGCAAAAGGGGGTTCATGTCACCCAGCAATACAACAGAGGATTTTGAGAGATTTAGGCCCCTGTCAGCAATGCAGAGCAGGGGTTCATTCACGGCAAAAGGGGGTTCATGTCACCCAGCAATAGAACAGAGGATTTTGAGAGATTTAGGCCCTAGTCACCCAGGCACAGCAGGGGTTCATTCACGGCAAAAGGGGGTTCATGTCATCCACCAATACAACGGAGGATTTTGAGAGATTTAGGCCCCTGTCACCCAGGCACAGCAGGGGTTAATTCACGGCAAAAGGGGGATCATGTCACCCAGCAATAGAACAGACGATTTTAAGAGATTTAGGCCCCTGTCACCCAGGCACAGCAGGGGATCATTCACGGCAAAAGGTGGATCATGTCATTTAGCAATAGAACAGAGGATTTTGAGAGATTTAGGCTCCTGTCAGCAATGCAGAGCAGGGGTTCATTCACGGCAAAAGGGGGTTCATGTCACCCAGCAATACAACAGAGGATTTTGAGAGATTTAGGCCCCTGTCACCCTGGCACAGCAGGGGTTCATTCACGGCAAAAGGGGGTTCATGTCACCCAGCAACAGAACAGAGCATTTTGAGAGATTTAGGCCCCTGTCACCCAGGCACAGCAGGGGTTCATTCACGGCAAAAGGGGCTTCATGTCACCCAGCAATAGAACAGAGTATTTTGAGAGATTTAGGCCCCTGTCACCCAGGCACAGCAGGGCTTCATTCACGGCAAAAGGGGGATCTTTTCACCCAGCAATAGAACAGAGGATTTTGAGAGATTTAGGCCCCTGTCAGCAATGCAGAGCAGGGGTTCATTCACGGCAAAAGGGGGTTCATGTCACCCAGCAATAGAACAGAGGATTTTGAGAGATTTAGGCCCATGTCACCCAGGCACAGCAGGGGATCATTCACGGCAAAAGGCGAATCATGTCACCCAGCAATAGAACAGAGGATTTTGAGAGATTTAGGCCCCTGTCAGCAATGCAGAGCAGGGGTTCATTCACGGCAAAAGGGGCTTCATGTCACCCAGCAATAGAACAGAGGATTTTGAGAGATTTAGGCACCTGTCAGCAATGCAGAGCAGGGGTTCATTCACGGCAAAAGGGGCTTCATGTCACCCAGCAATAGAACAGAGGATTTTGAAAGATTTAGGCCCCTGTCACCCAGGCACAGCAGGGGTTCATTCACGGCAAAAGGGGGATCTTTTCACCCAGCAATAGAACAGAGGATTTTGAGAGATTTAGGCCCCTGTCAGCAATGCAGAGCAGGGGTTCATTCACGGCAAAAGGGGGTTCATGTCACCCAGCAATAGAACAGAGGATTTTGAGAGATTTAGGCCCATGTCACCCAGGCACAGCAGGGGATCATTCACGGCAAAAGGCGAATCATGTCACCCAGCAATAGAACAGAGGATTTTGAGAGATTTAGGCCCCTGTCAGCAATGTAGAGCAGGGGTTCATTCACGGCAAAAGGGGGTTCATGTCACCAAGCAATAGAAAAGAGGATTTTGAGAGATTTAGGCCCCTGTCACCCAGGCACAGCAGGGGATCATTCACGGCAAAAGGCGAATCATGTCACCCAGCAATAGAACAGAGGATTTTGAGAGATTTAGGCCCCTGTCAGCAATGCAGAGCTGGGGTTCATTCACGGCAAAAGGGGGTTCATGTCACCCAGCAATTCAACTGAGGATTTTGAGAGATTTAGGCCCCTGTCACCCAGGCACAGCAGGGGTTCATTCACGGAAAAGGGGGTTCATGTCACCCAGCAATAGAACAGAGGATTTTGAGAGATTTAGGCACCTGTCAGCAATGCAGAGCAGGGGTTCATTCATGGAAAAAGGGGGTTCATGTCACCTAGCAATAGAACAGAGGATTTTGAGAGATTTAGGCCCCTGTCACCCAGGCACAGCAGGGGTTCATTCACGCCAAAAGGGGATCATATAACCCAGCAATAGAACAGAGGATTTTGAGAGATTAAGGCCCCTGTCAGCAATGCAGAGCAGGGGTTCATTCACAGCAAAAGGGGGTTCATGTCACCCAGCAATACAACAGAGGATTTTGAGAGATTTAGGCCCCTGTCAGCAATGCAGAGCATGGGTTCATTCACGGCAAAAGGGGGTTCATGTCACTCAGCAATAGAACAGAGGATTTTGAGAGATTTAGGCCCTAGTCACCCAGGCACAGCAGGGGTTCATTCACGGTAAATGGGGAATCATGTCACCCAGCAATAGAACAGAGGATTTTGAGAGATTTAGGCCCATGTCACCCAGGCACAGCAGGGGATCATTCACGGCAAAAGGCGAATCATGTCACCCAGCAATAGAACAGAGGATTTTGAGAGATTTAGGCCCCTGTCAGCAATGCAGAGCTTGGGTTCATTCACGGCAAAAGGGGGTTCATGTCACCCAGCAATACAACAGAGGATTTTGAGAGATTTAGGCCCCTGTCACCCAGGCACAGCAGGGGTTCATTCACGGAAAAGGGGGTTCATGTCACCCAGCAATAGAACAGAGGATTTTGAGAGATTTAGGCCCCTGTCAGCAATGCAGAGCAGGGGTTCATTCATGGAAAAAGGGGGTTCATGTCACCTAGCAATAGAACAGAGGATTTTGAGAGATTTAGGCTCCAGTCACCCAGGCACAGCAGGGGTTCATTCACAGCAAAAGGGGGTTCATGTCACCCAGCAATACAACAGAGGATTTTGAGAGATTTAGGCCCCTGTCAGCAATGCAGAGCAGGGGTTCATTCACGGCAAAAGGGGGTTCATGTCACCCAGCAATAGAACAGAGGATTTTGAGAGATTTAGGCCCTAGTCACCCAGGCACAGAAGGGGTTCATTCACGGCAAAAGGGGGTTCATGTCACCCAGCAATACAACAGAGGATTTTGAGAGATTTAGGCCCCTGTCAGCAATGCAGAGCAGGGGTTCATTCACGGCAAAAGGGGGTTCATGTCACCCAGCAATAGAACAGAGGATTTTGAGAGATTTAGGCCCTAGTCACCCAGGCACAGCAGGGGTTCATTCACGGCAAAAGGGGGTTCATGTCATCCAGCAATACAACAGAGGATTTTGAGAGATTTAGGCCCCTGTCACCCAGGCACAGCAGGGGTTCATTCACACCAAAAGGGGATCATGTAACCCAGCAATAGAACAGAGGATTTTGAGAGATTAAGGCCCCTGTCAGCAATGCAGAGCAGGGGTTCATTCACAGCAAAAGGGGGTTCATGTCACCCAGCAATACAACAGAGGATTTTGAGAGATTTAGGCCCCTGTCAGCAATGCAGAGCATGGGTTCATTCACGGCAAAAGGGGGTTCATGTCACCCAGTAATACAACAGAGGATTTTGAGAGATTTAGGGCCCTGTCACCCTGGCACAGCAGGGGTTCATTCACGGCAAAAGGGGGTTCATGTCACCCAGCAATAGAACAGAGGATTTTGAGAGATTTAGGCCCCTGTCAGCAATGCAGAGCGGGGGTTCATTCACGGCAAAAGGGGCTTCATGTCACCCAGCAATAGAACAGAGGATTTTGAGAGATTTAGGCCCCTGTCACCCAGGCACAGCAGGGGTTCATTCACGGCAAAAGGGGGATCTTTTCACCCAGCAATAGAACAGAGGATTTTGAGAGATTTAGGCCCCTGTCACCCAGGCACAGCAGGGGTTTGTATACGCCAAAAATTGTAAAATGTCACCCGACAATTGAAAATAAGATTTTTTTCAATTTGGGCACTAAAATTGGTACTTTTTTTTTATTAAAATGGCTCTAAAATAGTCCTTGAAAAGGCTAGAGGGATGTAAAGGCAGTAAAATGTGCTTAGGAGCATGGCAACTGCTCTGCAAACAAATGTGGATAGGGAAATAACTTAAAATGAAGTAAAATAACTAAAAATTACAAATTATTAACCTGCAACTCAGAGAAGGAGGTGGATATGGAGTCGAAGGTTGAGGAGGCGGTGAATGTGGTGTTGTAGGTGGAGGCAGCAATGGAGGAGGAGCAGGTAGCCAACAATGTTTTTTTATTTTTTTTATTGGGTTAGGTAGCCCCAAAAATATTGGGACAAATAAAAAAAAAGAAAACAAAGAATCATTGCACTTGACTTGACTACAAGAATGTATGTTTGATGGTGGTATTGTCACGGCTGTATGTGAGCAACAAGAGCATACACAGTAAATAGAGCTACTGACCGGACCCAAACTAGGGAGGATAAAGGGTGACCCCTGTCAGACCCTCAAAGCTCTCCCTATGCTGCTAAAGCACATGCCCAGATCCAAATGGTGGAACGAGGCATGCCCGCGTACCTAAGACTGATGACCACTGTAACCCCTACAATAGTGGAAGGAGCATGGCCACCGGTGCCCTGCTCAGTATATGGAGGGAACCGTGGTCGCCTCAGATCCAGTCAGAAAATAAACAGATACACTACAATGTCTGCACACTTAGCTGAAGGAGCTTCAGCAGCAGAGAAGACGGATCCAAAGACAGCTGGCAATATCCGGAGTACTTGCTGCAGCAGAACACAGGTCCAGTGAAATGATAGCTTACAAGTGAAGATACTCAAGCAAGAGCTACAACTCAAATGAGAAATATAATCCACACCCTACAAAGGAGGAGGGATGATTTAAAGGCAGGGAAATCAAACGCAGGAGGAACAGCTGGGAGGAAGGAAACAGAAAGTAAAAACCTCATCACAGGGGCGGAGAAACAGAGCAGTGAGAACTCCTCCAAGCTCTAGTAGTGACATCATCACAGGGGTGGAGAAACAGAGCTGTGAGAACGTCTCAAAGCTCTGGTAGTGACAGTACCCCCCCCTCTACGGGTGGACTCCGGACACCCAGGACCCACCTTCTCAGGATGAGCCCTATGAAATGCCCTGATGAGGCGAGTGGCTTTAATGTCCGACACCGGAACCCACATCCTCTCCTCAGGACCATAACCCTTCCAATGAACGAGGTACTGAAGAGAACCGCGGACAATGCGAGAGTCCACAATTCTGGAAACCTCAAACTCCAGATTGCCATCAACCAAAATCGGAGGAGGAGGCAAAGAGGGCTGGACATATGGGTTTAAGAGAGATCTGTGAAATACATTATGTATCTTCCAAACCCGTGGAAGATCAAGACGGAAGGCAACAGGATTGATGACTGACAAGATTTTATAAGGCCCAATAAACTTGGGACCCAATTTCCAGGAGGGAACCTTCAGTTTAATATTTCTTGTAGACAACCACACCAGATCACCCACATTCAGGTCCGGACCAGGCACAGGTCTCTTATCAGCCACACGCTTATACTTCTCACTCATCTTTCTAAGATTACTCTGAATATTTTGCCAAATGGTAGACAAAGACGAGGAAAATCTCTCCTCCTCAGGTAAACCAGAAAGAGCCCCTCCCGAGAATGTCCCAAACTGCGGATGGAACCCATATGCACCAAAGAATGGTGACTTATCAGAAGATTCCTGACGACGGTTGTTCAGAGCAAACTCAGCAAGAGGGAGAAATGAACACCAATCCTCCTGGTTCTCTGCCACAAAACAGCGCAAATATGTCTCCAGATTCTGATTGAGGCGCTCAGTCTGACCATTCGACTGCGGGTGAAAAGCAGACGAGAAGGACAGCCGAACCCCCAGGCGAGAACAGAAAGCCTTCCAGAACCTGGACACAAACCGCGTGCCTCTATCGGAAACAATATCAGAGGGAATGCCATGCAATTTAACAATATGGTCGACAAAAGCTTGCGCCAACGTTTTAGCATTGGGTAAACCAGGGAAAGGTATGAAATGAGCCATCTTGCTAAAACGGTCCACCACCACCAGGATCACCGACTTCCCTGAGGAACGAGGAAGATCCGTGATAAAGTCCATGGACAGGTGTGTCCAAGGACGGGAAGGTATGGGTAACGGGAGAAGGGAACCTGAAGGCCGTGAACGAGGGACCTTAGCGCGAGCGCACGTCTCACAAGCAGCCACAAAACCCTCCACCGACTTACGAAGAGCCGGCCACCAAAATCTCCGAACAATGAGATCTACCGTGGCTCTACTCCCGGGGTGACCAGCAAGAACAGTATCATGATGCTCCTTGAAGAGTTTGTGACATAGCTCAGGAGGCACAAACAACTTCCCAGAAGGACAACGGGCAGGTGTCTCAGTCTGGGCAGCCTGGACCTCGGCCTCCAAATCAGAATATAGAGCAGAAACAACTACCCCCTCCGCCAAAATGGGACCCGGGTCCTCTGAGTTTCCTCCTCCCGGAAAACAGCGAGAGAGAGCATCAGCCTTCACATTTTTGATCCCAGGGCGGAATGTAACAACAAAATTGAATCTGGAGAAGAACAGAGACCATCTGGCCTGTCTCGGATTCATACGCCTGGCCGACTCCAAGTATGCCAGATTCTTATGGTCGGTAAAAATGGTGATAGGGTGCCTGGCCCCCTCCAACCAATGGCGCCATTCCTCGAAAGCCAACTTGATGGCCAACAACTCCCTATCTCCCACATCATAGTTTTTCTCTGCCGGGGAGAGTTTTTTAGAGAAAAAGGCACAGGGTCGCCATTTGGCAGGAGAAGGGCCCTGGGACAAAACCGCACCCACACCCACCTCGGAAGCATCCACCTCAACAATAAAAGGTAAGGAAACATCAGGATGCACCAAGACGGGAGCAGACGCAAAACTCTCTTTAATCTTAGAAAAAGCTGCAAGCGCCTCCTCCGACCAAGAGGAAAAATCCGCCCCCTTTTTTGTCATGTCAGTGAGGGGTTTGACAACAGAGGAATAATTCAAAATGAACTTTCTGTAATAGTTCGCAAAACCCAGAAAGCGCATCAATGCCTTCTGATTCTCAGGAAGCTCCCACTCAAGTACAGCACGGACCTTCTCCGGATCCATGCGAAAACCAGAAGCAGAGAGGAGAAAACCCAGAAATTGAATCTCCGATACCATAAAAAGACATTTCTCCAGCTTGGCGTACAATTTATTTTCCCGCAGAATCTGCAGAACCTGAAAAAGATGATCCTGATGGGTCTGAACATCAGGGGAAAAAATCAAAATATCATCAAGATACACCAATACAAATTTCCCCATTAAATGGTAGAAAATACTATTAACAAAATGCTGAAAGACGGCCGGAGCATTCATCAGGCCGAAAGGCATAACGAGATTCTCGAAATGCCCGTTAGGGGTATTAAAGGCCGTTTTCCATTCATCCCCCTCTCTGACCCTGACCAGGTTGTACGCGCCTCTCAAATCCAATTTGGAAAACACCTTGGCCCCAACAATTTGGTTGAAGAGGTCCGGGATCAGAGGAAGGGGATAGGGATCGCGAATTGTGATACGGTTCAGCTCCCTAAAATCTAGGCAAGGTCTCAGAGAGCCATCTTTTTTTTGTAACAAAAAAAAAAAAACCCGCGGCAACAGGTGATTTTGAGGGACGAATATGCCCCTTATCGAGACTCTCGGAGATATAGGTTCGCATTGCGATTCTTTCCGGTTGTGAGAGATTGTAGAGGCGTGCTTTTGGCAGCTTGGCGCCGGGAATGAGGTTAATGGGACAGTCAAACTCCCGGTGAGGAGGTAGCTCCTGAACACCGCTCTCGGAAAACACGTCCGAGAAATCAGAGAGAAATGATGGCACAGTTTTAGTAGACACCTCTGCAAAAGTCGCTGTGAGACAATTCTCTCTACAAAAGTCACTCCACTCATTTATTTGCCTTCCTTGCCAATCAATAGTGGGGTTATGTCTAGTGAGCCAGGGTAACCCCAAAACTAGAGTAGAAGGCAATCCGTTAAGGACAAAACAAGATATATCCTCCACATGAGTGTCACCTACAGCTAGCCTTATATTGTGAACAATGCACTTCAGAGATCTCTGTGAGAGTCAGAGTCAATAGCAAAAACAGGTATATCCTTTTCTAATGTGCAAACCTGAAAACCATGCATGGCTACAAATTGAGTGTCAATAAGATTGACGGCCGCTCCACTATCGACAAAAATCTCACAAGAAATGACTTTGCTCTCTAGCGCCACCCTGGCAGACAGGAGAAAACGGGAACTGCAGGTCAGAGGAAAAGCATCAATTCCTACATCAACTTTGCCCAAAGTAGCAGATGAAGCAGAATTTGATGATTTACCTTTTGAGGTTTTTCTCTTATTATCGCTCTTAGTACAGTTCAAGAATCTCCTAGACGGACAAACATTTGCCAAATGACCTATGCCCCCACAACAAAAACACACCATACTCTGAGGACTAAATCCTCTTTTATCAGGGGCAAGTTGACCTAGCTGCATGGGCTCCTCCTCAGAGGGGAGCGAGACAGGATGAGGCCCCTGCACACTGAATGAGTCCGCACCACTGCCCCTAGACTGACAATGGCTGGACAGAGAGGTCTCGTTTCTTTCTCTTAGACGCCTGTCAAGGCATACCGCCAATGACATGGCAGACTCTAAGGACGTTGGTCTCTCATGGAAAGCAAACGCATCTTTCAATCTCTCTGAGAGACCATGACAGAACTGACTCCGGAGTGCAGCATCATTCCAACCTGAATCAGCTGCCCATCTCCGAAATTCAGAACAATAAAGCTCCGCAGACAGTTTGTTCTGGCATAAAAAACGTAAGTTAGATTCGGCCAGAGCAACACGATCCAGGTCATCATATATCTGCCCCAGGGCCACAAAAAATCTTTCCACGGATCGAAGGGAGGGATCCCCTGATGGCAGCGAAAAAGCCCAAGTCTGAGCATTACCCCTGAGCAGGGAGATGACATCATCACAGGGGTGGAGAAACAGAGCTGTGAGAACGTCTCAAAGCTCTGGTAGTGACAGGTATAAATGTCTATTCTGCACAAGGTACAGATAAGTCTTGTGGGATCCAAGCCTGGTTCATTTTAATGAACGTGAGCTTGTCCACATTGTCTGTAATGATGCCTCCTGCGGTGCTAAATACACGTTCAGAGAGTACACTGGCTGCAGGGCAGGCCAGCACCTCCAAGGCATACAGGGCAAGCTCTGGCCATGTGGACAATTTGGAGACCCAGAAGTTGAATGGGGCAGAACCATCAGTCAGTACGTGTAGGCGTGTGCACAGGTACTGTTCCACCATGTTGTTCAAATGCTGCCTCCTGCTAACACGCTCCATATCAGCAGTTGGGGCCGGTTGTTGTGGCGAGGTGACAAAGCTTTTCCACATGTCGGCCATGCTAACCCTGCCTTCTGAAGTGCTGGCGCTGACACAGCTGCGTTGGCGATCTCTTCCTCCTCCCCTGCCTTCGCCTTGTGCTTCCACTTGTCCCCCGGCGTCAGTCGGGAATGCTCTCAGGAGCGCTCCTACCAGCGTGCGCCTGTAGTCGCACATCTTCCGATCACGCTCCAGTGAAGGAATTAAGGACGGCACATTGTCTTTGTAACGTGGATCCAGCAGGGTGGCCCCCCTTTAGTCAGCACACGTTAAAATGTGGGTAACTCTGCAGTCATTGTGCAGGCACTGCAGCATGTAGTCGCTCATGTGTGCCAGGCTGCCCAGAGGTAAGGAAAAGCTGTCCTCTGTGGGAGGCGTATCGTCTGCGTCCTTCGTACCCCCCCAGCCACGCTCCAGTGATGGGTCCGAGCTGCGTTGGATACCCCCCCGCTGTGAACATGCTTCATCCCCATCCTCCTGCTCCTCATCCTCCTCATCCTCCTCGTCCTCCAGTAGTGGGCCCTGGCTGGCCAAGTTTGTACCTGGCCTCTGCTGTTGCAAAAATCCTCTATCTGAGCCACTTCTAAAAGACTGGCCTGAAAGTGTTAGAGATGACCCCTCTTCCTCCTCCTCGTCCTGGGCCACATCCTCCTCCATCATCGCCCTAAGTGTTTTCTCAAGGAGACATAGAAGTGGTATTGTAACGCTGATAACGGCGTCATCGCCACTGGCCATGTTGGTAGAGTACTCGAAACAGCGCAACAGGGCACACAGGTCTCGCATGGAGGCCCAGTCATTGGTGGTGAAGTGGTGCTGTTCCGCAGTGCGACTCACCCGTGCGTGCTGCAGCTGAAACTCCACTATGGCCTGCTGCTGCTCGCACAGTCTCTCCAGCATGTGCAAGGTGGAGTTGCACCTGGTGGGCACGTCGCATATGAGGCGGTGAGCGGGAAGGCCGAAGTTACGCTGTAGAGCAGACAGCCAAGCGGCGGCAGGATGAGAACGCCGGAAGCGCGCACAGACGGCCCGCACTTTATGCAGCAGCTCAGACATGTCGGGGTAGTTGTGAATGAATATCTGCACCACCAAATTCAGCACATGCGCCAGGCAAGGGATGTGCGTCAAACCGGCTAGTCCCAGAGCTGCAATGAGATTTCGCCCATTATCGCACACCACCAGGCCGGGCTTGAGGCCCACTGGCCTGTCCTCCAAACACATTAGTTTCAGAATGGCCTGCTGACGTTTACCGCTGGCTGTGCTGAAGTTGGTGGTGAAGGTCTGTTGCTGACCGGATGAGGAGGTGGTAGAAGAGGAGGAGGAAGCCGAGTAGGAAGAGGAGGCAACAGGAGGCAAAGAATGATGCCCTGCGATCCTTGGCGGCGGAAGGACGTGCGCCAAACAGCTCTCCGCCTGGGGCCCAGCCGCCACTACATTTACCCAGTGTGCAGTTAGGGAGATATAGCGTCCCTGGCCGTGCTTACTCGTCTACTTTTCTGTGGTTAGGTGGACCTTGCCACAGATGGCGTTGCGCAGTGCTCACTTGATTTTATCCAATACTTGGTTGTGCAGGGAGGGCATGGCTCTCCTGGAGAAGTAGTGGCGGCTGGGTTTGAAGCTGTCCGTCTCCACCAGCCTGAATGACAGCATTTCAAAGGCCAGCAGTTTAGAAATGCTGGCATTCAGGGCCAGGGATCGAGGGTGGCTAGGTGGGAATTTACGCTTTCTCTCAAAGGTTTGTGAGATGGAGAGCTTCCGTGTGACATGGTGGAGATGCTTGGTGACGGAGGTGGTGTTGTTGGTGGCACATCCTCTGTTTGCTGGGCGGCAGGTGCCAACGTTCCTCCAGAGGCGGAGGAAGAGGCCGAGGCAGCAGCAGAAGAGGGAGCAGAAGGAGCCTGAGCACTTCCTTGGTTTTGAAGGTGCTTACTCCACTGCAGCCCGTGTCTCGCATGTAGATGCCTGGTCATGCAGGTTGTGCTAAGGTTCTGAACGTTAATGCCTCGCTTCAGGCTCTGATGGCACAGCGTGCAAACCACTCGGGTCTTGTCGTCAGCACATTGTGTGAAGAAGCGCCATGCCAGGTAACTCCTTGAAGCTGCCTTTGGTGTGCTCGGTCCCTGGTGATTGTGGCCAGTAGCAGGCAAACTGTTTTGGCGACGGCTGCTCTGCTTTTGCAGCCTGCTCCCGCTTTTGCTACGCTGTTGGCTCGGTCTCACCACTGCCTCTTCCTCCGAACTCTGAAAGTCAGTGGCACGGCCTTCATTCCATGTGGGTTCTAGGACCTCATCGTCCCCTGCATCGTCTTCCACCCAGTCTTCCTCCCTGACCTCCTTTTCGGTCTGCACACTGCAGAAAGACGCAGCAGTTGGCACCTGTGTTTTGTCATCAACAGAGACGTGCTGAGGTGGTATTCCCATGTCCTCATCAGGAAACATAAGTGGTGGTGCGTCAGTGCATTCTATGTCTTTCACCCCTAGGGAAGGGCTAGGTGGATGCCCTTGGAAAACCCTGCCAGCAGAATCTTCAAACAACATAAGAGACTGCTGCATGACTTGAGGCTCAGACAGGTTCCCCGATATGCACGGGGGTGATGTGACAGACTGATGGGCATGGGTTTCAGGCGCCACCACTGTGTGCTTTCTGCAGAAGACTGGGTGGGAGATAATGTGAACGTGCTGGATCCACTGTCGGCCACCCAATTGACTAGCGCCTGTACTTGCTCAGGCCTTACCATCCTTAGAACGGAACGGCATTAGGCCCGACCAAATATCGCTGTCGATTCTGGCAGTTACTGGGACCTGAGGTAGTAGGTTCAGTAGGACGTGTAGCTGTGGCAGAACGGCCACGTCCTCTCCCTGCACCAGAGGCTCCACCATCACCACCACCACGACCATAACCGCGTCCCTTATTAGATGTTTGCCTCATAGTTAGCGTCCACAAAGCAAAGTAAAAAGTGGTTAAGTATGTTAAAAATAATTAACCGCAAATATAAACTCTGATTTAGGGTATTGCACTCTATTTATTTATTTTTTTAACTCTATATGACAGCCGTATTTGTGGCCTAAATGTTTCAGTCACTTATGCATGTGTAATCCCAGATGTGCAGTATATTAGACAGTTTTTTACCCCAGTATGCCAAAGCCGTATTTATGGCCTAAATGTGACAGTCACTTATGCTTGTCTAATCCAAGATGTGCAGTATATTAGAGGGTTTTTTCACCCTAACCAAAAAGCTGTATTTCTGCCCTAAATGTGACAGTCACTTATGCACGTGTAATCCCAGATGTGCAGTATATTAGAGGGTTTTTTCACCCTAACCAAAAAGCCGTATTTATGGCCTAAATGTGACAGTCACTTATTTATCTGTAATCCCAGATGTGCAGTATATTAGAGGGTTTTTTCACCCTAACCAAAAAGCTGTATTTCTGTCCTAAATGTGACAGTCACTTATGCACGTGTAATCCCAGATGTGCAGTATATGAGAGTTTTTTTTCACCCCAGTAACCAAAAAGCCGTATCAATGGCCTAAATGTGACAGTCACTTATGCTTGTCTAATCCCAGATGTGCAGTATATTAGAGGGTTTTTTCACCCTAACCAAAAAGCTGTATTTCTGTCCTAAATTTGACAGTCACTTATGCACGTGTAATCCCAGATGTGCAGTATATTAGCAGGTTTATTACCCCAGTATGCCAACGCCGTATTTATGGCCTAAATGTGACAGTCACTCATGCACGTGTAATCCCAGATGTGCAGTATATGAGAGGCTTTTTTACCCCAGTATGCCAAAGCCGTATTTATGGCCTAAATGTGACAGTCACTTATGCATGTGTAATCCCAGATGTGCAATATATTAGAGGCTTTTTTCACCCCAGTAACCAAAAAGCCGTATTTATGGCCTAAATGTGACAGTCACTTATGCTTGTTTAATACCAGATGTGCAGTATATTAGAGGGTTTTTTCACCCTAACCAAAAAGCTGTATTTCTATCCTAAATGTGACAGTCACTTATGCACGTGTAATCCCAGATGTGCAGTATATTAGAGAGTTTTTTTGCCCTAACCAAAAAGCTGTATTTCTGTCCTAAATGTGACAGTCCCTTATGCTTGTCTAATCCGAGATGTGCAGTATATTAGAGGGTTTTTTCACCCTAACCAAAAAGCTGTATTTCTGTCCTAAATGTGACAGTCACTTATGCTTGTCTAATCCCTGATGTGCAGTATATCAGAGGCTTTTTTCACCACAGTATGCCAAAGCCGTATTTATTGCCAAAATGTGACAGTCACTTATGCACGTGTCATCCCAGATTTGCAGTATATTAGAGGGTTTTTTCACCCTAACCAAAAAGCTGTATTTCTGTCCCAAATGTGACAGTCACTTATGCACGTGTAATCCCAGATGTGCAATATATTAGAGGGTTTTTTCACCCTAACCAAAAAGCTGTATTTCTGTCCTAAATGTGACAGTCACTTATGCTTGTGTAATCCGAGATGTGCAGTATATTAGAGGGTTTTTTCACCCCAGTATGCCAAAGCTGTATTTCTGGACTTGCAGATAGCCTATGCTGGTGCACTATCAATGCATAAAATGGCTGCCAATCATGTATTGATATTGACTAACTGAAGAAAAAAAAGTTCGTTTTCAGTAGTAGTTGGCTCAGGGCAGGCAGCGCTACGTGACTCCAGCTTATAAAGAGGCGGAGTCACATGCTGCAGTTGGCCAATCACAGCCATGCCAATAGTAGGCATGGCTGTGATGGCCTTTTGGGGCAAGTAGTATGACACTTGTTGATTGGCTGCTTTGCAGCCTTTCAAAAAGCGCCATAAAAATCGCCGAACACCGAACCCGAACTTTTACGTAAATGTTCGGGTCCGGGTGCCGAAAACCCTAAAGTTTGGTACGAACCCGAACTTTACAGTTCGGGTTCGCTCAACTCTACTAAGGAATCTTTCTTCAGTCTTCAGTTCTACTGAGAGCTGAAGATGCATGTGTGTAACATACAAAGGTTCCCAGCTTGTTGTCATAGCCTTAGTTCCTGACTAGGTTCATATGCCATATAAAGGCCTTCTTATCTGACATGTTACACACAGACATCTTCAGCGCTCAATAAAACTGAAAACTAAACATAGACTCTCCTTAGCAATGCTTAGTTAGAACTTTGCTAAGAAGACTATTTACACTGTCAGTAAAGAAACATCTTTCCCTAATAAAGTTACACTTTGAGAGGTTTAACAACCTCTTCATCTAAGGATTCTGCAGTTTGAGGTGCTATATCATTTCTTTGCTTCAAATACAGTTTTCAAGTACAAAGAAATATCCTTCACATATAAAGTATATCACAAAAATGTTGAACACCACTGTCCCTTCTCTTTACTATATTAAAAGTAAACTAAAAAGACAGTTAAACTTTAATGCAAACTTGAACCAAACTGACAGTAATTTGCTCAACTAGCATCCACAGAATCCTTTTGATCCCATGAGACACTGTACCCCGCGGTGACGTGCCTTACAATGTATTCTATCTCACATAGGTTTAACCCTTTTGTGTAGCAGGGAGATGCAGATGGGTAGTTAGTCCTCGTTTTTCATTTCCAGAACAGCCTGCTGGATCTCGCTGGTTCTGGCGTTGCTGGATCCTCTACTTCACCGGATTCCCATTGACTGCAATGATGTCCTGTGGCGATCCAGCCGATTTCCAGCATAAATGCTGGGTTTTGGCCAGACTAAAACTGTTGCATGCAATGTTTTTTTTGTCCGCCCGACAGCCGGCATTTGCGCCGGATCAGGCAGCCGAATCTCTTAAACGGAGCTATAAACGTGGCCTTAGTGAAACTCACTAATTAATTGGTATTTAACACTTTAGGGTAGTTGCCATTTGCTTTATTTTTGCAATACATCTTTATTGGATTTATGTACTTTGGACTTTATACAGATATGTACCGTATGTATAGCTGTATGCAAATGTACACCATTCACTGTGACTATTGTATTATTTAGCAGTCACACATGTGCTCCACTATTTATATCTTTATACTCTTAGGGACAAACATTTAAAACTATCAGGTGTGGGTAAATTGCAGGGTGATAGTATCTACTGCTGATGTGTGTTACACATGTGCATTCATATATTCCCCCGGGGGGGGAGCTGCACTCTGATGCTTTAGTACTTTATTGTATGCCTCAATCTACCCTTCCTGCCTAAAAGCTATAGACCTGCTTCCCTACATGTTTCGCCGAGCGAGTCGGCTTCTTCAGGGGAAAACAGCACAGGTACTGAAAATTGGGGGCGGGGCTAGGGCATTTAAACCCTCGGATTACTCAACGATCGTTTTGAACCAATCCAAAACCTTTTCTTATTCATGTGTGTATACACACATCACCCGGAAGGACCTTCCTATTGGGCCAGGCTCTGCTCCCATGGTCCGTGGCGGTGCGTGATCATGGTGCGTAACATATACGTCATTCCGGCATATGCAGCCGTGCCCCCTTATGATTTTCCGTGCACGCGCGCATGCGCCGTTTCTATACTATTCTGGGCGCTCCATCGGGCGCTTCTGCACATGCGCCAAACTCCGTCCCTTCCTGATTTCATTTATCTTCTATCGCGCATGCTCCAGATCACTGCTCCTCAGTCACAGGGGTAGACTGCGCCTGCGCCCAGATGTTGGAGTTCGGCTAAAGTATGATTACATTATCTATATCCTATAACAGCATGTGTATAGTTAGAACATATTTTCACCATGTTTCTATATCCCAGCCTTTATGTCCTAAGGGTGCCCTCTATATTAATGGTTCTCTGGATATTTCGATGTTATCTCTATATCCCTAATGGGTACCCATCTCTGACACATATATATACATATATACGCTTGAGAAAGGCTCGCAAGAGCTGAAACGTCGCAAACTTTGCCATAACATGGGTGAATAAACTGCTTTGATTTTTTCATCACATATTGGAGTGCAGTCCTGCTTTCTATTCGATTATATATATATAGATATATGTGTGATTTATCCTCAAGTATGTACTTCATTTCTAGGACACTTCGAAAATGGTTTTTATTATTATTACTTGTACACACATATATGTCACTGTCACTATTGTTTTAATGGGATTTGCACCTCTCTACAGGCTTCAATGGTGATGGTCTTCCACCCATGGGACTACTACTAGGCCAATATAAGACTAGTGCTAAAGTTTAGCCAATCAACCTGCCTCCATCATCCTTATTGATGCCAGAAGTTTGCACTTAAAATCTGCTGCTATTAAATGTGTTTGAAGTTCTGTTCTATGTTGCAATTAGTAAAAAAGACTAAACCTACAAAAATCCTGCACAAAGGAGCACAAAGATACCATGCCCAATGTAATATTTAAATATATAATCAATTTATAAAATAAACAATCAAAAAATACAAGATTTAAAACATAAAAATGGGACAAACATCGGAAAGGGTAACATTGAACACAATAGCTGTAGACTAACCACTGGTTTCAATACACCCGAAGAAGATGTAAAACATGTCAAAAATACCAAGGAGAAGGAGGAAGAATATCCATATTTGCACCAATAAATAACAGTAACTCAAAAAATAGTTAAACATCCATATGAGAAGGGGGGGGGGGGGGGCGTCGTATTCGACCAACACTTATCAAGGTGTTCTCTGACCACTATAGATTTCTTCTTCCCCCCATCAAGTCTATAGGTGGGTTTTTGTTGGTGGGAGTTTTGGGTATGATATTGATGTAGCCTCATAAATTATGGTATTTGGAGGGTCGAATAGGACATCCCACTCTTTCTTATGTGGATGTTTAACAATTTTTTGTGCTACTGTCATTTATGGGTGTGATCATGGATATACTTCCTCACTTCCTCCTTCTCACCTTGGTATGTTTGACATGTTTTATAACTTCTTCGGGTGTATTGAAACTGGTGGTCAATGCACCCTTTCTGATGTTTGTCCCATTTTTATGTTTTTGATCATGTATTGTTTGTCTATTTAATAAATTGATTAGAGAAGAGTGAATCGAAGCTGACAAAGTGGAATTCGATCCAAATTTCAGGAAAAATTTGATTCGCAACGAATGTGAATTTCCTCGCGCTTTGTAATAACGAATCACAATTTTACTAAAATGGCAGCTACACGTGTGAGGACTGAGAACATGGGGCAAGGGACTCTGGGAAGGCTGGATTACCCAGATTGGCATGCCTTAATGCAGCCAATCAGCAGCCAGCCAGCCCTGTGATGTCACAGCCCTATAAATACGGCAGACATTTTAGATTCGGCCATTTTCCAGCTTTCAAAGTGCAGCGACAGGCGTGTGAAGGCGCTAGGGAAAGCTATTGGAAAAACCTCTATGTTTAAAAAAAAAACTGAAAAAAGGATTTATAAGTGCAGGGAAGGGATAGGGAGGAATGATTTCACAGCATCTTAGTGCAGGGAGAGACGTCAGAAGGCGCTAGGGACATTGATAGGAAAGCGATTTACAAGTGCAGGGAACGATTATTTGGGGGATCCAAATAGTCATTAGAGAGCTCTCTCATTCCAGCTTTTTGTTATTGGGCTGCAAGTTTTATGTTGGAAAGCCTTTAGTGGCTTATATCTTAGTATCCTATTCAGTACGATAAGAAAAATATATACGCATTTCACTTCTGCAGTTATTTCTGTTGAAAGCGTATAGGGGCGTATTTCAGTACAACAAGAAAAATATATACGCACTGCACTGTTGCATTTATTTCTGGTCAAAGCGTATAGGGGCATATTACAGTAAAAAAAGAAAAATATATACGCACTGCACTGTTGCAGTTATTTCTGATGAAAGCGTATAGGGACGTATTACAGTTAAAATAGACAAATATATGTGCACTGTTCCAGTTATTTCTGGTGAAAGCGTTTAGGGGCGTATTACAGTAAAAAAATATATATATACGCACTGCACTGTTGCAGTTATTTATGTTAAAAGTGTATAGGGGCGTATTACAGTAAAAAAAAAAGAAAAAATCTATGCAAACTGCGGTGTTGCAGTTATTTCTGTTAAAAGCGTATAGGGGCGTATTACAGTAAAAAAAGAAAAATATATACACACTGCACTGTTGAAGTTTTTTTCTGTTGAAGGCGTATAGGGGCGTATTTCAGTACTACCAGAAAAAAATATAAGAACTTCACTATTTATTTGTTTTCTGGTTAAAGCGTATAGTGGCTTATTTCATTCCAACAAGAAATATATATTCTCAGGTCACTTCTGCAGTTATTTCTGATGAAAGAGTATAGGGGCGTATTACAGTAAAAAAAGACAAATATATACGCACTGCACTGTTGCAGTTATTTCTGTTGAAAGCATATAGGAGCGTATTTCAGTAAAAAAAAGACAAATATATATATGCACTGCACTGTTGCAGTTATTTCTGGTGAAAGCGTATAGGGGCATATTACAGTAAAAAAAGAAAAATATATATACGCACTGCACTGTTGCAGTTATTTCTTGTGAAAGTGTATAGGGGTGTATTTTAGTACTGCAAGAAAAGATATATAGGCACTTCACTCTTTAATTTTTTTCTGGTCAAAGCGTGCAGTGGCCTAATTCAATCCAACAAGAAATATATATTCTCAGTTTACTGCTACAGTTATTTCTGGTGAAAGCATATAGGGGCGTATTTCAGTACTGCAATAAATATATACAGTCAGGTCCATAATTATTGTGATATCGACAAAATTCTAACATTTTTGGCTCTATACACCACCACAATGGATTTGAAATGAAACGAACGAGATGTGCTTTAACTGCAGACTGTCGGCTTTAATTTGAGGGTATTTACATCCAAAACAGATGAACGGTGTAGGAATTTCAACAGTTTGCATATGTGCCTCCCACTTGTTAAGGGGCCAAAAGTAATGGGACAACTGGCTTCTCAGCTGTTCCATGGCCAGGTGTGTGTTATTACCTCATTATCCCAATTACAATGATCAGATAAAAGGTCCAGAGTTCATTTCAAGTGTGCTATTTGCATTTGGAATCTTTTGCTATTAACTCTCAAGATGAGATCCAAAGAGCTGTCACTATCAGTGAAGCAAGCCATCATTAGGCTGAAAAAACAAAACAAACCCATCAGAGAGATGGCAAAAACATTAGACATGGCCAAAACAACTGTTTGGAACCTTCTTAAAAAGAAGGAACACACCGGTGAGCTCAGCAACACCAAAAGACCCGGAAGACCACGGAAAACAATTGTTGTGGATGACCAAGGAATTCTTTCCCTGGTGAAGAAAACACCCTTCACAACAGTTTGGCCAGATCAAGAACACTATCCAGGAGTTAGGTGTATGTGTGTCAAAGTCAACAATCAAGAGACAACTTCACCAGAGTGAATACAGAGGGTTCACCACAAGATGTAAACCATTGCTGAGCCTCAAAAACAAGAAAGCCAGATTAGAGTTTGCCAAACGACATCTAAAAAAGCCTTCACAGTTCTGGAACAAATTCCTATGGACAGATGAGACCAAGATCAACTTGTACCAGAGTGATGGGAAGAGAAGAGTATAGAGAAGGAAAGGAACTGCTCATGATCCTAAGCATACCACCTCATCAGTGAAGAATGGTGGTGGTAGTGTCATGGCGTGGGCATGTATGGCTGCCAATGGAACTGGTTCTCTTGTATTTATTGATGATGTGACTGCTGACAAAAGCAGCAGGATGAATTCTGAAGTGTTTCAGCCAATATTATCTGCTCACATTTACCAAATGCTTCAGAACTTATTGGATGGCACTTCACAGTGCAGATGGACAATGACCCAAAGCATACTGCAAAAAGCAACCACAGAGTTTTTTAAGGGAAAAAAGTGGAATGTTATGCAATGGCCAAGTCAATCACCTGACCTGAATAAGATTGAGCATGCATTTCACTTACTGAAGACAAAACTTAAGGGAAAATGCCCCAAGAACAAGCAGGAACTGAAGACAGTTGCAGTAGAGGCCTGGCAGAGCATCACCAGGGATGAAACCCAGCATCTGGTGATGTCTATGCGTCCCAGACTTCAGGCTGTAATTGACTGCAAAGGATCTGCAACCAACCATTGAAAATTGAAAGTTTGATTTATGATTATTATTCTGTCCCATTACTTTTGGTCCCTTAACAAGTGAAAGGCACATATACAAACTGTTGTTATTTCTACACCGTTCACCTGATTTGGATGTAAATACCCTCAAATTAAAGCTGATAGTCTGCAGTTAAAGCACATCTTGTTCGTTTCATTTCAAATCCATTGTGGTGGTGTATAGAGCCAAAAATGTTAGAATTGTGTTGATGTCCCAATATTTATGGACCTGACTGTATATGCACTTCACTCTTTAATTTTTTTCTGGTCAAAGCGTATAGGGTCGTATTTTAGTACAAGAAAAATATATTCTCTGTGCATTTCAGCAGTTCATTGTAGTGAAAGCGTTTATTGGCCTATTTTAGTACAATAAGAAAAAGCTATTTGTCGCTTTTTGGGGTGTTTTAATTTCCATTTCATTTGTTTAGTTCAGCTACAAGTATGTCAGGCAGAGAAGTGCCAGGCCATGCACAGAGGAGTGGCAGTGGCCTGAATGTTTCTGGCGCAAGCAGAGGTCGCAGCAGAGTAAGGGGTCGTGGCAGCAGTAGTCACTCGCAGCGAGTCGTATCTTGACCAGAAACCCTGTGGTTCTTGATTGGTTAACTCAGTCATCCACATCATCCCAAGTGACATCAGAAACCCCCAGCCGACAGTTGGTGGGTTCGTCAGAGACAACGCTTAGTTGGCATGGCCTGGGAGTAGGCCCTGTGCCCTCCCCTGTCCTCAACCTGCCTCTGGCCTTTTCTGTTCCACAAGCGCAAGAAGAACTACATGCAGTGGGCTCAGCTTCACTTTTCAGTGAGGATAAGCTACTAGAGGACAGTCAGCAGCTACTGCCCAGCCAAGATGTGGAGGAGACTTCTGCCATTTCCTCCACTAGGCAGGCAAGTAGTGATGAGGAGAGTAGCACGGGAGCTTGTGTTGCGAGTGGTTAGGCTCCTGACCCAGAGGCCGCTAAGGAGGACATCAGTGATGTGCAGACACTACTCGATGATGATGAAGCCGATCGCACTTGGGAGCCGGGTGAAGAAGGGGCTCCGTCATCATCAGGAGAAGAGGGTGACAGCTTGACTGTAAGGCTGCAGCTGAGCCAGGAAGTCGCTAGCGTGGCCAGGAGTCAGCAGGGTAGCAGCAGTGGGAGTTTGAGAGACAAACATGCCCAGGGTAGACCACCTGCTTTGCAGCAGCATACATGCCCAGGAAGTAGTGGTGCAGGGGTTCACAGAGGCAGCGGTGGTAACAATCAGTCAGTGCGGACTGTTGGGGGGAAAATCACCTACTTGGCGGTGTGGTATTTTTTTTCAAAGTGTAAATGTGGCCATATGTCGCATCTGTGGGCAGAAGGTGAAGCATGGCCAGGGTGCCAATGTTGGCATCGCCATACAGTGGCCTGGGAGAAACGTGGCTCCGATGTGGTGGTCCAGCCTGCCACAGCAACCACTGCATCAGCCAGTGGCACGCACCAGGTTTCAGGCAGTCAAGGCTCCACCACCTCAGCCGAAGGGAGCTGTCTGTCATTCCCATCTTCTGCTGGTCCAGATGCTCCTGCTCCTTGTACTCCTCATCAGTCATTCCATCAGCAATCGATCACCAAAGCGATTGCCAAGAGACAGAAGTATGCGTGCATTCATCCAATGGCGCAGAAGATGAACGTGCTCCTGTCCAAGTTGCTGGTGCTACAGTCTCTCTTTCCAAGTGGAGGACTCTGCACCTTTCAGAGAACTGATGGCTTGTGCCGAGCCGAGGTGGAGAGTCCTAAGCCGTCATTTCTTTTTGAAAAAGGCAGTACCAGCTCTGCACAAATATGAAGAACAGAAGGTGGGCCAGTCCTTGAGCCTGTCAGTGTCTGCCAAAGTGCTTGGCAGCGCCAATGTGTGGTGCTGTATATACGGTCAGGGACAATACATGTCCTTTACGGCCCTCTACAGACTCTGTCATTGTGCCACTCTTTCAAAGTGTTTTTTTTCCGGTACAAATGATGGGTGACTGAAAAACTCCTTTTGCTGTATGGACCGAATGACATTGTGTGAGGTCATGTGACGTCTGAAAGTGTGAGGAAATTATAAAATTATGAAACAACAAATATACAAAGTGCATGAAAACAATGACAACCTCTTGATGCTACTGCCACCTCCAGAATCTGTCATTGTGCCACTCGGTGGCCTCATCATACTGCTTCCACCTACAGACTCTGTAATTGTGCCACTGGTGGCCTTCTCATGATGCTGCTGCTGCATCCGCCACCTCCAGACTCTGTCATTGTGCCACTCAGTGGCTTTCTCCTGATGCTGCCACTTCCAGACTCGGTCATTGTGCCACTCAATGGCTTCCTCATACTGCTGCCAACTCCAGACTCTGTTATTGCGCCACTCGGTGGCCTCCTGATACTGCTGCCAACTCCAGACTCTGTCATTGTGCTTCTCAGTGGCCTCCTTATACTGCTGCCAAATCCAGACCCTGTCATTGGGCCACTCTGTGGTCTCCTCATGCTGCTTGCATCTCACCACTGTGTCATAGGTCCACACTGTGGACTTTTCATATGGTTCCCACCCTCCCTACTTCATGACTGGTCCACTATTTTGCCTTTCAGCCTGGCTGACATCATCTATTTGACCTTTCTTCTGATCTGTCAAAGGAAGGAAAAATGAGACGCACAACAGGTCATGTCTGTGTAGCAGCTGTAAGGCCTATATGGTCCCATCAGAATTGGCTTATGATTTGGTTGCCAAAAGCAGGCGTGGGTAGAAAACACAGAAGACATGCAAATATTCCATTCACGTGTCATCTGTTTTACATCCACTCAATTTTTTTTTTTTGCCATTAGCAATACTGATGGATTATTGAGCAAATGCTAACCGAGTGAAGATGTATGCTCCACAGACAGGATCCGTTTTTGTGGGTTTTTCTGACGGGTCAGAGGAAGGGTAAAATAATCAGTGACGTCAACACAAATTTACTGCTGACACCCTCTCCACTCTGTCAGAGGGGATCTACTTGTATAAGCGTTTAATAGAACAGGTTCTGTAGACATCTATGTGGAATTAGCTGACGACGGTGTAAAAGGAGTGCGCTCTTTCATGCTACAGTAGGATCTTGGGTCTCTGCACAGTTCTTTATCCCTGGCGCTAACATCAACCTGTAAGGCTGAGTTCACACTTGAGTTATTTGGTCAGTTTTGGCCCCGAGACTACCCAAATAAGTGAAGTGTGCAGTGATTCTAACAGCGATGCCTGTCATCTGTATGTCATACGGACTCACAGTATTATTTCACTACCAAAGCAGACTCCCTATGCGTGTTGCTACAAGGCACAGTGTTCTACACCACTATAAGGCTCTCAACAGCCAGGAAATAGACGCTTTTTAACTCGATTCGCCGCAAATAAATTCGGATCAAAGCTAATTTTTCCCAAAAATCTTGCGAACCATCCGATTTGAATTTTTGGAAAATTCGCTCATCTCTAAAATTGATGATATATTTAAATATTACATCGGGCATGGTGTCTTTGTGCTCCTTTGTGGACCATTTTTGTAGGTTTGGTATTTGTTAAGTTGACACGCCCACATGGTTATGTTTATGAGGCTATGTGTTGTTTCTAGTAAAAAAGACTGTTATACATTTACTGGCCTCATTCTTCAAAGATCATTTCTACTGTCCGGAATCCCAAGAAGTAACGGCCTAAGGGAGTACACTATGACATAACACTTCATCATGACTATTACCACTCCCATCCTGTGCACCAGCTCTTCCAAGGCTCACTGCATATATTTTTAATATTTTTGAATAAAAGGTGCTATTAATTTTCATTTCATGTGGGATTTATTTAATACATAGGTTTTGTTCATTAAGATTATGTCATGTCCTTTAGGTCTTTTTTATATAAAAGTTTTATTCAAGGTTGGTTTTTGTACATTATTTTTAGTTGTATTTAGGCTACTTTATACTCGCATTTTGTGCGGATCCGTTCAGATAATACAACTATCTGCATCCGTTCAGAACAGATCCGTTTGTATTATCTTTAACATAGCCAAGACGGACCCGTCTTGAACACCATTGAAAGTCAACAGAGGACATATCCGTTTTCTATTGTGCCAGATTGTGTCAGTAAAAACGGATCTGTCCCCATTGACTTACATTGTGTTCCAGGACGGCTCAGTTTCATCAGATGGACCGAGCGTTTTGGTGTCCGTCTCCAAAGTGGAATGGAGACTGAACTGATGCAAACTGATGCATTCTGAGCGGATCCTTTTTCATTCAGAATGCATTAGAATGCAAACTGATCCGTTTTGGACCGCTTGTGAGAGCCCTGAACGGATCTCATAAATGGAAAGCCAAAACGCCAGAGTGGAAGTAGACTTACATTGATGACCTATCCTCAATATCAGATAGGCAGGGGTCTGACTCCTGGCACCCTCGCCAATCAGCTGTTTGCAAAGGAGGTGAGCCCTGCTTCCTCTTCATAATTTACCTGCATGTCGTCTTGCTTGCAGCTGTGGTGCAGTGTAATTGCAAGTGTTTGTCCCATTCATAATTTCTCTGCACTATCTCTACAAGTGAGACAATGGGCAACAATCCTAAAGAGAAAACAGTTGATCAGTGGTGGTCCTGGGAGTTATACCCCTGCCAATCTGATATTGATGGCCTATTCTGAGGATAGGTCATCAATATAAACCCACTATACAACTCTTTTAAGGCTGGCTTGTGAAATGCCAGTCTTCATAAATGTCCCTCAGTAGGGATGGTATGGGATGACATGAACCGCACTAAGAAAAATCTGCCAACAAGCGCTATGTGTACATTGGAATGCCTTATAGACTGCTGGAAAAGTATCCCTTATGACATGAATTGAAAGAATGCCAAAAGTGTGCCAAGCTTTTGTCAAGGGAAGTATCTAGATTTTAATATTACATTACTTGCATCTTATTGAACGACTTCTGACATCAGCAGCATCCACAAGTTCCTATTTTGTAATTTACATCACAAACTAGAAATCCTGATAGCCCAGTGTTATTTCCTACTTTCCAATAAGCAATAAAAAAATGATGGTATCCATTAGGTTCCATTAATGCCAAATTATAGTAATGCTGTAGAAAATATTTTTTTATGTACTGTCTAATGGGATTTGTATAGCTACTGTGCATATGGAGTATACATTCATGCATCATGTTATTTTATCAGCTGAAATAATGAGGTTAAGTTAATTCATTTCAGAAATATAAGGGGCCAATTGATTTCTTGCACTGAATAAGAGCTTAGCTAAATTTTGGCAGCTTAAAGAATTCAAATGGAAAACATGCCAGCAGTATAGTCGAATGCATTATCACACACATCCCTATTGCATAGCTGTGTCTCATAATATGCCACAACATTGGCAAGCACAGCTCACAGCTCTTTAAGAATGAGAGGAGGCTCATGAATAATGGTTGAATCAGGGAAGTGATAATTAAATAAGACAACTGAATGCCAATGGACTCCCCAGTGGAAAATACTCTTCAGCTGAAATTGTCTCTACCTTCCATTCCATTCAGCATTAGTACTGCTGCACAGTTCATTACTAAACACATCTTTAAGAATGCAGTTTTCACAGTAATATATAATATTGGAAGCCCTTAAAACACCCTTAATGGCATTTCCAAAGAACATATTTTAATATACCCAGTGGCGATCAAAATTAGAGAACAACACACAATTTCCGAAATGTCAAGGTCATAGTGTAGTCCTATGTGAATATATCCTAACATGAGTAAAATAGCAGTATTTTAAGATTATTTCCTAAATTGTATTTATTCTAAAGCACAGAATAAAAATGTAAATGAGATAATTGAAAAAGAACACTGATCAAAATTATTGGTGTTAATCTGGCAAATGGTGCTAATTTCCTTAATGATAAGACAAACCCTATTTAACTAGCAGCCTAACTTTCTAGTTTTCACTGACTTTGACAAAATGGTGTGCCGTTCCAAAGTGACTGAAACCCTCCGGCAGCAGGCTGTCCAGATGAAGGTCAAAGGGGTGACCCTATCAACCATACCAAGAGAAGTTGGTCGTTCCAAGTCTGTGATTTCTAGCATATTGCATCTTTACAACATCACAAACTCATTCAAGTCCCCTAAGAAGGCTGGTCGTCCTCGAAAGACAAATGCAAGAGAGGACAGGATAATGCGGAGAATCTCCATGGGTAATCGTTTCAACACTGCAGCTGGAATTGCTCGCCAGTTCAGCACCGAACAGGGTAAGGATCTGTCTCATCATACAGTGTCTCGACATTTAAGAACATTTGAACTGAAAGCCCACTCTGCAGTGACCAAACCTCTCCTTAGCAGAAAGAATCAAAAGGCTAGACTCACCTTTGATGAGGAACATGTTGTGTGAACAGAGGAGAAGTGGTCCAGAATTAATTTTAGTGATGAAAGCAAGTTTAATTTATTTCGGTCTGATGGGAAACATTATGTTCGTCGACAAACTAGGGAAAGACTGAACCCAAAGTGTGTAAAGAAGTGAGTGAAAGGTGGAGGAGGAAGTGTCATGGTTTGGGGAATGTTTTCTGCAGCAGGAGTTGGACCTCATACAGCTGCATGGCAGAGTGAATGCAAGTGTGTATCAGAACCGTCTTCAACAACACATGGTTCCTTCCTTGCGTTCATTACGCAGGACAATGCCCCCTGTCACTCAGCAAAACGGGTAAAGCAGTTCCTTGAAACTGAAAACATTGAAACAATGAAATGGCCACCCCAGAGTCCTAATCTAAACCCAATAAAAAACCTCTAGAAAATCTTTGGTGACAAAGTTATGGTCAAGAAACCCACAACAGTCACAGAACTGTTTAAGAGACTGAAAGAAGAGTGGACCAAAATCAAACCAGAGCAGTGTGAGAGACTAGTGATGTCCTGTGGCCGCAGATGTGCTGAAGTGATTCAAAGCAAGGGCCTGTACACTTCCTACTGATTGGTGACTGTTGTAACCTTCAGAAAATTTAGTTAGAAACTTTCTCTGTGCTACAATCATTGCTGTTCTCTAAATATGATCATCAGGTTTTTTGAAAAATAAAGGTTTTATGTTGATATACTTGTATATCCCTTACAAAAAATCCTTCAAATGATGATCAATGTAGATTACATTATTTCTGAAAAAATCAAGTGTTCATAAATTGTTCTCTAATTTTGATTGCCAGTTGTACTTTATCTTTGAATTGTCTATGAGTAAAAAGAAATGTACATATCCTGGCCATTATTTAGTTTTAATATAACTGGAGGATTTTCTTCCCTAGGAAATAATGTTCAGTCACAAGCAAATTGATCTCTTGTTGTTGTGAATGGATTTACCCAAAAATTTGTCAATAGGCACCAAAAACGCAGTGGTCATTTTGATATGCCCGTAATTGCCACAGCAATGTACAAAGAGACCATCAGGGATCACAGAACCTGTGGCAGTAGAACAATTGGGGGTTTTAACCCGTTAACGACCACCACATAGTGTTTGTACAGCAAAGGATTTCTTCTCATGTGCCTCGTTTTTATGGTGGAACTTCAGAATGGGATTGAAGTGTATGTTGCAATCAAAACGCATGGGCTGTTTCTAACAGCCTTGGGAATTAGGCTCTGATCCTACACCAATAATGTTGGTCTCGGAGAACCAATGCTTAACTGCTGCAGCAGGGGGGCTAACACAGACTAACAGGCCTGCCACAAGCATTTGCTTATTAGACTAGTGGCATGTTTATTAGGCCAGAAGTATAGCTAAATAGGTTGTTTGTTAATACAGGAAATAATGCTTTGAAATACTATATATATATCAAAGCATTATAGAATCGATCCTAAAAAAAAAAAAGCAAAAAATTAAATCAATAAATGATATGTACTACATGTAGAAACTGCAAACCTTTATTTCAAAAAAGTCATTTTACATCTTACTCCAGTGCATTTTTTGTTTAGTAAGGGTGGTGCATAAAGCTTTCCCGTGAATGTAAAAGTGGCTTTAGGACACTTTTATTGTACGGAATGGTCAGCAATTTGGAAAATTGTCGCTAAGGATATGCTCGCTGAGCTGTGAGCATTGTCGCCTAGCAATGGCTCTTGCAAAAGCCATAGACTAGACAGCAATAACAATATATAAAGCTCATACTTTCAGTAAAAATCAACAACAATTTTCTTATTCATTTAATATTCAGTATAGTCTCAGAACAGGATCCATCCAGTGACGTCAAAGAAAGCAGTGACGTGGATGACTCACATCACTGTCACCATCTTCCACCCTATGGATACAGTGGCCAATAAGTGCTGATGGTTGCCTAAGCCACAGATGGGAACCCAGGGTACTTCTGATGATCAGCAAGGGTAAGTTATGACATGACATACAGTACAGATGTATGTCACACATGCAGAAAGCCTCTGAGGATCCTGTGCAGAGAATAGGAGTGGAAGTAGCCATGATGAGATGTTGTGTCATGGTGTACTCCCTCAGTCTATTGCTCCCTATGGTTCAGTGCAGTGAAAAGCTGATGTGAAGGAATCAGACAGATGTAGAAGAACAAACTGTTTTAATTACTGAGTTACAATGAGTTACAGCACATCAAGCTGTCATCAGTACGAGGTGTATTGTCCCTATCCTCAGATTATGAGGTATGGTGGCAGGTTAGATGGCAGAAAATAGCACTGTTGATGCAGGCTTTTGAGTGTGCCTTTTCTTAACTGTGGTTCTGAGTGTCTTAACTTGTTATCCCTCACCTGCAACGGAGTCTGTATAACTTTAGTGCTGATCACTATGCTGTAAATGCTGTAGCTTGCAGATCTTCTGTGGCCTGGGATCCTACAGTGTCCCTGGATTAGTGGTCCTCACAGGCAAGCTGTATCTTCAGTCCCAAGGCCCATGGAGCAGGAGTAGAAGGACATGTTCTCTTACTCTAGGATTGCTAAGCTAACTCCAACTAGAACTCTCTAGTGAGGGAAGCAGTGTAATGGAAAGTCCCATTCCTAATATCAACCATATCTTATAATTCTGAATCATACGGGAGATACATGTAAACACTCCTTAACCTATATGATTGGTCTGGCAAGCTATTTATCCTACAATGTAATTTGATGGAAATGCAAGCACCAGAGTGGATATAAAAAAGGAGAAGTATCATCATTTGCTTCTTTTTTAATCCAACTCAGTGATTTTAACCTAAGCTTGAACATGGGATATAAAAGCAATGGATATTTGCTATGTTTGTATGTCATATACAGTACAGACCAAAAGTTTGGACACACCTTCTCATTCAAAGAGTTTTCTTTATTTTCATGACTATAAAAATTGTAGATTCACACTGAAGGCATCAAAACTATGAATTAACACATGTGGAATTATTTACATAGCAAACAAGTGTGAAACAACTGAAAATATGTCATATTCTAGGTTCTTCAAAGTAGCCACCTTTTGCTTTGATTACTGCTTTGCACACTCTTGGCATTCTCTTGATGAGCTTCAAGAGGTAGTCCCCTGAAATGGTTTTCACTTCACAGGTGTGCCCTGTCAGGTTTAATAAGTGGGACTTGCCTTATAAATGGGGTTGGGACCATCAGTTGCGCTGTGGAGAAGTCAGGTGGATACACAGCTGATAGTCCTACTGAATAGACTGTTAGAATTTGTATTATGGCAAGAAAAAAGCAGCTAAGTAAAGAAAAACAAGTGGCCATCATTACTTTAAGAAATTAAGGTTAGTCAGTCAGCCGAAAAATTGGGAAAACTTTGAAAGTAAGGGCTATTTGACCATGAAGGAGAGTGATGGGGTGCTGCGCCAGATGACCTGGCCTCCACAGTCACCGGACCTGAACCCAATCGAGATGGTTTGGGGTGAGCTGGATCGCAGAGTGAAGGCAAAAGGGCCAACAAGTGCTAAGCATCTCTGGGAACTCCTTCAACACTGTTGGAAGACCATTTCAGGTGACTACCTCTTGAAGCTCATCAAGAGAATGCCAAGAGTGTGCAAAGCAGTAATCAAAGCAAAAGGTGGTTACTTTGAAGAACCTAGAATATGACATATTTTCTGTTGTTTCACACTTGTTTGTTATGTATATAATTCCACATGTGTTAATTCATAGTTTTGATGCCTTCATAGTCATGAAAATAAAGAAAACTCTTTGAATGAGAAGGTGTGTCCAAACTTTTGGTCTGTACTGTATGTCTATCTATCTATCTACAGTGGATATAAAAAGTCTACACACCCCTGTTAAAATGTCAGGTTTCTGTTCTGTAAAAACATGAGACAAAGATAAATCATTTCAGAATGTTTTCCACTTTTAATGTGACCTATAAACTGTACCACTCAATTGAAAAATAAACTGAAATCTTTTAGGTGGAGGGAAGAAAAAAAATATATATAATGTGGTTGCATAAGTGGGGATGTAGCTGTGTTCAGAATTAAGCAATCACATTAAAAATCATGTTAAATAGGAGTCAGCATACACCTGCCATAATTTAAAGTGCCTCTGATTAACCCCTAATAAAGTTCAGCTGCTCTAGTTGGTCTTTCCTGAATTATTTTTTTTTTGCATCCCACAACAAAAGCCATGGTCCACAGAGAGCTTCCAAATCATCAGAGGGATCTCATTGTTAAAAGGTATCAGTCAGGAGAAGGGCACAAATTTTTTTCCAAGGAATTAGATATACCATGGAACACAGTAAAGACAGTCATCATCAAGTGGAGAAAATATGGCACACCAGTGACATTACCAAGAACTGGATGTCCCTCCAAAATTGATGAAAAGACGAGAAGAAAACTGGTCTGGGAGGCTACCAAGAGGCCTACAGCAACATTAAAGGAGCTGCAGGAATATCTGGCAAGTACTGGCTGTGTGGTACATTTGACAACAATCTCCCATATTCTTCATATGTCTGGGCTATGGGGTAGAGTGGCAAGACGAAAGCCTTTTCTTACGAAGAAAAACATCCAAGCCAGGCTACATTTTGCAAAAACACATCTGAAGTCTCCCAAAAGCATGTGGGAAAAGGTGTTATGGTCTGATGAAACCAAGGTTGAACTATTTGGCCATAATTCCAAAAGATATGTTTGGCTCAAAAACAACACTGCACATCACCAAATGAACACCATACCCACAGTGAAGCATTGTGGTGGCAGCATCATACTTTGGTGCTGTTTTTCTTCAGCTGGAACTGGGGCCTTAGTTAAGCTATTGCTAAAGGGGATTATGAACAGTTCCAAATACCAGTCAATATTGGCACAAAACCTTCAGGCTTCTGCCAGAAAGCTGAACATGAAGAGGAACTTCATCTTTCAGCATGACAACGACCCAAAGCATACATCCAAATCAACAAAGGAATGGCTTCACCAGAAGAAGATTAAAGTTTTGGAATGGCCCAGCCAGAGCTCAGACCTGAATCCGATTGAAAATCTGTGGGGTGATCTGAAGTCAAAGTGTGCCATACTGATAGATTCCTGTAATAAATTCAAAAGGTGCTTCAACAAAGTATTAGTTTAAGGGTGTGCAGACTTATGCAACCATATTATTTTATTTTTATATTTTTTCTTCCCTCTACCTAAAAGATTTCAGTTTGTTTTTCAATTGAGTTGTACAGTTTATAGGTCACATTAAAGGTGGAAAAAGTTGTGAAATGATTTATCGTTGTCTAATTTTTTTACATCACAGAAACCTGACATTTTAACAGGAGTGTGTAGACTTTTTATATCCACTGTATCTATATATCTGCCTGTATCTATTTAATCTATCTGGTGTGTACCTATCCATCAATTTACAGTGCTTAACATTGTTGTGTTTATGAGGATAAAAACAATATCACTGTTAAATTACTTTTCAATACTTGCATTGGTTTTGATCTCAAGACTAGCTCCTTCTCGGGCAGCAGTTACAAGGTTACGGCTGGGATGATACCGGTTTCTGTCACAAATAATTTCAGTTCAATCGTAGATGATGCCGTAATTACCCAAAGAGTTGTGACAGGTTTTCCACATCAGAAATCATCACCAGAGAGCTTGATGTGTCTTGTTAAAATTTACTAATGACAGGACTGATCACCATGAATTTACCATCTAGCTTTATCCACACATACATAAAGAAGCCCCATATAAATTTGTCATTTCTTCTGAATAAGATTCATATGCAATAAAAATGTTGTCAAAGAAAATACTCTGGTTTGTTTCTTGTCAGAACGTTTTGACTAGAGGCGATGTTTTGGTCATTTTAGCTCTGGGAAAATCAGACAGACATTATAACTGAGCTGACATTAATCAGCATTCCTTTGGGCCTCCCATGGAAATGATGTGCATGTTGCTAGTTACAGCCTCGGGGAGTCTCCATCTCATTGCTCTTCCCTTCAGGCTTTCCTCTTCTCCTATTGCATAAAACAATCTATTGTTGTCTATCTAGATACTGTGTTGACAGCACAAAGGGTGGTCTTGTGGTTAAAGCCTCTGTATACACCTTCTAATATTACCTCATTATTGTCACGGTAAGTGCATGGCCCCAAAGCTGGCATATCACCCTTAAGTTTGTTAGCACCCATACCAAGCATAGCATATAAGGCAGGCCAAATATCAATTATTTGGAAATGTAATGAGTAATCCTAAGAATATGGTCAATATGCATAATATAATACGGAAGTGAAGATCTGTCACAGGAAACCTGGTCTGGATAAAGAGTTGGTCTTCTCAAAGAGGTGGTCTTTAGACGAGGTTTCACTGTACATAAAACCATACATGGTAACAAGGAAACAGTTTGTAGTCTATTGCTAAGGAGCCTTTAAATGAATTTTAAATAGGATTTATGTAACATCCCCAAATGAGTCGAGTTTTGAATCAAATAGCATATCTTGCATATAGGCCACTGATAATGTTATAGCCTCTCAATCTAAATTATGCAGATGAGAATTGGAATTAACAACACTGAGAACTCATTTGTACCTGTAGGACTCATGACAGTGTTTTCTACTATCCACTTATGCAGATATTAATAGGATTACATCCAATGTACCCTGTTTACTGCACCTAATTCAACATTTTTCAACATTTACTACACAGATCATCAATGACAACCAAGGTGCATGAAATGTCACTTCCTATTGTAGATTTTACAGTTACGTTTCAAGTATAAATATATAGTAGTTGGCACATAAATCAGGTGTATTGAGTCCATTTTGTAGTTTTTATAAGAACCATTTTGGGGTTATTATAATGCATTGAATGACTTGTACAAATTTTTGGGGTTAATAAAAAAACTTAAGCTTTATTTGCTATTTATGATTACAGCATTTTTATTTTTACGGTGGACTACTTTTACTTTTTTATGTTTTGTTGCAGAATTCTAAGACTCGAATGTTCTTATTTTTCCATCAACACAGCTATATGTTGCCTTGTAGTTGTCATTGTCACATTGGAGTATGTATTATTTATTACATAGTTTTTTTATTTATTTGTTTGTTACAGATGCAGTGATACCATTTAGGACTTGTTCACATCACCGTTATGTATTCCGTTATGGCTTTCAGAAAATAACGGAATCCATAAGATGGAAATCAAAACTGAAACCCTTAGAGGCATTCCGTTTTGATCTGTCATAATATAAATATATGGGCAAGCATAATAGATCCATCTGGTTTCCGTTATGCTGGACGGAAAACAAAATTCTGTCGACAGTGCCATAACGGAATACATAACGGTGATGTGAACAAGCCCTTATGTGTAGTGTTTGTTTTCTATATTTTTTTTTAAGTAAAGCATAAAACATTGTGTAAGGAACAGGGGACTTTAATTATATATTTTTTTTTTTACTTAGGATATATATTTTTTTATTTCTCTAAACACTTTATTTGACTTAGTTTCACTAGGATAGGAATAATGGAATTCAAGTGATGAGATGGTTCTTTATTTCTCAACATAGATTAAAGCCCTTTTTTTTTTATTATGCATCTTGATATTTTTACCCCTTAAGTTTTTTTTTTGTGTGTTTGCATATCTATCCTCAGGAAAGGAAATTGAATGATAAGCAGCACTGCAAATCCCAGCATGGAAACAATAAAAATACCATTGAGAAGGGTGATGGTGCTCGCAGATAGAGATCCTGGCCATGGGTCCCAGCATGAAATAGGCATATATAGAAATACGCAGCACTCCTCCAATATTGAAAAAAATCTGGTCTTTAATTTAAACCAGCAGCATAATACAGCGACACTTCGACCACCTCTGCTTGATAAAGACCAGAGGTGGTCGAAACATCGCTGTATTATGCTGCTGGTTTAAATTATAGACCAGATTTTTTTTCACTATTGGAGGAGTGCTGCGGATTTCTATATATACCTGTCCTCAGGAAAGGTCCTAAATGGGAGTCCAACTCTCAGCACCCACGCCAATCAGCTGTTTGGGGAGGTTGCAGTGCTCTGGTAAGAGTTTCAAGCTACTACATTCAAGCTTTCAAGTACTACATTAAGTACTAGTAAAGAGATATTGCAGGAGGCTGAAGAGATTCAAGAGATACTGCAAGAGATTGGCTTAGAGTCTCCAACTGGCTCATCTGTGTTGTTTTTGCTGATCATTGCTTGAGAAGAGGTAAGGAATTCGGTCAGCTGTTTGCTATTGTGCGTTTGCTAATGAGCCTAGCTCACTAAGGTGTTACATTTGTTGCTGGGGGAGGAGTTTTGGAAGCAGTGTGTGTATATATAGAGACAGACTCATTAGCTGGCCTAATTCATTAGCTGCAAGTACTACCTTCAAGTACTACATTAAGTACTAGTAAAGAGATATTGCAGGAGATAGTCAGGAGGTAGGCTGGAAGGTGGAAACAATACAAAAAAAAAGGTAAGATTTGTTTGATTTAAAGTTACAATTTTTTTTATTTTTTTTTCTCCTCTTTAAAATGGCAGACTTGGTTCAGTGCAGGAATTGTTGTGCATTTATTTAATGTTCTACTCTTTGGAGATTCGGATGCTGTCAGATCTGTAGACAGTTCTCCTTACTGCAGCAGGAAATTGCATTTTTGAAAGCTGAAATATTTAAATTATCTGTTAAACAAACTCCAGCTAGGACTGCTGCAATGCAGCTGCCACAGAGGACCCCCAGAAATGGCAGATGGGTTACTGTAGGTTCTGGAAGTCTTAGAGTGGTGGATAGAAGACATGTCCCACAGTCGGTGGTTCTCCATAATTCATTTGCAGCACTCTCAGAATATAAGGACAACATGGATATGGACTCAAGCACAGAGGGTGAGAAACCATCGACTCCTATGTCTAATGTATGCAACAAAAAAGATAAAGTGAAGTCTCAAAGGAAGCAGCTGTTGCTGGGTGATTCAATCATAAGAAGTGTGGAGCTTAAAGAAAATGGTTTTGTGAGATGTCTCCCTGGGGCTACTGCTAGAAGAGATAGAAGACGTATTATTAATATTGTTAAGCAAGCAAAGCAGGAAGGGGACGTGGATGTTCTTGTCCATCTAGGGACAAATGACCTGGCTTGCAATGAAGTGTCAGAGGTGAAAAAATCTTTTATCACACTTGGTAATGACGTACAGGATTTTGCATCCACCATTTCATTTTCTGAAGTTCTGCCTGTGCATAATGTTCAGAATGATAGGCAGAGGCGCATAAAGGAGTTCAACATATGGCTTGGTAAATGGTGTCAAGAGCAAGGATTTGGCTTTGTTTCTCATGATAGCTCTACTTGGAATAGAAAGGAACTGTACAAAAAAGATGGTTTGCATCTTTCTCTCAAAGGAACAAATGTACTTAGTGAACAACTCCAAGAATTTGCGAAAGAGTATTTAAACTAGGAAGGGGGGGCAAAAGAGTGAAAATAAAAGAGTCCAATTGCCCCCCGAAACAATGCCAGAACAGGTCAGAAGCACAGAGGTTAAGAAATGATAAGCTCAGAGTCCTGTCTACAAATGCTCGCAGTTTAGGTAAAAAAATCAATGAACTTGGGTCAATAATGGCATCTGAGAATATAGATTTAGTGGCCGTTACCGAGACATGGTTTAATGAAAGAAATGACTGGGACATAACCATACCAGGGTACTCTTTATACAGAAGAGACAGAGAAGGCAAGAAAGGAGGAGGAGTGGCCCTGTATGTGAAAGATAGCATTAAATCTAACCTAATACAAGTTGGTGAGGCCAACATAGAGTCAGTTTGGGTTACGTTGCAGTTTGCTAACCATGCATTAACTCGTGTAGGTGTGATATATAGACCACCTGGTCAAGTTAAAGAACTAGATGATCTACTAGTTGAAGAAATAGCTAAAATGACAATGAAAGGAGAAGTTATCATTATGGGAGATTTCAATCTTCCAGATATAAACTGGAAAACCAAAATAGCAAGTTCTACCAGGAGTACAGATATTCTAAATTCCCTACTGGGGTTATCTCTACAACAAGTGGTTGAGGAGCCAACCCGGAGGGAGGCCATTTTGGATTTGGTATTCACAAACGGGGATTCGGTATATGATGTCATTGTAGGCGAAACCTTGGGATCTAGTGATCACCAGTCAGTGTGGTTTAATATAAGAACTGTGAAAGAGTCCCACCACACAAAAACAAAAGTTTTAGATTTTAGAAAAACAGACTTTTCAAAAATGAAATTAGTCATAAATGAGTCCTTATCAGACTGGAACGGATTACATGGAGTCCAGGAGAAATGGGACTACTTAAAAGGTGCATTATTGAAGGCAACAGAAAATTGCATTAGACTTGTCAGTAAAAACAAAAAAAGGAGGAGACCACTGTGGTACTAAGCAGAAGTGGCCCAAATCATTAAAAATAAAAAGGTAGCATTTTGTAATTATAAAAAAAACCAGAGCAATGAAGATAAGGAAATCTACAAGATTAGGCAGAGAGAGGCCAAGCAAGTTATAAGAACTTCTAAAGCGCAGGCAGAAGAAAAACTAGCTCAGTCTATGAAAAAAGGGGATAAGACATTCTTCAGATATATAAATGAAAAAAGGAAATTAAAACAAGGAATAACTAAATTAAAAACAAAGGACGGAAGGTATGTAGAAGAGAATAAAGGGCTAGCCGACTGCCTTAATGAATACTTCTGTTCAGTTTTTACAAAAGAAAAAAGAGAAGGACCTCCACTAGAAAGAATGACTAATAAATCGTTTGATGCATGTATCTTTACAGAGGAAGATGTTCTAAGTTTGCTGTCTAAGGTGAAGACAAATAAGTCACAGGGGCCTGATGAGATACACCCAAAATTATTAAAAGAGCTTAGTGGTGAGCTGGCAAAACCGTTAACAGATTTATTTAACCAATCATTAGTAACAGGAGTCGTCCCGGAAGATTGGAAATTGGCTAATGTCGTGCCCATTCACAAGAAAGGTAGTAGGGAGGAATCGAGCAACTATAGACCAGTGAGTCTGACATCAATAGTAGGCAAATTAATGGAAACCCTATTAAAGGATAGGATTGTGGAACATCTAAAATCCCATGGATTGCAAGATGAAAAACAACATGGGTTTACTTCAGGGAGATCATGTCAAACAAATCTTATAGATTTTTTTGACTGGGTGAATAAAATAATAGACGGTGGAGGTGCAGTAGACATCGCATATCTAGATTTTAGTAAGGCTTTTGACACTGTCCCACATAGAAGACTTATCAATAAACTGCAGTCATTGAGCATGGACTCCCATATTGTTGAGTGGATTAGGCAGTGGCTGAGTGACAGACAACAGAGGGTGGTAGTCAATGGAGAACATTAAAAACAAGGTCATGTTACCAGTGGGGTTCCACAGGGATCTGTACTGGGACCGATTTTGTTTAATATCTTCATAAGTGATATTGCAAAAGGCCTCGCTGGTAAGGTTTGTCTTTTTGCTGATGACACAAAGATAGGTAACAGGGTTGATGTTCCTGGAGGGAAACGCCAAATGGAAAAGGATTTAGGAAAACTAGAAGAATGGTCAGAACTCTGGCAACTGAAATTTAATGTGGATAAGTGCAAGATAATGCACCTGGGGCGTAAAAACCCAAGGGCAGAATATAGAATATTTGACACAGTCCTGACCTCAGTATCTGAGGAAAGGGATTTAGGAGTAATTATTTCAGAAGACTTAAAGGTGGGAAGACAATGTAATAGAGCAGCACGAAATGCCAGCAGAATGCTTGGATGTATAGGGAGAGGTATAAGCAGTAGAAAGAGTGAAGTGCTTATGCCGCTGTACAGAACACTGGTGAGACCTCACTTGGAGTATTGTGCGCAGTACTGGAGGCCATATCTCCAGAAGGATATAGATACTCTAGAGAGAGTTCAGAGAAGAGCTACTAAACTAGTACATGGATTGCAGGATAAAACTTACCAGGAAAGGTTAAAGGACCTTAATATGTATAGCTTGGAAGAAAGAAGAGACAGAGGGGATATGATAGAAACTTTTAAATACATAAAGGGAATCAACTCGGTAAAGGAAGAGAGCATATTTAAAAGAAGAAAAACTACCACAAGAGGACACAGTTTTAAATTAGAGGGGCAAAGGTTTAAAAGTAATATAAGGAAGTATTACTTTACTGAGAGAGTAGTGGATGCATGGAATAGCCTTCCTGCAGAAGTGGTAGCTGCAAATACAGTGAAGGGGTTTAAGCATGCATGGGATAGGCATAAGGCCATCCTTCATATAAGATAGGGCCGGGGGCTATCCATATTCAGTATATTGGGCAGACTAGATGGGCCAAATGGTTCTTATCTGCCGACACATTCTATGTATCCTCCTCACAGCTTACCAAGCACAGCGATGTCTATTATATAGTGGTTGTGCATGTGTGGCATGCAGCGTTTTTCTGCCCGCGATGTGGTGCAGAGCAAGGTGGATCCGTCCTGGCACACAATGTAAGTTAATGGGCACAAATCAGTTTTCTCTGATACAAAAAAAAATGCATCCGGCCCCCATAGACTCTCAATGGTGTTCAAGATGGATCCGTCATGGCTATAGAATACATAATACAACCGGATCTGTTCATGACTGATACATGCGGTTGTATTATTGTAACAGAAGCGTTTTTGCAGATCCATGACGGATCCGCAAAAAACGCTAATGTGAAAGTAGCCTAAGCCATGACTGCTGTATAACTAAAGACAGCAACACAGCCTCCTGTAATATCAATGTCTTGAACATCAATGGTTGTTTATTTTAGCATATTTATACAAGTTTACGATTTAGACAGTTATCAAAAGAAGATATGCAGATCACAGGGTTTATTTCTGCTGAGACCCCATTGACTAACTGTAATGTGTATGGAAACCTCACAAATGTTTAATTCTCCGGCAGTTCTATCAGAGAAGAAAAACATGACATGGTTCCCAATGAAATCAGCTATACATTGATGTTAGGCCCTCCAGAATAAGTCTTTGACTCCAGTCTGAGATGAAGATTTCGAATGAGAAACAACCATAAATCTATTATATTTTTAACATGGTGCTTTAAAATTAGGATTCTAAATTAGAAAGCTACTTTTTATAGATTTTTTGTAAATCAGAAGCACTTATAGTGATGACATTGCACATACCAGTGAAAGTCCTTGGCTAAAGCTACGTCAAGATTATACAATATTAGGAACTAGGCAAACCATTATGATACAACTTCTGCTTTGGGTTAAGATAGCAGCAGTCATCCCAAAACATTAAGGGACCAACATCTTACCAATAAAAAAAATACCAATCTTTTAGTTCATAAATAGTATTACTTTTATTCAAGGCACTAAGCCACAGGGGACCCAAGTACATAGCGGATCTATTGGAACTTTTTACCCCTACACGGCTCCTCCGCTCCGCCAATAAGATGAATTTGGTTATTCCCAGGATCCACTTAAAATCATTTGGTGCACGGGCATTTTCCTATGCAGCCTCTGTGGAACTCACTCCCACAATCAGTGCGAGAGGCCCCTTCTGTGGACAGCTTTAAGATAAGGCTAAAAATCCCACCTCTTTTCCCGAGCCTTTGAGACTGCAAAATTCAGGGTCACAGCGCTTTGAGTCCCCAGGGAGAAAAGCGCTATAAAAATATCATCATTATTATTATTATTATTATTATTATTATTTTGTGCACATTTGCCACCATACTGTATTTGAATTTCATTGAAAACATTTTTGCAATATGTTTTAATCCTTGAATTCTATTAGAATTTAAAGCATGATTTAGTCTTGAAATGTCACTCTGCTACACTGAATACATACAGTAGCTTGATAAATTATATGACATAATGTGTCTAATTAACATTTCTATAAGTCTAAGAGAAAAATGGTTACATTACTCTACCTCAAGAAAACTCTGAATGAGAAATGTTTCAATGACATTCAAGTAGAAGTAAAGTACCCTAGCAAAAAGCCTACTTGGTAAAAACTTTCTTTTTGAGGGAAGACCTACTGCTTAGTCCTTATTAATCAGATGATATTGCTTGGGAAACAGCAGTTCTATGATGATAAAAAATGTTTTAACATTATATGGGGTTTAAGAGATGAGTGAATCTTTTGAGATTCGGTTCAGTTCAGGTTCACCAAATTTTAAAAAGTTTGGTTTGATTTGTTTACTTTTTCTCTCCTCCTTCACTAAACTATTAAACACAATAAAAGCAATAGAAAATCATGTCAGAGTGACGCTGACATACATAGCTATGGGTAAATGCATCTTTGACGGTGTTAATGAACAGCGGAAAAAACTCCGCCCGTTGCATATGTTATGCTTTTTCATATTCCAAAGCTTCCAAAAATGTTCCTTTATTGGGAGCTGATGGTGTTTAAACACACATGGTGTTATGGGAAAAACAGTGGCTTGTTGAGATACCAAGCTCCAAGGTGACACTGGAGGCTTGGCAAGATAGAAGACAGAGAGCAAACTGGGACAGTACAGGCCACTGTTCTAGTGTGCATGCTAAGAATTCCATGGAGTCAGGGAACAGGGTATATGCCAGAGACAGGCCAGAGTCTAGGTAGGACTAAACCTGGTCATTGAGACAAGTGATTTCCGCTTGTTGTTTTGCCTCAGCCATGTTGAGGAGGCTGGCTGCTGTAGCAGCTTCTGCTGCTAGTGGCAGTGGAAAGGGTGGCAGGAGGTGGGTGACTCTTCGAGGACGAAGTGGGGCATCAGATATGCAGACAGCAGGTGTCTGCTCGACAAAAACTGCCGCAAGCTGCATACACGGTGTTTCCTGGTAGTCGTAATTGGGCTTCCCTATCAGAGGAAGGAATACATTCCCTCATTTTGCTTTGCTAGCGATAGTCTAAAAGCATGGCTATCTAGTAATTAACAGACTGCTTCATTTGAATAACATGCCTGTCAATGGGTAAGCAAGCAAGCATACATCTTGGCATTCTTGCCAGTGTGCCCAAGGAGCCAGTTCTTTCCTGCTCTGCCCCACACTAAAACGATTGGGTGTCACCGTCATCATCCTCCACCTCTGACTCCCCCTCTAGTGACAACTCCTTATTCTCATCCTCCTCCTCCATGGAAGTTTCTCCTTGTGGATCTCCACAGCTACTGTACAGGGTGGACAGCAAGATATGTTAGCTGTTCATATTCTGCCATCGTCTCTTGCTGCATGAGCGTCTGTTCTAAGATAAATATGAAGGCGATGATATCGTTCATGCTGCAGTTGTCCCTGCTGACAAACATTGTGGCTTCTTCAAAGGGCTTCAGCACCTAACAGGCATCTCTCATGAGCTGCCACTGCCTGACCTCAAAACAAAACATGCTCCTTGCTGAGGAAGTCTGGTGTAAGACAAAATCATTCACTGATATTCGCTGCTCATACTGACATTTTAGCATGTGCAGTGTTGAATTTCAGCAAGTTGGATTAAGCGATGTAATCGCAGACTGTTCTGTTACTGCAAGTCCAAGAGATCATTCTTCACCACATAAGAATAGCTGAAATGCAAGGACAGTCTCCTGGACATTGCTAGCACCTTGCACAAGCCACAACTATGTTAATCATGTGCACCACGCAGGAAGCATGCGTTATTTCCCCCAGGTTCAGCGTGGCCACAATGTTGTGGCCATTGTTGTTGACTGCATTGCCCAGTTTGATTTGGTAGGGTGATAGCCAGTGGGATGTTTGCTGCTTGGTGTACTTTGGCAACTGCTCATCTGTGTTTTGCTACTCTTTCCCAGGCCGATCAGCTCCAACACCACATGACAATGCTTGACTTGACACGTGATAGAAAGGGGGGAGTGGGAGCCTCGCTGTGCCCTGTGGCTGTTGGGGATGGGAGGTCGTCCATGAAGGGAGAGCTGTAGGAGGCAGATAAGTGCTTGGTGTGGGAGCCAGGCCAACAAAATTGTGGAGTGCTCGAAAGGACTTGACCTTGTTGCATGGGTGCTGCTTTGAGAGTACAAGGCAAGGATGGCTTTTTGGGAGAAATAATGCTGACTAGGTATCTTCTAGAGAGGCTGGGCGCAGGCCATCAGCTCTCTAAAGGCATCAGGCTGTGTTAAATGGTATGGCAGTGACTGTACCTCCAGCAACTTGTCCAGGTGGCAATTAAGCTTGCACACCATCAAATTGCTGGGCGTGTAAAGTTATTTACCGGCCACTCATTCAATGAAAGTAGTGTCCGTGGATGCAACATGGCTGCCGCAAGGCAAACAGAGGAAACTCTTGTTGCAGTAGCTAGCTATCACCTGTGTTTGCCCACGGAATTGGGGGGGTGTTGCCCCTTCATGTGGTTTACTAGAGCTGTGGTGTTTGTGTTTGACTGCCCACAGCTTATTTTACACTTGCATAGCTTGCACAGGCCAATGCTGCTGTCTTCAGGCAGCGTGGAAAAAACTGCCAGACAGCACATGTTTCCACACTTCACACATAGCTAGCTGCCACGGATCCACAAAACACGGACATCTCCGGCACTTAATAGAAAATGCCTATTCTTGTCCGCAATTGGGTCCATTCACACGTCCGCAATTTTGTTCTGCATTTTGCAGAACGGAATTGCGGACCCATTCATTTCTATGGGGCAGCACGATGTTCTGCCCGGATCCGGAATTGCGGACCCGGAAGTGCGGATCCTCAATTCCGGATCCGGGCAGCACATCGTGCTGCCCCATATAAATGAATGGGTCCGCAATTCCGTTCCGCAAAATGGAGAACAAAATTGTGGACGTGTGAATGGACCCTTAGCCCTGGCATGTTTCGGGCCTGCTGATCCCACAGTATCTGCAGCATCCACAGTTTCTGAAGCATATCTGGTCCTAGTAGTGCTTTGATAGATTCTGGCTATACATCCACTCTGCTCTTCATTTCTGCCGCTGCCACCGCTCTCCTCCTCTGAAATTACATCCTCCTCAGCACCCCGATCCGACTCCTAGGTCCTGTCCAACACACAATCATCATCATAGTCCACATCCACCTCACCATTTTTATCAGACTGTGATATCTCATTGTGGGTGTCTTGGTCCCCCTTCACTGTCACTACTAATACCTCAAATGCCACCAGTGTGCCTATGGGTCTTGCTACTACAGCAACCAACACACCTATGCATTGGGTCTCCCACCTTCCCCTTAATCTCCTCCTCAGGGCATTCCAAATGCTGGCTGCTCTCACACAAGTCATCAAAGGAGACTCTCTTGACCATCTTCTGCATTGTGAGGTGGGGTTTTGTTGCATCTTCTTAGGTAAAATGAACGGACCATTATTAGGAGGGGGCAGTGAAGACAGAGAGAGCAACACTGAAATGCTTCTCTGAGGCTGCAAGGAGGAGGAGCAGGAGGATGCTGTGACCCCTGGCTCCAAGGCATGGTGTTAAACTCAGAATTTACCCCCACATCATCCTGCTGTGACTGGGAGGACTGAGCCATCCAATTGACAATCTCATCCTCTTTCTTCTCAATGATAATGTTGAGCCTTCCGAAGCCAGGGAGAACTGTGGCCTACTACTACTACTTCTAACCGGCTAGCTAATGCAACCACTACCCACTTTCTGGCTCTGGGAGAACAAGGACTGGGCTTGGATCTTTTGTTTGGAACCCTTCCACACATTTGGCCTAATGTACAAAGTCACACAAAGTATGGAACGGTTTGCAAGTGTGTTTTCTGGAACTTAAAGTCAGAAAGATGCAATTAAATGTCCTCCCCATTCTACAAACACACTAAGGACATTGTTTTTACTTTGGGAATAATGCAGATTTGAGACCAATGTCAGATTCAGAAAAAGCTTTCTCTACTCTAAAACACAAGTTGTCAACCTACTATGACATTATTCCTTCCTTCTCCCCAACACACACAGCTAAACTTGAACTGTCTGGAGATGACATGTTTTTTTAGATTTTATCAGAATTTAAAACAGCACCCCCTGAACTGTAAAACAAGCCTTGCATACTTGCATTGCTGGTAATCCCCCATCCCACCACCACCACCAACACTTGACCTGTGCAAGGAAGGTGGTTTGACTTCTGTGTAGGGTGTAATTTGTGCTCAGTTTCACTGGTAGAAAAATGCCGTTATTGCTTTTCCTACAATGTAACACATTTAAAAGCAATACAACAATTCAGTAGCTGCTGAATAATTGTTCAGCAGTAGACGACGTTATTCATGGACAAATATGATGCACTGAAATAAGTGTACTCTAATTGCTGAGCAGTCCGCACTGCAACATAATGCTAATTGTACTAGGAATACACTCACCTAAAGAATTATTAGGAACACCTGTTCTATTTCTCATTAATGCAATTATCTAGTCAACCAATCACATGGCAGTTGCTTCAATGCATTTAGGGGTGTGGTCCTGGTCAAGACAATCTCTTGAACTCCAAACTGAATGTCAGAATGGGAAAGAAAGGTGATTTAAGCAATTTTGAGCGTGGCATGGTTGTTGGTGCCAGACGAGCCGGTTTGAGTATTTCACAATCTGCTCAGTTACTGGGATTTTCACGCACAACCATTTCTAGGGTTTACAAAGAATGGTGTGAAAAGGGAAAAACATCCACTATGCGGCAGTCCTGTGGGCAAAAATGCCTTGTGGATGCTAGAGGTCAGAGGAGAATGGGCCGACTGATTCAAGCTGATAGAAGAGCAACGTTGACTGAAATAACTCATTACAACCGAGGTATGCAGCAAAGCATTTGTGAAGCAACAACACGCCCAACCTTGAGGCAGATGGGATACAACAGCAGAAGACCCCACCGGGTACCACTCATCTCCACTACAAATAGGAAAAAGAGGCTACAATTTGCATGAGCTCACCAAAATTGGACTGTTGAAGACTGGAAAAATGTTGCCTGGTCTGATGAGTCTCGATTTCTGTTGAGACATTCAAATGGTAGAGTCCGAATTTGGCGTAAACAGAATGAGAACATGTATCCATCCTCTGATGGCTACTTCCAGCAGGATAATGCACCATGTCACAAAGCTCGAATCATTTCAAATTGGTTTCTTGAACATGACAATGAGTTCACTGTACTAAAATGGCCCCCACAGTCACCAGATCTCAACCCAATAGAGCATCTTTGGGATGTGGTGGAACGGGAGCTTCGTGCCCTGGATGTGCATCCCTCAAATCTCCATCAACTGCAAGATGCTATCCTATCAATAAGGGCCAACATTTCTAAAGAATGCTATCAGAACCTTGTTGAATCAATGCCACGTAGAATTAAGGCAGTTCTGAAGGCAAAAGGGGGTCCAACACCGTATTAGTATGGTGTTCCTATTAATTCTTTAGGTGAGTGTAAGTTGACAATAAACCTAAAGAACGTAGAGGTTTGGAAAAAAACACAGCTGTCTTTCTGTTCATAAATTAATTTTTTAGCAGTGTGGCTGCTTTTGAGGTTCTGCAGCAGCTCCAGCTGTATTATAAGGCAGTAACTGCAGCTAGAAGGCATTGCCTGTGCCAGTAACACCCAGCCTCAGCTTCTCCCGGGCTGAAAGCTTTCCCAATACTTCCCTATTTTATACAATTATTCTTTTTTTCAAGTCTTCTTCTTCATTGTCCCTAACACTTGAATAGAAGCATATGCAGCACGCCAGACCTGCAGGGTACATTTTCTCAGTTTAAACTGTTGTACCGTGATTTATGTTCTATTCTGAATAAAATATTAGAAGTTGGCATCTCCACATCATTGCATTCAGTTTTTATTCACGATTTGTATAGTGTCCCAACTTTTTTGGAATCCGGTTTGTATATTAATATTACCCAAACACCGAACCTGAACCCGAACTTTTACTGAAATGTTCGGGTTTGGGTGCCGAAAATCGTAAAGTTCGATACGAACCCGAACTTTACAGTTCGGGTTCGCTCAACCCTAGTCAGAAGCAATCCAGGTTTTGTTCACTTTGATAAGAACACCAAAAAAGAAAACGAGGCTAGCACAGATAATGATGAATGTAAACTTTATTATAGTCTCAGCTCGAGACAAAATGTTTTAAAACATGCACATAAAAGGCAACAACAATACAATGGTAAGTGGAGAGCACACAGAATAGTGGTACACCACTGGATAACAAAACGTATCAAGGCTAGAAAAATATGAATATCCTAAAATATATATATATATATGGCCCAAGCCAGATGATAGATATATGGAGCTAGCCAAAGCTGTCAAAGCTAGATCAGAGTAAAATACAATGCATGCCAAGATATAAAGTGCATAGTGCAAATATGACCAGGTGCATAGGTATATTACATTGAAATAGCAATAAAGAGAGCCATAAGGTGGGTACCTGAGTGGTGAACCAGCCGGCTCTGGTGGTTCACCACTCAGGTACCCACCTTATGGCTCTCTTTATTGCTATTTCAATGCAAAGCATCTGCCTTCATTGTGAGCACCGAGCGTTTCAGTAGACACAGAAGTGGGATGGTTACGCTGATAATAGCGGCATTGTCGCTCACCATCTGTGTTAATTTCTCAAAGTTGCAAAAAAACCTCACAAAGGTCAGAAATCCATGCCCACTCGTCGCTTATAAAGAGCTAAAGCTGACTGGAAAGGCGACGACCATGTTGCAGCTGGTATTCCACTACTGCCCTCTGCTGCTCACAAAGCCTGGCCAACGTGTGGAACATGGAGTTCCAGTGAGTGTTCACGTCACATAACAGTCGATGAGCTGGCAGTTGCAAGCGCTGCTGCAGCGTTGCCAGACTGGCGACAGCTGTAGATGACTTGTGGAAATGGGCACACACCTTCACCAGTAGCTCAGGCAAATTGGGGTAGGTTTTGAGAAACCGCTGAATCACTAGGTTGAACACGTGGGCTAGGCATGGGATGTGTGTGAGCTTGCCGAGCTCCAAAGCTGCCACCAAGTTACTGCCATTATCAGACACAAGCATGCCTGGTTGTAAGTTGGGTGGCGAGAGTCACAGCTCTGTCTGGTCCCTTATACCCTGCCACAGCTCTGCGGCGGTGTGCTGTTTGTCACCTAAGCAAACTAGTTTTAGCACGGCCTGTTGCTGATTCCCCACTGCAGTGCTACACTGCTTCCAGCTACTGACTAATGGCTGACTGGTGCTGCAAGATAAGAATTCAGAAGTGGAAGTGGAGGAAGAGGTGGAGCAGGAAAAGGGGGGCTTGCAGCCACTAATGTAGGTGGTGGCAGAAATCCTGATGGAAGTAGGGCCCGCAATCCTTGGCATCGGTAGCACCTGTGCCATCCCAGGGTACGACTCGCTCCCGGCCTCCACAACGTTCACCCAGTGCGCCGTCAAGGAAATGTAGCGTCCCTGGCCAATAGCACTTGTCCATGTGTCAGTCGTTAAGTGGACCTTCCCAATAACTGCATTGTTCAGGGCACGGGTGATGTTACGGGTCACATGCTGGTGTAAGACAGGGACAGCACACCGGGAAAAATAGTGGGGACTGAGTAACGAGGGACTGCCATCGCCATCAGGCTGCGGAAGGCCTCAGTGTCCATAAGCCTAAATGCCAACATTTACAGGGCCAGCAATTTGGAAAGGGGCGCATTTAGTGCTATGGCCTGTGGATGGGTGGCTGGATATTTGCGCTTTCGTTCAAAGGACTGGGATATGGACATCTGTATGCTGCGCTGGGAGACAGAAGTGGATGTACTAGCTGATGGTGTTTGCGAAGATCCAGGTGCATGGCGGGAGGCATCCGGGCCTGCATCTTGAACAGGGGATTGGCCAGCACGTAACACAGGTGAAGAGGAGGCAGTGGTGTGACCCGCAGACACTGATTGTTGACCCAGACGTTCAGCCCACCTATTAGGGTGCTTTTATGCCATGAATCATGCTGGTGGTGGTGAGGTTGCTAGTGTTCACGCCCCTGCTCATTTTGGTACGGTACAGGTTGCAAATGACAATTCTTTTATCGTCTGCACTTTCGTCAAAAAAGCGCCAGACTGCGGAACACCTTCCCCTTGGCAAGGGAGATTGCCGCAAGAGGGTACTCCGGAGAACAGTTGCGGGCCTGTTTGGTGTGACCTGCCTTCTCCCTTTTGCCACCCCACTGCCTCTTCCAACCTGTTGCGGTGGAGGATCCCTCCCCCTCTGTACTGCTGTCATCACTCAACTTGCCACCTTCCGAGGTTGGGTCAGTGATTTCATTGTCCACCACATCCTCTTCAACTTCCTTACTCTGGTCATCCTCCTGACTAACATCCTCCTGACCCAACAAGAACCTCACTTATTGACAACTGTGTCTCATCCCCATCATGAACCTCTTGAAACACTAATTGAGTTTGACTCATTGGCAACTGTGTCTCATCATCATCATCCACCTCGTGAAACACTAATTGCCGTTCCCCACCGTCATCTTTTTCTGACTGTGGATGCTCAAAAGTTTGAGAATCAGTGCACAAGATCTCCTCATGTCCCTTTTCAAGCGGGCTTGGCGAGAGACCCAAATCAAGGAATGGCGATGAAACAAGCTCCTCAGAATATTCGAGTGTGGGTGTCACGGGGTAGCATCACGGGTATAAATATAGAACGGAGGTGCACCCCCTGAGCTGCCACCCGGTCCCCTGTCCCTGCCTACTTGCACCACCCGCCCTAGGTGACGGGGCGCAACTGGGTGACAGTCCCTGACCTGAGTAAGTGCAAGCAGAGAGATAGAGACAGCAGGGAAGCGGACAGCCAATGAGAGGTAGCACACGAGCAGACAGAGAGGTGGAACAAGCAAGGTATGACCAAAAACGGAAGGGCGAGGCGGGTCAACTAGCCGGGGTCAGTCCAGAAGGTCACGTCAGTACAAGAGAATAGGCAAAGACAAAATCCAAAAGCAAGCCGAGGTCAAAATCCGAGAGGTAGCGTCAAGGTTCAGGGAGCAGGCAGAAGAGGTGTCAAGAAGCAGATGAAGGGTCAAATCCAAAAGGTAAGCTAAATAGCAATAATAATACACAGCCTAAGGGACCAAAATCACAGGCAACCTGTAGCCAGCAGGTTGCCTGTATTTATAGTGGGGAGTGAGGGTCATGTGACGTGGCCAGCGTCATATGACCGACAGACAGACAAGTCGAGCACCGAGTGATCAGCTCGGGGCTCAAGGCAGACCTAAGAGCAGGGGGCCTCCCAGCTAGCAAAGCCGACCTGGGAACGAGGCCGAACACAGATCCTCGCTCCCGAAGCTAATCAGCAGGTCTGCGGCTGATGGGAGACCGAGTCCGACTTCAGCGCCCCGTTACAGTGGGATCCCTTGTTTTCCAAGACTCTCAATGTTGGGAGGAAGGAGGATCAGGATGAGGATTCTGTTGAACAGACTCTTGGCTACTGAGACTCGACTTTATGGAAGACAGGGTGGTGCTTAACCGACTGGAATGATTATCTGCTGCAATCCAACCGACCACCTGGTGTCATGGTTGGTGTGTCGTGGTGGTGTACTGCGCCGCCTGCAAACTGGGACATGAAGCTAGGAATTGTGGATGAGTGTGTTTCTTGTGCTCTGGCAGCAGGCACAGTTTCACTGCGCCCAGGGCCACAGCCTCTGCGTGCACCATCAGCAGCACGGTTACGTCCCTGTCCCTTACTGCTTGCCTTGAGCATATTAAATGGTATATATGCTTGCAAGTATGTCACATGTACAGTAGCGCAGGTTTTTTAAGTGTATGCGCAAAAAAATTAAACTGAATGTCACTGATATTTAGGATGCGCAAACGTTATACAGGAGATGTAACGCAGGTAATGTCCCTTTCACCAGCGGTGAAAATTTTTTATTGAATGTCACTGATATTTAGGATGCACAAACGTTATACAGGAGATGTAGCGCATTTAATGTTGCTGTCGCCAGCGGTTAAAAATTAACTGAATGTCACTGATATTTATGATGTGCAAACGTTATACAGGAGATGTAGCGCAGGTAATGTCACTGTCACCAGCAGCGAAAAAATGAAGCTGAATGTCACTGATATTTATGATGCGCAGATGTTATACAGGAGATGTAGCGCAGGTAATGTCGCTGCTGTCACCAGCGGCTAACGTTATACAGGAGATGTAGTGCAGGTAATGTCACTGCTGTCAGCAGCGGCTAATGTTATACAGGAGATGTAGCACAGGTAATGTTGCTGCTGTCACCAGCGGCTAACGTTATACAGAAGATGTAGCGCAGGTAATGTCGCTGCTGTCACCAGCGGCTAACTTTATACAGGAGATGTAGCGCAGGTAATGTCGCTGCTGTCACCAGCAGCCAATTAATTGTACTCAATTTTGCACACATTGCGCTAATATATTTCACCGCCAGATAAAACAATAGTCCTTAAAAGGACTGTTGGGTCTCTAACACATTTCAACACTCAAAACTCCCTAAAAAAAACACAATTCCTCTCCCTACACTATCTGTCCCTTCTGCTGCAGCTCACCCTGACTAAGTCTGAGCATAACCAAGTGTCATCGGGTGCTATTCAGCCAACAAACGTGCGGGGAGGAGACTCGAGCATCGCGCTTGAGCGCACGAACACCGAGATGTGCCGAGCATCGCGATGCTCGAGTGAAAAAGGTGTTCGGCCGGGCATGCTCGTCCAACACTAGCCTCTATACATTTTGATTAGTTTATTGTTTTATTAAGTTATTTATTCTGTGACTATAACACCAGTTTAATTTGTGTTCATTCATTCCAATGCAATTTAACACCACACTTTACACATTTTCAAGCATCGTGTCTGGTTAAAATGTGAGGAAAAGAATGAATGTACATTATCAAAAAATGAGGAACTATGTCATGCATTATTTATCTTGAGCTATTTCACAGTGTTTCCCTCTGTAGTACAAAAGAAACAGTGAATCCATAATTAAGTCACTAGTCTTTCGAAATAGTTGAAGATTCATTATGCATTTTCAATTGTCTCTGAAATTGCTTTGTTCAAGGCTGCAAAGAGACATCATTTACTATAAGAAACATAATATATCAGCGTGATGGAAAAGAAAAGTTACCAAAAAGCCCTGTGGTGTCAACAGCACTTTCCTCAAACATGCAAAAATAAAGGACTTGCTCTGTGCAACATCAGCCATAGAATATTTACTATGCTATAATCGTTTTCTATTACTGTAATGGCATCCAGAATACATCCAGAAAATCTATATTAAAGCCTCCATAGTGTGCTTCTTAATGTGAAATATTATAAAAAAAACTACATTCTTTCCATCACAAATTGAAGTTACAGGATCCTTACCTGAACTAGAAAAGTGAAAGCTGAATTCATAATGGTTAATATAAAGGCTTTACCCTTATAATATTTTTGAACTCCCAGAATACAAGAACAACACCAAAAAAACTTACTATGGGAACATAGATGTAGCAGACTGTCCTTCAGTAAGTGTTCAGCAAGGCTTCCATTCTTTCGATTGTTACGATCAGAAGTCCCTCCCCAACCTCCCTGATAGCCAAGGCAAACTTAGTGAGGCAGAGATCTTCTAATGCAGCACCAAATACTTATTAAAGAAGTCACTGTATACGAGAGTTAGACAACCTTGGTGAGGTGGAGAGCTGCTGGTGTATCTTTGGAGGGTCTTGAGATCTACTTGTTAATAAGGCTACTTTCACACTTGCGTTTGGGGTTCCGCTTGTGAGTTCCGTTTGAAGGCTCTCACAAGCGGCCCCGAACGGATCCGTACAGCCCCAATGCATTCTGAGTGGATGCGGATCCGCTCAGAATGCATCATTTTGGCACCGTTTGGCCTCCGTTCCGCTCAGCAGGCGGACACCTGAACGCAGCTTGCAGCGTTTTCGTGTCCGCCTGGCCTTTCAATGTAAAGTCAGGAGTCCCTATTAATATACCATCAGATTGGAGTTTTCTCCAATCCGATTGTATATTTTAACTTGAAGCGTCCCCTTGTTAGAATATACCATCGGATTTGAGTTAGATCGTGAAACTCAGATCCGACAGTATATTCTAACACAGAGGCGTTCCCATGGTGATGGGGACGGTTCAAGTTAGAATATACTTAAAAAACTGTGTACATGACTTTCCCCTGCTGCCTGGCAGGTGCTGCCAGGCAGCAGGGGGCAGACCCCCCCTCCCCTCCCTGTTTTTAACTCATTGGTGGCCAGTGGGGCCGGCCCCCCCCCTCCCTCCCTCCCCTATATTTAACTCAATGGTGGCCAGTGCGGCCGCCCCCCTCTCCCCCCCCCAGTTTTTAATTCATTGGTGGCCAGTGCAGCCGGCCCTCCCTCCCCTATATTTAACTCAATGGTGGCCAGTGCGGCTGGCCCCCCCACTGTTTTTAATTCATTGGTGGCCAGTGCGGCCAACCCCCCCTCCCCCCCTAATTAAAATGACCGACCCCCCATCATTGGTGGCAGCGGAGAGTTCCGATCGGAGTCCCAGTTTAATTGCTGGGACTCAGATCGGTAACCATGGCAACCAGGACGCTACTGCAGTCCCGGTTGCCATGGTTACTTAGCACTTAGCAATTTTAGAAGCATTATACTTACCTGCGATGTCTGTGACCTGCCCGGCGCTCCTCCTACTGGTAAGTGAAAGGTCTGTGCGGCGCATTGCTTATAGCACAGACCTTTCAATTACCAGTAGGAGGAGCGCTGGGCCGGTCACAGACATCGCAGTTAAGTATAATGCTTCTAAAATTGCTAAGTGCTAAGTAACCATGGCAACCAGGACTGCAGTAGCGTCCTGGTTGCCATGGTTACCGACCGGAGTCCCAGCGATTAAACTGGGACTCCGATCGGAACTCTCCGCTGCCACCAATGATGGGGGGTCGGTCATTTTAATTAGGGGGGGAGGGGGGGCGGCCACTCTGGCCACCAATGAATTAAAAACAGGGGGGAGGGGGCGGCCGCACTGGCCACCATTGAGTTAAATATAGGGGAGGGAGGGGGGGGGGGCCGTCCGCACTGGCCACCATTGAGTTAAATATAGGGGAGGGAGGGGGGGCCGGCCGCACTGGCCACCAATGAGTTAAAAACAGGGGGGGGGAGGGGGGGCGGTCTGCCCCCTGCTGCCTGGCAGCACCTGCCAGGCAGCAGGGAGCAGTCATGTACACAGTTCTTTTAGTATATTCTAACTTGAAGCGTCCCCATCACCATGGGAACGCCTCTGTGTTAGAATATACTGTTGGATCTGAGTTTTCACGAAGTTAAAAATCAGATCTGAAAAAAACTGTTATGCAAACGGATCCGTTCTGAATGGATGCAAGCGTTTGCATTATAGGAGCGGATCCGTCTGTACAGACACCAGACGGATCCGCTCTGAACGCAAGTGTGAAAGTAGCCTAAGTTGTACTTAGTACGAAAGTTATACTGTATATAGCCAAAAATATGTCTCCCAACTTTTGAAGAATGGGAAGAGGTACAACCCATTTTTTCTGTTAAGCCACATCTGTAACCTACCGCAAAGGGTGTATATTACTTTCCTTTAGGGAAACTAGAACTTGAAGATCTGCAGCTTTCTGGGCATGCTGGGTGTTGTAGCTTCTCAGTATTCCTCTGTAATATGTACAGTGTATGTATTTTTTTCACGGTATATGGCATTATTAAATGAATACTATATGGCACTTTTTTATGCATACTTTAAGCCACTGAAATATATATGTTTTGCAGTAATGTATGGACTTTACAGCACTACATTGGTGCTCGGTACCATGATATAAGGTTGTTTGGTATTCATATCAATGTTCTATAGATTAAGATACGTCTCATCTAAAGAAATTAGAGTAATAAAAAAAGGTGCTGTATAGCGACTAATCTGACTACAGATTTTGATTTTATTGTACAGTTCAAAAAATTTAAGTAGATTGGTAATTCAGTTGATTTCCATTTGTAATCGAACTTGCATTCTTACCCCATGGTCTATAAATGCATTGCAAATTGCAATTTGGACACTTTATAGCTCTGATCTAGGACTCTGATGTAGATGGTACCTTCGCACACGACTTTTTTAAGGCACTTTAAAAAATCCTTAGTAAATGACAAATGGCAGAATAAGAATTCCAAAACGTCCATCCACTTCCACCTCTGAAATGTACCAAATAAAATAAAATGTCTGATGTGGGAGCTGAAGAGCTACTTATTAAATAATAAATGGTGCACATTGTTTGATATTTCTCTTGATTATGAGTCAAACTGTTTCTCTTGATGCTGTGTCACATGTAAAAAGCAATGTAAATTGAGACTTTTACACTTCACACAGACCTATGCTACATTTAACTGGACATTTTTTTTCTTTTTCTTTTGCTTTGATATTGTAAACAAAGGAAATTATGGCTCCAGAAATATAATGTGAAAATAAGACTAGTGACAGCATATACACTGCTCAAAAAATAAAGGGAACACTTAAACAACACAATGTAACTCCAAGTCAATCACACTTCTATGAAATCAAACTGTCCAGTTAGGAAGCAACACTGAGTGACAATCAATTTCACATGCTGTTGTGCAAATGGGATAGACAACAGGTGGAAATTATAGGCAATTAGCAAGACACCCCCAATAAAGGAGTGGTTCTGCAGGTGTTGACCACAGATCACTTCTCAGTTCCTATGCTTCCTGGCTGATGTTTTGGTCACTTTTGAATGCTGGCGGTGCTTTCACTCTAGTGGTAGCATGAGACGGAGTCTACAACCCACACAAGTGGCTCAGGTAGTGCAGCTTATCCAGGATGGCACATCAATGCGAGCTGTGGCAAGAAGGTTTGCTGTGTCTGTCAGCGTAGTGTCCAGAGCATGGAGGCGCTACCAGGAGACAGGCCAGTACATCAGGAGATGTGGAGGAGGCCGTAGGAGGGCAACAACCCAGCAGCAGGACCGCTACCTCCGCCTTTGTGCAAGGAGGAACAGGAGGAACACTGCCAGAGCCCTGCAAAATGACCTCCAGCAGGCCACAAATGTGCATGTGTCTACTCAAACGGTCAGAAACAGACTCCATGAGGGTGAAATGAGGGCCCGACGTCCACAGGTGGGGGTTGTGCTTACAGCCCAATACCGTGCAGGATGTTTGCCATTTGCCAGAGAACACCAAGATTGGCAAATTCGCCACTGGCGCCCTGTGCTCTTCACAGATGAAAGCAGGTTCACGCTGAGCACATGTGACAGATGTGACAGAGTCTGGAGACGCCGTGGAGAACGTTCTGCTGCCTGCAACATCCTCCAGCATGACCGGTTTGGCATTGGGTCAGTAGTGGTGTAGGGTGACATTTTTTTTGGAGGGCCGCACAGCCCTCCATGTGCTCGCCAGAGGTAGCCTGACTGCCATTAGGTACCGAGATGAGATCCTCAGACCCCTTGTGAGACCATATGCTGGTGCGGTTGGCCCTGGGTTCCTCCTAATGCAAGACAATGCTAGACCTCATGTGGCTGGAGTGTGTCAGCAGTTCCTGCAAGACGAAGGCATTGATGCTATGGACTGACCCGCCCGTTCCCCAGACCTGAATCCAATTGAGCACATCTGGGACATCATGTCTCGCTCTATCCACCAACGTCACGTTGCACCACAGACTGTCCAGGAGTTGGCAGATGCTTTAGTCCAGGTCTGGGAGGAGATCCCTCAGGAGACCGTCCGTCACCTAATCAGGAGCATGCACAGGCGTTGTTGGGAGGTCATACAGGCACGTGGAGGCCACACACACTACTGAGCCTCATTTTGACTTGTTTTAAGGACATTACATCAAAGTTGGATCAGCCTGTAGTGTGTTTTTCCACTTTAATTTTGAGTATGACTCCAAATCCAGACCTCCATGGGTTAAAAAATATTTAATTAATTCAGATCTAGGATGTGTTAGTTTTGTGTTCCCTTTATTATTTTGAGCAGTGTATAACGTAGTTTCTCCTATTATATGCTTGGTCTCAATATATTTATTTTGAGGAATAACTCTAACACAAGATATAGGTATACACATTTTCTCATTTATTGTTGGGGTAGACATTCACAAAAGTAATAATTACCATTCTGCTAGACAAAAAAAATATTTTTTATGAGCTCCATCAATTTACTGTAGGTTGCACAACATAATTATGTCTTAAAGGGTTTTTCTGGTTTGCATCGACATCATTTATAAAGGTAGCTGTAATTTTGTAATGTATTTATTTTACCTTTATTGCTCCTATCCTCTGTTTTGGACTGTGGTCACATGACCATGTCCATGCAGCTCTTTCTTATTTCTTGTGATGTGATGTCCATGGTTGTGTCAACAGGGGCAGTGACAGGGGAGTGTCTATGTAACTGGTTGGGAGGAGCTACAGTATATACTAGCTGGGTGTTAGGGGCAGTGACAGATGCAAAGAAAGTGATGTGGAGTCGCTCTCACCAGAACTTATGGTCATCCGGAATGCAACAGCCTGCCTGGAGTCCTAGATCCATCAGGACTCCAGAATGTACAGTCCAATGAATGAAGATGGAGGCAGCATGTCCGGTACAAAAAATCCCTTTATTGGGAGCCGCTTAGGTGAACAAACGTGCAAAGGGTTGTTACGTTTCGGCTAATACATAGCCTTTATCAAACTATGTGTTAGCTATGTGTTAGCCGAAACGTAACAACCCTTTGCACGTTTGTTCACCTAAGCGGCTCCCAATAAAGGGATTTTTTGTACCGGACATGCTGCCTCCATCTTCATTCAAGGGGCAGTGACAGGGGAGTGTCTATGTAACTGGGTGGGAGGAGCTACAGTATATACTAGCTGGGTGTTGTTAGGGGCAGTGACAGGGGAGTGTCTATGTAACTATCATCATTGTTAGGGGCAATTCTGGAGCTGTGGCAGAGAAAGGAGAAGTGCATCATGGGTTTGGTTGGATGCAGCAACAAGAAGTTCTAAATATTTAGGATGTAAAGAAAACAGTGTTTGGTTTATATGGTGAAAACGGGTCAACGGAGTCCAAACTGGAGAAAAAGAACCATGGGGAAGATAGGCATGAGGAAAGCAACTGCATGAATTAGTCTGTTAAAGACCATAGTAATCCTGGATAACCTCTTTAAGAACTATTCCAAGACCCCTAAATATAATACTATACATTATATACAGGTTCATTGTACCTTAGGTTTAAAATAAAGGGTTGCTCTAACCCAAGAAGAAAGGACAGTCTAGAAAGCCCTAACTGCTTATAGCATGCCAAAGATTAGCACAACATTGATACATTATCTGCTGCAGGCAGATGAGATAAAAAAAAATGATACAGATACAATTTGTTTCTCCACTACTTTATATTCAGTCATTTTTAATGAAGCAACTACATTAAGCACAACTTGGTTCAGCTTTAATGTAGTTATGATGAATACATATGACTTGATTAAAAATGATAAAGCAATGCAGTTTCAAAATAATTGCCTTGTAAGATTAAACGCCGTAAATGACATGGCTGGGAGAAAGTTGGCCTTCTGACCTTCGGCTCTCTCCAACAATATATTCTAAATGTATGAATAATAATCACAGCAAGATGGGCAGATTTAGAATTTTACAATAGTTAATTAAAATATGGGGACACAAAAGCATAATCATCCTTGTACATTTAAAGAAAAAATAAGAAAAAATTTCCAGTGCCAGCGCATTTAAAACAATAGAGGATTTTATTTAGGTTCTGGGTAAATGTGTTATGGATTGATGACAATATAGGGAAAGAGCATAGGTGTATTCAATTCCATTTATCCACCCTTTTCCTTAATGTAAAACCATTGAGTATTAAGCACATTGTACCCTTGACTTTCATATCCAAAGTCACCTATCCTTCTCCTTACCGATCTGTAGCTAAGTCCCCTGATATACGATTACATAGAACCACTTTATATTAGAGTAAGATGGTTGCAGGGCAAAGTAAATTCTGGACACAATGGGGACAAGGGGAATACAGGCATATAGGACATTTCCCCTGATTCTACCAAACAATAGTCCATTTATTGAAAGGACACATTCAATAGAATCTTACTTCTTAATGTGTATTTTTCTATATTTGGTGGGAAATCAATATTTGTATGCTAATAGAAATACAATTTTAAGTACATCCAAGAACATCTGCTAATGTGGATGTTAATAGCTTTCCTGTACCCTGTATCAATATTAAAAATCTGAGCATGGCCAATGTCCATATTGTAGATTGACTCCTTTGACTTCCACCTTTCCACATCTACAATGACTTCCTTAAGAAACGATGCAGAATGGGAAAATGACCTATTTTTGCTTGCTACCAATATGAATGCAACCTTGGGCAATATACACTCACCTAAAGAATTATTAGGAACATCTGTTCTATTTCTCATTAATGCATTTATCTAGTCAACCAATCACACGGCAGTTGCTTCAATGCATTTAGGGGTGTGGTCCTGGTCAAGACAATCTCCTGAACTCCAAACTGAATGTCAGAATGGGAAAGAAAGGTGATTTAAGCAATTTTGAGCGTGGCATGGTTGTTGGTGCCAGACGGGCCGGTCTGAGTATTTCACAATCTGCTCAGTTACTGGGATTTTCACACACAACCATTTCTAGGGTTTACAAAGAATGGTGTGAAAAGGGAAAAACATCCAGTATGCGGAAGTCCTGTGGGCAAAAATGCCTTGTGGATGCTAGAGGTCAGAGGAGAATGGGCCGACTGATTCAAGCTGATAGAAGAGCAACGTTGACTAAAGTACCCACTCATTACAACCGAGGTATGCAGCAAAGCATTTGTGAAGCCACAACACGCACAACCTTGAGGCGGATGGGCTACAACAGCAGTAGACCCCACCGGGTACCACTCATCTCCACTACAAATAGGAAAAAGAGGCTACAATTTGCACGAGCTCACCAAAATTGGACTGTTGAAGACTGGAAAAATGTTGCCTGGTCTGATGAGTCTCGATTTCTGTTGAGACATTCAAATGGTAGAGTCCGAATTTGGCGTAAACAGAATGAGAACATGTATCCATCCTCTGATGGCTACTTCCAGCAGGATAATGCACCATGTCACAAAGCTCGAATCATTTCAAATTGGTTTCTTGAACATGACAATGAGTTCACTGTACTAAAATGGCCCCCACAGTCACCAGATCTCAACCCAATAGAGCATCTTTGGGATGTGGTGGAACGGGAGCTTCGTGCCCTGGATGTGCATCCCTCAAATCTCCATCAACTGCAAGATGCTATCCTATCAATATGGGCCAACATTTCTAAAGAATGCTATCAGCACCTTGTTGAATAAATGCCACGTAGAATTAAGGCAGTTCTGAAGGCAAAAGAGGGTCCAACACCGTATTAGTATGGTGTTCCTAATAATTCTTTAGGTGAGTGTAAGTGTTTTTCTGTTTGTGGCGAAACCAACCTCGCCACTGGGTGCTGGAGAAACCTGATTGCCAGCTTCTTGCCCGCATTATGGGCCCTCTCATCAGCCCATGCTAAACTTAAACCCCATGGCGATTTGACTGTGTTTGTGGCATCTGAGCTCTGTTCGGATATTGAGCGTTCAGATCCAAGCCATCTGCGGATATGTTAAATGTCTATGCTTTATGCAATAGCTGCACAGTTAAATATTCTTATTTCTTCTATTGTCTTTTGCTACCATGTGGCTAATAAAGTTTTGCCTCTGCCCTTGGAGATAAATTGGATTACTTCCCAATTGTCTCCAGGACAGAAGACATTGTGTAAAACTGTGTATTCCCCTGCCTGTGATAATTACATTAACCCATTGTGTAAGGTAATTGTATCACAGGCAGAGGGGAGGATTTTGTGTGGGAGTGTCTGAGTGTATTGTACGTGTTTACTGGTTGTTTTACAAAACCCTGTGGGTGGTACTAATGTGTATATAAGAACAATAAACACACAGCTCTGGCTGTCCACTGCTTCACCCTCAACACAGAGCTTGGTCTCGTTCTTGGGGGGATTCACTGTATGCTATTAGAGACTGATTGCTAGGAGTGTAAGCCGCTTGGGTGCATTTCCTATTCGTCTGCTATCAGCTATTTGTGAGGTTCCGTTCCGAGTTTGGAGCATTCCCTTGTATGCCGTTCGGGAGTTTGGTGTTCTGTAAGTAGCTGTGCCTGTAGCTCTGAAAGGGGAAGATCGCCTAAATGGTTTTAACCCCTTTTATGCCCGGGGTGCCGTAACAATTGGTGGCAAGCGGCGGGATTGTTCCCACAGGAGACACCATTCCATGGATTTTACAATTTGAGGGCAACGCATGTCCTAGTACAGCGACTCTGACAGCACCAGAATGGAACCAGCAGTGGAGTACGATGAGAGTGTCATGGATGACCGAGATGCAATAAGGAAAGGCATCTGGTACCAGGCACTGGGTATGGAGGAGTACCAGCAGGTCGGGAGGTTCCCCAAGGAAGACCAGCGGTTGCGGAAGCGAGTAGCCCTGCGGATGCACTTCCTGGTAGAGCAGCCCCTGGAGGAATGGGTGAAGGAACTGGAACACTTAGTATGGCAGGAGATGTGGCTGGAAGATGCCTACCAGGCGCTCTGGTGGTATGGGGCACAGTACCTGCCATGGACAGTCGAGCATGACAAGCCAGAGGGAGAGGAGTTGGATGGTCCTGGCTTTTTATGGGAGACTTTTTCAGAGCCGGAATTTGGGAGCCCTACACAAGCCCGGTTCAGGGACCTCTTTGAGTGGCGGGAGAGCAGGTATGACTGGGACGACACTCACAAAATTGAGCAAGACCTGGTCCACCTGGTGACCCGGGAGATGGAGCTGGAACAGGACTACCAGCAGCTGTTCCACTCCAGTGAGAGGGCTCAGAGAGAGAGCAGAGTGTCAGACCCAGGTCCAGAGCCCTTCAGCTGGGAGGATATTGTGGAGGTTTACTGGGAAGAACCCCAGGTGGCCGGTGGAGGTGGGACCGAGGTCTCTCCACCGATCCTGCAGGGAATTGGGAGCCCAGTCTCCATTCCCCAGTGGCAGGCTGATTTACAGGGGGCAGAGACAGTCGGTCCTGTCCCCCAGTGGCAGAGTGTCCTACAGGGAATAGAGAGCACAGTCTTCTTGCCCCGGCAACAGGACACTGTATTGGGAGCGGAGACAGTCGGTCTCCCTCCCCAGAGGCTGGAAGTACAGTACAGACCAAAAGTTTGGACACACCTTCTCATTCAAAGAGTTTTCTTTATTTTCATGACTATGAAGGCATCAAAACTATGAATTAACACATGTGGAATTATATACATAACAAACAAGTGTGAAACAACTGAAAATATGTCATATTCTAGGTTCTTCAAAGTAGCCACCTTTTGCTTTGATTACTGCTTTGCACACTCTTGGCATTCTCTTGATGAGCTTCAAGAGGTAGTCCCCTGAAATGGTTTTCACTTCACAGGTGTGCCCTGTCAGGTTTAATAAGTGGGATTTCTTGCCTTATAAATGGGGTTGGGACCATCAGTGGCGTTGAGGAGAAGTCAGGTGGATACACAGCTGATAGTCCTACTGAATAGACTGTTAGAATTTGTATTATGGCAAGAAAAAAGCAGCTAAGTAAAGAAAAACGAGTGGCCATCATTACTTTAAGAAATGAAGGTCAGTCAGTCAGCCGAAAAATTGGGAAAACTTTGAAAGTAAGGGCTATTTGACCATGAAGGAGAGTGATGGGGTGCTGCGCCAGATGACCTGGCCTCCACAGTCACCGGAACTGAACCCAATCGAGATGGTTTGGGGTGAGCTGGACCGCAGAGTGAATGCAAAAGGGCCAACAAGTGCTAAGCATCTCTGGGAACTCCTTCAAGACTGTTGGAAGACCATTTCAGGGGACTACCTCTTGAAGCTCATCAAAAGAATACCAAAAGTGTGCAAAGCAGTAATCAAAGCAAAAGGTGTCTACTTTGAAGAACCTAGAATATGACATATTTTCTGTTGTTTCCCACTTGTTTGTTATGTATATCATTCCACATGTGTTAATTCATAGTTAAGATGCCTTCATAGTCATGAAAATAAAGAAATCTCTTTGAATGAGAAGGTGTGTCCAAACTTTTGGTCTGTACTGTATGTATGGGAGAGGAGCTTGTTACCCCCTCTCCCCATTGGCAGTGTGATTTGCAGGGAATAGGGAGCACAGTCTCCATCTCCCAGCGGCAGGCTGAGTTACAGGGGGCAGAGACAGTCCCCCAGTAGCATATTGAGTTGTTGGGAATTGGGAGCCCAGTCTCCATCCCACAGCAACAGAAGGATTTGTTGGGAATTGGGAGCCCAGTCTCCATTCCCCAGCGACAGCTTAATGTACCAGGGGGAGACAGTAAGCCCCACAACCGTGCAGATGGGACCGTGGTCTCTGCAATCACAGAACAGGGGGTAGGGACAGTCGGTCCTGTCCCCCAGCAACAGGGCTGTTTAGCCAAAGGGGAGACAGTCTGTCTTCCCCCACAGCAGCATGGTGGTCTATCTAAAGGGGAGAGAGTCGGATTCTCCCTACAACAGCAGAGCTGTGTATCTAAAGGGGAGACAGTCGGTTTCCCCCTCCAACAACCAGGCTCCAACCAGGCTACTTCCTTGGTAGCGCTGGCACGAGGGCAGAGTACCGCTGGTCTCTGCCCACTCAGCAACCCACCAAGGCAGTCTACCAGTCCCCCACACAGCCGTGGTGAGGCACCTGGACATGGACAAGTTTATCCCTTGCTCAGGTGTAGTAACCATTTATTGTGAGTGAGCTGTACTGCTGTTTCTATTTTGTGGGTGGGCTGCTGGACTAACAAGGGCACTGACCGGCAGAAGGTCAGATACCCTGTTAGTCTGTTTGGAAAAAGGGGAGAAATGTGGTAAAACAACCCTCGGCACTGGGTGCTGGAGAAGCCTGGTTGCCAGACTCTTGCCCCAGCATTATGGGCCCTCTCATCAGTCCATGCTAAACTTAAACCCCATGGCGATTTGACTGTGCTTGTGGCATCTGAGCGCTGTTTGGATATTGAGCGCTCAGATCCAAGCCATCTGGGGATATGTTAAATGTCTATGTGTTATGCAATAGCTGCACAGTTAAATATTCTTATGTCTTCTATTGTCTTTTTCCACCATGTGGCTAATGAAGTTTTGCCTCTGCCCTTGGAGATAAATTAGATTACTTCCCAATTGTCTCCAGGACAGAAGACATTGTGTAAAACTGTGTATTCCCCTGCCTGTGATAATTACGTTAACCCATTGTGTAAGGTAATTGTATCACAGGCAGAGGGGAGGATTTTGTGTGGGAGTGTCTGAGTGTATTGTACGTGTTTACTGGTTGTTTTACAAAACCCTGTGGGTGGTACTAATGTGTATATAAGAACAATAAACACACAGCTCTAGCTGTCCGCTGCTTCACCCTCAACACAGAGCTTGGTCTCGTACTTGGGGGGATTTACTGTATGCTGTTAGAGACTGATTGCTAGGAGTGTAAGCCGCTTGGGTGCGTTTCCTATTCGTCTGCTAGCAGCTATTCGTGAGGTTCCGTTCGGAGTTTGGAGCATTCCCTTGTATGCCGTTCGGGAGTTTGATGTTCTGTAAGTAGCTGTGCCTGTAGCTCTGGAAGGGGAAGATTGCCTAAACGGTTTTAACCCCTTTTATTCCCGGGGTGCCGTAACACTGTTCTTCATACCTACCATGAAGAACATCAGTGGGGTAAATGGACCCTAAATTTTTGAACGGGCACCCGGCCCCCACCCATCAACCCCCTCCTCCCGTGCAACACTCAATCCTGTGGCCAGTTGAGATATCTCACTAGACCAGGCCTGGTAGCAGCTCCATCCATTTCCTACACATATACTGTATACTGTATGTCATGGCACTGTGTATACTGTCACTGTTTATAATGTCATTGTATAATACTGTTAAAGTGGCTCTGACAATAAAATCTTTCAGTCCTTCTCTAGGGTGGGCCCCTTCTAAGTTTGGCCCTGTAGAAGTCACTTCCCCTGCTTCCACTATAGTTAAGCCCCTGAAGAACATGGCATCTTTGTTTTTTTTTTGCAGATGTTATATTATCAATCTCATATTAGTCTACTTGGTACTGACTTTGAAGATTTATAGTGGTGAGCTTCTCTGGCATAATCATACCATACAATACATGGATGTTACAGCAGTTCATTGCTGTCAGTAAGGGAGGGAAGGCTCAAGGTGGTCAGTAGATCATTGCACCAGTTTCCATTTAAAAAGGGGTTGTTTGAAGAGGCTATTGTTCCACCTAAATGTGATAGCATAAGTGAATGTAATAAAAATACTTTTAATCAGGGTATAATGGGAACAATTAGCCAGCTATGGCTCCTCTCTATGACCTATGTCAAAAACTCATTTGCTTGGGTAGTGAAGAACTAGATTAAAACACCACAATAGGAATAAAATTATTGTGGATTAGTCATGCCACAGTGGTTACATTTTCTGAACTCCTAGATCCAATACTTTAGCACTAAGAGCTGGAACTATTAGTCACAGTGACAGGTCAAGGTTTAGACTAAGGATAAACAAATCAGTTTGGACCAAACCAGGTTCAGTCCAAACTATGTGTAACAGTGGCTGCTGTGCACCGCTGTTCCCCTGCTTATTGCCACGGTCTCGGGCACTGTGTTCAGCGGTGTTATGCGGACGGTGCTTCCCATTCACCTCTGCAGTCCTGGGCTCTGTCTGTGTGGGTGCTGTTGTTCTGGGATCCACTCCACAGTTTGCTCTCAGCCCTGGCCACAGCATGCTTGCTGCTTGTTTCCTGCAGCACTTCCTTAAGGGCCGGTGCGTGTCATTTCCTGGGCTTTATGGGTTAGGTTATATGTCTTTGCTGACCTATCCTAGCCCTCCTGCGCATATATAAGTGACTCACCCCCCCCCCCTTCCCAGATGCCTCAGTGTCAAGGTTCTTGTATCCTGCTAAGCTTCCTGTTTTCCGCTAGTGTTCCTGTGTTCCTGACTCGTATCTGTATTCCTCGACTCTGCTACCTGTTAGATCCCTATCTGCTTGTCTTGACTCTCCTGTTGCCGACCCAGATTGCCTGACCTGTACCTGTGCTGCCTGCCCTAACCTTTTGCCTGTCTGACTATGCCTCTACCCCATCCTTCAGTCCTGCACCTCTGATACCTTTCTCAGGTACCTCCTCATCCACCTGTACCAGCTGCCCCGTGTCCCTATCCTCCTCAAGAGGTAGCGACCTGGTGTTCCCCTCAGGAAAGTCCATTGCCACCATCAGGGGTACTGTGAAGATCCAGGGCTTCACTTAGACAACGCCTCTAGAGAAGGTAGGATACGTGGAACAGTGGGTTCACACCCGCTGGTTCGTGACACTTTGCTATTTTTTGGATGGCAGATGAAACCATATATTTTCAGGTTCGTTTTATATAAATCCACTAAAATAACATGGAGGGGATAAAAGCACTAGGAAGGAAGAAGAAGGGTTCTCAAATGACCCTTAGAGGTAGTGATGGGGGGAGCTTGCCCTGATTGGCTCCCAGGTTGACAGATAGCATAGATGAGTCAATCAGTGCTGCAGCAGGAAGGGAGGTGCCCTAGCAAAATGAGCAGAACACCTTTCTGTGCTGGAGGGGGCAGAGCTAGCGCCTGAACTGACTGGACACATGCAGCAGTAGCTTTGTCAGTTAAATCGCCCTTACAGCTTGGTTTTCAGCTTGTTTGATCCAGGATGGTAAAGATTGGAGGCTCTAAAGCTGGCGATTCTTCCAGCCAACACAGAACCTCAAATACCGAAGGGGAAATGGACAAATTTATTAAAAAAGCGGCCTCTGCCGCGAGAGAATCCAAGATGGTGCCGACCTCGCCGTACCAGACGGAGGCACCTGATACCGCTCACGGAGGTGAGGATGATGCAGACACCCTGCCCATCTCCCGTACGTACCTCAGAGAAGCCCTCACCTCCTCCCTGGCATCTGCTTTGGAGCCCCTGAGCTCCGATCTCCTGGCGATCAAGCAGGACGTCCGACACATAGGACGCAGGGTGGAATCGCTGGAGGAGTCACAAACCGCCATCATACAGCACCAAACTGCGGTAAAACACAACCTCCACGTGATACAATCTAGCATGAACTTCCTCTATAATGCTTTAGAGGACCAGGAGAATAGAGGGAGGCGCAACAATTTGCGCTTCAGGGGTATCCCAGAATCGGTTACCCCTGGTGACATACCCAACACTATTGTCCAAATATGCCTCTCCCTCCTGGGCCCAGACTCCGCACATGAAGTGCTTCTGGAAAGAGCCCACAGGGCCCTAAAGCCCAAGCCAGCCTCCACAGCCCCTCCTAGGGACATAATTTGCAAATTTCTACATTTTCCTGTAAAAGAGGCTGTCATCTCCAAAGCTAGAGAAGCAAAATTTGTCAAATGGGATGACCAAGACATCCTCATATTCCAGGACCTTGCCCAATCGACCCTGAGGAAGAGACAGGCGCTAAAGCCATTAACAGATTGGCTCAGATCAAAGAATGTCCCATACAGATGGTCCTTCCCTTTTGGACTCTCTTTTATGCATGAAGGTCGCAGAATAAACATCTCCTCGTTCCAGGACTTGGATCAAGTATTTGAACATCTGGGGATTGAACCACTAGGAATACAGAACTGGGACCCTGTCCAGGATTTAGCTAACCTGCCTAACCTCCCACCTCTTGTGCTCTGGGAAAAACAGCAAACCCCTAAACCCCAAAGGGGCGGAAGAGGAAACTCCAAATCAACACCCAGAAGGCTCACAATGGGAGAATGAGATGATCTCCTCCCAGCTGGTTCAATACCCCTCCATTGGGGCCATACCACCCCAAATTCATCTGCTGCCTTCTCTTTCTCCTCTTCCTGTCACTCCTCCATCTTTCTCACTCTTCTGACACTCCTCCTCTGATCCCTTTCTGGATCCCCATCTTAAACAAGGGCGATACACCATGTTACAGTATAACCCCCCTCCTTCTCCTTCTCTCCTTACTTTTACTGATCTCTTACTTCTCACCTCCCTTGCTCTTAAAATACATCACTGTAATGTTTTGTATAATGTTTAACCCCCACTGGGAGTTGTGCTGCTCTCTACTCTTTGATCAGCACACGCTCCTGTTTAATATGTTAAACATGGCAATCTGAATCTCTCCTTCTCCAAATTTCCTGGTTGGTACCATTGTGGGGCTGTGGGTGCCGCCTCGAGGGGGGTTAGTATTGGCTTTCATAAAGGGCTAGCTTTCCAATATAAATCACACATCCAGGACCCTGAAGGTAGATACCTTCTCCTAAAGGGCCTAATAGGGCTGACCTTATTCACATTGGTCAATGTATATGCTCCAAATAAGGACCAAGTTAGGTGGCTCTCCTCCCTCTTTTCACTGATAGAAGCTCACAGAGAAGGGATATTGATTATAGCAGGTGACTTTAACTTGGCCCTCCATCCTCTCATAGATACCTCCTCCAAGAGATCTTCTATCCCCTCAAGAGCTTTCAAATTACTACAAACCAAACTCTTTAATCTAGGGGTACTGGATACTTGGCGCTGTCTCAATCCTAACTCACTTGACTACTCCTTCTATTCCTCAGCAAATAATTCATATAGCAGGATAGACTACATCTTTATCTCAAGAGAACACCTGCAATCCTGCCCTTCAGCCAAGATTGATGATATGACTCTCTCGGATCACTCCCCAGTATTCTGTGATGTTCGTCCTGCTTCCAGGTCGGGTAAGAATATTAATTGGAGGTTCAATGAGTCCTTGCTGGGTAACCCCAACCACAAATTCCAAATCTCCTCCTTCCTAGACGACTACTTCTCTACCAACCACACCTCAGACATATCCCCCCAGGTTTTGTGGGATGCCCACAAACCCTATATTAGAGGTAGATTAATTGGCCTCTGCTCTTTCCTTAAAAAGGAATCGGAAAAAAAATGCACAACTCTGTTGTCAAGAATACACATTTTAGAAAAATCCCAAAAGCAATCCCTACTTGCTCAGCAGCTGGCAGAACTCTCTTCTCTCAGAACCGAATTGAAGAACCTTCTGAATGAACGTTCGGCCAAGTATTTTCTGTCTGCCCAACAGACGTTCTTCGCCCACGGTAACAAAGGATCAAAATTTATGATGCAGAGAATCAAACAGAGAAGGGGATCCCGCCACGTCCAGAGCATCAAATCCCCCCAGGGAGATCTTTTATTCAAAGCAGAAGAAATTGCCGAGCAGTTCAAACTTTTCTATGAGTCACTGTATAATCTACCTACCTCTAAACCCCCAGATCCCTCCCAGGGGGAGAGAAGCCAATATCAACTTATTCCTGAAATCCCTCAGACTCCCGACCCTTACAGTATCCCAGCGAGACTCCCTAAAAAAACCATTTACATTCTCTGAATTGACATTGGCTGTCAACTCCACCCCTAAAGGTAAATGCCCAGGCTCTGACGGCCTTCCTTTATCATATTATTCGGCTTTTAGAAATTCCCTCCTTCACTTCCTTCTAACCATATGTAATCTCTCTTTGTCGAACCACTCCATCTCCACTGATATGACTAGAGCCATTATCACAATCATCCCCATAGAGGGCAAGGATCCATCAATGTGTTCCAATTACCGACCCATTTCACTACTCAATGTAGATCTTAAATTATTAGCTAAGATGCTTGCCACTAGATTACAAGACCTTCTACCCAGCTTGATTCACCCTGATCAGGTGGGATTTGTCAGGGGTCGTGAAGGAAAAGACAACACCACAAAAGTCTTAAATGCCCTATACTATGCTACTCACAAATCCACCCCACTGGTCTTGATTGGCACAGACGCTGAAAAAGAATTCGACAGAGTAGACTGGTCCTACATCAAGTTGACTTTGTCTAGATTTATGATCTCCGAACCCTATATCAATGCAGTGTTCTCTATGTACACCCACTCCTCGGCGTCCGTGTCGGTCAATGGAATCTTATTCTCTCCATTCCCAATCAGGAACGGAACGAGACAGGGATGCCCACTTTCCCCCCTCCTCTTTGTCCTAGTGATGGAGACCTTCTTGCAAGCTCTCAGACAAGAAAGTAAAATTAGAGGCCTATCTGTGGAAGGTTGTGAGTTCAAACTTGCTGCTTTCGCAGATAATTTACTGATCCTTACAACTAACCCCTGTAAAGCTGTGAACACCATCCTCTCGATACTTAGCCACTTTGGCTCTCTATCCAACTTTAAAGTAAACCTCTCCAAATCCCAGGTGCTACATGTTGGCCTCTCACCCCCTGCTCTCTTGTCCCTCCAGAAAAACTCCCCATTTAACTGGCACACCCAACAACTAACATACCTTGGGGTGAAGATCACTCCCTATTTATCTGATTTATTTAAAATAAATTACAAACCCCTTCTACTTTCAATGGCCGCCCAACTGGATTCTTTGGACTTCCCATACCTGTCCTGGTTCGGGAGGAAGAACATCCTCATGTCTCTGGTAATCCCAAGACTAACCTACCTGATGCAAGTACTCCCTATTGAAATCCCTAAAACCTATTTTATCACCCTGAATGAGAGGATCCACAGATATATATGGCAGGGGAAAAGCTCACGTATTTCATTTGACACGCTTACCAAGCCTAGAACTCACGGAGGTATTGGTTTGCCTGATCCTGAAACCTACATGAAGGCCATCCAGCTCTCCAGGGCCGTGGACTGGATTAGAAGCCCCTCCCATAAAACATGGATTGTTCTAGAGAACACTTTTCTCCACACCCCTGCCCGGGCCCTCCTGCTGGCTGACAAACCACCTCCATCACCTAGCTTGATACCCAACTCCATGATCCGTAATACATTGAAGGTCTGGAGGTGGTTCTCGGCCAGTAGCGGGGCTTTGGCACTACCCTCTCCTCTCTTACTGTCACGGCTGAGGATGGGGGAAATCCTCAGCCGTGCGGTGACGGAAGATGTCCAGTCGCTACTCGCCAGGAACACAGAATCAGGGAGCAGGTCACCTCCTGTTGCATCCCTAACGCTGACCCTGTCTCCTACCTGCATGGGCCGACCTTGATGGTAGGAGGACCCATGCGCAGGAACCTCGGATCCCTGACTTACCCTCCGACCGGTCCCTGGGCTAAGGAGCAGGGTAAGACAACCCACTCCTCCTAGGCACGGAGGAGCAGGAGTCTCACTGGCCAAGCAGCATGAAGAAGGGGGGTACATAAACATGACTATGGATAAGACAGGTGAACCAAACAGTTCCACACAAACCTGTCTCAGCCTTGCTGACTGGAACCCGTGCTAAGGAAAGGCTGTCCACACAGACAAAGGTAAACAGCACACACATGAAGACACACAGGGACCAGGACATCCATAGCTGCACAAAAACCAAAGACACAAGACATCAACAACACATCACGGTATTAGAACTTATGACTGGAAGGGTGGCCCTTACAAGAAGATGGAAATCACAGGAGGCTGCAACAGCAAAGCATGACTGAAGCAACCTACTGAGCCATGCCAAAGTGAGAGGCTTTATAGGCCTAAGAGGCCACACCCAACGGTCAGACACACCCAGTGACATCACACACACTGGGAAGGGAGTTAACCCTTCCAGCACCACAGGAAAGGGAAAACACCAACTTAAAGGGAAAGTGTCCAACACGACAAACACACTGTGGTTGTTGCCGCAGGCAACGACATGGGTGGCAACCGTGTCCTGGGAGTCAGCCCGAAGGCCGGGACACTGCCACCACATGTACACACTACAACCAAACGTTGCCACGGGCAACCACAGAGAAGGGAAGATGTCAGTGCACACCAAACATAAAACAGAGTGCACACAGACATACAAAAGTGCATACATACACGCACACAAACTCCAAAGGGACCGCACACATACCTGTTGTCCGCGGCAACCGCACTTGAGGCAAACAACATCAAGCCTCAAGCTGCGGTTGAAACAACAACCCAAACCGCGGGCAACTGTATGCGGCTCCCAAGGAGTCATGGCCAAAACCGTGGCCGTGACACTTACTTGTTAAGGATGTTTTTGCTCTAGCCCCTAAAGAGTTAAGGTAAAGCTGTCCTACTTCTTTAAGGTACTCCAAGCTCCCCCTATCCAACATTTTGGATCCAGAAGGCTGTATGCCTACTGAAGCTGAGCTTCACTTGAAGCTGGTATTAACCACCCAAAATTATATGCCTACGTGTTTTCTTAGGTCGAAAACACTACTTCTCATAAAAAACACTCCCCCCCGAGAGAGGTTAGCTGGTTTGAGAGGCTGATAAGCAATCTGCTGCCCCCTCCCAAAACAATATCAACAATATATAAGTCTCTTAAGACATCTCCCTCTTGTCTAAAACCTGCTGCATTAGGTCTTTGGGAGAGGGATTTAAAGCAGACCTTCTCGATCTCTGAAACAGCTAAAATTTTGCTTGCGCCACACAAGATCTCCAGATGCATCCGCATACAAGAAAACAGTTACAAAATTCTACTACGCTGGTACAGAACCCCCGACAAGACCTGTCTTTATAGACCAGGATCTCCAGATGTTTGTTGGAGATGCCTCAAAGAAAAAGGTACCTACTTCTATGTCTGGTGGTCTTGTGAGCCTATCAAGGCCTGGTGGTCTGAAATAGTAAAAGTTAGCAATCGGATCTGCAAAACCTCCTTGCCCTGCACCCCAGAATTGGTCTTGCTTACTCTCGGGGTGGGAGGAACAAACTTACATAAGGTTTCTCTCTTCTCTCTACTATTGGCAGCGGCCAGATTGCTCTTGCCATCCCACTGGCTCTCCCCTGAAACCCCAAAGTTAGATCATTGGGTAAATAAGGTCGACCAGATATATAGATTTGAGGAAATCTCTCACTGGGAATTAAGGTCAAGGTCTACCTTCCTCCAGATATGGTCACCCTGGAAAAGTTATAGGAACTTCCCATGACCCCCCTCTCTACTCCACTCTACCTCACCTGAGATGTAGGAAACTTGCTTTACCACTAGTCGTACACTTACTAAAGTAATCACTCCAAAAAAATCCCATGTCTAACTGTTGTTACGGTTATGTTATTGTCTATACACACCCCTTTGCCTATGCTCTTCGGTTTACACCGATCATGATATGTATCTATTACCTTCATATGTGGTTACTACTTTTATGACTTTAATTGATACTATGCAATGTATGGCTATATTGAATTACTTGACAAAAAATAAAAATTGTTAATTAAAAAAAAAAAAAAAAAAAGAACACCATTCTGCGCTGGGCTGTGAATGAGGGTGATTGGGTGTTAGAGTGTCTGCCAGGAACACAATGTTAGGGAGTCAGGGACGGTGAAAAATCAATCAGAGACAGTTAGAAATCAATCAAGCTTATTGCCAGGGACAGTAAAGGGAAAGGCTTGTATTGCAAAGAAGAAGAGGAATTGTGTGCGTAGCATAAGGAGACAGGAAAGCTGTCAGCCAGGGAGGAAGAAGTGAGGAGCTGTGGCCACTGTGCCTAGTAGCAGAACTGCAGCTGCTGCAGTGCAGAACTCAAAGCCTTCAAGCAAATACTTAAATTTTTTCCCATTTTCACAGAAATCCTTTTTTTTGTGGGAATCAGTTTAATTAAAGGGGTTAATTAAAAAAATGTCCCCCATACGCACAGGCCCCTCACACTGAATCTACTTACCTGGCTCCCTGCTCCCTTTGCCACTCCTGGTCCTCGCACCGCCGCTGCTGCTTCTCCCAGTGCACGGATGAAAACATTCTGTGTTGGGGGGGAGCAGACATTGGCAGGCATTGATGGGGACAAGCCTCCTTAGCTTCACCCACGATGCTAGGGAGTCTTGTCCCCTTCACCACCTGCCATTCGCGCACGGTTAGAAGCAACAGCGGCGGTGTGGGGACCAGGAGTAGTGCAGGGAGTGGGGAGCAAGTTAAGTAGATTCAGTGTGAGGGGCCCGAACATATGGGGGACATTTTTTAGTCTCGGCTAACCCCTTTAAGCTGCATATATACAGTCAGGTCCATAAATATTGAGACATCGACACAATTCTAACATTTTTGGCTCTATACACCACCACAATGGATTAGAAATGAAACGAACAAGATGTGATTTAACTGCAGACTGTCAGCTTTAATTTGAGGGTATGTACATCCAAATCAGGTGAACGGTTCAGGAATTACTACAGTTTGCATATGTGCCTCCCACTTGTTAAGGAACCAAAAGTAATGGGACATAATAATAATCATAAATCAAACTTTCACTTATTAATACTTGGTTGCAAATCCTTTGCAGTCAATTACAGCCTGAAGTCTGGAACGCATAGATATCACCAGACGCTGGGTTTCATCCCTGGTGATGCTCTGCCAGGCCTCTACTGCAACTGTCTTAAGTTCCTTCTTTCCCTTTTCCCTTCAGTTTTGTCTTCAGCAAGTGAAATGCATGCTCAATCGTATTCAGGTCAGATGATTGACTTGGCCATTGCATAACATTCCACTTCTTTCCCTTAAAAAACTCTTTGAAGATAAAAGAGAGATAGGAGGCAGCGCCTCATGTGTGGTGTAGTATAATAATTGGTACAAGAGGTAAGTAAAAACTCTTACCAGACGATGTTGTGAGGAGTCACAACACCTATATGAAGCTTGTGCTGATTTTCCCGATCAGCGTGCGGGGTGCCTGCGCTGCTGCCTAGGTTCCAGCCCCGTGCCTTGGAAGCATTCGTCGGGGAGAAGTTCGTTGCAGAAGAAGAAAGAAAATGAACCTTTTGGATGGCGCTGTCAGCAGGAGTCAGAAGCAGGTAGGTATTGATAACACAATACTTTTTATTTTCAGTCAACGTGTTTCAGGGGCGGAGAGCCCCCTTCATCAGGACAGTATACAACATCCTGATGAAGGGGGCTCTCCGCCCCTGAAACGCGTTGACTGAAAATAAAAAGTATTGTGTTATCAATACCTACCTGCTTCTGACTCCTGCTGACAGCGCCATCCAAAACGTTTATTTTCTTTCTTCTTCTGCAATTAAAAAACTCTTTGGTTGCTTTTGCAGTATGCTTTAGGTCACTGTTAGAGTTAAGCGAACACCTGGATGTTCGGGTTCGAGAAGTTCGGCCGAACTTCCCGTAAATGTTCGGGTTCGGGATCCGAACCCGAACCGAACTTCGTCCCGAACCCGAACCCCATTGAAGTCAATGGGGACCCGAACTTTTGGGCACTAAAAAGGCTGTAAAACAGCCCAGGAAAGAGCTAGAGGGCTGCAAAAGGCAGCAACATGTAGGTAAATCCCATGCAAACAAATGTGGATAGGGAAATGAATTAAAATTAAAATTAAAAAAATAAAAATGAACCAATATCAATTGGACAGAGGTCCCATAGCAGAGAATCTGGCTTCACGTCAGCAGAGAATCAGTCTCTTCATGCCATAGCAAAGAATATGGCTTCATGTCAGCAGAGAATCAGACTCTTCATGCCATAGCAGAGAATCTGGCTTCATGTCAGCGCAGAATCAGTCTTCATGTCATAGCAGAGAATCAGGCTTCACGTCACCCACCACTGGAACAGGCCACTGTCACACATTTAGGCCCAGGCACCCAGGCAGAGGAGAGAGGTCCCGTAACAGAGAATCTGGCCTTATGTCAGCGCAGAATCTGTCTTCATGTCATAGCAGAGAATCAGGCTTCACGTCACCCACCACTGGAACAGGCCACTGTCACACATTTAGGCCCAGGCACCCAGGCAGAGGAGAGAGGTCCCGTAACAGAGAATCTGGCCTTATGTCAGCGCAGAATCTGTCTTCATGTCATAGCAGAGAATCAGGCTTCATGTCACCCACCACTGGAACAGGCCACTGTCACACATTTAGGCCCCGGCACCCAGACAGAGGAGAGCGGTCCCGTAACAGAGAATCTGGCCTTATGTCAGCGCAGAATCTGTATTCATGTCATAGCAGAGAATCAGGCTTCACGTCACCCACCACTGGAACAGGCCACTGTCACACATTTAGGCCCCGGCACCCAGACAGAGGAGAGCGGTCCCGTAACAGAGAATCTGGCCTTATGTCAGCGCAGAATCTGTCTTCATGTCATAGCAGAGAATCAGGCTTCACGTCACCCACCACTGGAACAGGCCACTGTCACACATTTAGGCCCCGGCACCCAGACAGAGGAGAGCGGTCCCGTAACAGAGAATCTTGCCTTATGTCAGCGCAGAATCTGTCTTCATGTCATAGCAGAGAATCAGGCTTCACGTCACCCACCACTGGAACAGGCCACTGTCACACATTTAGGCCCCGGCACCCAGACAAAGGAGAGCGGTCCCGTAACAGAGAATATGGCCTTATGTCAGCGCAGAATCTGTCTTCATGTCATAGCAGAGAATCAGGCATCACGTCACCCACCACTGGAACAGGCCACTGTCACACATTTAGGCCCAGGCACCCAGGCAGAGGAGAGAGGTCCCGTAACAGAGAATCTGGCCTTATGTCAGCGCAGAATCTGTCTTCATGTCATAGCAGAGAATCAAGCTTCACGTCACCCACCACTGGAACAGGCCACTGTCACACATTTAGGCTCCGGCACCCAGACAGAGGAGAGCGGTCCCGTAACAGAGAATCTGGCCTTATGTCAGCGCAGAATCTGTATTCATGTCATAGCAGAGAATCAGGCTTCACGTCACCCACCACTGGAACAGGCCACTGTCACAGATTTAGGCCCAGGCACCCAGGCAGAGGAGAGAGGTCCCGTAACAGAGAATCTGGCCTTATGTCAGCGCAGAATCTGTCTTCATGTCATAGCAGAGAATCAGGCTTCACGTCACCCACCACTGGAACAGGCCACTGTCACACATTTAGGCCCAGGCACCCAGGCAGAGGAGAGAGGTCCCGTAACAGAGAATCTGGCCTTATGTCAGTGCAGAATCTGTATTAATGTCATAGCAGAGAATCAGGCTTCACGTCACCCACCACTGGAACAGGCCACTGTCACACATTTAGGCCCAGGCACCCAGGCAGAGGAGAGAGGTCCCGTAACAGAGAATCTGGCCTTATGTCAGCGCAGAATCTGTCTTCATGTCATAGCAGAGAATCAGGCTTCACGTCACCCACCACTGGAACAGGCCACTGTCACACATTTAGGCCCCGGCACCCAGACAGAGGAGAGGGGTCCCGTAACAGAGAATCTGGCCTTATGTCAGCGCAGAATCTGTATTCATGTCATAGCAGAGAATCAGGCTTCACGTCACCCACCACTGGAACAGGCCACTGTCACACATTTAGGCCCAGGCACCCAGGCAGAGGAGAGAGGTCCCGTAACAGAGAATCTTGCCTTATGTCAGCGCAGAATCTGTATTCATGTCATAGCAGAGAATCAGGCTTCACGTCACCCACCACTGGAACAGGCCACTGTCACACATTTAGGCCCAGGCACCCAGGCAGAGGAGAGAGGTCCCGTAACAGAGAATCTGGCCTTATGTCAGCGCAGAATCTGTCTTCATGTCATAGCAGAGAATCAGGCTTCACGTCACCCACCACTGGAACAGGCCACTGTCACACATTTAGGCCCAGGCACCCAGGCAGAGGAGAGAGGTCCCGTAACAGAGAATCTGGCCTTATGTCAGTGCAGAATCTGTCTTCATGTCATAGCAGAGAATCAGGCTTCACGTCACCCACCACTGGAACAGGCCACTGTCACACATTTAGGCCCAGGCACCCAGGCAGAGGAGAGAGGTCCCGTAACAGAGAATCTGGCCTTATGTCAGCGCAGAATCTGTCTTCATGTCATAGCAGAGAATCAGGCTTCACGTCACCCACCACTGGAACAGGCCACTGTCACACATTTAGGCCCAGGCAGAGGAGAGAGGTCCCGTAACAGAGAATCTGGCTTTATGTCAGCGCAGAATCTGTCTTCATGTCATAGCAGAGAATCAGGCTTCACGTCACCCACCACTGGAACAGGCCACTGTCACAGATTTAGGCCCAGGCACCAAGTCAGTGGTGTAGTACAGTCGATATGAACCACATGAAGTTTCACCAAATATCCAGTCTGCAGGTTTGCAATAGGGTCATACCAATATACAGGAGCTGCAGCAATGATCACTTGTTAAATATAGTTCCATATATTCATAAGCTGTTAGCAGAGAGTTAGGACATGCTAAATAAACCTCTTCAAATGTGCTATTAGATAACTGAGGAAAGTTTTAACAGACAGAGTCTTTACAGTGGACTCTTCCAGAAAGCCCCCTGTGTATTCTGCTACTTGGTTTGGTCTCCTCAGTGCAGACATTTACTGTGAAGGAGGTAGGATCTCTGTCTAAGTTCTCTAAAGCTAAAGTTCATTTATCTATTGTAAAAAGTTATAATATATACCCATAATAGTTCTGTAGAATGTAAAGAGGTGACTGTATGTTTTTTAGCAGCCTTTAAACCCTGCAGCACATGCTAGGCTGAGTAGATGATGTACAGTTAAAGAGACATGTGTTCTTCCTAAAATGGCTGCAAGACATGCTGTATTCCAGGTCACCCTGCTGCAATATCTTTGTAAATGATTTTCTCTTGTTCATTTTTCTGTATGCTTTGTTATATCCTGTAACATGTATGTGGGAATGTAATATAATGACTGCCTGTTATGATATAGGTGGGCTGGTGACCTGGCTGTATACCACATAGTGGCAGTGTTTCCCTGTTGTATTACAGGCTCCAGCCAAGTGCACTACACCTCAATAAAGCTTTAAACCACAGAAGACCTGAGTGTCGTCCCTTAGAGTCCACTTAGAGTTTATGCCTGGAGGAGCTGGTGACCGAGTGAGTGTGAAAGCTGGAGGTGTCGCAGATGGTGCAAGGAAAAGAGGGTTACATTTGGTGCCGTGACTCGGATGTCATCATTCTGCTCAAAGTGACCAGTGAAGATACCTAAAGTCACCAGTGTGCGAGTTCTGAGGTGATTGTGCCACGGCGGAGCTGCTAGGCGGCAGATTGACCTTATTAGCGGTTTATATCCTCTCAGGAATAGAAGATGAGCCAGAGCCCGTGGAAGAGCACGTGCCAGGGGGCAGCCCAGCCAAGGACAGCCTGGACAGGAGCAAGAGGCTCAAGAACCTAGACGCATTGAAAGACCCCAGCAGCCACCAGCCGAGCCTTTGCTTGTGGGAAGAGGGCGCCAGAGAGGCCCGCCAGTAGTGGAGAGACCTCCGACTGATGTTCTGCAGCTTTCACCTGGATTTGACTTCCATGACCTTGGAGTGAACACCCGGCAGACCATTGAATAGAAATGTGAGACCTGTTTTTTTTTTGCACTGTGTGACAGGTTAAGGTTTAATCACAGAATCAGACTTCTATCTGCACGGTAGCGTGTGTCTTAGGTTTTTCTGAATGACACTATCAGTACCTTCAATGTAAGATATCCTTTTTGGGATAGATTTCAAGTAGGCCTCAAATACCAGAAACTAGTTATTTTGAGAATGGCAAATTTGGGAATGCTTTTTCAACCCAGAACAAAAAGTCTGCTTTGACGGTCACTACAAATAACTTGACCAGCTAAAACTGTGCAGATTTGGTTGAATAGAGATGTGAGACCTGTTTTTTTTTGCGCTGTGTGACAGTTATAGGTTTAATCACAGAATGACACTTCTATCAGCACGCTAGCGTGTGTCTTAGGTTTTTCTGAATGACACTATCAATAACTTCAATGTAAGATTTTCTTTTTGGGATAGATTTCAAGTAGGCCTCAAATACCACAAACTAGTTATTTTCAGAATGGCAAATTTTGGAATGCTTTTTCAACCCAGAACAAAAAGTCTGCTTTGACGGTCACTACAAATAACTTGACCAGCTAAAACTGTGCAGATTTGGTTGAATAGAGATGTGAGACCTGTTTTTTTTTTGCGCTGTGTGACAGTTATAGGTTTAATCACAGAATGACACTTCTATCAGCACGCTAGCGTGTGTCTTAGGTTTTTCTGAATGACACTATCAATAACTTCAATGTAAGATTTTCTTTTTGGGATAGATTTCAAGTAGGCCTGAAATACCACAAACTAGTTATTTTCAGAATGGCAAATTTGGGAATGCTTTTTCAACCCAGAACAAAAAGTCTGCTTTGACGGTCACTACAAATAACTTGACCAGCTAAAACTGTGCAGATTTGGTTGAATAGAAATGTCAGGTCTATTTTTTAGGCGCTGGGTGACAGGCTCAACTTGCCCCTGATGTAATATATGGCCAAAAAATAACCACACTGTTGATGGTTAAATGCACTTGGGTGACACAGGCTCAGCCTGCAGCTGATGTAGTATATGGCCAAAAAATAATCAGACTGTTGATGGTTAAATGCACTTGGGTGAAACAGGCTCAGCCTGCAGCTGATGTAGTATATGGCCAAAAAATATCCAGACTGTTGATGGTTAAATGCACTTCGGTGACACAGGCTCAGCCTGCAGCTGATGTAGGATATAGCACAAAATAACCACACTATCGATGGTTAAATACACTTGGTGATAGCTCGTGCTGGCGCACCACAAGTCACAAAATGGCTGCCGATCACCCCAGAAAAAAAGTGATCTAAAAACGCTCTGGGCAGCCTCAAAAAAGTGAGCAAGTCAATAATAGCACTTCAATGATCCACAGCTGCAGATCGATCACAGAATGAAGTCTTTTGGAGGAGTTAATCTGCCTAATCTCGCCCTAACGTCGCAGCTGCAACCTCTCCCTATGCTTGAATCAGCAGAGTGACGTGCAGCGCTACGTGACCCAAGCTTATATAGAGGCTGGGTCACATGCTGCACTGGCCAATCACAGCCATGCCAATAGTAGGCAAGGCTGTGATGGCCTCTTGGGGCAAGTAGTATGACGCTTGTTGATTGGCTGCTTTGCAGTCTTTCAAAAAGCGCCAAGAAAGCGCCGAACACCGAACCCGTACCCGGACTTTTACGAAAATGTTCGGGTTCGGGTCCGTGTCACGGACACCCCAAAATTCGGTACGAACCCGAACTATACAGTTCGCTCATCCCTAGTCATCAATATCAGATCTGCGGGGGTTCAACATCTGGCACTCCCACTGATCAGCTGCTTGAAAAGAAGGTGGCACTCCATGCGAGTGCTGTTTCCTGTTCATTATGCTAGACTTTGTTTCAGAAGTGCAGTGAAATAAAGTGTAATACAATAATTACTAGCTCCATTCAATTGGATTGTAATTACACTGTGCCACTGCTGCAAGAGAGATAACAAAGTGTAAGGGCTCATGCAGATGAACGTAAGGGCTCCATGCCCATGCTGCGGACTGCAAATAGTGTTCTGCAATGCACGGGTAGCGACCGTGTGCACTCCTGGTGCGGATGCAGTCCCACTGACTTTAACGGCCCGTGATGCGCAAAATATGACAAAAAATAGGACATGTCTTATCTTTTACAGTGTGGAAGCACGGACACGAAATCCCACTGAAGCACTTCGCAGTGCTTTCATGGGCTTCTGGTCCATGCCTTCACACTGCAAAAAATAGGAGATTACCAATGTATGGCCGTATCTGGCGCATCACTGATCCATTCAAGTCAATGGATCTGCATCCGCACCACGAAGTGCACACGGCCAGTGCCTGCTTATTGCGTACCGGCCTTTTACAGTCCGCAATACAGGTGCAGAGCCCTTACGTTTGTCCTGATGATAGGTCATCAATATAAAACCCCTGCACAATCCCTTTAAATGTCTTGCCCTTTATATTGTCTGCCTGGTACCTGTTGTCCAGCTCCTAACTCTGACCCTAGAATACACTCCCTGCTATGCCCACATTTTTTTATCCTGATATCTTGCATTCTGACTACTATCCTGTTCACAATTTCAGGCAATATTCCTGATTATACTACTACTGTCTCAGGGCTACTGGCCACTGATCCATAACTGTTCTAGGGATCATGACCTGGTGATCATTCTGTGATAAAGTCCAAACCAACCTGTGAGGGTTAAGGGTGAAAAACAAAGATCCCTTTGACTCTCAACCCCAGTTTAGCCAGCAACAACAGGTTGCAGTATTCAATCTGCATTTGTGGCACTTAAACATAGTTCATAGTATACTGTAGTTTGAAGCACTGTAGCAGAATACTAGAGTATGGTATTAGTCTTAGTATAGTATAGTATTACTAGAGTATAGTATTATGTTTTTGTATTTATTTCATGCTAAGAATGTCATTATCCACTTATTTGTTTTAGTTCTTATTCCGAAGAGTGCCGTTTTTGAGAGAAATTATACTACTCATTTTGGTACACAAAACTGCACTGTATTGTATGGTGAAAACCAAAGTGCCTTGAATAAAAAGTTTGCTAAAAGCAAGAAATTTGAGCAGTTCATTACATGGTCAAATATAAAATACACACACAGTCTAAGCCATGCCTGCTGGCAATGCGAGCGCATCCATAGTTAAGGAGTACTCGCTCTGTTTCCCCCCACATTAAGCTATTGAGGGTTCAGGAGTGTTTGATTATTGCGGGCTAAGTGACTACTCAGCCTGCCTATTATAAAGGCAACTGGTGTCCTGGTCCAATGGTGTGAAAAATCCCTGTACCTATTGTTTCTGATCCAGGAATCTGCTGGCAAGATACCTTTGCCAGTTTTAGGTTTTATTCCTTTGCTGTGCTCACTCCTGATTCTATTCTGTGCATATTGGATTGCTATTTGTTTTGACCTTGGCTTGTCTTTGACCACTCTCTGCCTTTGATTTGGTACTGTGACTCCCCACTGGTTCTGACTTCAGCTTAGCTTTTCTGACTATCCTCTGTCTTCTGATTTGGTACTGTATTTTCTGCCTGGTTCCAGCCCAATCCCATACGACCACATTTTTGTGTTTTCTTGTTTGTATGTGTGATTGTCTTGCACTTAGCAGAACAGGGAACGTTGACCAGTTACCTGCCTACTATGCTGACAATTATTATTATTATTAGTTATTTATTGATTTTACACCTTGTGTCCCCCATAAGGTCATACAAGACATTTGGGTGACTTTTAAAATTACATTTGTTTCTTATAGCTGATTTTTTCGAAAACTGGGGCAGACATATTAACAAGTACAAGAAGAGTACAGACTCATGACATGTACTGCAGTGCTGAACTAAGTATGGTAAGACCCAGCAGCTCATGCAGTTACCCGCGACCCTGTGTTCACGTGATCGCTAGGACCCTCAACAGGATGCAGCTTTGCCACCCCCTGATCTGTGTACACAGTGCTAATGAAGAGCTGTGTTTACATCAGTGAAAAGTGATAGGAAGGTAAAAATGTCTCTGCCTTTTCAAAGGGGAACCCAGCCTTCACTGTTGTCCATTTTCCAGGAAAAATGAGCAGCCAACTGCAATTACTAGGGATGAGCAAATCGAACTTTGCATCCAAGATCCATAGTCGATTCACTTCAAACTTTGTTTTAATGCTGTATGGAGATACGTCTCTGTACAGCATTAAAATTTATGGGCTCCAGGGAGGAAAATCTGTTATTTAGGATTTGGGATTTTATTTTTCAACTTGAAAAACATTTTAAAATTTGGTTCTAAAGTCGGCTTCAGAACCGAGGTACCAGTTGGTAACAAACCGACTTCGGATTCCTGTTTTAAAATGGTTTTCAATTTTAGAAATCTAATGCCAAAGAGAGTGATGGGCTCATAACTCACTGGAGCCCATACATTTGAATACTGTACGGAGATGAATCTCCATATAGTATTCAAACGAAGTTCTGAGCTAAACGACTTATGATCTAGGATACAAAGTTCGCTTTGCTCATCACTAGAAATTACCCCAGCAAAGTTAACCTTTGCCTTAGGTTTTGGGAAAAGGACCTGAGGCAATCAGCTCCTAAGGAGAAATGCATTGGTACACGCCTCTTAATCATTGAGTTCAATTGTTTCATTTAGTCCCATTGCCTCAGGTGTATAACGTCCAGCCTCTAGCCAAGCAGTCTGCCTTTCTAAACGTTTGTGAAAGAATGGGTTTTTCTAAAGAGCTCAGTGAATTCCAGCAATATTAGGATATCACTGTTGCAACAAGTCAGTTAATGAATTTGATCCTCTGCTTGATATCCCTCTACCAACTTTAAGTGCTATTATTGCAAAGAGGAAACGTTTAGCAACTCAGCCATGAAGTGGTCGACCATGTAAAGTTATAGAGCCGGGTCGCCGAGTGCTGAGGAGCATAGTCCATAAAAGTTACCACAATAACTGCAGAGTTACAAACCTCCTCTGCCATTAACATCACCACAAAAACTGTGAGTCGGGAGCTTAATGGCATGTGTTTGCATGGCTTAGCAGCTGCCTGCAAGCCTTACATCAGAGCACAATGCCAAGTGTCAGATGGAGTGGTGTAAAGTATGCCACCACTGGACTCTGCAATAGTGGAAACATGTTCTGTGGAGTATTGAAACATGCTTCTCTATCTGACAGTCTGATCGATGATTCTGGGTTTGGTAAATGCCAGGAGAAGGTTACCTGCCTGACTGCATTGTGCCAACTGTAAAGTTTGGTGGAGGAGGGATAATGCTATGGGGTTTATTTTTAGGGACTATCCTAGGCCCCTCAGTTCCAGAGAATTCTTAATGTTTCAGTATACCAAGACATTTCGGCCAATGTTATGCTTCCAATTTTGTTGGGTGAGTTTGGTCTGGAAAAACTTGACTGGACACAGAGTCAGACAGGCATCTGGACTTCTCTGCAGGGAATGTACCAGTTTGCTACCTCTTGTAGTTGGCTGCTGACCCACAGGGATCAAGAGACACTAGTGCGTAGCTTGGAAAGGGACCGGAAAATCTCATAATCAGTAACAGGCCAGGGTCAGGGCAGGCACTCACATGTGAATCCATACAGTCAAAGCAGGCAGCTCTGGGTCAGTACGATAATCAGGAACAGGTCAGGTCAAGCAGCAGTGGGTTAGAAACCAGGAATTGGGCAGTGGTTGGTACACGAGCAGACAAGAATAAATAGAGTACCTTTGCAAGATCTAGTAAGCTAGTAAACCTATTACTCAGGCACCTTCTCACAGAGGAAGATGCCTTAAGTACTCCAGGGTTGCCACCTTTGTCTGATGAAGATTAGGGTGCATGCAAGCCCTTTAATAGTCATGGAGCGTGTGTGCCCTACAGGCATACTGGAGAGGCCTAGCTGACAAGCGCAGGCTGCATCCTGCAGAAGGAGACTTCACATGGGATCTGGACCCACTGCTGGAGGGCAAAGGAGGGCCAGTTGTTCCAGACCGCCGGAACAGAAGCAGCGATGATAGCACAGTAAGTGGAGCAATGTTCTTGTCTACCTGGGGAAGCAGAACAACAATGGGCACAGGCCCCCAACATGACACAGCCAAATCGGATCTGAAAAGAATTTTAAGAAATTCCATCATCACTACTAAGAAACCAAAATATGTTATACTAGTTTTGTTATGAGTAGAGTTCCTGGTACACTAAAGAATTGGTGCATGACACAGATAATCACATTCAGCTCTGCTACATTTGTATATAGATGAAAAACATCTAAATTAAGACATGGATCAGTCTTTGCAGACATTCAGAATTCAGCCTCCAGTTACACTGCTTCTTTGACTATTGTGACTTTCGACTTTTCCTCATGTCAGAGAACTGTCACAGTGAATTGGTTTGATTGCGGCAGCTTTCTATCTAGGGTTCCCACTATGACAGGAAAGGTCTCTGCTCACCCTCCTTTCAGTTTCTCAGCAGAGAATTTAGTGGCTACCCTACGGATTTGCTGCTTGCCTGGCACTGGGAGGAGATGCCAGATGCTGCATGACACTGTGCAATATGTCTTCCGTTCTCCCTTCACTGTGCTCTTTGTGTCAGACTACATATTTTCACTAGAGAATTTGAGACATAAAGAGAAACAACATAACCCCTTGCTGCGGGCAGTTTGGTCTGAGTGCCTCAGACATTAGACTGAAATAGCGTTATGGGGGTAGTTTCTAGCAACACCTTATAACATCATTTCATGCTGCTTCATTATCATTGTCAAGGCTCCCATAAGATACCCAGCTAGATATTACTTTGTACAGGGTGAGATTTTGTGATACAGACAAGCAAGATTTTAAATTTCCTCTTCTCTAAGCTATGTCAGAGCAGTTAAGACAATTGGTGCCTTCATTACGTATTTCTATTTGGAGTCCATAATTATCAGTTATTCCCATTATGTCAAATCTTTTACTATTTTCTTTTTTTTCCCTAATGTACAGCTCAACTTATTAATCACTTAGTGACTCAGTTATCATTAACAACAGTTAAGTAAAGTACAGTAGTTACTACATGGATATTCTAGTAAAGTATAAGAAGGAGAACGTTAAAGTCTATGTAGACCTTTGGAGGCAATTTTACTCATTTTTAGCTAAAAAATCATATTTTCAATTGTCTTTAAAAAAAAAAAAAATATTGAGCCATTCTGTCACAAAGGGTTAACTGTTTTTCTAACTGTGTCACTGGTACTTTCACTTTGTGGTGTCATCTAGTAATCCTTAACTCTAAACTGCTATGAGGTCATAGACACTTATTTAAGCCACACTCTTATTAGTAAGATAATAATTGAACTTTAATGAGTGTTTATAAGGTCAGAGAGCAGAGATAAGGAGCCCATCAGCTCCCCAACTGACGGAAAAGACACAAAATCCAAAGGCTGCTACTACAGCATCTCAGCTCTGTACAGAAAAAAGGATGCCATATTTTTAATAAAGAGCACCTGAAAAAATGATTTTTTTGTTAAAATAACTACAATGCAATAATAAAATTTAAAAAAAATTCCCCAGCCCAAATTCAGCCTTTAACACCTTAAGGACCTAGGATGAGAATGCTCATCCTAAATGGCCGATACTTTGCACCCCAGGATGAGCATTCTCGTCCTGCTGTCCTTTTTCCCCCCCATGTGCGGTGCCGCGATCAGCAGCACGGATCCGGCTGTTACTGACAGCCGGATCCCTGCTACAACCACCAGCATCGGTGATAACGCCGATGCTGGTGGATCAACCCCTCAGATGCCGCAGTCAGCGCTGACCACGGCATATTGGAGGTTTGCGCTCCCTCTCCTTAGCCATTGGGTCCCCGCTCTGCGGTGGCGGTGACCTGATCGTTGCCATGGCAGCCCCAAGCGTTTCCAAGGCCTTGGGACCTGGCATGTACGGAGGCCTAGCTCCCAGGCTGGGTCTCATAGGCAAACTATCAGTGTATTAGGAAACAAAGAGAGGATTTGCACCAACAAGAAATGCTACTGACTAAACAGGGGAGTCATACATGCAGGTATTAAAAGCTGAGACTTCCGCCAATATGTTCCAGTAAGGAAGATATCAGAGCCCATCACTGCACCACGTCACGGTCACTCAGCATGGCAGAGGGTCCTAGCCGCTGCTCTAACTATGGTGTGAACACAGTCTGGGGGTGTTGTAATTCAGCACACAGCCAAGCCTCCACACAAAGGCCCAGCATGAATACTGTGGCAGTGCAATGTGAATGAGGCCAGGCCGTGAGCCACACCTATACCAGACCATGTGATGGAGGTTACCAGGTGCAACAGAGTGTCCAAACACACCCAAATCTAACAAGACAAAAACACAGAAATGAAGTGGCAATTCTGGAGGAGCTGCTCAGCCCCTGACACTGTGGCGTGTCTATTTAATGGAGGAGCAGCCCCACCGCATGTGGACCGCAATAATCGACTAACCCCAGCAAAATATGCATACAATGGAGGACGTCGACGCGGTCCACATGCACCACAAGAGCAAACTACACAGAATGTAGTAAATAAACATAGGAAACAAAGAGAGGATTTGCACCAACAAGAAATGCTACTGACTAAACAGGGGAGTCATACATGCAGGTATTAAAAGCTGAGACTTCCGCCAATATGTTCCAGTAAGGAAGATATCAGAGCCCATCACTGCACCACGTCACGGTCACTCAGCATGGCAGAGGGTCCTAGCCGCTGCTCTAACTATGGTGTGAACACAGTCTGGGGGTGTTGTAATTCAGCACACAGCCAAGCCTCCACACAAAGGCCCAGCAGTGTCAGGGGCTGAGCAGCTCCTCCAGAATTGCCACTTCATTTCTGTGTTTTTGTCTTGTTAGATTTGGGTGTGTTTGGACACTCTGTTGCACCTGGTAACCTCCATCACATGGTCTGGTATAGGTGTGGCTCACGGCCTGGCCTCATTCACATTGCACTGCCACAGTATTCATGCTGGGCCTTTGTGTGGAGGCTTGGCTGTGTGCTGAATTACAACACCCCCAGACTGTGTTCACACCATAGTTAGAGCAGCGGCTAGGACCCTCTGCCATGCTGAGTGACCGTGACGTGGTGCAGTGATGGGCTCTGATATCTTCCTTACTGGAACATATTGGCGGAAGTCTCAGCTTTTAATACCTGCATGTATGACTCCCCTGTTTAGTCAGTAGCATTTCTTGTTGGTGCAAATCCTCTCTTTGTTTCCTATGTTTATTTACTACATTCTGTGTAGTTTGCTCTTGTGGTGCATGTGGACCGCGTCGACGTCCTCCATTGTATGCATATTTTGCTGGGGTTAGTCGATTTTTGCGGTCCACATGCGGTGGGGCTGCTCCTCCATTAAATAGACACGCCACAGTGTCAGGGGCTGAGCAGCTCCTCCAGAATTGCCACTTCATTTCTGTGTTTTTGTCTTGTTAGATTTGGGTGTGTTTGGACACTCTGTTGCACCTGGTAACCTCCATCACATGGTCTGGTATAGGTGTGGCTCACGGCCTGGCCTCATTCACATTGCACTGCCACAGTATTCATGCTGGGCCTTTGTGTGGAGGCTTGGCTGTGTGCTGAATTACAACACCCCCAGACTGTGTTCACACCATAGTTAGAGCAGCGGCTAGGACCCTCTGCCATGCTGAGTGACCGTGACGTGGTGCAGTGATGGGCTCTGATATCTTCCTTACTGGAACATATTGGCGGAAGTCTCAGCTTTTAATACCTGCATGTATGACTCCCCTGTTTAGTCAGTAGCATTTCTTGTTGGTGCAAATCCTCTCTTTGTTTCCTATGTTTATTTACTACATTCTGTGTAGTTTGCTCTTGTGGTGCATGTGGACCGCGTCGACGTCCTCCATTGTATGCATATTTTGCTGGGGTTAGTCGATTATTGCGGTCCACATGCGGTGGGGCTGCTCCTCCATTAAATAGACACGCCACAGTGTCAGGGGCTGAGCAGCTCCTCCAGAATTGCCACTTCATTTCTGTGTTTTTGTCTTATCAGTGTATTAGGCTGAGTTCACATGGGCGAGATTTTCGCGCGAGTGCAATGCGGGAGGTGAATGCATTGCACCCGCACTGAATCTGGACCCATTCATTTCTATGGGGCTGCGCACATGAGCTGTGATTTTCACGCATCACTTATGTGTTGCGTGAAAATTGCAGCATGCTCTATATTGTGCGTTTATCACGCAACGCAGGCCCCATAGAAGTGAATGGGGCTGAGTGAAAATCGCAAGCATCCGCAATCAAGTGCGGATGAGGTGCGATTTTCACGCATGGTTGCTAAAATGACAGTCTATTCACTGTATTATTTTCCCTTATAACATGGTTATAAGGGAAAATAATAGCATTCTTTAATACAGAATGGTTAGTAGGTGGTCAATTGAGGGTTAAAAAAAAATAAAAAAATTAACTCACCTTCTCCTCTTGATCGCGTAGCTGCCGGTCTCTTCTTACTTCTTCAATCATGAGCTAAAGGACCTGTGGTGGCGTCATATCACATGGTCCAATCACATGATCCATCACCGTGGTATGTGATTGGACCATGTGATCTGACGTCACCACAGGTCCTTTAGCCGGCAGCTCATGATTAAAAAAGTAAGAAGAGACAGTCAGTTTTTTATCACGCAGGTGCAAAACGCATTGCACCCGTGCGATAAAAACTGAACAACGGAACGCAATCGCAGTCAAAACTGACTGCAATTGGGTACCTACTTGCGCGGGTTTGCCGCTACGCATCTGGACCTTATCCGGACACGCTCGTGTGAACTCAGCCTTAGGCCTCATGCACACGACTGTTGTGCGCATCCGTGTCCGTTGTTCCATTTTCCGTGATTTTCTGCGGACCCATTGACTTTCAATGGGTCAGTTGAAAACTCAGAAAATGCACCGTTGTTCATCTGCGTCCGTGATCCGTGTTTCCTGTCCGTCAAAAAAATAGGACCTGTCCTATTTTTTTGACGAACAACGGTTCGCGGACCCATTCAAGTCAATGGGTCCGTGAAAAAACAAGGATGTACACAAGATTGTCATCCGCGTCCGTGATCCGTGTGCGTAGACTACTTTTGCACAGACGGATCCGCAGATCCGTCTGCATAGAGCTTTTTCAGATCTGAGTTTTCACATTGTGAAAACTCAGATCCGACAGTATATTCTAACACAGAGGCGTTCCCATGGTGATGGGGACGCTTCAAGTTAGAATATACTAAGAACTGTGTACATAACTGCCCCCTGCTGCCTGGCAACACCCGATCTCTTACAGGGGGCTGTGATCCGCACAAATAACCCCCCCTCCCCTCCCCCCCTAATTAAAATCCCCCCCTCATCATTGGTGGCAGCGGAGAGTTCCAGTTTAATCGCTAGGGCTCCGATCGGTTACCATGGCAACCAGGACGCTACTGCAGTCCTGGCTGCCATGGTTACTTAGCAATTTTAGAAGCATTAAACTTACCTACGCTGTCTGTGACCGGCCGGGCGCTCCTCCTACTGGTAAGTGACAGGTCTGTGCGGCGCATTGCTTATAGCACAGACCTGTCACTTGCCAGTAGGAGGAGCGCCCGGCCGGTCACAGACAGCGCAGGTAAGTATAATGCTTCTAAAATTGCTAAGTAACCATGGCAGCCAGGACTGCAGTAGCGTCCTGGTTTCCATGGTAACCGATCGGAGCCCCAGCGATTAAACTGGGACTCCGATCGGAACTCTCCGCTGCCACCAATGATGGGGGGTGATTTTAATTAGGGGGGAGAGGGGAGGCCACACTGGCCACCAATGAATTTAATACAGGGGAGGGAGGGGGGTACGCACTGGCCACCAATTAATTTAATACTGGGGAGGGAGGAAGGGGGGCCGCACTGGCCACCAATGAATTTAATACAGGGGAGGGAGGGAGGGAGGGAGGGGGGCTGCACTGGCCACCAATGAATTTAATACTGGGGAGGGAGGGGGGCCGCACTGGCCACCAATGAATTTAAAACTGGGGAGGGAGGGGGGTCTGCCCCCTGCTGCCTGGCAGCACCTGATCTCTTACAGGGGGATATGATACACACAATTAACCCCTCAGGTGCGGCACTTGATGGGTTAATTGTGCGGATCACAGCCCCCTGTAAGAGATCGGGTGCTGCCAGGCAGCAGGGGGCAGTCATGTACACAGTTCTTAGTATATTCTAACTTGAAGCGTCCCCATCACTATGGGAACGCCTCTGTGTTAGAATATACTGTCGGATCTGAGTTTTTGATGATGGGGACGCTTGGTGACATGAAGGAAAATATACCATCGGATTGGAGAAAACTCTGATCCGATGGTATATTAATAGGGACTCCTGACTTTATATTGAAATAAATTGCACCATATTGTGTCAACCTCAAACGGATCCGTCCCCATTGACTTGCATGGCGGACATCAAAACGACTTTTTCCTTCATGTCTGGTGATCCTCCAAAAATCAAGGAAGACACACGGAAACAAAAACGGAAACGGATCACGGAACAACGGAACCCCGTTTTGCGGACCGTGAAAAAATACTGTCGTGTGCATGAGGCCTTACACTGTGTAATACACTGATAGTCAATGCAATACAATACAGATGTATTGTGCTGCATTGAAACAGGGATCAGACCCTGTAATGTTGATGTCCCATAGTGGGACAAAAAAAAAATATTAAAGGTGAAATCAAAGTGTTTTTAACAATAAAAATATTAAAGTTTCAATGAAAAAAAAAGGCCACTTTCCCATAAAAAGAGACATATAAAATTGGAAAAAAAATAAAATAAAATAAAATAAAAAACAGACATATTAGGTATGACCGCGTGCATAAAAACCTGCACTATAAAAATATCACATGATCCACCCTGTCTGGTCAACACCGTTAAAAAAAATGAATAAAAACTGTGCTAAAAACAGCCATTTTTGTCACCTTTTATCACAAAAAGTGTAATACCAAGTGATAAAAAAGAAGTAATTACCCTAAAATAGTACCAATAAAACCGGCATCTCAACCCGCAAAAAATGAGCCCCTACCTAAGACAATTGCCAAAAAAATAATAAAACTATGGCTCTCAGACTATGGAGACACTAAAACATGATTTATTTTGTTAAAAAAATGCTTCTACTGTGTTAAATGTAAAAAAGATTTAAAAAAAGTTGACATATTAGGTATCTTCACGTCCGTAACAACCTGCTCTATAAAAATAACACATGACTTAAGCCCTCAGGTGAACACCATAAAAAACACCACACATCACAAAAAGTGTAATACCAAGCGATCAAAAAGTGCATATACCCTAAAATAGTGCCAATCAAACTGTCATCTCATAACAAAAAAATTAGCCCCTATATAAAACAGTCGCCAAATAAAAGTAGTCATATTTGGTATTGTCGCCTCTGTAACAACCTGCTCTATAAAAATACCACATGCTCTAACCTGTCAGATGAACATTGTAAATAACAAAAAACAAAAACCGTGCCAAAATAGCTATTTCTTGTTACCTTGCCTCACAAAAAGTGTAATATAGAGCAACCAAAAATCATATTTACTCTAAAAATAGTACCAACAAAACTGCCACCTTATCCTGTAGTTTCCAAAATGGGGTCTTTTTTTGAAGTTTCTACTCTAGGGGTGCATCGGGGGTCTTCAAATGTGACATGGAAACTTAAAATTATCCCAGTGAAATCTGCCTTCCAAAAACCATATGGCATTCCTTTCCTTCTGTGCCCTGCCGTGTGCCCATACTGCAGTTTACGACCACATATGGAGTGTTTCTATAAACTAAAGAATCAGGGTAATAAATATTCAGTTTTTATTTGGCTGTTAACCCTTGCTTTGTTACTGGAAAAAATTGATTAAAATGGAAAGTCTGCTAAAAAAGTGAAATTCAGAAATGTCATCTACATTTTCCTTTAATTCTTGTGGAACACCTAAAGGGTTAACAAAGTTTGTAAAATCAGTTTTGAGTACCTTGAGGGGGGTAGTTTCTAAAATAGGGCCATTTATGGTTTCTATTATGTAAGCCTCACAAAGTCACTTCAGACCTGAACTGGTCCTTAAAAAGTGGGTTTTGGAAATTTTCGTAAAAATTTTAAGATTTGCTACTAAACTTCTAAGCCTTCTAACGTTCCAAAAAAGAAAATGTCATTTACAAAATGATCCAAACATGAAGTAGAAATATGGGAAATATAAAGTAATAACTATTTTAGGAGGTATCACTATCTGTTTTGAAAGCAGAGAAATAGAAATTTTGAAAATTGAGAATTTTTCTAAATTTTTGGTAAATTTGGTATTTTCTTATAAATAAAAATGAAATATTTGTACTCAAATTTACCACGTAAAGTGACACATGTCAGATTTGCAAAAAATGGCCTGGTCCTTAAGGTGAAAAATAGCAAGGTCCTTAAGGGGTTAAAGCATTTTAGTAACTACCAGAATGTTTAGCATGAGTTATAATGAGTAAATGTGAGCTAACAATTTTTGAACTTTACTATGATTTGAATGATCTATTTATTTTTTTACACTATTTTTACTGCTTATCACAATTTTCCACTTATCAGCATTTCCATAATACTTTTTTGCAAATTGCTAAATAGTCACAGTATATACAATACAGTATATGTATGAATAAATAGGAGGGAGGGATAGATTAAATACATCTTCCACATTGTTTCCTAAGAAGTGTAGAAACCATCCACCAGTAGTACTGTGGAGAGAAATGTAAAATTGGAAATCCGATAATTAGTACAGTAAGTGTGATTGTTATTGTTGTCTGAAGTGGTACTGAAAATAAAGAGACATTGGTACAATCTTTTCGTTACTATGTGTGTAAATTGCTATGCCACAAAAATTGCATCTCTGATGTACAGTACAAGTGCATTCTATTAAAAAACATATACAGTATGTTCTTTAAAGGTAAAATCAGGTATTCCACTATCCACCAAGGTTGACTTGTTAATAAGTAATCCAATCGCAAAAGAAATTTGAACCCACTGAAAAATAATACAGACCTGAACAGATATACATTTGTTTTTCAAGAATGTAATGAAATATTTCTCCACCCATGTTATGTTAACCTCTCATTATTTAAGCCTCACAGTTGTCCTAGCATTAGCTGTACAGTGTATGACTTTGGTAGCTGTTCCCATATCATATGTGATCCAGCTTTCAACCTAACAAGTTCTGAAGGTTGTTGCATTTGGTTGTCACTATCTGGCCACTGTTTGCAACCATTTGCCATTTTGTGGGCACTGGATAGAAATCGGAGTAATTTTTGGCTTAATCTACAGTAGGCAGGGGCGGACTGAGAACCCTCAGGGCCCCCGGGCATAATAAATCAAGGGCCCCCTTACAGGCCCCACCCATGTTCTGCTGCAAGCCCCACCCTTTTCCTGCCTCCATGCCCCGCCTCCAGCCACACCCTACACAATCTTTAATAAGATTTCAAAGTTAAAGTGACACAAAAGGCACCCAGACCACTTCAGCTCATTGAAGTGGTCTGGGTACAGTGTCCCTTTTGCAAATCGAGCTGCAATGTTCTAGAGAAACTGCATTGTTTACATTCCAGCAATAAGTCAGCCTCTAGTGGCTGGCAGCCACCTGAGGGCTTCTTGGATTAAAACAGACCTTTGGTCTGGTATCTGACGCTGGACGTCCTCACACTCTGCATTATGACCTCCTGGGTCAGATTTTTCCCCATAGGAAAGCATTGATTCAATGCTTTCGTATGGGGTGATCTAATCTCAGCGTCCATTAGTGAGCCTCTGTTAGAAACCGTCCCCTCCAGGCCCCAGTATAGACTACAATTGAGGGATAATGGGCCATGGAGAGGGGTCTTTCTAGCAGAGGCTATCTCAGTGTCCTTTAGAGAGTGTGTTTGAAAGAATCCCCTCCCATTAGAGACTACAATGGAGTCTAATGGGGCCTAGAGGGGGGTCTCTCCAACACTCTTGTTCCTATTCACAATATAGCAACACAACATAGCTCGCTGATACCTAGGCCAAGTTGGCTCCTCTTACCTCAATTACGGTTGCTGGCTGGCAGGCTGTGGGCTTGCTGGCTGCGGCTGGCAGGCTTTGGGCCTGGCTGGCTGGCCTGTAATCCAGAGAGGGATTGTAGAAGCTATGTAAGTAGTCATAAAAGACAGTAGAAGGGCCTGTTGGACAGTGGATGATGGTTATTTGGAGGGAGAATAACTATTGTGAGAGGACACATATCTGGGCATAACTACTGTGAAGGGAGCACATATCTGGGCATAACTACTGTGAAGGGGGGGAGGCCCTTTACAGTAGTTATTAATCCCTTTCAGCAGTCCCCCCTTGAGTGAATGGGGGACTGCTGAAAGGGGTTAATAACTACTGTGAAGGCCCTAGCCGTCTGGGCAACCCCACAGATCATCCCCCTACCCACCTTGTTCCACTGATCCGCTACTTGCGGGCTACGTGGGCATGAGTTCAGTCACTTCGGTGCGCAATCCCATCCTGCGGCGCGTGATCCCGCGAGACCCGTGACCTACAGTGGCGGGTCTCGCGGGATCACGCGCTGCAGGACGGGATTGCGCACCGAAGTGACTGAACTCATGCCCGCGCAGCCCACAAGTAGCGGAACAATTACAAGAGGGGTGGGGAATAGCCAAATTAAAAAATATTTTGAACCAAAAAGTGTGCTTTTGGTGGGTTTTGAACTAATGCTGGTCTGTGGATGGCACTGTTATGGGGGCTCTGTGGATGGCACTGTTATGGGGGCTCTGTGGATGGCACTGTCATGGGGGCTCTGTGGATGGCACTGTTGTGGGGGGGGGATCTGTGGGTGACACATATATAGCACCTTATGCTATATATGTGTCATCCACAGATACCCCCATAAAAGTGTCCCTGTGAGTTAATGACCCCCAATACAGGGTCTGGGGGCCAGCATCTCATGTTGTAATGGCAGCGGGGCCCGGTGCAGTCACTGTATTCTATTACACCGGGCCCCGCTCACTGTAATATTGAGGCATTAATGTAGGCAATAGGCATTAAACAAGAGAAATCCTCTGCGATCCTCTCCCTCTCTGTACTCACAAACTCCCGTAGCAGGCAGGCCGGGCGGCAGTGCAACTCACTGACGTCACGCGCCTGCTCCTCCCACTTTATGAATGAAGCAGGCGGAGCAGTCTGCAGCCCGGCCTGCCTGCTACTGAGTTTGTGAGTACGGAGAGGATCGCAGAGGATTTCTCTTGTTCACATATGAATATTAGTATTACAGTGAGCGGGGCCCGGTGTAATAGAATGCAGTGAGTGCACCGGGCCCCGCTGCCATTACCAGGCCAGCATAACATTCGGAATCGGGGCGCTGGGCATAACACATTATGTTATTCTGCGGCGGGCCCCCATCCCGGCCGGGCTCTCGGACCAGTTCCGAAGTGCCCGACCGGTCAGTCCGCCCCTGCAAGGAAGCCCATATGACTCCTCCTTTGATTTATGGCAACCTGTGTATAGTAGGAGGAGAAGATTTATGATGTTTTGGATGCTGGACATCTCCTATGTCAGAAAGAAGATAATTAACCTTTTATTGTCAAAAGTAGCAGAAGGACAGCATCTAGACAAGCCCCTGCCAGGGTTACAGTGTTGTCAAAGCACATGTCTGTGTGTTGAAGAGACTTCTTAGCTGTACAGGAGTCTATACTGCATCCCACCACTACTTACAGTGATGGTTGTGTGCGGGAGGGCCTGATGAGGACCAACAGCCTAAGTTGCTCATGCACTGGCTGCCACTAGAGAGAAAGTGCATGCATAGAACTATGCAAAAAGCACAAGTCGCTATTAGGAAGTGGCTGACTCCAATCAGAGAAGATGTTTCTGCACTTTAATCACGTTTGATTGTACAGAGCTGGTATCTGACCATTATTCAGTGTGAACCGAATATTTGCATGTCTTCTGTGTTTTATATCCACTCCTGCTTTTGGCTACCAATTCATAAGCCATTTCTGATGGGACCATACAGCCTTAAAGCTGCTACACAGACAGGATCAGTTGTGCTTTTCATTTTTCCTTCCTTCTGACAGATCAGAAGAAGTGTCAAATAAATGATGATGTCAGCCTGTCCAAAAGCCAAAATAGTGGACCAGTCATGAAGTGGGGAAGGGTGGGAACAGCATGAGAAGTCCACAGAGTGGACCCATGACATAGTGGTGAGGTGGAAGCAGCATGAGGAGCCCACAGAGTGGCCCAATTACAGGGTCTGGAGGTGGAAGCAGTATGAGGAGGCCACGGAGTGGCACAATAACCGAGTCTGGAGGTGGCAGCAGCATGAGTAGGCCACAGAGTAGCACAATGACAGAGTCTGGAGGTGGCAGCAGCAATATCAGGAGGAGGCAACAGAGTGGTAAAATGACCGAGTCTGGAGATGGCAGCAGCATGAGTAGGCCACAGAGTGGCACAATGACAGAGTCTAGAGGTGGCAGCAGCATGACTAAGCCACAGAGTGGCACAATGAAAGAGTCTGGAGGTGGCAGCAGCAGCATCAGGAGGAAGCCACAGAGTGGCACAATGACTGAGTCTGCAGGTGGCAGCAGCATGAGTAGGCCACAGAGTGGCACAATGACCGAGTCTGGAGATGGCAGCAGCATGAGTAGGCCACAGAGTGGTACAACGACAGAGTCTGGAGGTGGCAGCAGCATGAGTAGGCAATAGAGTGGCACAATGACCAAGTCTGGAGGTGACAGCAGCATGAGTATGTAGCGGTCAGAGGAGGGAGAGACCGCACAGCAGGATTCAAGTACAGTACAGCGGACAAGGGGACTGAAGCAAAAAACTGCTTTATTAAAGAACCAGATGTAACTGCCGGAAAATCGGATTAACGGTATAAACAGGTTTACACAGATTACATAATGTTGTACTGGAATACGCTTCTATACTCTTTCACCAAAAAAACTTAAAGTGAAGTGCGTATATATTTTTCTTCTAGTACTGAAATACGCCCCTATACACTTTCACTAGAAATAAATGCAACAGTGCAGTGTGCATATATTTTTCTTTTTTTACTGTAATACTAATGTTGGGCAGGAATATTCGAATTGCGAATTTTAATCACGAATATCGCCACTTCTAGAATTTCCAAAGATTTACAATATAGTGCTATATATTTGTATTCGCGAATATTCTATTTTTTTTTTTTAATCCATGATCCCTCCCTGCTTCTTGCTTGTTGGTCAATGAGAAGGCTGCAATGTCTTTGTCTGAGCTTAGCAACATCCCTAGCAACCAATAGGAAAGTTGCCTACCCCTTACTATATAAGAACCTCCCGAGCAGCCAATTTCTGCAGTTTTTTGCAGTTCTGAAAGAGACAGCAGTGTCATTGCTGTGCTCTGTGCTTTGCTGTGTCATTACATTAGTTAGTTAGTTAGCTTATATATATAATACAGAGAGTTAGTGGGAGATAGTCAGTGTAGGTTAGATAGTGATATAGTGTAGCTGATAGGGTTATTCAAGGTGTTAGGTAGTGTGATAGGTTCTGTTGTCCATACATACATGCTACAGACATAGTGCTGTGATGTCACAAGTTCACAACAATACTTGGTGCACCAATCAGTAATATGTAGTCAGACTTGCTAAAATGTGAAGTTGACCGTATTGCGTCAAAATATGTGCATTATTAATTGCCGATTTGCGCAATCGCAAATATATTGGAGCACTCTATCGGCATATAAAGCTATTGTAATGTTCTGCTGTGCCAACCATTTTCTCCAGTCTCAGGAAACTTCTAGCGAAGTTGCAGCAAAGTTGATTGATCCACGCCTGTATTATGCACGCAATACGCGCATATTACATTGCTGATTTTTACAATCAAGAAAATAATGGCGAAATCGCGAATTTATGACAAATATTCACCCAAATATTCGTGAAATATTGCGAATTCGAATATTGCCCCTGCCGCTCATCACTTTGTAATACGCCCCTATATGCTTTCAACAGAAATAACTGCAGAATTGAACTGAGAATATGTTTATCTTGTTGGACTGAAATAGGCCACTATAAGCTTTGACCAGAAAAAAAACTTAAAGAGTGAAGTGCGTATATATTTTTCTTGTAGTATTGAAATACACCCCTATACGCTTTCACCAAAAAAACATAAAGAGTGCAGTGCGTATATATTTTTCTTTTTTTACTGTAATACGCCTCTATATGCTTTCAACAGAAATAACTGCAGAAGTGAACTCAGAATAATTTTTTTTTGTTCTACTGGAATACAACCCTATACGCTTTGACCAGAAAAAAATTAAAGAGTAAAGTGCGTATATATTTTTCTTTTAGTACAGAAATACGCCCCTATACGCTTTCACCAGAAATAACTACAACAGTGCAATGCGTATATATTTTTCTTTTTTTACTGTAATACGCCCCTAAATGCTTTCAACAGAAATAACTGCTGAAGTGAACTGAGAATATATTTATCTTGTTCGACTGAAATAGGCCACTATACGCTTTGACCAGAAAAAACTTAGAGTGAAGTGCGTATATATTTTTCTTGCAGTAGTAAAATACTCCCCTATACACTTTCACCAGAAATAACTGCAACAGTGCAGTGCGTATATATTTTTCTTTTTTTACTGTAATACGCCCCTATACACTTTAAACAGAAATAACTGCAACAGTGTAGTGTGTATATATTTTCCTTTTTTTTTTACAGAAATGCACCCCTATACGCTTTCACCAAAAATAACTGCAACAGTGCAGTGCGTATTGTAAGAAGGTACAAGGAATCATAGTAGATCATAGGTACGTGTCACCGAGGTTCCTGGCCTCGGTGGAGTAAGAGCCGTTTTTTATGTGTCAGCAACAGTTGCTGTTTGACACCTTAATACTTAGTATGGCTGTATAGCTGATCCGGGACGGCTCTTACTGGGAGTAGTCAAAGTGCTGGGTGGGTGACTACTCCCCATGTACCAGGCTGGGTTTTTCCAGGCCTAAAAAACAGCCAGCACTGCCAGTTGAGGAGGATTACCTCAGTCTGACAGTGGAGCTCAGGAGGTGTGTGTGCTGGGATCTGAGGCTTGTGCCCTGCTGGAGGGCTGAGACCTGTCTGTAAGGGAAACGGGCCCCTAAAAGCCTGCTATGGACTGCTGAAGGCAGAACTGCCAACAAGGTGATTTTTTGCTATGTGGACTTTCCATTGTGTGTGAGCTAACACCAAGACTGCAAAGTGGCATTTTGTCTATGCTTTATGTGTGAATAAACACAGAACTTTGATTTAAGAACTGGTAATTTGCCTCTGTACTACGTTCGCACACTCTGTCTACCAGAGCGAATGCCCACAGTATATATTTTTCATGTTGTACTGAAATACGCCCCTATACGCTTTCACCAGAAATAACTGCAACAGTGCAGTGCGTATATATTTTTCTTTTTGTACTGAAATACGCCCCTATACGCTTTCAACAGAAATAACTGCAGAAGTAAAATGCGTATATATTTTTCTTGTCATACTGAATAAGATACTAAGATATAAGCCACTAAAGGCTTTTCAACATAACACTTGCAGCCCAATAACAAAAAGCTGGAATGACAGAGCTGTCTAATGACTATTTGGATCTCCAAATAATCGTTCCCTGCACTTGTAAATCACTTTCCTATCAATGTCTTTAGTGCCTTCTGACGTCTCTCCCTGCACTAAGATGCTGTGAAAATATTCCTATCCTTTCCCTGCACATATAAATCGTTTCTTTTTCCACAATTGTTTTTCCACTTGCTGTCCCTAGCGCCTTCACACGTCTGTCCCTGCACTCTGATTCCTGTAAAATAGCAGAATCTAAAATTAGTATTTATAGGGCTGCGATATCACAGGGCTGGCTGGCTGCTGATTGGCTGCATGCAGGCATGTCAATCTGGGTGATCCCGCCTTCCCAGAGTTCCTTGCCTCATGTCCTCAGTCCTCACACGTGTAGCGGCCATTTTAGGAAAATTGCGATTTATTACCATGAAGTGAGAGGAAATTCGCATTCGTTGCAAATCAAATTTTCCTGAAATTCGGATCGAATTCCACTTCATCAGCTTCGATTCGCTCATCTCTAATAATTATGCAAAGAAGGCAGTATACCACAACTGTGGCTAACATTGTGGCTACCCATAACTGACATCAGGGGCCATATGGTTAGCATTTGAGGTATATTGACACCACTCTTGGGGGTGAAAACTGTGCAAATGCATATTTGTGCATCTATGAGTGTATATACTGTGTATGTCTGCATATGTGTATATATAAACACACGTGCCTATATATGTGTGTAGGTACAGCTTTGGTACAGTAGGTGTGATTATACACTATATGGACAAAAGTGTTGGGACACTTACACATTATACCTGCAGGAGCTTTTATGACATCCCATTCTAAATCCAATAATATGGGATTAATATGGGGATTGTCCCCACTTTCCAGCTAAAACAGCTTCCACTCTTCTGGGAAGGTTTTCAACAAGATTTTAGATTATGTCTGTGGGAATTTTTGCTGATTCATCGAGAAGAACATTTGTGAAGTCAGACAATGATGTTGGATGAGGGGGCTTGACGCGCAATCTGTTCATCCCAAAGGTGTTTGATGTGGTTGAGTCCAGTTCTTACACACCAAATTCACCAAACCATTGCCTTTATGGACCTTGCTTTGTCCACTGTGACACTGTCATGCTGGAATAGAAGGGCCTTCCCCAAACTGTTCCTACAAATTTGGAAGCATGCAATTGTCCAGAATGTCTTGGTATGATGAATCATTAAGATTTACCTTTACTAGAACTAAGGGGCCTACACTCAGGGTTGCCAACCATACATAAATTTCTGGACAGTCCGTAAGAATAGGAGCCTTTTTTCCTGTGTCCGTGAAAAAAAAAATGTGTCCGTGATTTTTTGGGAGGCTGGTATTTGATTAGAATATTTCAGTGGTAGTTATCATTTTTTTTTACAGCTCACAGTAAATGCTGGTAGTGAGTTATCAGTATATTGAGTTATAGACAGGTATTATAGAAATGTTATAATTCATTATGGTTTTCCAATAAAAAATATTGTCTGTCTGTCTGTAATTTGGGGCAAGTTGTCTAGAAAAAAAAAAAAATTCTGGTTGGCAACCCTGCCTATGCCAACTACTCAAAAACAACCCCATAGCAAAAGGTCAGAAATTGATGGAAACACCACCGAAATGGTTCAGGAACAGCATGGGGAGGATGTCTGTATGCATCTGGGACTCCAAGGTCACTGCTGGGAACAATGTTGTCCGAGTAGCATGCCACATTTACAGACTGACAATAATACGCACAAAACAGAAGATAAAATCGATTTTAGAGGAAAAATTGTTAGTAAACATCCTTTCCTGTATATTTACTTGTATATAAAGTGCAAGTGCTGCCAAAAATTACAAGGAAGAGGCACTCCGATACAACCTGTATATCACATAAAGGAGGGCCTCATTCACATTGTGGTACAATTGTTCAGGTAGTGGGACTCCTACACTCCTGAAGCCTATGCATTAAGTGAAAGGGCTTTCAAACATTACAAGGAACAAGCACTCCAATACACCCTTTATTACACATAAAGGAGGGCATCATACACCCTTTAAAAATTATGATTGATGGCCTGCTAGTGACCCTCAAAAACATTAGAAGCAAGGGCCTGCTGGTGACCCTCTAAAACATTACAGGCGAGGACCTGCTGCTGAGCTGACCATCTTAAACATTAGGGGTGAGAGTCTGCTGCAGAGCTGACTCTCTAAAACATTAGGGGCAAGTGCCTGCTGCTGAGCTGACCATTGAAAAAATTATGGGTGAATGCCTGTTGCTGAGCTGACCCTTGAAAATATTATGGGCGAGTGCCTGCTGCTTAGCTAACCATTAAAAAAATTATGGACAAGGGCCTGCTGGTGAGCTGACCCTGTAAAACATTATGGTTGAGAGCCTGCTGGTGAGCTGACCCTCAAAAACATTATATGCTAGGGCCTGCTGGTGAGCTGACACTCTTAAAAATTGTTGGTGAGAGCCTGCTGGTGAGCTGACCCTCTAAAACATTACATACGAGGGCCTGCAGGTGAGCTGACCCTCTAAAACATTATATGCGAGGGCCTGCAGGTGAGCTGACCCTCCAAAAGATTGTATGTGAGGGCCTGCAGGTGAGCTGACCCTCCAAAAGATTGTATGTGAGGGCCTGCTGGTGAGCTGATCCTCTAAAACATTACATGTGAGGGCCTGCAGGTGAGCTGGACATCTAAAAGATTGTAGGTGAGGGCCTGCTGGTGAGCTGACCATCTAAAACATTAGGGGTGAGAGTCTGCTGCAGAGCTGACTCTCTAAAACATTAGGGGCAAGTGCCTGCTGCTGAGCTGACCATTGAAAAAATTATGGGTGAGTGCCTGTTGCTGAGCTGACCCTTGAAAATATTATGGGCGAGTGCCTGCTGCTTAGCTAACCATTAAAAAATTATGGACAAGGGGCCTGCTGGTGAGCTAATCCAGTAAAACATTATGGTTGGGGGCCTGCTGGTGAGCTGACCCTCAAAAACATTATATGCGAGGGCCTGCTGGTGAGCTGACACTCTTTAAAATTGTTGGTGAGAGCCTGCTGGTGAGCTGACCTCTAAAACATTACATACGAGGGCCTGCAGGTGAGCTGACCCTCCTAAAACATTATATGCGAGGGCCTGCAGGTGAGCTGACCCTCCAAAAGATTGTATGTGAGGGCCTGCTGGTGAGCTGATCCTCTAAAACATTACATGCGAGGGCCTGCAGGTGAGCTGGACCTCTAAAAGATTGTAGGTGGGGCCTGCTGGTGAGCTGACCCTCTAAAACATTATATGTGAGGGCCTGCAGGTGAGCTGGACCTCTAAAAGATTGTAGGTGAGAGCCTGCTGCTGAGCTGTCCCTCTAAAACATTATATGCGAGGGCCTGCAGGTGAGCTGACCCTCTACAACATTAGGAGCGAGGACAGACTAATAAGCATGATGATATGATGAAAGAGGAGGAGGACGAGAAAAGGAAGATTGAACCATATACCCTTTTTTGTGGTGGAAGGAGTGCATGGGAATACAGTGTATTCAGTACATTTTAAAAAACACATTTAAAGTGCCTTTATGTTCAGCCGCTTTCCTCTGGTGGAGTACAGAAGTTAGGGGCAATCCAGGCCTTGTTTATTTTTATAAGAGTCAACCTGTCAGCATTTTCAGTTGACAGGCGGATGCGCTTATCAGTTATTATGCCACCAGCAGCACTAACTACCTGCTATGACAAAACGCTGGCGGCAGGGCAGGCCAGCACCTCCAAGGCGTAGAGCGCCAGTTCGTGCCACGTGTCCAGCTTGGTCACCCAGTAGTTGTAAGGCACATAGGGATCATTGAGGACGCTGACACGGTCGGCTAGGTACTCTTTCACCATCTTTCAAAATGTTTCCCTGTTTGTGGCACTAGGCCGCGCATCAGGGTCAGGGTGCTGGCGGGTTGTCATGAAACTGTCCCAGTCTTTGGAGAGTGTTGCCCTGCCTCTGTTGGAACTGCTATGTGTTCCCCTTGTCTCCCCTCCTCGGTTGGCCAAGGAACTACATACTCTGCCGCCAGCGTTATCAGCTAGAGATTTTTGGAGCAATTTTTCAACAAGGACCTTCTGGTACTGCACCATTTTGCTCTTCCTCTCCACCACAGGATTGAGAGATGAGAAGTTCTCTTTGTAGCGGGGGTCGAGAAGGGTGAACAACCAGTAATCGGTGTAGTCCAAAATGCGTAAACGGGTCACGGGAAAGGCAGCCTAACATAAAGTCCGCCATGTGTGCCAGAGTCCCAACAGGCAAGATTTTGCTGTCATCATCAGGAGGATGACTCTCAATCTCCTCATCCTCTTCCTCCTCTTCTACCCATCCACGCTAAACAGATCGAATTAAACTTCTATGGGTACTACCCTCTGTAGCGGAGGCAACTGTCTCCTGCTCCTCTTCCTCCTCCTCATCATCATCCAATTTGAGCTGAGAAATGAACTGAGTGTGGTCTGGCTATCACCCTGTGTAATTTCTTCCCTCATTTCCACCTCTTCCACATGCAAAGTGTCGGCCTTAAATTGTGAGCAGCGAGTAGTGTTGATCAAGCATGTTCGGCCGAACACCAGTTCGGCTCGAGCATCTTGATGCTTGGCAAATGGCGGTATTCGGACGAATACCGCATGTGCTCGAGCGCAATGCTCGAGTCTCCTCTCCGCACGTTTTCTTGGCTAATACACAGCCAATAAACGTGCAGGTAAGTTCTGCCCTCACTGTAATGCCGTAGCCATGTGGTTACTGGCATTACAGTGATTGGCTGGCCGGAAACAACGTCATGGGGTGCTATATAGCACCAGATGACACGTGTTCGGCTCAGTCTTAGTCAGGGAGAGCTGTGCTGAGGAAGGGACAATGAGTGTAAGGAGTGATATAGGAATAATTTTATTAGAAAAACATTTTAGAGACCTACCGTAGAAGTCCTTTTAAGGACTATTGTTGAGTGTGTGGCAGCAATATAAATTTTTTGCGCATCCTGTGCTAAATAGCGTGAAATAGTTAGGCCGCTGCAGAAAGTGACATTAGTATGCCCCACATCTCCTGTGTAAAGTGTGCGCATCCAAAAAATATCTGTGACATCCATTGTACTTTTTCCATAGATGGTGTCCGCTGCGGACAGTGACATTAGCTGCGCCACAATGTAAAGTGTGCGCTTCCCAAAAAAAAAAAGTGACATCCAGTGTCCCTTTTTCGGTAGAACGGTGTCTGCTGTGTACAGTGACATTAGCTGCGCCACATCTCCAGTGTAAAATGTACGCATCCAAAAAAATATCTGTGACAGCCAGTGTACTTTTTCCGTAGACGGTGTCTGCTGTGGACAGTGACATTACCTGCGCTACATCTCTAGTGTAAAGTGTGGGCATCCAAAAAATATCTGTGACATCCAGTCCTTTTTCCGTAGACGGTGTCCGCTGCGGACAGTGACATTAGCTGCGCCACATCTCCATTGTAAAGTGTGCACATGCAAAAAATATCTGTGACTAGTGATGAACGAACATCTGCTGGGACGGTTCGCGATCTCGCGGGTCCCATTCATTTAAATGGCAGCGAACTGAAAAACCTCCAGATCATATTTGCAGCCCCACAAAATACTTACTAGATGTGCACACATAGTCCCACAACATGGACACTTACATACCAGAAGTATTAAGCGAATCTGCAATCTGCAAGCATTATTTTTTTATCTGCGAAATTTCGGCAAAGTATTAATCGCAAGAGCACATGCGCTAGGAAGGCGTGGCCTACAGCAACTGGTTTGCACCGACTAGAAATTAGATGGATGTGATGGTTGGAACCAAGTTCAGCGACAAAGAGGAAGAACTCCTGGTGACTGTAAGTAATCTTACATTAAAGTAGTGTATTTAATTACATTTCACCTGCATGTCTCAACAATCGCTTTATATGCAAAAGAGTGTTATAAAAAAAAATCGCCAGTGCGACCTTCTGCGATTCAAATTTTTCTTAAGTGCACAAAACTTTACATTTTATAAGGTCGCACTAGATATTAGTGATTGTTGCACTAAGTATTCCTGTGACATCACACCCACTCTGTTAGTAGCATATTTGTATGGAAAGCATAGATATATATTTCACATGCACATTGCACATCCATTGTCATGCCGCACACTATATACCGCACACACACACTATATACCGCAAACACACACTACACTGCGTGCAGAATTATTAGGCAATGAGTATTTTGACCACATCATCCTCTTATGCATGTTGTCTTACTCCAAGCTGTATAGGCCTCGAAAGCCTACTACCAATTTAACATATTAGGTGATGTGCATCTCTGTAATGAGAAGGGGTGTGGTCTAATGACATCAACACCCTATATTAGGTGTGGCATAATTATTAGGCAACTTCCTTTCCTTTGGCAAAATGGGTCAAAAGAAGGACTTGACAGGCTCAGAAAAGTCAAAAATAGTGAGATATCTTGCAGAGGGATGCAGCACTCTTAAAAATCGCAAAGCATCTGAAGCGTGATCATCGAACATTCAAGCGTTTCATTCAAAATAGTCAACAGGGTCGCAAGAAGCGTGTGGAAAAACCAAGGCGCAAATACTGCCCCTGAACTGAGAAAGTCAAGCTATGCAGCCTGCCAAGATGCCACTTGCCACCAGTTGGCCATATTTCAGAGCTGCAACATCAATGGAGTGCCCAAAAAGCACAAGGTGTGCAATACTCAGAGACATGGCCAAGGTAAGAAAGGCTGAAAGACGACCACCCTCTGAACAAGACACACAAGCAGAAACGTCAAGACTGGGCCAGAAATATCTCAAGACTGATTTTTCTAAGGTTTTATGGACTGATGAAATGAGAGTGAGTCTGATGGGACAGATGGATGGGCACGTGGCTGGATTGGTAAAGGGCAGAGAGCTCCAGTCCGACTCAGACGCCAGCAAGGTGGAGGTGGAGTACTGGTTTGGGCTGGTATCATCAAAGATGAGCTTGTGGGGCCTTTTCGGGTTGAGGATGGAGTCAAGCTCAACTCCCAGTCCTACTGCCAGTTTCTGGAAGACACCTTCTTCAAGCAGTGGTACAGGAAGAAGTCTGCATCCTTCAATAAAAACATGATTTTCATGCAGGACAATGATCCATCACACGCGTCCAAGTACTCCACAGCGTGGCTGGCAAGAAAGGGTATAAAAGAAGAAAATCTAATGACATGGCCTCCTTGTTCACCTGATCTGAACCCCATTGAGAACCTGTGGTCCATCATCAAATGTGAGATTTACAAGGAGGGAAAACAGTACACCTCTCTGAACAGTGTCTGGGAGGCTGTGTTGCTGCTGCACGCAATGTTGATGGTGACAGATCAAAACACTGACAGAATCCATGGATGGCAGGCTTTTGAGTGTCCTTGCAAAGAAAGGTAGCTATATTGGTCACTGATTTGTTTTTGTTTTGTTTTTGATGTCAGAAATGTATATTTGTGAATGTTGAGATGTTATATTGGTTTCACTGGTAAAAATAAATAATTGAAATGGGTATATATTTGTTTTTTGTTAAGTTGCCTAATAATTATGCACAGTAATAGTCACCTGCACACACAGCATAACCCCCTAAAATAGCTAAAACTAAAAACAAACTAAAAACTACTTCCAAAATATTCAGCTTTGATATTAATGAGTTTTTGGGTTCATTGAGAACATGGTTGTTGTGTAATAATAAAATTAATCCTCAAAAATACAACTTGCCTAATAATTCTGCACTCCCTGTATATATATATATATATATATATATATATAATATGTACTAGCAGAAGGACGGGTATATTTCATCTATTTAATTTAATGTTTGTAGTGTGTCGTTAAAGATATAGACAGCATCTCCCATAACAGTGACCTTTACAGCCCCTTTAAAATGACCTCCACAGTGCCTGCCCCTTTAACAGTGACCTCCACAGTGCCGCCCCTTTAACAGTTACCTCCACAGCGCTCGCCTCTTTAACAGTGACCTCCATGGCGCCCCTTTAACAGTGACCACCACATTGTATAAATGAGTAGAAATCCAGCTCACCAATTCAGTCGTGCAGCGGAAAAGCCAGGTCAGCTCAACGTTAACTTAATTCAAATAAACAGATTTCCAGCACGAAGGAGATAAAATCTTGCATGTTCTTTATTGAATATTCCAAACGTACACGCGGTGCAGTGAAAAAGGTCCCTCCATGTCCCTGGTCAGACCGACATGTTTCGAGCCATACATCAGATACATCAGTTGTCTGGGAAGGTTTTAGACTGGGTCTCAGCTCTCTAGGAAGTACCATTCCTGAGATATTCCCAAAAAATGACCTGCATTAGCCAATACAAGCCTGCAAGTCTTTCTCTTTATATCCCAACTGCCATACACATGGTCACATGACCCTTATCAACCAATAGAAGCTCGTAGGCCCTTAGACTTGGATGGATTTTTTTGCGACTGTCGTGTCGCAGTTGAAGCATGTCGCATGTCGCAGTGCGACACCATAGCCTATCATTATAAAAATTGTTGAGACAAAATATTGCGCAACCCATGTTGTTGTGTAGCCCTAGCATTAAAGGGGCAGGGTGCTGTGGAGGTCACTGTTAAAGGGCGAGCACTATGGAGGTCACTGTTAAGGGACGGGTGCTGTGGAGGTCACTATTAAAGAGGCAGATGCTGTGGAGGTCTCTGTTAAGGCAGCATGGTACTGGGCGGTCACTGTTAAGGAAGCGGGGTACTGTGGAGATCACTGTTAAGGGAACGGGGTACTGTGGCAGTCACTGTTAAAGAGGCGGGCGCTATGGAGGTCACTGCTAAAGGGGCAGGGAGCTGTGGAGGTCACTGTTAAAAAGGCGAGCGCTGTAGAGGTCACTGTTAAAGGGGAAGAGCACTGAGGAGGTCACTGTTAAAGAAGCAGGCACTGTGGAGGTCACTGATAAAGGGGCTGGCACTGTGGAGGTCACTATTAAAGAGGCAGATGCTGTGGAGGTCTCTGTTAAGGCAGCATGAAACTGGGCGGTCACTGTTAAGGAAGCGGGGTACTATGGAGATCACTGTTAAGGGAACGGGGTACTGTGGCAGTCACTGTTAAAGGTACGGGTGCTGTGGAGGTCTCTGTTAAGGGGGCAGGGAACAGTGGAGGTCACAGATAAGGGGATGGTCCCCTATGCAGGTCAGTGTTAAGGTACGGGGTGCTGTAGGGGTCACTGTTAATGGGGTGGGATGCTATAAAACTCACTGTTAAAGGGTTGGGCTGCTGTTAAGGTCAAAGTTAAGCGGATGGGCTGCTGTGGAGGTCCCATTGTAAGGAGGCAGGGCATTGTGAAGGGGGTCAGTGTTAAGGGGAGGGGGACTGTGTAGTTCACTGTAAATAATTTGGGGTGCTGTAGAGGTCACTGTTATGGGGGATACTGTCGATATATTTTAATGACACGCACAAACATTAAATGAAATAGATAAAATATACCCATGCAAAGCTGGGTCCTTCTGCTAATATATCTATCTAATATATAAAGCTGAGTGTATGTGTGTGTGTGTATGTCTGCTAAAGGAATCCGCACCGTCGTTTTTCACAATCACGAAATATGGCACACAGGTACATCAGGTGTCCGGGAGGTTTTTTAAACCAGGTCTCAGCTCTCTAGGACATACTGTTCCTGAGATATTCTTAAAAAATGCATTAGCCAATAGAAGCTTGGTCACATGAACCTTATCAGCCAATAGAAGATCACAGGTCCTCCAGTCTCCACATACACAGTTTTACTCCAGGTTTCCATAACAACCCAGCCATTTTCTTCACTGCTGTAGGAGAGCTTTAAAGGGAATCTGTCACCAGGAAAATCGCTATTGAAGTAAAGCCATGGCCTAATAGCACTTAGTACCTTATTTTAAGATGTGCCTTTGTTCCAGCAATAGATGTGTTTATCCTCTGAAAATCCAGTTTATTTACTAACATAATAACTTAGTATATAAGGCTGAAAAAAGACATTTATCCATCCAGTTCAGCCTGTTATCCTGCAAGTTGATCCAGAGGAAGGCAAAAAAAAAACAGTGAGGTAGAAGCTAGAGTTGAGCGGACACCTGGATGTTCGGGTTCGCCGGGTTCGGCCAAACTTCAGGTCAAAGTTCGGGTTCGGGACCCAAACTTGACCCCGAACCCGGACCCCATTAAAGTCAATGGGGACCCGAACTTCACTTTATTATTTTCCGTTATAACTTGGTTATAACGGAAAATAATACTATTAGCTTTTTCAGATCTGAGTTTTCACGATAGTGAAAACTCAGATCCGATGGTATATTCTAAAACAGAGGCTTTCCCATGGTGATGGGGATGCTTGAAGTTAAAATATACCATCGGATTTGAGAAAACTCCGATCCGATGGTATATTCTAAACCCGAGGCGCTCCCATGGTGATGGGGACGCACCTCTGACAGGGCGCTGCCATCCACGGCACCTGAGGGGTTAATTGTGCAGGCGGCAGCTCCCAGAGGTCAGGTGTCGGGAATGTTTCTACCATGTTTGCATTGGTGGGCAGTGCGCCGCCCCCCTCCCCAGTATTAAAATCATTGTAGGGCAGTGCGCCCCCCCCTCCCCGGCCAGGCACTCCTTCTTGTAACTCACAGGTCTGTGCGGCGCATTGCATGCTTATAGCAATGTGCCGCACAGACCTGTGAGTTACAAGAAGGAGTGCCGTGCCGCCACAGCGCATGTAAGTATAATGCTGCTGAATAACTGAACATGGCAGACAGGACTTCAGTAGCATCCTGGCTGCCATGGTAATCGATCGGAGCCCCAGCATTACACTGCTGGGACTCTGATCGGAACTGCCGCTGCCACCAATGATGGAGGGGGGAGGGCGCACTGCCCACAAATGATTTTAATACTAGGTAGGGGGGGGTGCACTGACCACCAATGCAAACATTGTAGAAACATTCCCGGCACCTGACCTCTCTCTGCTCCGCTGTAACTCTGCCCACCCATCAATATTCACCTCCATTCATTCTAAAGCTCCTTGCCCGGTGACGTTACCGGACTGGAGGAGCAGGGCTTAGCGGAATGTCAGCCAGCCGATGTAACTCCGCCCCTCATCAATATTCACCTCCATTTATTCTAAAGCTCCTTGCCCGGTGACGTCACCAGACTGGAGGGGCGGGACTAAGCGCGATGTTGGCCAGCCTGGTTACCACCCCTCCATCCACTCTGCATAAATTACTTATGCTGCCAGTGACATCACCGGGCTCCCTGAGCAGCGGAAGAGGAAGCTTTGCTTGCCTGCAAGGGACCCAGTACGTCAAAGAGTAGAAGAAAACAGTAACTTCAGGCCATAAATTTCAAAGATGAAAACGGGGCTGCAGAAATCTGTGCCAAAGGTACTACATGCTTGTATGTAATGTGTATGCCACACTTGTACTATTAGAGCAATGTCCCCAATCCCAGACAACCCCTTTAAGGGGAAAAAAAATTCCTTCCCGACTCCATTCAGGCAATCAGATAACTCCCTGGATCAACGACCCCTCTCTAGTAGCCATAGCCTGTAATATTATTACACTCCAGAAATACATCCAGGCCCCTCTTGAATTCCTTTATTGTACTCGCCATCACCACCTCCTCAGCAGAGAGTTCCCATAGTATCACTGCTCTTGCCGTAAAGAATCCTCTTCTATGTTTGTGTACAAACCTTCTTTCCTCGAGGCGCAGAGGATGTCCCCTTGTCACAGTCACAGTCCTGGGGATAAATAGATGATGGGAGAGATCTCTGTACTGACCCCTGATATATTTATACATAGTAATTAAATCTTCCCTCAGTCTTCTTTTTTTCTAAAGTGAATAACCCTTATTTTGATAATCTTTCAGGGTACTATTGTTCCCTCATTCCCGTAATTACTTTAGTTGCCCTCCTCTGAACCCTCTCCAGCTCTGCCATGACTGCCTTGTTCACAGGAGACCAGAACTGTACACAGTAATCCATGTGTGTTCTGACCAGTGATTTGTAAAGTGGTAGGACTATGTTCTCATCACGGGCATCTATGCCCCTTTTGATGCAACCCATTATCTTATTGGCCTTGGCAGCAGCAGCCTGACACTGGTTTTTATAGCTTAGTTTGTTGTTCACAAAAATTTCTAGGTCCTTTTCCATGTCAGTGTTACCCAGTGTTTTACCATTTAGTATGTACGAGTGACTTGTATTATTCCTACCCATGTGCATAACCTTACATTTGTCAGTGTTAAACCTCATCTGTCACTTCTCTGCCCAAGCCCCCAATCTATCCAGATCCCTCTGTAGTAGTATACTGTCCTCTTCTGTGTCAATTACTTTACACAGTTTAGTGTCATCTGCAAAAATTAACATTTTACTATGCAAGCCTTCTACAAGATCATTAATAAATATATTGAAGAGGATAGGGCCCAGTACTGACCCCTGAGGTACTCCACTAGTGACAGTGACCCAATCTGAGTGTGTACCATTAATAACCACCCTCTGTTTTCTATTACTGAGACAGTTACTTACCTACATACAGACATTTTCTCCCAGTCCGAGCATTCTCATTTTATATACTAACCTTTTATGCGGTACAGTGTCAAATGCTTTGGAGAAGTCCAGATATATACGACATCCATTGATTCGCCGCTGTCAAGTCTAGAACTTACCTCTTCATAGAAACTGATTAAATTAGTTTGACATGACCGATCCCTCATGAAGCCATGCTGATTTGGCGTTATTTGCTTATTTTCATTGAGGTGCTCCAAGATAGCATCTATTAGAAAACCTTTTACCCACGACGGATGTTAAACTTACCGGCCTATAGTTTTCGGGCTCTGTTTTTGGACCCTTTTTGAATATTGGTCGTATAGAGTCCTTAAATATCAGAAATAAGGGTCTGGCTATGACATTACTTAACCACCTCCGGACCGCCTAATGCAGGATCGCGTTCCGGAGGTGGCAGCGCTGCGCAGAGTCACGCATATACGCGTCATCTCGCGAGACGCGAGATTTCGCTCAAAGCCGGCCCGCGCATGCGCATCGCGGGCCGGCAAAATTAAAAGAAGTATTTCGTCACCAGCCTGCCAGCAACGATCATTGGCTGGCAGGCTGGCGATTTTCTAAAAATCCAATCAAAAGTCATATAACAGATCATATTAGTAAATATGATCTGTTATATGGCTTGTCTGCTCCTGTGCTGGTCCTTTTCGTCGGTTGGATCCAGCACAGGAGCAGACTGAACTGTGAGTACACCAAACACTACACCTTAGCCCCAGATCACCCACCTGCACCCCAAATAACCCTTTGATCACCCCTTTGATCCCCCCTGTCAATCACTAGTGAAAGGAAAAAAAGTGACAGTTTACACTGATCACTTTTTTTCCTTTCACTGGTATTGGCTGTTAGGTTTTAGGGATAGTTTTAAGGCCCCTTGGTTAGGTAGTTAGCGTCAGTTAGCGCCCACCCCACGCACAGCAGTCACTTTTATTCGCTGTTTAGCGTATCGCTAATCAGCATTTGTACTTTTATAGTACTGTAAGTGATCAAAACTGATCACGTCAGATCTATAATAGAATTAGTGTCACCTTAGCTCGCCCTCCACCCAAAACGCAGTGTTTGCCCGATCAGGCCTGATCGGTCGCCCACACGTGCGTTCACACCACGCCCGCCCCACCGCAGTGACAAAACATATATATTTTTTGATCACTGCACATTCATTTTACCAACGCACTGCGGCGATAAAAAAATCAGTTTGATATTTTTTGTCAACCGCAGCAGCCTCCGGTACTTTCGCTAGCCTCCCCTTTGTAAGACAGGCTTGCTTTTTTGCTTGGGTAGCTCAGGGAATAACCCCTAAAATTTAGTAGTCCAAAATGTCAAACAGGGGGTATTCTTCTGAGAGGCCTACAGGATTCTGACCCAGTCGGATGAGGAGTGGGAACCCTCATCTGACGAATCTAGCGGGTCAGAATATGAACCTGTAGAAAGCAGTGGCTCTCTGACCAAAAGTTCGGACGAGGAGGTTGAGGTCCCTGGCAGCACCAGGCGTACCCGGTACCACAGGTTACGCAGGATCCGCTTTCAAGAGCAGCAGAGTCGGGGCTGTCGCTGCCGGATCACCGTGGTGAGGCATACACCAGCAGCGCAGCCCTTCCTGGACCTAGTACCAGCACTGCCGTACAACCTGGTGAAGTAGCGAGCACCAGAAGGGCAGTTGAAGCTGGTACGGTGGCACGTGCAGTAGTTACCCCGTCGCAGCCACCGCACAGACAGGCCCGTAGAGCCCCTAGAGTCCCTGAGGTGCTGGCAAATCCTGATTGGCAGTCACCAACTTCAGCCGCACCAGTAGTTCCCCCTTTCACCGCCCAGTCTGGAGTTCGGGTAGAGACGGCTCAAATCGGTTCGGCCCTGGGATTTTTTGAGCTGTTCTTGACTGCGGAGCTCTTGGACTTAGTCGTGGCAGAGACCAACCAGTATGCCACACAATTTATAACCGCAAACCCGGGAAGCTATTATGCCCAGCCTTTCCGGTGGAAACCAGTCCAAGTTTCCGAACTTAAAATTTTTCTGGGCCTTCTCCTCAACATGGGCCTGACAAAAAAGCATGAATTGCGGTCATATTGGTCAACGCACCCAATTCATCACATGCCCATGTTCTCTGCTGCTATGTCCAGGACACGATTTGAGACCATCCTCCGTTTTCTGCATTTAGCGACAACACCACCTCCCGTCCCAGAGGCCATCCTGCTTTTGACCGGCTCCACAAATTCGGCCCCTCATAGACCATTTCAACCTGAAATTTGCAGATTTGTATACCCCTGAGCAAAACATCTGCGTAGACGAGTCCCTAATACATTTTACCGGGCGCCTTGGCTTCAACAATACATCCCAAGCAAGCGTGCCCGGTATGGGGTCAAATTGTATAAGCTCTGTGAAAGGGCCACAGGCTATACCCACAAATTTCGGATCTATGAGGGAAAAGATCAGACCCTGGAGCTGGTCGGTTGCCCTGACTACCTGGGGAGCAGTGGGAAGACAGTCTGGGACTTGGTGTCACCCTTATTCGGCAAGGGGTACCATCTTTATGTGGACAATTTCTACACAAGTGTGGCCCTCTTTAGGCATTTGTTTCTAGAACGGATTTGCGCCTGTGGCACCGCGCGAACTAGTCGCGTGGGCTTCCCCCAACGGCTTGTAACCACCCGTCTTGCAACCGGGCAGAGGGCTGCCTTGTGTAACGAAGAACTGCTCGCGGTGAAATGGAGAGACAAGCGTGACGTTTACATGCTCTCCTCCATTCACGCAGACACGACAATCCAAATTGAGCGAGCAACCCGTGTCATTGAAAAGCCCCTCTGTGTCCACGACTATAATGCGCTCATGGGAGGGGTGGACTTCAATGACCAGATGTTGTCTCCGGATTTAGTTTCCCGCAGAACCAGACGCTGGTATAAGAAGGTGTCTGTATATTTGATTCAATTGGCGCTGTACAATAGTTTTGTTCTCTACAGTAAGGCTGGGAGAACAGGATCCTTCCTCAAATTCCAGGAGAGATCATCGAGAACCTCCTTTACCCAGGAGGTTCCGTGGGCCCCATCCACCAGTGTAGTTAGCCGTCTACACGAGCGACATTTCCCCAGTGTCGTTCCTGGTACCTCAACCCAACGTCACCCCGAAAAAGATGTTGTGTCTGTAGCAGGAGTGGAATAAGGCGTGACACCCGCTATTTCTGTCCTGACTGTGCTGACCACCCTGCCCTATGCTATGGAGAGTGTTTCCGGAAGTACCACACACAGGTACACCTAGCATAGGGATCACATCTCACCAGGACAGGCACACAGGGCTATTAGGGGCCCATTCACTCACAGCTGCTGCAAACCTCTCCTTTCACTGGATAAAGTGCATAACGTACTTCGCCACATCTTTGGGCGATTTGCGCTTTGCACATTGTCCCATGGGGAAGGAGAGGTTTGTTCTATAAAGGTAAAAAAAACTAAAAAAAAAAAAAAAATACCGGTAAGTAAAAAAGTTAAACGTTCAGTTAAAAAGGTTTAAAAAAGTTTCTATGTTCTGTTCAACAGTTAATAAATTTATTGCGTTGCGGCCTGGTTTTTCTTTTTTGTTTTGTTTTTTTTACCTTTCAGGTGGACCAACCGATCGACTAGCTGCAGCACTGATGTGCATTCGGACAGAAGCATTGCGCTGCTGTCAGATTACACGCAAGTCGGTGTATGCGGCGCTGCAAGACGAGATTTCTCCTCTGCAGTAAAAGATACGTTTACCGAGGCATATGAGCTGAGGAGGTGGCGGTGTTCATATACTTTGGCAAACACTTTGTATATATAAAAAAAAAAAATCCCGGCAATGATTTATTCATCCACATCGATTGATGTGAATGGAGAAATCTGATTTGCCAGGGCATACGAGCTAAGTGGGCATGGATGTTGGGCAGAGCTCCTATGTCCTGGCAGACGCCTTTCCCCTCCTTTTTCTTTTTTTGGCAGAGATTTTTTCATCCACATTGATCGATGCGAATGAAGAAATCTGTGCGTTCATTTTTTTCTTTCAGCCCAGCGGCTGAACGGAAAAAAAAAATCTCATTACCTGTATGCTCAATATAGGAGAATAGCAGAAATCCTAATGCTGGGCATACATGTAATGATTGCGGAGACCCTCAAATGCCAGGGCAGTACAAACACCCCACAAATAACACCATTTTGGAAGAAGACACCCCAAGGTATTCGCTGAGGGGCATATTGAGTCCATGAAAGATTGAATTTTTTGTCCCAAAGTTAGCGGAAAGGGAGACTTTGTGAGAAAAAAATTAAAAAAAATCAATTTCCGCTAACTTGTGCCAACATTTTTTTTTTTCTATGAACTCGCCATGCCCCTCATTGAATACCTTGGGGTGTCTTCTTTCCAAAATGGGGTACATGTGGGGTATTTATACTGCCCTGGCATTTTAGGGGCCCCAAAGCGTGAGAAGAAGTCTGGTATCCAAATGTCTAAAAATGCCCTCCTAAAAGGAATTTGGGCCCCTTTGCCCCACCTAGGCTGCAAAAAAGTGTCACACATGTGGTATCTCCGTATTCAGTAGAAGTTGGTGAATGTGTTTGGGGTGTCATTTTACATATACCCATGCTGGGTGAGATAAATATCTTGGTCAAATGCCAACTTTGTATAAAAAAATGGGAAAAGTTGTCTTTTGCCAAGATATTTCTCTCACCCAGCATGGGTATATGTAAAATGACACCACAAGACACATTCCCCAACTTCTCCCGAGTACGGCGATACCAGATGTGTGACACTTTTTTGCAGCCTAGGTGGGCAAAGGGGCCCACATTCCAAAGAGCACCTTTCGGATTTCACAGGTCATTTACCTACTTGCCACACATTAGGGCCCCTGGAAAATGCCAGGGCAGTATAACTACCCCACAAGTGACCCTATTTTGGAAAGAAGACACCCCAAGGTATTCCGTGAGGGGCATGGCGAGTTCCTAGAATTTTTATTTTTTGTCACAAGTTAGTGGAAAATGATGATTTTTTTTTTTTTTTTCATACAAAGTCTCATATTCCACTAACTTGTGACAAAAAATAAAAACTTCCATGAACTCGCCATGCCCATCAGCGAATACCTTGGGGTCTCTTCTTTCCAAAATGGGGTCACTTGTGGGGTAGTTATACTGCCCTGGCATTCTAGGCCCCAAATGTGTGGTAAGGAGTTTGAAATCAAATTCTGTAAAAATGACGAGTGAAATCCGAAAGGTGCTCTTTGGAATATGGGCCCCTTTGCCCACTAGGCTGCAAAAAAGTGTCACACATCCTGGTATCTCCGTATTCAGTAGAAGTTGGGGAATGTGTTTTGGGGTGTCATTTACATATACCCATGCTGGGTGAGATAAATATCTTGGCAAAAGACAACTTTTCCCATTTTTTTATACAAAGTTGGCATTTGACCAAGATATTTATCTCACCCAGCATGGGTATATGTAAAATGACACCCCAAAAACACATTACCCAACTTCTACTGAATACGGAGATACCAGATGTGTGACACTTTTTTGCAGCCTAGGTGGGGCAAAGGGGCCCATATTCCAAAGAGCACCTTTCGGATTTCACTCGTCATTTTTTACAGAATTTGATTTCAAACTCCTTACCACACATTTGGGCCCCTAGAATGCCAGGGCAGTATAACTACCCCACAAGTGACCCCATTTTGTAAGAAGAGACCCCAAGGTATTCGATGATGGGCATGGCGAGTTCATGGAAGTTTTTATTTTTTGTCACAAGTTAGTGGAATATGAGACTTTGTATGAAAAAAAAAAAAAAAAATCATCATTTTCCACTAACTTGTGACAAAAAATAAAAAATTCTAGGAACTCGCCATGCCCCTCACGGAATACCTTGGGGTGTCTTCTTTCCAAAATGGGGTCACTTGTGGGGTAGTTATACTGCCCTGGCATTCTAGGGGTCCAAATGTGTGGTAAGGAGTTTGAAATCAAATTCTGTAAAAAATGACGAGTGAAATCCGAAAGGTGCTCTTTGGAATATGGGCCCCTTTGCCCACCTAGGCTGCAAAAAAGTGTCACACATCTGGTATCTCCGTATTCAGTAGAAGTTGGGGAATGTGTTTTGGGGTGTCTATTTACATATACCCATGCTGGGTGAGATAAATATCTTGGTCAAATGCCAACTTTGTATAAAAAAATGGGAAAAGTTGTCTTTTGCCAAGATATTTATCTCACCCAGCATGGGTATATGTAAAATGACACCACAAAACACATTCCCCAACTTCTACTGAATACGGAGATACCAGATGTGTGACACTTTTTTGCAGCCTAGGTGGGCAAAGGGGCCCTATTCCAAAGAGCACCTTTCGGATTTCACTCGTCATTTTTTACATAATTTGATTTCAAACTCCTTACCACACATTTGGGCCCCTAGAATGCCAGGGCAGTATAACTACCCCACAAGTGACCCCATTTTGGAAAGAAGAGACCCCAAGGTATTCGCTGATGGGCATGGCGAGTTCATGGAAGTTTTTATTTTTTGTCACAAGTTAGTGGAATATGAGACTTTGTATGAAAAAAGAATAAAAAAAAAAATCATCATTTTCCACTAACTTGTGACAAAAAATAAAAATTCTAGGAACTCGCCATGCCCCTCACGGAATACCTTGGGGTGTCTTCTTTCCAAAATGGGTCACTTGTGGGGTAGTTATACTGCCCTGGCATTCTAGGGGCCCAAATGTGTGGTAAGGAGTTTGAAATCAAATTCTGTAAAAATGACGAGTGAATCCGAAAGGTGCTCTTTGGAATATGGGCCCCTTTGCCCACCTAGGCTGCAAAAAAGTGTCACACATCTGGTATCTCCGTATTCAGTAGAAGTTGGGGAATGTGTTTTGGGTGTCTTTTTACATATACCCATGCTGGGTGAGAGAAATATCTTGGCAAAAGACAACTTTTCCCATTTTTTTTATACAAAGTTGGCATTTGACCAAGATATTTATCTCACCCAGCATGGGTATATGTAAAATGACACCCCAAAACACATTCCCCAACTTCTACTGAATACGGAGATACCAGATGTGTGACACTTTTTTACAGCCTAGGTGGGCAAAGGGGCCCCTATTCCAAAGAGCCCCTTTCGGATTTCACTCGTCATTTTTTACAGAATTTGATTTCAAACTCCTTACCACACATTTGGGCCCCTAGAATGCCAGGGCAGTATAACTACCCCACAAGTGACCCCATTTTGTAAAGAAGAGACCCCAAGGTATTCGCTGATGGGCATAGTGAGTTCATAGAACTTTTTATTTTTTGTCACAAGTTAGTGGAATATGAGACTTTGTAAGAAAAAAAATCATCATTTTCCGCTAACTTGTGACAAAAAATAAAAAGTTCTATGAACTCACTATGCCCATCAGCGAATACCTTGGGGTGTGTACTTTCCGAAATGGGGTCATTTGTGGGGTATTTGTACTGTCTGGGCATTGTAGAACCTCAGGAAACATGACAGGTGCTCAGAAAGTCAGAGCTGCTTCAAAAAGCGGAAATTCACATTTTGTACCATAGTTTGTAAACGCTATAACTTTTACCCAAACCATTTTTTTTTTTTACCCAAACATTTTTTTTTATCAAAGACATGTAGAACAATAAATTTAGAGCAAAATTTATATATGGATGTAGTTTTTTTTTGCAAAATTTTACAACTGAAAGTGAAAAATGTCATTTTTTTTGCAATAAAATCGTTTAAATTTTGATTAATAACAAAAAAAGTAAAAATGTCAGCAGCAATGAAATACCACAAATGAAAGCTCTATTAGTGAGAAGAAAAGGAGGTAAAATTCATTTGGGTGGTAAGTTGCATGACCGAGCAATAAATGGTGAAAGTAGTGTAGGTCAGAAGTGTAAAAAGTGGCCTGGTCTTTCAGGGTGTTTAAGCACTGGGGGCTGAAGTGGTTAATTATCTTAGGATACGGGGGTGTATGCCATCTGGTCCCGGCGATTTGTCTATTTTAATCTCTTTAAGACGCATCTGTACTTCTTCCTGGGTCAGACAGGGCACTTTTAATGGTGAATTTACTTTTACATTCTGCATTTCATCTGACAGTTTATTTTCTTCAGTGAATACAGTGGAGAAAAAAATATTTAATAGCTTTGCTTTCTCCTCATCGCTCTTTGCAACTCCCCCCTCATCACTTTGTAAAGGGCCGACACCTTCAGATTTATACTTTTTACCATTTATTTAATTGAAGAACATTTTACGGTTCGTTTTGCTCTCTTTGGCAATTAATCTCTCGGTCTCTGGTTTGGCCACTTTTATTTGTTTTTTACATATTCAATTTTTTTCCTTATAGTTTTTCATTGCTTCCTCACTACCCTCCTGTTTTAGTGATTTTAAATTATTTCTTTTTATCATTTATTGCCTTCTTTACAGCTCTATTTATCCACATTGGTTTCTTCTTGTTCCTTAACCTTTTATTCCCATAAGGTATGCACATCTCACAATTAGATTTTAGGATACTTTTAAAAAATATCCCATTTTGTGGCTGTATTTTTAATTTTTAGGACTTTGTCCCAGTTAGTTAGGCCTATGGCCTCTCTTAGTTGGCTAAATTTAGCTTTTTTGAAGTTTGATATTTTTGTTCCTACCTGTAGAAACACTCGTTTGAAGGATAATTGGAAGGTTATTACTTTATGGTCACTATTTCCCAGGTGTCCCCCAACCTGCACATCTGTTGTTCTGTCAGGTCTATTATTATTATTATTATTTATTATTAAAGCGCCATTCATTCCATAGCGCTGTACATATGAGAAGAGGTATACATACACAATACAGACAATTGCACTAATCATAAACAAGACAAGTTACAAACTGCCCGTAAGGGCTTACAATCTACATGGTATGGGAGAAGGACACAGTAGGTGCGGGTGGCTATTTGGTTAATACTAAGTCCAGTATGGCCGTCCCTCTAGTCAGGTCCTGAACCAGTTGGGAAAGGTAATTGTCTTTGGTTATTGCCAAGAACCTGTTTCCTTTATGAGATGTACAGATTTAGGTTTCCCAGTTTATATATGGGTAGTTGAAGTCCCCCATAATAACGACCTTATTATGATTTGCCGCCTCGTCTATCTTGTTTAGTAGTAAATTTTCTGTGGACTCTGGTATATTATGTGGTTTATAATAAACTCCAATTAGTATTTATTATTGTTTTTAGCTCCATGTATCTCTACCCACAGTGACTCCACATGTTCATGTCCCTCACTTATATCTTCTCGAACTGTGGGCTTTAGACAGGACTTTACATAAAGCCAGACCCCTCCCCCTCTCTGGTTTTGATGATCCTTTCTAAACAGACTGTAACCTTGTACATTAACTGCCCAGTCATAGCTATCATCCAGCCATGTCTCAGTTATTCCCACTATGTCATAGTTCTCCTCACACATCACTAATTCCAGCTACCCAGTTTTATTAGTCAGGCTTCTGGCATTAGTATTCATACATTTAAGAGGTTTATTTATATTTTTAACCCAACACCTTTCCTTCTGAACTGTTCTAGTCCCTCCATCCATTCCTTCCCCAGTCCCATTTCCTTGCCCCTGGTCTCTATCTGCACTATCTTCCCCTCCTATAATGTATGCAAATGAGCCAGAGGGGCGTCACTCTTGCAGGAAGGAGCCCAGACACGCCCCCTGCCACAATGTGTCCACCCTCAAAAAACTTTAAAACCCCGCCCCCAGGCCCCACTAAGCCACACCTTTATCTGGTTAGGCTATGCCCCCTCCCATTCCTGAGCCGACAGGAATTGAAAAAATGAAGGTAAAAATCTACTTCTGTCGGGTGCAGAGGTGGGAGGGAGTGTGACTTTCTTCCTGTAGCTCACACTCAGACAGCACAGTCTTAGAGTGAGCTGTTCAAAAGGACATGCCCCCGATCCAGTAAAGGCCACTGTTAAGGGGGCGGGCCCCTGTGGAGGTCACTGTCAAGGGGGTGGTATGCTGTGAAAGTCACTGTTAAAGGGGAAGGCTGTAGTAAGGGTCAAAGTTAAGGGGGGTCGGCTGCTGTGTAGGCCCAATTTTAAGGGATGGGACACTGTGGGGGGGGGTCAGTGTTGAGGGGCGGGGTGCTGTAGATGTCACTGTTATAGTGGATAGTGTTGACTTGATATCTTTTAACGACAAACACAAACATTAAATGAAATAGATAGAATATTGGAAGACTGGCACTCTCAACACATGGAGTCATAAGGTTGCAGATCACAGAATTTAATATAGGTACATAAAAAGTTAGAATTAATAAAATATGCAATTCAATACACTATTAGTAAATAAACACACTCTGGTATCAGTAGTAACAAATGAATCAAGGTGATAAGTTCATTTTGTCAATGCTACAAGTCCATAAAAAATTAGCAACAAAAAAAGAAAGAGCCTCCCTTTTTGTTCCTAATAAAAAAGATCCAATATTGAAATACTTCAGTTATATTAAACTCTAGGTATGATATTCCTTTTCAAGCAGGCTATATATTTTAGCAGTTCAGAATATATCTGATAAAGCCCACTCTATAGGTATACTTCGGTGGTAATCAGTCCCTCCGGTATCTCAAGGTATATATAGTGCCAGCCCACTATATGGGCATGTCTCTGTAATAGTCCGGCACTCTCAGACACTGTACCGATGACAACCCACTGTGTGGGCTTACCTTCTCCTTTCTGTCGGACAGTCGTCCAAGTGTTCTAGGAGCTGCTGGAGGCCGGCGTGCCGGCTGTTCCTTGGTCAGCGTTCCACGTGGAGTCAGAGACAAAATCGTCGCTCCGGAAGTGACGTAGCGGCACTCGAGGTTTTGTTCTTTAGTATTTTCTTCGGCCAGTTGTATAAGGCATAAGCTCCGTTCCGTCCGATCAGGGATACAGTGCACTGTTATCCCGCAGAGTTTAAGGAAAATCTTCTTATAGCTGGGTCATGTATAGATCTTTATCCAGATCACTAGAAACCAAACGCGTTTCGAGGACACCTCTCCTCTTCTTCAGTGGTAATGACCCTACTCCATATTAGATTGGTTTTTATACTCCTGGTTGGAGATTCCAAAAGTCAGACATGGAGTATTTATCAACATCATTTTTTCTTTTTTTAGATGCATTGGATATCATTTTTTCTTTTTTCATATATATCCTCACCATTTTTTCCCATCCAGTATTTCATAAATTGCATTATTTTTCAATTTCTCTACTTGCGTTTTTATTGCGTTTTTAGTGCGTTTTTATTTGGCACATGCGTTTTTTTGGCAAAAGCTGTAGATCTTCTCAGGGTATAAAGTCCTTCAAGGATTTTGTTGCAGCAACTTTACTTAAGCTTTTATGATGATTTTTATCAACCATTTTTGTAGATCATGTTTCAATTATATCTAATTAATTCATTTGTCATCTTTCATCATATGTTATATACTAATCAACATCATAATACATATGATTAAAAAATTAAAAAATCATTATAAATGCGAGCTGCATAATAATAATTCCCATTAAATGTGACATCCTATTCGGATTGTTCAGGATATAATGGATGTTATCAAAATATTCATCCAATATCAACAGAATATAGGGGTTGAGTCGATTTTATACTTTAAAGTTGTGGAAATAGTTCTTTTTGGGATTGTAGATCATTTTCTAGGTATACAATATTCTGTAGGGAGAAGGGTACACATGTTTGTCTCCGAGAGAGAGCCGCAGCACTGATAAACAGTCAAGCATGCGATTCCCTGTCAGAGAGAAACATATGTCCCATAATATTAAAGAAAGCCAAAAATCTCCAAATCTGCATTTAATCCTCTAGGTATAAGACTTCCAAAATCATAAATTCGCTTCGATTCTGCCCTTGACATTTTTTTAATATGGTTGCCGCCCCTCCAGTCGTGATCTATCTGCTCCAGTGCTAGAAAAGAGAGGCCTCCACCATCTTTATTGTGAATTTCTTTAAAATGCCTTGATAAAGCATTATTTTCACAACCTTTGGCTATATTATTTAAATGTTCAGACATACGTATCTTTAACTGTCGTTTAGTCCTCCCAATATATTGTTTATTACATGGGCACTGGATCAGATAGATCACGCTGGAGGAGTTGCATGTCAAAAAGCCCTTGATGTCCATCGAAAATGCATTTTGGGTTGAGGAGATTTTTTCTGTTTTTTTAAAAAATTTGGTTTTTTTTACATCCTATACAGGAACCACATCTGAAAAAACCATCTGGTTTTAGCCAGTTTTGATTTATTTTCTTCTGCTTTCTTTTAACAGTTGGCGCTATCTGAATGCCTAAATTAGGCGCTTTAGTATAGGTTATGAGGGGATTTGCTGGGAGTAATGGACCAATAATCTTATCATGGAGGAAGTGATGCCAGTGACGTTTTATAATTCCAGTTATCTGTTTAGAGCAAGCGTTATACGGTAGAATCATCCTAAATTCCGAATTTTGATTTAGTTTCTGTACTTTAGTTTCATCAAAGAAAGTGGTTCTATCCAATTTTCTCACTTTGTCTAGTGCCTCATCCAATAATTTTTCTGGGTAAAGTTTTTCTTTAAACTGTGTTTTCATTATAGAAGCTTCTTTTTCAAATTGAGTTTCTTCCGTACAGTTTCTTCTAATACGTCGAAACTGGCCGAAAGGAATATTCAAAAGCCAATTTGGCAAATGACAGCTTGAGAAAAGGATGAACCCATTTTTTGCTGTAGGTTTGTGATAAGTGTTACAGACATATTTGTTTTCTCTCTTGGTGATCTGAATATCTAAAAAATCTGTTTTTTCTGTGTTTGGTCCAGCCGTAAAACACAGATTATATTTATTGGCATTCAGATCTTCCAGAAATTTCGATAAACCAATCTCATCTTTGCGCCAAATAAAAATAATATCATCTATATAGCGCCGCCATAGGACCAGGTCCCCCCCCAGTCTGGGACCGATGGTCTCCTGTTCCCATTGGGCCAAGAACAAATTGGCATAACTGGGGGCGAACCTGGTTCCCATGGCGGTGCCCCTCAACTGTAAATAAAAGTCCTCCTCAAACATGAAATAATTGTGGCGCAAGATATGGTCAACTCCCTCCACAATAAAGTCTATCTGTTCTGATTTGAGGGTGTTATCCCCTTTAATTGATTCTTAAGAGCCTCAACTCCCTGCTCGTGATCTATCACGGTATATAGTGATTGGACGTCTAATGTATTTATAATCCATTCTGGTTGGACGTCCAAACCTTCTAATTCTTTTATTATTTGTGTAGTGTCTCTGATATGAGACATAGATTTTTTAACAAAGGGCTGAAGTAAAGTGTCCAAATACTGCGACAGATTGGATGTCAGGGAACCTATTCCTGATATAATAGGGCGACTGGGGGGATTGGTCAAGTCCTTATGTACTTTTGGTAGACAGTAAAATATTGGCAATCTCCCCGGTGTGCCCATAATAAATCTATGTTCATGCTCTTGAAGGATACCCTGCTGTAATCCTCTGTCGCAGTATTGCTAATAAAGAAGCTCTAATGTTATCAGAGGGTCTGTCTATTGATCAATTTATATGTAGATTGATCTGTAAGTTGTTTCATACATTCATTGTGGTATTGTTCTTGTCCCCAAATAACTATGGCGCCACCCTTGTCAGCAGGTCGGATAATTATATTATGTTCTTTCTGGAGTTCCTGTAGGGCTTTAAACTCTCCTCTAGTTAGATTATTACTATTGTAATTTCTTTCTTTCATCCGTTCTAGATCTGTTTCCACATTTTTCTGGAAAGCCATCATTTCAGGACTTATTTTGGCTCTGGGAAATTTTTTTGATTTACACTTTAATTGAGTATGTGTAAATGGGTCACTTCGTTCACTATTAATAGCTACCGGATTTTTAAAAAAATATTTTTTAAACATAATTTTCTAAAAATTTTTGAATACCTATGTAGGTAATGAACTTGTTTAATTTAGTGGTGGGGCAAATTTCAAACCTTTGTTTGATAACGTGATCTGTTTGAACTAAGATTAATAGTGCTAGGTTAATTATATTGTCTGAATCCATATCCATAGTGTCTTCTGTGCTCGAATTTTCTTTTTTCCTCTCGTGTCTTTGTGATTTTAGAGGTGCTGTTTGTGATTTTGTTGCTGATTGTCTTGTGTGTAATTTTCTGTGTATTGTGTTCGTGTTTTTTCGTAGGATGAGCTTCGCATAAGAGGGTTTCCTTTGTTCTTGTGGTGAAATTCTGTGTCGCAAATTGTAAGGGGGTCCTGTGTGGGGTTTGTGGGCCATTATGTTTTGTTCCGGTGAACGTGACCCCTCCTCCAGCCGAATTCTCGGTGGATGAGGGGGGGGGTTTGATCTAAAAAAGAATGATGTGTCAGGGTTGCATATCGATTTTGTGTTGGTATATTGTACCTCTCACGTTCAGGGGTTTCTTCCCGTACATAATCATGTAAATCCCTTATTGGGTCTATCCTATTTGTTTGATTTTCATTACTATGAGACTTGGATATATTTTTATGTTTCTTGGCCTTCTTCAATATAATCTCCTGTTCCATTTTATCAAGACTCTTACAGAGTCTCTCCTGCCACATATTGTATATCTCATTTTTTGGTAATTTATCTAATATAATTTTCAATTCAGAGATTTTCTGGGACAAGTTAGCCAGAATCTCAGATCTCCTTTTTATGATTAGTTCTACAAGTTCCCGTGATTGTTTCATAAGAAGCCCTTGCCATTCTTTATCGAACTCTTCCCCCATTAAATCCTGTGCAGGTGTTTTTATTAGTTGCAATCCTTTTGGAATTTTATCATGGGTCAAATACTGTTTTAAAGATCGTATCTCCCAAATTTGCCTAAGTTGTCTTTGCATAATCCATTCAAGTTCTCTGAACGTATCCGAAACGGATGTCTCCCCATTTTCACTATGGGAATTACTTTCTGTACCATTAAACATAAAGGTTTCTGCCTTTTGCTTTTTGCTTTCCATATGACTCCATATGTCCATGGCGGCGATATGGGGTGCTAAATTTCCTAATTGGGTGAAAATCGAGTCAGAGATAAAAGGAATATAGGAAATAGCTCACCCACTCGCATCCACTATGAGGTGCTCTAGTCTAAAAGTGAAACACCCTTCACGGCTGAAAATACATAGAATATTGGAAGACTGGCACTCTCAACACATGGAGTCATAAGGTTGCAGATCACAGAATTTAATATAGGTACATAAAAAGTTAAAATTAATAAAATATGCAATTCAATACACTATTAGTAAATAAACACACTCTGGTATCAGTAGTAACAAATGAATCAAGGTGATAAGTTCATTTTGTCAATGCTACAAGTCCATAAAAAATTGGCAACAAAAAAAGAAAGAGCCTCCCTTTTTGTTCCTAATAAAAAAGATCCAATATTGAAATACTTCAGTTATATTAAACTCTAGGTATGATATTCCTTTTCAAGCAGGCTATATATTTTAGCAGTTCAGAATATATCTGATAAAGCCCACTCTATAGGTATACTTCGGTGGTAATCAGTCCCTCCGGTATCTCAAGGTATATATAGTGCCAGCCCACTATACGGGCATGTCTCTGTAATAGTCCGGCACTCTCAGACACTGTACCGATGACAACCCACTGTGTGGGCTTACCTTCTCCTTTCTGTCGGACAGTCGTCCAAGTGTTCTAGGAGCTGCTGGAGGCCGGCGTGCCGGCTGTTCCTTGGTCAGCGTTCCACGTGGAGTCAGAGACAAAATCGTCGCTCCGGAAGTGACGTAGCGGCACTCGAGGTTTTGTTCTTTAGTATTTTCTTCGGCCAGTTGTATAAGGCATAAGCTCCGTTCCGTCCGATCAGGGATACAGTGCATTGTTATCCCGCAGAGTTTAAGGAAAATCTTCTTATAGCTGGGTCATGTATAGATCTTTATCCAGATCACTAGAAACCAAAACGCGTTTCGAGGACACCTCTCCTCTTCTTCAGTGGTAATGACCCTACTCCATATTAGATTGGTTTTTATACTCCTGGTTGGAGATTCCAAAAGTCAGACATGGAGTATTTATCAACATCATTTTTTCTTTTTTTAGATGCATTGGATATCATTTTTTCTTTTTTCATATATATCCTCACCATTTTTTCCCATCCAGTATTTCATAAATTGCATTATTTTTCAATTTCTCTACTTGCGTTTTTATTGCGTTTTTAGTGCGTTTTTATTTGGCACATGCGTTTTTTTGGCAAAAGCTGTAGATCTTCTCAGGGTATAAAGTCCTTCAAGGATTTTGTTGCAGCAACTTTACTTAAGCTTTTATGATGATTTTTATCAACCATTTTTGTAGATCATGTTTCAATTATATCTAATTAATTCATTTGTCATCTTTCATCATATGTTATATACTAATCAACATCATAAATACATATGATTAAAAAATTAAAAAATCATTATAAAATGCGAGCTGCATAATAATAATTCCCATTAAATGTGACATCCTATTCGGATTGTTCAGGATATAATGGATGTTATCAAAATATTCATCCAATATCAACAGAATATAGGGTTGAGTCGATTTTATACTTTAAAGTTGTGGAAATAGTTCTTTTTGGGATTGTAGATCATTTTCTAGGTATACAATATTCTGTAATGAATAAATTAAATAGATTAATATACCCGAGCAAAGCCGGGTCCTTCAGCTAGTATATATATATTGTTGAAACTCGCTCTGGTAGACAGGATTAGCTAACGCAGTATAGAAGGCAGCCGGCTTTCTCACTGCGCCTGCGCTGAATACTGAACGGGATGGCGCAGGCTCGAGATTTACACGGCAGACGTGGCCAGCAGGAGAACAAATGCTGGCCTGGCCCTGTCAATCAAGACAGAAGGGCGTGGAAATTAGGTGGTTGAACTGAGCCTCTAGGAGCAGGTGCAAAGCCCCCCCCTGCTCCTAGAGGCGCATTTGCATATAATAAAAGTTAAAATTACACAAAAACGGGGGCATACTTAAATAAAAGAAATGCAGAGTTAAATCCAGGTGACATTTTCACATCCATAATGTCAGCCTGTTTAATAGCGAAAATTGGGGTGACAGATACCCTTTAAGGACAGCCAGGTGCTGTCAAAACCCGGACCGGCACTTAAAATCCAGTCCGGTATTTGACCTCACCTGGCTGTAAATCAGCCCAGCAGCACAGGCTGGGAGGAAAATACCAGTTTTTCCAGACCAAACCTCTCACTATGTCACATACCCCCCCTTTGCTCAACCCTGAGGGGGTGAACACACGACATCCGTGTTTCCCTGTTACCGGCCTGCCTTGTGTTCCACCGAAAACTTAAAGTTTTGTAGGGAGAGAAACCATCGGGTGACCCGGGCATTAGAGATGGCCTTGCGGTTCGCCCGACGGTCGGTTTGCAGCGAACTTTGCTCGTTCGCTGTTCGCCGAACATGCGAACATATGGCGATATTCGCGCCCGCCATATTCTTTTACATTGTGAAGAACTTTGACCCATGACACATCCATAACGTGGTACAGGACAGCCAATTGAGACGTTTCAGCACATGGACATACCCCCTACCTTATAAGTAAACCTGATCTGGCCGCCATTTTACATTCAGTCTTTTGTCAGTGTAGCGAGAGGTTGCTGTGTGGAGCAGGGACAGGCTGTTAGTGACACAAATCGCTAGCTAATAGGTCCACAAAAGTCCATTTAAGGGACTGAGGGGTGTAATACACTTATAATATACTTTCTAATATAGAAAGCATATTATAGTGGATTTGTATAGTGCAGCATTGTGACTGGTGATCGGTTCTGCAGCGATACTACAAAGAGTGACAAACGCAATTAGAAAAAAGTATTAGAACTGGTGTGATAGACCAGTGGCCCCAAAAACCACATATAGAAGCGGGGTGTTACCTAAGAATATACTACTCAAATACTGTATTTGGGTGCTGCAGAAATGTATCCGCTTTTACTGCGTTACCTCTGCTACACACAGTGACAAACGCAATTAGAAAAAAGTATTATAACTGGTGTGATAGACCAGTGGCCCCCCTAAACGACAGATTGAAGCGGGGTGTTATATACCAATATACTTTCATAATAGTGTATTTGGGTACTGCAAAAATTTGAAAAAATATGGATGGGCACTCGTATGTGGAAATATAGGACACTGTTTATTCATAAAACATATAATATAATAAAATCGCAATATAATAAAACAGCAATATAATAAAACACAGTTGGAGAAATTGGTATAAAAACCGTTTGGGCAGAGGCTGATAACTCCAAAACTCTCTCTCCAGTTTCCCCAGTGTGGGCCTAATAGGTCCTGGAGGTTTGATTGGATTGGGGAGAAAATAGATGGCGTGGCCAGCCTCCGCTTACTTGGGTAGTATTTCTCTTGCAAACTTCATATAACAATTACACACACAAATCCTTAAAAAGCACACCAATTGTGAGAATGATGGCACAAATCAGTCCTATATTTAATAAAAGAACGCACTGTTGTGCTAATAACCGCTGGATGTCCTATGTCAATGCAAGGTGTATCCAAGGATAAATATGCAAAGAGCGCTCCACATGTGTGATATTTCTTCCACACTCGACACTCTTTATAGACTGTATCCAATTTCTGTTACATCAGCTGTATGCTGTTACAATGTATCAGAGTTCAATTGCTGACAAGAGAAGTCCTTAGTATATGACTAGGTAAAGTTCGTTACTTTCCCTTCTAGTATCCTGATGTAATGCCTCATAATATTTTACCCACTCGTGTGGGCTTACCTTTGCCTGTGTTGTTAGTTTGATGGGACTTGCGGGTAGGTCTTTACACCGTTCTATATGCCGGCGTCCCGGCTGTGGAGTTGATCGCGTCCCACGTGTCTCTCACAGCTGATTCTAGGTCTGAGTTCAATGTGAGGATCACAGACTTTCAATTCCAGGCGCTGATAAATGACGTGATGAGGTCTTTTGTTGTATGGTGGGAAGATTCCTTTTTCTTTATAGTGCACTTGCTTCCATAAAAAAGTGGGGTATTCGTCCAAGATTTTACACCAAACGTGTTTCGGGGAGACTCTTTCCCCTTCCTCAGTGGCATACCCCAATACCATAGGTCAGTGTAATTTATACTGATTGTCGGTCTCTCAAAAGATCCGATCTGGATCTCGATTGTATCCAAAAACCGGTCAGGATAGAATTCCTGGATGTCATTTTACATCCCTGCGGCTTGTTTGCGGTTTCAGTGCGATATTTTCCATAAAGGTGCGTTTTTTCTACTATGTTTGCAATTATATGTCTATAATTTAATCCATTTACAATTACTCATTTAAAACATTCCATTCTTGTGTTATAGTCCTTAATACAGGAAGTCCTTTGTGTTTATTTCTCAATATGTGCTACTGCTGCCATTTATTCAATAAAAACAATAATATCATTCAATACCATATATAGATAAAATTTGAACTATAAAAAAATATATAAAAAATATATAAAATCAGTAGATAACATGCTTATTGCAGATTTCCACAATTTCTATGTAGGGGGAATATTTTCCCTCTACTAATAAATCTCTTCAGAGTCTATTTTAACTGAAAACGCATCTGCGGTTTAGTTGCGTTTACTTTTGTTGCGTTTTATCTCCCACCCACATTATTATGTTTGTGGGATCCATCGTGGATATTTTACATGTAAAGAAACCTTCCCTGCATGAAGAATATTTTCGGAGGGTAGTATGTATCTGTAATTTTCATTAATTCTTGGTAACTGGACAAAACCATAGGGATGCGCCTGCCCCCAACTCCTAGAATCACATATTCAAGGGCTCCAAACTTAGGAATCCAAATGGCCCCCTCAGTGAAAGAGAGAATTAAAAAAGGCCCAACAATAAATTGGCTTCAACCAAAAGGTTTTTTCAGATGTGGGAGATGCCTAGGCTGTAAGAAAACCAAGTTCCCAAGAAAAACAACATCAGTTACCTCCACACAAAACTCTCACAGTATGACCATCAAACATTTCCTTACCTGTAACTCCGTCAATGTTATCTACCTAATCCAGTGTCCATGTCTGAGACAGTACATAGGCAGAACTAAACGCACCTTGAAAGTCAGGATAGCAGAACACCTAAACAACATCACCAAAGGTTACGAAAAACTCGCTGTCCAAACATTTCAAGGATGTACATAACCAAGACCCTAGGGGTCTCTCTTTCATGGCACTGGAGAAGGTGGAGAAACATTGGCGGGGAGGAAATCAGATTGAGAGATTATCAAGGGCAGAATCTAGGAAAATCTATGAATTTGGCAGCCTTTTGCCGAGGGGTTTAAATGCAGAACTGGAAATATTCGGTTTTATATGAAAACAGGGTGGTCCGTGTGGGTGTCGATGCAGAGTTGCATGTCAGGCTGTTTATTCCAGCACTGCAACTCTCCCTCTACCCCACATGGGCCCCCCCCCCCTTTCTACACCGTCCAGTTACCAAGAATTAATGAAAATTACAGATACATACTACCCTGCGATAATATTCTTCATGCAGGGAAGGTTTCTTTACATGTAAAATATCCACGATGGATCCCACAAACATAATAATATGGGTGGGAGATAAAACGCATCTAGGTCTAAAGTAAACGCAACTAAACCGCAGATGCGTTTTCAGTTAAAATAGACTCTGAAGAGATTTATTAGTAGAGGGAAAATATCCCCCCTACATAGAAATTGTGGAAATCTGCAATAAGCATGTTATCTACTGATTTAATATATTTTTTATATATTTTTTTATAGTTCAAATTTTATCTATATATGGTATTGAATGATATGTATTGTTTTTATTGAATAAATGGCAGCAGTAGCACATATTGAGAAATAAACACAAATGACTTCCTGTATATTACTATAACACAAGAATGGAATGTTTTAAATGAGTAATTGTAAATGGATTAAATTATAGACATAAAATTGCAAACATAGTAGAAAAAACGCACCTTTATGGAAAATATCGCACTGAAACCGCAAACAAGCCGCAGGGATGTAAAATGACATCCAGGAATTCGATCCAGACCGGTTTTTGGATACAATCGAGATCCAGATCGGATCTTTTGAGAGACCTACAATCAGTATAAATTACACTGACCTATGGTATTGGGGTATGCCACTGAGGAAGGGGAAAGCGTCTCCCTGAAACGCGTTTGGTGTAAAATCTTGGACGAATACCCCACTTTTTTATGGAAGCAAGTGCACTATAAAGAAAAAGGAATCTTCCCACCATACAACAAAAGACCTCAACACGTCATTTACCAGCGCCTGGAATTGAAAGTCTGTGATCCTCACATTGAACTCAGACCTAGAATCAGCTGTGAGAGACACGTGGGACGCGATCAACTCCACAGCCGGGGCGCCGGCGTATAGAACCGAGTAAAGACCTACCCGCAAGTCCCATCAAACTAACAACACAGGCAAAGGTAAGCCCACACGAGTGGGTAAAATATTATGAGGCATTACATCAGGATACTAGAAGGGAAAGTAACGAACTGTACCTAGTCATATACTAAGGACTTCTCTTGTCAGCAATTGAACTCTGATACATTGTAACAGCATACAGCTGATGTAATAGGAATTGGATACAGTCTATAAAGAGTGTCGAGTGTGGAAGAAATATCACACATGTGGAGCGCTCTTTGCATATTTATCCTTGGATACACCTTGCATTGACATAGGACATCCAGCGGTTATTAGCACAACAGTGCGTTCTTTTATTAAATATAGGACTGATTTGTGCCATCATTCTCACAATTGGTGTGCTTTTTAAGGATTTGTTTGTGTAATTGTTATATGAAGTTTGCAAGAGAAATACTACCCAAGTGAGCGGAGGCTGGCCACGCCATCTATTTTCTCCCCAATCCAATCAAACCTCCAGGACCTATTAGGCCCACACTGGGGAAACTGGAGAGAGAGTTTTGGAGTTATCAGCCTCTGCCCAAACGGTTTTTAAACCAATTTCTCCAACTGTGTTTTATTATATTGCTGTTTTATTATATTGCGATTTTATTATATTATATGTTTTATGAATAAACAGCGTCCTATATTTCCACATACGAGTGCCCATCCATATTTTTTACTATTCATATCCAATTTTGAGGGGTGTCTCAAATTTTGGTTGGTGCACCTACCCTGAAAGAACAGAGGTGAGCGGATCAGCCTTTTTCTCTAACTGCAGAAATTTTGCCTGTTTTGCTGCGTTCCCTCTGCTACACACAGTGAAAAAACGGTACTGGAAAAAAGTATTATAACTGGTGTGATAGACCAGTGGCCCCCCAAAACGACAGATTGAAGTGGAGTGTTATATACCTATATACTTTCATAATAGTGTATTTGGGTACTGCAGCATTTGTTTGCTGTTTTGCTGCATTCCCTCTGCTACACACAGTGACAAACGGTACTGGAAAAAAGTATTATTGTCACGAGGGTATCGAAAACCACGCCTGACTCCGTTATACCCGGGGTCAGGAAGTCGCAGCGGTTAGCTGCACGCTCTATTTAAGATAGGGCTGTTTTCCTTATGGTAGCTTTCTGGGTTTGCTTTGCAAACCCTTTTGGCTCACTCAGGGATCCGTAGCTCCTTCTCCTCAGCTGTTCCTTGTCCAGCACTCCCAAACCTCCTTATATTCCTCTCTCACACTTCTCTGGTTGCCAGAGATAGAACTTCCTGCCTGGACATCTATTCTGACCCTGTGTTGCTGCGTTCTCTGGTAGTTGGTCCAGAACGCTACCCTCCGGATCCCTGTTGGACCTTTGTGGTCTATTGTGATCGCCCACCTGGGTGTATGTGTTTGTCTGTTTTGTCTGTCCTCTCCCTGGTGTTTCCCTCTTAGTGACAGTGGTGCGGACTAGCGATCCCACTGGCCCGTTCACTATCTAGGGCTCATTTTAGGGAAAGCCAGGGTTTAGGCACGTGATCGCCGCACGTCTAGGGACGTCAGGGCAGTCAGGTGCCAGCCGCAAGGTGAGTTAGAGGTCACCACCTTTCCCTCTCCCTTGGGCAGGGCTTTCCCTTTTATCCTCCCTGTGCGTGATGTCGGTCATTACATTATCTCTGGCCCTTATTTTGTGTAGGTAAAAAAAAAAAAAATAATAATAATTATTTTTTTTTTTTTTTACCTACTTAGAATCCAGTATGGATCAAATTGCTGCTCTGTCCAAACAATTTCATGGCCTGTCTTGTGAGGTGGCAGGATTGAAGGCGTCGGTCCTCCAGCAACAGCAGCGATTACAACTGACCGCAAGCCCAGCGGTTGCTACTGGTAACCAGATTGTTGCGGAAGCCAAGGTCCCTCTCCCTGACAGATTTTCTGGGGGAAGGGATTAGTTTTTGACATTTCGTGAGGCCTGTAAGTTATATTTTAAACTGCACCCTTACTCCTCTGGTAATGAAGATCAGCGGGTGGGGGTTGTTATTTCCCTGCTGCAGGGGGACCCGCAGTCCTGGGCGTTCTCTTTACCTACTGATTCCCAGGCTCTCCGGTCAGTGGATGAGTTTTTCGGGGCTTTGGGTCTCATATATGACGACCCTGACCGAGTCGCACTGGCTGAATCAAGATTACGGAGACTCTTACAAGGAGAGCGGCCGGTAGAGGAGTATTGCTCTGAATTCCGTAGGTGGGCTACGGATACCCAATGGAACGACCCGGCTCTCAGGAGTCAGTTCTGCTCTGGGTTATCCGAAAGGGTTAAGGATGCGCTTGCATTATATGAGACCCCCTTTTCCCTTGATGCGGTTATGTCCCTTTCTATCTGTATAGAGAGACGCCTTAGGGACAGGTTGAAAAAAACGGAGCAATTGGTAACCCCTCCCAAGCAGCAGTTAGTCTGTACGGACTTAGACGAGCCTATGCAGCTAGGAGGAACTACTCATCAGGTCCGTCCTCCTGAGGCTCGCCGTAGGCGTGGGGTTTGTTTTTTTTGTGGGGAGAGGGGTCATTTCATTAATGTCTGTCCTTCTTTCCTCAGAAGCAAAAGACCGTCAGAAAAACTACTAACCCCAGGCTGTGTGGAGGATGTCAGCCGGGGGGTATACGTTTCCTCCATACGTACATCGCAATTTGTGTTGCCAGCGGTTATTATTTTTGGTGATAAGACGGAGACTATTTCTTTCTTTCTAGACAGTGGAGCAGGGGTAAATTTGATAGATGCCCATTTTGCCCGCACTATGGGTTTGTCTCTCTGTACGTTACAGAGACCCATTCCCATATTCGCTATTGATTCTGCTCCCCTGTCTCAGAGAAACCTCATCCACATTGTTCATAATTTACACCTTCGGGTAGGGGACCACCATAACGAGATGCTTTCAGGTTATGTTCTGGAGGGGCTTCCCACTCAGGTAGTGCTGGGTCTTCCCTGGTTGGTAGCGCACAATCCAGTAGTGGATTGGCAGGCCAGGGAGATATTGGAGTGGAGTGAGCAGTGCAGAGAAAATTGCTTAAATAGCAATTGCTTAGTCGCCTCCATAACTACCCTACCTACATTTATTTCGGATTTTGAGGATGTTTTTTCTGAAAAGGGTTGTCAGAAGTTACCACCTCATCGTCCTTATGATTGCCCGGTTAACCTTATTCCCGGCGCAAAATTACCCAAGACCAGGTTATATAATCTTTCGGGTCCAGAGAGACAAGCCATGAAAGATTATATCTCCGAGAGCTTGCCTAAGGGACACATCAGACCCTCTTCTTCACCTGTGGCTGCAGGGTTTTTCTTCGTTAAAAAGAAAGATGGGGGCCTGCGTCCTTGCCTAGATTTTCGCGAATTAAATCGGATAACCATCCGAGACCCATACCCTCTTCCTCTCATTCCTGACCTGTTTAACCAGATTGCGGGGGCTAGGTGGTTCTCCAAACTTGATCTTAGGGGGGCCTACAATCTGATTCGTATTAAGGAGGGGGATGAGTGGAAGACAGCGTTTAACACCCCTGAGGGGCATTATGAAAATCTAGTTATGCCTTTCGGTCTGACCAATGCTCCTGCCGTCTTTCAACATTTCGTTAATGACATTTTTAGTCATCTAATCGGCAGGTTTGTGGTAATATACCTAGATGATATTTTAATTTATTTGTCCGATCTGAAAACACATGAGGTGCATGTCAGACAAGTACTGCAGGTCCTACGGACGAATGAATTATATGCTAAAATTGAAAAATGTGTCTTCGCCGTTCAGGAGATACAATTCCTAGGTTATTTTTTATCTGCTTCAGGTTTCCGTATGGATCCTAGGAAGGTCCAGGCAATTTTAGATTGGGATCTTCCTGAGAACCTCAAAGCACTACAACGGTTCTTGGGCTTTGCGAACTTCTATAGGAAATTCATTAAAAATTATTCACTTATTGTAAAACCGCTTACTGACATGACTAGGAAGGGGACTGATTTTTCTAAATGGTCTGACGCCGCTAAAGTTGCTTTTTCCTCTCTAAAAGAGAGGTTTACCTCAGCACCTGTACTAGTCCAACCTGATGTCTCTCAGCCTTTTATTGTTGAAGTCGATGCGTCAGAGGTGGGAGTGGGGGCGGTGCTGTCTCAGGGTCCGTCTCCTGGCAAATGGCGTCCTTGTGCTTTCTTTTCTAAAAAACTATCTGCAGCAGAAAAGAACTACGATATTGGCAATAGGGAACTATTAGCTATTAAACTTGCGTTTGAGGAGTGGCGTCACTTCTTAGAGGGGGGCAATCCACCCCGTCACTGTGATTACGGACCACAAAAATCTTCTGTACCTCGAATCAGCTAAGCGTCTCACCCCTAGACAGGCTAGGTGGTTGCTATTTTTTACCAGGTTTAACTTTGTGATTACCAATCGTCCTGGGGCAAAGAACACCAAGGCTGATGCACTATCTCGTTGTTTCCCTGGAGGGGGTAATGTGAGTGATCCGGTGCCCATTCTTCAAAGAGGAGTAGTTGTTTCCGCGGTACACTCTGTTTTGGAGGGGAAGGTGTTAGAGGCCCAGGGGGACGCCCCGGTCTCTTGCCCCTCAGAGAAATTGTTTGTACCGTTGAACCTACGTTTCGAATTATTAAAGGAACATCATAGTTGCTGGGCACCCGGGTAGTAAAGCAACCTTGGAGCTATTGTCTCATCGTTTTTGGTGGCCAAGGTTGCGTCAGGATGTATTGGATTTTGTGTCTTCTTGTTCTACCTGTGCGCGCGCAAAAGTTTCACATACACGTCCTGCAGGGTCTCTATTACCACTCGTCATTCCCAATAGACCGTGGACACATCTGTCAATGGATTTTATCACTGACTTACCTTTGTCTGTGGGTAAAACAGTTATTTTGGTAGTAGTGGACAGGTTTAGCAAAATGGTACACTTCATTGCGTTACCCACACTACCTAATGCTAAGACTCTTGCTCAGGTATTCGTCAGTGAAATCGTGAAGCTTCACGGGGTCCCCTCCGATGTTGTTTCGGATCGGGGTACACAGTTTATTTCTAAATTTTGGAAAGCTTTTTGTTCCCGTTTGGGGGTACACTTGTCCTTTTCCTCAGCTTTCCATCCTCAGTCGAATGGACAGACTGAGCGTACCAACCAAAACCTTGAGACCTATCTAAGATGTTTTGTGTCTGAAAACCAAGAGTTGTGGTCATCATATTTACCGTTAGCTGAGTTTGCCATAAATAATCGTCGTCAGGAATCCACTGGCAAGTCACCATTTCTTGGTGCATATGGTTTTCATCCCCAATTCTGTACTTTCAAAGAGGGGGGGTCTTCTGGGGTTCCTGAAGAGGAACGGTTTTCGTCATCTCTTTCATCGATATGGCAGAAGGTGCAAGCTAACTTGAAAAATATGGGAGGTAAATACAAATGCATGGCTGATAAGAGACGGTCGCCAGGTCCGGACCTAGGAGTGAATGACTATGTGTGGTTGTCTACTAGGAATATTAAATTGAAGGTTCCCTCTTGGAAACTGGGTCCTAGGTTTATTGGCCCTTACAAAATTGTAGCCATCATCAACCCCGTGGCTTTTCGCCTGGAGTTACCTCAGACTTTTAAAATTCATAATGTTTTTCATAAGTCGTTACTCAAAAAATATGTTCCACCTCTAGAACCGTCACCGCTGCCACCCCCTCCTGTTGTCGTGGATGGTAATCTAGAATTTCAGATATCCAAAATTGTTAATTCTCGTCGGGTCCGCTGCTCTCTTCAATATCTGGTGCATTGGAGAGGTTACGGTCCCGAGGAAAGAATGTGGGTTCCTGCGTCTGAGGTAAACGCCGACAGGCTAGTTCGGGTTTTTCATGCCTCTCATCCTGAGAGACCTGGTCCTGAGTGTCCGGAGGCCCCTCGTAGAGAGGGGGGTACTGTTACGAGGGTATCGAGAACCACGCCTGACTCCGTTATACCCGGGGTCAGGAAGTCGCAGCGGTTGGCTGCACGCTCTATTTAAGATAGGGCTGTTTTCCTTATGGTAGCTTTCTGGGTTTGCTTTGCAAACCCTTTTGGCTCACTCAGGGATCCGTAGCTCCTTCTCCTCAGCTGTTCCTTGTCCAGCACTCCCAAACCTCCTTATATTCCTCTCTCACACTTCTCTGGTTGCCAGAGATAGAACTTCCTGCCTCGACATCTATTCTGACCTTCTGGAGCTGTGTTGCTGCATTCTCTGGTAGTTGGTCCAGAACGCTACCCTCCGGATCCCTGTTGGACCTTTGTGGTCTATTGTGATCGCCCACCTGGGTGTATGTGTTTGTCTGTTTTTGTCTGTCCTCTCCCTGGTGTTTCCCTCTTAGTGATAGTGGTGCGGACTAGCGATTCCACCGGCACGTTCACTATCTAGGGCTCATTTTAGGGAAAGCAAGGGTTTAGGCACGTGATCGCCGCACGGGTGAGGAACCCGCCTAGGGACGTCAGGGCAGTCAGGTGCCAGCCGCAAGGTGAGTTATGGGTCACCACCTTTCCCTCTCCCTTGGGCAGGGCTTTCCCTTTTATCCTCCCTGTGCGTGACGTCGGTCATTACAATTATATCTGGTGTGATAGACCAGTGGCCCCCCAAAACAAAAGATTAACGCGGGGTGTTATATAGCAATATATTTTCATAATAGTGTATTTGGGTACTGCTGCATTTGTTTGCTGTTTTGCTGCGTTCCCTCTGCTACACACAGTTACAAACAGTACTGGAAAAAAAGTATTATAACTGGTGTGATATACCAGTGGCCCCCCAAAATGAAAGATTGATGCGGGGTGTTATATAACAATATACTTTCATAATAGTTTATTTGGGTACTGCAGAATTTTTTCCTGTTTTGCTGCGTTCCCTCTGCTACACACAGTGAAAAAACGGTACTGGAAAAAAAGTATTATAACTGGTGTGATATACAAGTGGCCTTCCAAAATGACAGATTGAAGCAGGGTGTTATATAACAATATACTTGCATAATAGTCTATTTGGGTACTGCAGAATTTTTTGGCTGTTTTGCTGCGTTCCCTCTGTTACACACAGTAACAAACGGTATTTGAAAAAAATTGTTATAACTGGTGTGGTATACCAGTCGCCCCCCAAAACGACAGATTGATGCGGGGTGTTATATAACAATATACTTTCATAATAGTGTATTTGGGTACTGCAGAATTTTTTCCTGTTTTGCTGCGTTCCCTCTGCTACACACAGTGAAAAAACGGTACTGGAAAAAAAGTATTATAACTGGTGTGATATACAAGTGGCCCCCCAAAACGACAGATTGATGCGGGGTGTTATATAACAATATACTTGCATAATAGTCTATTTGGGTACTGCAGAAATTTTTGGCTGTTTTGCTGCGTTCCCTCTGCTAAACACAGTAACAAACGGTACTTGAAAAAAATTATTATAACTGGTGTGATATACCAGTGGCCCCCAAAACGACAGATTGAAGCGGGGTGTTATATAACAATAAACTTTCATAAAAGTGTATTTGGGTACTGCAGAATTTTTGCCTGTTTTGCTGCATTTCCTCTGCTACACACAGTTACAAACGGTACTGGAAAAAAAGTATTATAACTGGTGTGATAGACCAGTGGCCCCCAAAACGACAGATTGAAGCGGGGTGTTATATAACAATATACTTTCATAATAATGTATTTGGGTACTGCAGAATTTTTGCCTTTTTTGCTGCGTTTCCTCTGCTACACACAGTTACAAACGGTACTGGAAAAAAAGTATTATAACTGGTGTGATAGACCAGTGGCCTTCCAAAACGACAGATTGATGCGGGATGTTATATAACAATATACTTTCATAATAGTGTATTTGGGTACTGCAGAATTTTTGCCTGTTTTGCTGCGTTCCCTCTGCTACACACAGTGACAAACGGTACTGGAAAAAAAGTATTATAACTGGTGTGATAGACCAGTGGCCCCCCAAAACGACAGATTGAAGCGGGGTGTTATATACCTTCTTCCACATACACTGCGCTTCTCTAGAGACTTTTGTCACAGGTTCATTTAAATAATGACAGGCAGTGGAAGAGGCAGGTACTTCCGCAGGGGTGGTAGGGGTAGGGCAGGACCACTAGGCCGGAGCCAAAGTGGGAAGTTGCAGAAGGTGCGTTTGATCACGTCAAAGGATGCACCAGGACTCACTCAGCCTTCAGTTTTTGCACCCTCCTCATCCTCTCTATCTGCACCCTGTTCACTCTCTGCTGTTTGCACCCCCAAAGACACCACCACCACCACCATATTCCCTCCGCTTGAGTCACATGAACTATTTTCCGATCCATCACAAGACATTTCCGATGCGCAGCCATTCTTGGCATCGGTTAAGGAAGAGGAGGTAGCAACGGCCGCCACTCAGCAGTCTGACGACCAAGATCAGCCCAAGGAGGTTGGTCCCCGCTGTTGTTGCCTACTCCGAGATCTCTAATGTTAGTGGTGGGAAAAGTGACGTCGATGATGACGTGTCTATGGACATCACGTGGATGCCCACAAGAGAGGAAGAGGAGGGGAGTTCAGAGCAGTGTGAGCTTTTTTTAACGTGTCCGCTGCTGACAATAGTGTTGCCATCTGCAGCCTTTGCAGTCAACGCATAAGTCGCGGTAAGCCCAACATTCACCTAGAGATGACCACCTTAAGAAGGCACCTGGCCTCCCATCACCGAGCCCAGTGGGAGCAATGCCGTCAAAACTCACAAAGCCACACTCCAGGCTCTCACGGTCCAGCCTCTTCTCCTTCTCCTCCCAATTGTCCTCCACTCCACATTCCATTATGCCGTCCTGACGTTTTTCTGGCAAAAGGCAGGCTTCCGTGGCCCAAATGTTCGAGCGTAAAAAAATGATAACGTCGGATAACCCTCTTACCCAACGGTTGACCGCTGGCTTGTCGGTATTTCTACCAGAAGAGCATCTCAGATCTACATGGCCAGTGGCATTCAGTGGCAAGTGAATGTATCTCTGGCACACAGTGTCGGTCCCAAGATACATCTGACCACAGACACGTGGTTTAGCAAACACGGGCAGGGAAGGTATATAACTTTTACTGCCCACTGGGTGAACCTTCTGACGGCAGTCAAGCATGTAACCCGTAGCACCCGTGTAGATTTGGTTTTACCACCATGGATTGCTTGCAGGCCTGCCTCTTCTTCTCCTCGTCCTACTCCATCCTCCCTCTCCTCCTCGGCTGACTCCTCCTTTTCCGCTGCTACCGTCTCTTCCGCTGCGCCTCCCAAGATCCCCAGAACCTTTTTGACATGCCAGGTGAGACGTTGCCATGCTGTGCTGCGTCTGTTGTGCCTGAAAGCCAAGAGCCACACTGGTCCTGCACTCCTTTCAGCTTTGCGTTCACAGGCAGATCAGTGGCTAACACCGCTCAATTTAACAGTTGGTAAAGTGGTGTGCGACAATGGTGCAAATCTGCTGAGCGTGCTGAAACAGGGCAAAATTACACACGTGCCGTGCATGGCACACGTCCTGAACTTGGTGGTGCTGCGATTCGTTGGCAAATACCGTGAGGTCTAGGACGTCTTGCGGCAGGCCAGGAAAATCTCGGGCCATTTCAGAGGATCTTACACGGCCATGGCTCGCCTTGCTGACATTCAACCTGCCCGTCATACGTCTTATTTGTGACTGCCCGATGCGATGGAACTCAACCTTGTATATGCTTGATAGGCTGCTCCAGCAGAAACGTGCAGTTAACGACTACCTGTACGAACTCTGCGGCAGGACAGGTTCTGGGGAGCTTGTATTTTTTTTCACCGTGCCAGTGGCTGCTCATGCGCAACGCATGCAGCCTTCTGCGGCCATTTGATGAGATCACCAAACTGGTCGGTCACAGCCAGGGCGCCATCAGTGACATCGTACCTTACGCTTTTTTTCTGGAGCGTGCATTGCGTCGTGTCATTGATCAAGCCGTCGAGGAGCAGGAGCAGGAAGATGAGGAAGTCGCAATGCTGGATGAATTCCCAGGGAGGGCTACTCCATCTAAGACAAGTCAACAACAGGAGTCTGAAGAGGAGTCAGAGGAGGATGGTGCCGGGGCGGATGAGGAGGAGCAAGAAGAGCATGCTTTAAACCTTTCTGGGATCCCTGGTGTTGTCCGTGGATTCGGGGAGGATAACGAAGACGACATTATCCTGGATGATGAGCAGGAGCCAGGCCACTACATCGCTTCCAGTTTAGTGCAAATGGGGGCCTTCATGCTCCAGTGTTTTAAGAGGGACCCCCGTATAAAAAGCATAAAGTGCAAGAACCAGTACTGGGTGGCAACGTACTTAGACCCCCGGTACAAATAAAAAATGGCAGAAATGTTACCACCATCGCAGAGGGCTGTTAGAATGCAGAACTTCCAGGCCTTGCCTCGAGAAATGCTGCATTCTGCTTTTGCGTGCGCTGGCAGAGTAATTTCCACTCACAGAGAAACAGTTGTGGGTACCAATCCAACAGCGCCTGCAAGAAGAGGGCGGTTTGAAGATGTGTTGGTCACTTCTAATATGAGATCATTCTTTCAGCCGACCCATCGACAGCAGTCCTCCGGATCCAGCATCAGAGAAGGCCTAGACCGACAGGTGTCCGACTACATCGGGTTATCGGCCGGTGTTGATGCTCTGAGAAGTGATGAACCCCTGGACTTCTGGGTGTGCAGGCTTGACCTCTGGCCAGACCTGGCACAATTTGCAATGGAACTGTTGGCTTGCCCCTCGTCCAGTGTCCTGTCCGAAAGGACGTTCAGCGCAGCAGGGGGGATCGTGACCGATAAGCGCACTCGCCTAGCTCACGACAGTGTGGACTACCTCACATTTCTAAAAATGAATGAGGGATGGATCTCAGAGGAATTCAACACATGTGACCAATAGACCATGTTTGATTAAAATTTCTCATGACAGCCCACAAATATCCGCCACCACCCAGAACAATTCATGGTCCCTGTCTAAGGTAAATGCAGCGGCATAAAAGGCATTTTATGTCCATTGAATGCCTAATTTTTGGGGCCTGTAGTAGGCGACAATTACTTTGTTATCCTGTGAATGCCTAATGTACCTCCAGCCACAGAATACAAAGTTCTTTGCTGTCAGGTGAACGCCTGTTGGCTAATTTTTGGGGCCTGTACTAGTGGCCAACACTTACTTATTTATCCGGTGAATGCCTAATGTACCTCCAGCCACAGAATACAAAGTTCTTTGCTGTCAGGTGAATGCCCGTTGGCAAATTTTTGAGGCCTGTACTGTCCGACTCTTACTTATTTATCCGGTGAATGCCTAATGTACCTCCAACCACAGAATACAAAGTTCTTTGCTGTCAGGTGAAAGCCTGTTGGCTAATTTTTGGGGCCTGTAATGGCCGACCCTTACTTATTTATCTGGTGAATGCCTAATTTTTCTGACTGGAATTGAAAATCAATGGGTCTGTAAACGTTCCGCTAAATTGTGGAACGAATGCAGACCCATTTTACAGACGTGTGAATGGACCCTATATTTATTTGACATGTATTTACCGGCTGCTGTCAGTTCTGGCTGATTTAGGCCGAGCTATTACACTAAAACAGAGCAATATTATAAAAAAACTAAATACACGTTATAACTGTATAAACGATTTATATAACTTATTAGAAAAAATAAATACATTTTTAAGGCAACTTTTCTAATAGCAGAAGCATCTCCTGCACCCCTTCATGGCCTGGCGTTGCCTCTCCTCCATGGCCTTCATCCGCTCCTGAATGGCCCGCATATCCTGGCGGTGCTCCTTCTGCATTTTGGCCAATTCGGCCTTCAATGTCTTCATTACTGTTTTAAAAAAAATATATATGAACATTATTTGCAATTCTTATTAAACCTTTAAACCTTTATTTTGTGGTTCATCTGACTTTATGATCGCTTGCTATTACACCTTTTTGTGATAAAAGTTGTTCAAAAAAATGCCTTTTTGGAGAGTTTAAAATTTTTGTTTTGAAAGGTGTCCACCTGAGAGGTTACTTGGTATGATATTTTTATACAGCTGGTCGTTACAGATGCGATAGGACCGAATATGTTTCCTTATTTTTTTGTTATTTCTGTTTTACACAATAAAAGCATTGTTGAACCAAAAAGAATTCATGTTTTAGTGTCTCCATAGTTGAGAGCCATATTCTAATTTTTTTTTTGCCGATTGTCTAATATTAGGGTCTCATTTTTGGCCGAATGAAATGACCGATTGTTAATATTTTGGGGGGCATATGCTTGGTGTTGCACTTTTAGTGATGTTTAGTTATTGTTTCTTTTTTAAAATTTTTACAGTGTTCACCGAAGGGGTTAGATCATAAGATATTTTTATAGAGACGGTCGATATGTACACAGTGGTACAAAATATGTCTGTATGTCTATTTTTTACCTTTTTTTTATTTATTTTTTTATTTAAAGTCTTTATACACATTAACGATTTAAATCTCAATCCGCTAGTTAGTGATATTGATGATGATTATATAGTTTATTAGTTAGTGATATTTCAGTACAGTATAATTTTATTTAGTTTGTTAGTGATAGTTCTGGCC